>NC_050446.1:138671631-139271631 GCF_903995425.1 Onychomys torridus
TGGTCTGCACAGGAGGTGCTCAACACTTGCTGCTTCTTCCCTTCTGAGAACTTCTCTGGGGGAAGGAGGAGGTGCCTGCCTAAGGGAGCTGGCACAAAGAATGACAAACGGGTCTTTCAAAGCCAGTCCTTCCCAGGCAACAAATACAGCCCTCTACTGCAGAATGCTTGGGGCATGCAGAGCTGCACATCTTCCAGATGGATAGACACTGACACCTGCTGGATGAAAAATGAATTTCCCCTGCAATTCCACATGCCCATTCTATTACTCCAAGTCCCCAGAACTGCATTGATAAATGGATGGATCTCAGGTCAAGAATCTCTAGAAGGCCTACTGATAGCTCTTTGGAGCCGAAGACAGAGGAGCTCCCACTAAACACCCTGTATAACCCCAGCCTTCCTTGACAGCATATAAAGCCAAGCAAGTATATTTTAAGGGCTCAGGGGAAGTCCAGAACTCAACCTCACTTACTCCGGTGGCTTCTAACCGCTTCTCCAGCTCTTGGCACCAGCTCCGGTACTGTAAAACCTAAAGCAAAGAGAGCAGGCCCTAAGCATAGCTACCGCTTGCAGAAACAACACAAACCAAAGGCTCCAGGGATCTTGGGAAATCTGCTGTGAACATGGGAATCGGGTGCTGATGGTGAAGTAAGGCCACAACATCTTAAAAGTGGCCCCACAGGGAAGCACTTGCTGTGCAAGCGTTAGGACCCAAATCCAGATCCCAGAACTCAAGCACAGGCAGACAGGTAGTGTGTGCCTGTAGACCAGCACTCCTATAGCCAGACAGACAGGAGGCAGAGACAGGAGCATCCCCAAAGCTCACTGCTACTTCACCTGAGGCATACAGTGGCAAACAAAAGGAGACCCTATCTCAAACACACACACACACACACACACACACACACACACACACACACACACACCAACAAACAAACAAACAAAAACCAAAACAAAAGACCAATGTGGTGGAGGCTGAAGACAGAGATCAGTGCTTAAAGGCTCACTGTTCTTCTGGAGGACCCAAATTTGTCTCCTAGTACCCAGCACCCAGCAAGGCTCACAACTGTCTGTAACTCTAGCTGCCCTCTGAGAGCACCAACACACACGGTACACACTTACACAGACATATACACACAATACACAAAATAAAACTTAAAAAATAGGGTGGAGAGTGGTAGAAGAAGATACTCAACATTGACCTCTGGTCTCCCTATTCATACTCACAGTTTACATGCTTACACACGCACTTGCATACACACGAACACACACACATACACGTTTTCTATATCCCTCGTGTATCAGGTTTGGGCTTAGTTCTAGACTAGCAGATCTCATTTTCTATGTTGAGACCCCTTCAAAGGGTTGAACAACTCTTTTACAGAGGTGGCCTAACACCATCAGAAAACACAAAAATTTACATTATGATTCATAACAGTAGCAAAATTAGTTATGAAGTAGTAACGAAAATAACTTTATGGTCGGGGGTCACCACAGCATGAGGAACTGTATTAAAGGGTTGCAGCATTAGGAAGGTTGAGAACCACTGCTCTAGACTAAGAGAACAAACCTAGACAACTAATTTGACTATTGTGAGTGCCATATGTGGTGGAACATAATCCATACTTCCTGGAGTAGTTGTGACCATCAGAGGAGAGGCTATAGTTGAAAGTCGACTATCTGGCCAGCCTCACCAGGACGTTAGGTCCATTCCCCTCTCTGGTGTCTCCCTCCCCCAGCCCTTATCCTGCTCCAGCACTCATCTAGGGGTGGAGTTTCTTTTCTCCCTTCCCCAGAGGATCCGCCTCACCTTGGCCTGCAGCTTCCTCACAAGGGTTGCTTGCCTCTTCTGGGCCTCTTGGGAGTTCTTCAGCTTCCGCCAAGAGGCAGCCTGGTTCTCTGCCATCTGCTGCTGCAACGCCAACACCTGCTCCTCCAGCACTAGCTGCAAAGACTGGGGCTTCATGTTCAACCCAGAGCTTCCTGCCTCCATGGGAGCATCGGAGAACAAATCCACAGTTCCTATGTAGCTAGAGGTTGCTTGCAGCAGCGTGTCTACCCATTGATCTATGTGTCTTAGACCTCCTCTTGAGCTACGGAACAAAACATACAACAAAATTCAAAAGGCTAGGTTTCTCAGATTTACTCAGCAAACATTTATTAAGTGGAGTGAATCTGGCTGAATGAAGTAAATAGTTCCTTTATTACAGGACTTCTCAGAATTCTTTTTATGTATGTGAGTGTTTTTGCCAGAAAGCATGTATATGCATTATGTGTGTGCTTGGTGCCTGAAAAGGCCAGAAAGAACATCGAATACTCAGGAACTGAGTTACAGATGGTTGTGAGCTACCCATGGTGCTGGGAACTGAACCTGTGTCCTCTGCAAGAACAGCAAGTGCTCTTAACCCATGAGCCCTCTCCAGTGCCCTTTTCAGAAATTTGAAAAGACCAGAATGGACCCTAAGCTCACACAGGGCTCCTGCTGCCAGGTGTGCCTCTGGGAGTCTGCACTAAACTGAGAACCCTTGCTATGCCTTGCACCCCTCGGCCTGGAACGTGACTCAGCAATCTGTGGGAGGGCTCACGGAGGTGCTGTCAGCTTGGCAGAGGCAATGGCACAACCATTCAATACAATCTGGCATGTGCACAAACAGAAGTTTCTAGACTCCCAAATCCTTTTCATGTACCAAAATACAATCCATATCATGATTCAGTCTACCTCCTATCCTGCCCACCCAGATGAAGCCTTGAAGACTTCAAATTGTTACAGCTATACATGTGTATATGTGCACACTTTGTACACACTTGCAGTCTTTTGCTCACACATACATTCACCTATATTCAAAGATACGTGTTCTAACATCTACATTACATTCCTTCCTTTCTTCCTTCCTTTCTTTCTTTTTTGAGATGGGGTTTCTCTAAGTAGCCCTGGCTGTCCTTTGTAGACCAGGCTGGCCTTGAACTTGAGATCCACCTGTCTCTGCCTCCCAAATGCTAGGATTAAGGGCTTGCACTACCACCATTTGGCTATCCACATTATGTTTTACCATCAGCGTTTGTCTGTCTTTGCTACCAATGCTGAGTACCTCAAAGGCAAGAGCTGTCTAATTCATTTTGGTTGTTAGTATGGGCACTGCTCCTGGCAGACCTCAACTTTAGTCCTGAGGTAATAAAATAGTGGCCTGCAGGCTCTTTCTTTTCTTCTTCTTTCTTTTTTAGGTGAAGTTTCATATAGCCCAGGCAGGCCTGGAACTTGTATGTAGCTAAGGATGACTTCAAACTCCTGAGTCTCCTGCCTCTACCTCCCAAGTGTTGTGACTATAGGTTCGCCACCATTCCATAAAAATTTCAAGAATTCAAAAACAGATACCAACATTCACGGTTGAAAGAATAATGCACACGTAAATACGCCTTTCTGGCTCTTCTAAACAACCAGGCTACCTACTAACCAACAAGGCAGTGACCCGAGGTCTCCTCTCTCCATTATCTAAAGACTGAGGGCCCCAAGGTTCAGCTTTAAATCTCTCTACACTTACTTCCTAGGTAACACAGACAAATAGCTCCACCAGCCAAATTGGAGAGTTCTGAGTTCAAGTGCAAGATCCTGACTCAACATATCAGGTGTTAAGAGATCAAGGGAGACACCCAACATTAATTTCCCCGCTCCTCCAAGTGAACATGGATACACACTTGCACACACACCACACATATAAAACATGAACAAAAAAAAGAAAACAAAAAACCCCACCAAACTATGATCATCACCACCACTACCACCACCAAAACTTAAAGAGAGCCTAAGTCGGTCAAGGTGGCACAGGCCTACAGCCTGGGCACTCAGGAGATCAAGGAAGAAGGATCCGGTGTTTTAAAGTCATTTTCAGTTACTCAGTGAATTCAACAAGTGGTTGCATGAAATTTTGTCTGAAGATAAAAAGGACCAAACTTTCTCTCTGAGTGTGGAATGGAATAAAGTAGAAATGACTAGCCCTAGACAGCGGCTCAGCGGTAAGAGCACTGGATGCTCTTCCAGAGGACCTGGGTTCAGTTCCCAGTCCCTAGACAGCGGCTCAGCGGTAAGAGCACTGGATGCTCTTCCAGAGGACCTGGGTTCAGTTCCCAGTCCCTAGACAGTGGCTCACAACCATCTGTAACTCCAGTTCCAGAGGCTCTGACCTCTGAGGATATACACGTAGTGCACATACATACACACATACATACATGCAGGCAAAACATCCATACACATAATAAAATAAATCTTTTTTAAATGTTGAAATAGAAATATCTTCTGAGACAAGGTCCCAGAAGGTACTACGGCTTGTTGCTTGCTTACTCTCTCTGAACAACGTCTCTGGAGAAATACCTGCTCTGTCCCGAGGACACACAAGTACCTGTGCGGAGGCCCAGGAGAAAGCCCTGGGACTCTGCCAAGAGCCTGTGAGTGAGGCCTCTTGGAAGCAGATCTTCCAGCGCCTGGTGGAAACCTTCAGATCACTGTTGGCCTTGCCTGAGCCTCTTAAGCCAGAAACACCAGCTAATCTGCTCCAAATTTCTGATCCACGAGGGCGTGAGACAATAAACAAGAGCCGTTTAATAGGAAACTTGGGAGGGTTCCTCGCACAGTAGAGTAGCTGGAGTATGGCCGAAGCTTCCTAGGTGCTGGTGGTACCTCCTGAATTCTGTTTCCTTTCTCTCAACAGAACAGTTAGTCCTTTTAAAACACAGAACAGGGCTATTGAGGTGGCTCAGGGAGTACTTGCTGCCGTCCTGACGGCCTGAGTTCAGTCCTCAGAACCCAGAGTGGAAGGAGAGAATTGTCTCATCCAAGTTGTCCCCTAACCTCCACCCGTGACTGCAGCATACACACACACACACACACAACAAACAAACAAACAAATAAAATAAAATAAAACATAAATAGCCAGGCGTGGTGGGACATGCCTAAAATTCCGGCACCTGTGAGGCTGAAGCAGGAGGATTACTACAAGTTAGAGTCTTCCATGGGCAACGTAGTAAGTTCAAAGGCAGCCTGGGCTACATATAGAGAGAGACCCTGTCTCAAAACACAAAGCCCCACATCCGAGATAACAGCCAACTACAGTTAAAGAAAATCTTTATAATCGCTCCAAGTCCTAACTGACCCATCTTAGGAAATGAATGACTCCTATTTCATCTCCCCTTTGCTGTCCCCCGGCCACATAGCCAGCCATCCTCATGTGTGCTGGAGCACAGCAAGAGCCACACTCACTTGTTAGCCACGTGATCTGCTCCAACTAGGTTTCTGATCAGCTATCACCGTTTTAGTAGTTGTACATGTAAAGTACCACCCCTCTAGACACATGCACTGGCATTTCTATCTACCTCTAATTATTATGTGTAACAACCTACCAAAATGTAAATCCCACCAGTACAAAATACTGTTTTATGTTTGTTTGAGATGGTGTCGGCTCAGGCTGGTCTAGAACTTGTGAATCCAGTTTCTACCTTCCAAGTATTTAGATTACAAATGTGCCCCACCACCCCAGCTAACATCACTTTATTAAATGCTGTGTTCAAGCTCCTAAAATAGACCTGGTATATATGAAGAGCCCACTAAATCTGACTGGCTGATATATACCATTAAGTAACATGATCCCTATGCACATCAATAGCTTTATAAAGTGTTGGCAGTTCCATAACCATTCATAAAGCAAAAGTGTGTACAGTGCTTCACCCTTACAATAATCAGCTGCAACCTTCATCATCAAAAAAAATCAAACAAACCCACAGACACACACAGACACATACACACAAAACAAACAAACAACAACAACAAAAAAAAAAACCTTAGGGATATTGGGATTACTGTCTCAGCTGGCATGGTGGCACACGCCTTTAATCCCAGCACTCAGGAGGCAGAGGCAGGAGAATCTCTGTGAGTTTGAGACCAGCCTGGTCTAAAAAATGAGTTCCAGGACAGCTAGAGATGTGACACAGAGAAACCTTGTCTTGAAAAACAAAAACCAAAACAAAAATTACTGTCCTCATTTTACAATGAAATCAAGAAAACTAAGATTCGGGGTTCCATGGTTAGGAACACTTGTTCCTGCAGAAGAGTTATTCACAACCAATTGCAAATCCAGTTCCAGCAGATTCTAGGGCCTCTCTGACTCTGATGGCACTTGGCACACAGATGATGCACATATATAGGCATACATATAGGCAAAACACTGATACATGTAAAATAAAAATAAAATCCTAAGGCAGGAAAAAAAGCAAGAAAGAACAAAGGAAAACTAGTATTCAAAAAATGTTAGTGTAAGCTGGACATGATGGCCCATGTCTTTAATCCCAGCACTCAGCAGGCAGAAGCAGGTGGATCTCTGAGTTGGAGGCCAGCCTGGTCTACAGAATGAGTTCTAGGACAGCCTGGGCTACCCAGAGAGACCTTGTCTAAAAACAACAGCAAAACGAAGCGGAAACAACACAAGATACAGACGTGTGAAAGACGTGGCTCTCCTGTTAGGAGCTCACATGCTCTTGCAGAGGATCCAAATCAGTTCTCATCACCCACTCTAGGCAGCTCACAACTGCTTCTAACTCCAGCTCCAGCTCTACAGCCTCTGCCCCTGCATGCATGTGCATCTGCTCACCCACCCCCAATTAAAAACAAATACTTTTTTAAGTGGAAGGGGAAATGGGAGCATGGCTCAGCAGGTAAAGAAGGGGCCTGATGCTTCGAGTGTGTCCCACACGAAGGTGGAAGGAAGCACCAACTCCACAAAGTGGTCTTCTAGCCTCCACGTGGCACAACTCCCCCATCACACACGCGCGCGCACACACACACACACACACACACACACACACACACTTTTTTTTTTAAAGAGAGACACAACTAGTTCATGGCAAAATAGAAACCAAATTCTAATCTGGTTCCAAATTCTATGCTCATTTCATTAGCTGTCAAAGTCAGAAACTGTGAAACCACAGCCTTGTGGAGCATTTCCTAATGCAATATGACATAATGGCATCCATGCCTGAAGCTTTCTGAGGTAAAAGGAGCAAAACCAGGTAAACCATCCCTGGAAGAACACGAGGAGCAGGTGTACCAGTAGGACAACCCATTTTTGTTATGCTTACTACTGATTTGGTAACCTCAATTCTCCTTTACAAGCCTTCTCGAGGGCTGGCTTGGACACACAAGACCTGAAATCTCTGTTTCTTGGGAGGCCAAGACAAATGGACACCAAGTTTGGGATTAGTTCAGCGGTAGAATACTGACTAGTATGAATAAGACCCTGGATTCAATTCCCATTACCAAAAATAAAAAAAAAAATTTAAAAAGCCCTTTTAATAAAATTTGAATTGTAGCCCTGGTCACCATATCTTACAGGCTAATGTATAAACAACAACGCAAAGACAAGCTGGTTAAGTCATCAATCATATACATGGGGCAGATTCTAGTCATCGTAGAACTTGATTTATGAGTGCTTATTTCTTCATGCATAAAATGTGGACATATGGAACCCACATCATAGATCGCTGCGTGCATAAAGGGGCTTCTGCAGGTAATGCATTTAGTAGAGCTGTCTTCCTCAAACTATTCAGTAACTTTATTATTTACTGCTATCATCATGGGACATAGAGTTGAAAAAAAGACATGACTTCAAATGTACAGGCCCAGAACATGAGCGAGGGGAAGTACACTGACTTGGGCAAAGAGCTCAAAAAACCAAGAATCGAGATTTAGCTGAGCCTGGAGCAGGCCTCTAAGAAAGAATTTGAACAAGTGAAGACGTGATCTTTGAGTTGGATCCTGAAGAATGAGAAATCTGAGGACGGAGCAGCGGGCTGGGACCGGACTTTTAAGGGGTAGATCCGCAGGGGCACAGGGAGCTGCAAAGCTCGGGGGAGCACGAAGTGCGCTCTGCAGGGAGCGCAGCGTCTTAGCGGGCCAGCCTGGTGTGAAGTTCTCCGCAGCCGTGGCTGCAGCAGGAAGCTCAGGCTGGCTGGCAGGCGGGCCGGGACCCCCAGGACGAGCCCCAGCCCCTCTCTGGGCCCGGAGCTCCTCCCGGGAAATGGCAAGCCGCTGCCCAGGCGAGATCCCCGTGGGCGCGCGGGCTCTGGGCCTCGGACCGTTACACCCGGCACCTCCCGCCTGCCCTCGACGCACCTCACCAGCGCCGGTTCCCGGGATTCCTGAAGTGCTCCTCAGCAACCGCAGAAGCTACACAGCACCCTGCAGGCCAGGCCCGGGGCGGCCCTGGGTCCCGCAGCCAGGCCCCGCCCCCCAAACTCCCGCCCTTTCGTGGGGGGCCGCCCCCTCCCGCCCCGCCCGGAGCCGAGTGCCGGGAGCCAGCGCGCGGATGCAGGGCCTCTCGCCATATTAGGTACTGGCAGCCAACTTCTTAGAGCGGCCCAAAAGGAAAGGAGGTTTAGAGTGAGACACACGCTCGCTCTCCAAAAATGGACACAGCCACCGTCTCTGAGTTCTAGCACTGAACGTTCTGAGGGGGAGAAGAAACACTCGTTCGCCATCTTCCGCCTGTGGCTTCAGGGTTAAATAATGCGCATGCGTAAAATCCAGGTCTGGGTGCACCTGCGCACTGTGGCACGAACGAAGCAGAGTTGGTTAGCTGCGTGAGAGGGTCTAGTTGCGATTAAATCTGGGCGAACGACTACTTCTTAATCTCAGCTTTCCATCTGTCCCCTCCTCCACGCGGCCTCAGGCAGCAAACAACTTAGTGTCCTTTGGAATACTCGGTACTCCACAAACCTTTGCACAGTATTACTTTTTGAATGCTTTAAATGCCAGGGGGCTACAGTTTGCCCAGTTATGACTACCTCTTTACGACTACTTTCCTCTGTAAAGGGGGAGTTATTTTCATAATATCTGTACATATATTATTAACGTTTTTCTTTTATTTTTAAAAAAGATTTATTATATGTTTATGAATGCTCGATCTGCATGTACACCTTTATACCAGAAGAGGGCATCAGATCCCTAAAGAGATGGTTGTGACCTACACTGTGGTTGCTGGGAATTGAATTTAGGACCTCTGGAAGAGCAGTCGGTGCTCTTAACCGCTGAGCCATCTCTCATTTTCTTAGCGTTGAAATTCCATTTGTCTGACTCTGGTTGTCTGGTTGTCTCTAGTTTTAGCAGAGACAGAGGACAAACAAAACAACAAAGGGATGGAAGCTATACTGAAGATTCAGTACACCAAGCGTGAAGCCAGGAATCTCATTATTGTAAATACCCCCAGGTGATTTTGCTCTGTGGGTATTACATGAGACCAAGCTCCTTGAGGATACAGGGAACTTCTTGATCACCTCTCACTCTAGCACCCAGTACAAGGGCTGGTACAAAACAAATACCCAGCCAGTGTGGAGGGAACCCGTGTATAGGTTGTGTGTACACAAGAGAACCAGTCAGCTGGGTCATGATGGCACATGCTTAACCCGAACACTCAGGCGGAGGCGGAGGCAGGCAGATCTCTGAGTTCGAGGCCAGCCTGGTCTACAGAGCAAGTTCCAGGACATCCAAGGCTACACAGAGAAACCCTCTCTTGAAAAACAGAGAGGGGTGGGAAGAAAGAGTTCAGACACAAAGGGAATTTGAGAATGGAGCGCCTTTGTTAAGCACCTCATAGCTTTTGATGTGATTGGAGTGACAATCTGAACTAAGGTCCGTGCTTGGGGAGCAAGCATTCTTATCCTTTGAGCCATCTAATTTAGATCTCTTATATAAAAACTTTTTTTCTTTTTCTGGGTAACCCTGGCTGTCCTGAAACTCACCCTGTAGTCCAGGCTGGCCTCAAACTCTGGGATCCACCTGCCTCTGCCTCCTGAATACTGGGATTAAAGGTGTGTGCTCACACTGCCCAGCTCAGCCTGATTTATTACATTAAGTAAACAAAATCAAAAACAAAACAAAACAAAAAAACCCACCTCTTTTGTGTGTATGTGTGTGTGTGAATGCACACATGACATTGCAGGAGTTGGTTCTCCCCTTTCAGTCTGTGGGTTCCAGAGAGCAAGCTGAGGTCATCCGGCTCTGTGGCAAATGCCTTTATCTGCTGAGCTATCTTGCAGGTCCTTTAATGGTTACTTTGGGGGGTGAGGTGGAGTAGCAAAAAAAGTGAGTGGTTCTGAAAAACAAGCTATCTAGAGCAGGAAGAAGAAACATCTCCAGACCCTAGAGAAGGAGCTGCAAAGAATCAGTGGTGAGGGCTCAGCCCAGGAAAGCAATTCCATAAGCTCTGTGCAAGAATGTTGTCTGTTACCGTATTTGGAACAAAGAAAAACAAACAAACCTAAATGTTAGACATCCCGATCTTTTCTGCCTCTAGGCCTTTTTACAGACTTTGCCCTCTTCCTAAACTGTTCTTTTAGCTGCTGGCTTACCTGGTATTATTTATTTATGTTTTTAGACAGGATTTTATTATGTAGCCCTGAATGTCCTAGAACTCTAGCTATAGACCAGGCTGGCCTCGAACTCACAGAGTCTGCCTGCCTCTGCTGGGCTTAAAGGTCATCTCAAACTCTAAAGGTTCCCTCAGCATGCTTTCTACAGTGAAACTCCAGCAATTGAGATGTGATGTTGGGGGTTTTTGGTCTTTTGGGGCACCCACCACCCAGCTCCCAAGTAAATTCACTCACGGAGGCTTATTATTACTTATGAATGCCCAGCCTTAGTTTGGCTTAGTTTCTAGCCAGCTTTCCTTACCTTAAATGATCCCGTCTACCTTTTGCCTCTGGGCTTTTCCCGTTCTCTTCTGTAAATCTTACTCTTACTCCGTGGCTTGCTGGTTGTATAGCTGGGTGCCTGGCCCTGATGTCCTTCCTTTCTCTGGCTCCTCCTATATCTCCTTGCTCCTGTCTTCTCCTCTATGTATTCTCTCTGCCTGCCAGCCCCGCCTTTCCTTTCTCCTGCCTCGCTATTGGCCGTTCCGTTCTTTATTAGCCCATCAGGTGTTTTAGACAGGCACAGTAACCCAGCTTCACAGAGTTAAACACATGCAACATAAACAAAAGTAACACACCTTCAAATAACATTCCCCAACAGAGATGGGTAAAAGTGCAAGCCTGTGCACACCTGAACACCTGTGTTAGATCCCAGGAGCCTATGGTAGAAGGGAATTGACTCCCAGAAGTTGCCTTCTGACCTCTGCACATATGCCAAGGCACATGTACGCCTGTGGCATGCGTGAATGAACACACACACACACACACACACACACACACACAAGCTCTAATAAAAAATTTGTGAAAATTGAGATTTGCTTTATGTTTCCCCATCATGATTCTGCTTCTTTTATAGTAATCCTACGTTTTATTTGCTGACTTAAGGTTTCCTACTTTTCCCTATGAAATTTAAGGTTCATGAAGTTATGATTGTGAGTTATTCTGAGTGTTTCTCTCATAATCTGACAAGTGCCTAATAAGTATCCATTGAATTGAATAAGTCAAATCGTCCTCAGGGTTAAAAAAGTTTTAAAAACCCATCAGCAGGGGCTGGGAGTGTGGCACAGTTTAGTGGGTTTGCCTAGCATCCGAGAAGCCCTGGGTCCGATAGAAGTAGGCGTGGTGGACAGGCCAGTAACCCCAGCATTTCTGAGGTGGAGACAAGAATGTCAGAAGTTCAAAGTCATTCTCAGCTACATAAAGAGTTTCTAAGCCAGCCTGGACAGCATGAGACCCTGTCTCAAAAACCAAAAATTAAAACAGAGGATCTATCAGCAAACTACTTTAGGAAGTGGATGTAGGTTTTAGATTATCAAAATATACCAATAAAAGGGGTCAATGAAGTAGGAGATCAATACCAACCAGTAATCATTGACCTTTGTAAAGGGGGAGCCATTCATGTCCTCACTAACTTATCCATTTATCAGGCAGGTGTTTGTTTTACCATCAGATCATAACACAGTGTTAGCAACCCGTTGGAAATTCAGTGAAAATGTAATGAAGTGATACCACTGGGAACTACCTGGCTCAAAGCAGAAGATGAAGTTCCTGATGTGGAAAAGCAGGTGACACTGTCCCCTAGAGATTGTCTAGGCACACAGTGGGTACTTCAGCCTTTGGGCATCTTGCAAAGTGTGAGGAACATTTGGGACATCAAATAGAATTAAACTAGACATAGAGTCTCAGTAGCCAGACTAGGGAGGAGGAAGGAGAGAAGAGAGAAAGAGAGAAATGAATGAGTTAGAGGAAAACCAACACCAGTCCCCTCAGGTAAACTTCGTGTCTTTCTTGACATCCTAAATTGAATCTCTGGGAATTTGTATTCTGTGCAGGTCCAATAGTGACCCTGCACTCACCCAACCTCCTTCCTTCCTTCCTTCCTTCCTTCCTTTCTCTTTCTTTCTTTCTTTCTTTCTTTCTTTCTTTCTTTCTTTCTTTCTTTCTTTCTTTTTCTTTTGGCTTTTTAAGACAGGGTTTCTCTGTGTATCCCAGGCTGGCCTTGAACTCACAGAGATCCACTTGCCTCTGCCTCCAAGTGCTGGGGTTAAAGACATGCGCCATATTTATTAGCCTCTTATAAAGTCTGCTGCTCTCAGGGGTTTTGCTTCACTTGCCCAGTCTTTTCTGCAATGGTGACTGTGCCAGGTTAAGAGTAAGTAGCTCAGTGGCAGAGTGTGGCTTAGCAGGAGGGCACCCCGTTCAACCTCGGCACCACAAAGACGAAGTAAGGCATATGCATAGAAGAGCAACTGGAGTCAGCTTGTTGGAAACATCTGAGCACTTTTTATTGAGTTCTGTGGGGGAATTTTTTTTCTCTGGGGCTGGAGAGAGATGGCTCAGCGTTTAAGAGTACTGGTCCAGAGGGACTGGGTTCAATTCCCGGCACCCACATGACAGCTCACAACTGTCTGTAAATCCAGTCCCAGGGGATCCGACACTCTCACACAGACATACATGCAGACAAAACACCAGACCATGTAAAATAGAAATGAGCAAATCTTTAAAAAGATTTTTTTTTCAAATGTGCATATGTGTGTGTGTGTCTGTGTGTGCTGGTGTGTGAGCACAGCTTTGTGTCACAGCATGGGTGTGGCGGGCAGAGGACAAGGGTGTTGGTTCATTCTCTGTGCTCTATGGCGGGGTCTCTTGCTCACCACCACATAAGCCAGGCTGGCCGGCCTGCAAGCTTTTGGGGAGTCTCCTGTCCCCCATCTCTGCCTCTCATTTTTCTGTAGATCACCATTTGTGCTGCCACATCTGACTTTATGTAAATTCTTGTTATCCAAACTCTGGTCTTACGCTTGTGTGACATGTTTGCTATCTACTGAGCCATCTCCCCAGCCTGGGAAATCACCTTGTGCTTAAAAAAACTTTGAGATCGAATCTCAGTAGATAGCCCTACCTGGCCTGGAACTCACTCTGCAGACCAGGCTGGCCTGGAACTCACAGAGATCCAGCTGTCTCTGCCTCCCGAGTGCTGGGATTAAAGGTGTGTGCCACCACTGCCCGGCTAGTAAAGTTCTTAAGGTTCTTATCTGTTACATATCAACTGGGATTCTTGGGGTTTGGAGTTTGTTTTGCTTTGCTTTATGTTTTATTTTACATTTATTTATTTATTGACAATTTTCAGGAGTTAGTTCTCTCCTTTTATGTGGGTCCCAGGAATTGAACTCAGGATGTCGGGTTTGACAGCAAGTGCCTTTTCCTGTGAGCCATCTTGTTACTCTCTCCTAGGCTTCTTGGTATTTTTGTTTTATGTTTGTTTCTACTAGGGTTCTTTTTTTTTCTTTTCTTTTTTAATGTATACAGTATTCTGCCTGCATATATGCCTGCTCACCAGAAGAGGGCACCAGATCTCATTACAGATGGTTGTGAGCCACCATGTGGTTTCTGGGAATTGAACTCAGGACCTCTGGAAGAGCAACCAGTGCTCTTAACCTCTGAGCCATTTCTCCAGCCCCTCTACTAGCGTTCTTATAGGCAATATGGAAGGTAGAATTTGCCTCCTTGTGTATTTGTAAATTATTTTATTTGTGCACATGTGTGCAGGAATGAAAGTGTGTGCATATTGTGGTGCTTTAGAGGTCAGAACACAACTTTCCTGGAGCCCATTCTCTCATTCTTGCTGAGACAGAGTCTCTCCTGTTTCTGCTGCTTGTGCTGTGTTTTGTAGGCTGGCTGGCTGGGAGCTTGTCAGTGATCCCCCTGTCTCTGCCTCCTGTTATTCTGCAGGAGTGCTGGGATTGCATACCCTAGCTGCTGCATCCAGCTTTTTGTGAGTTCCAGGGATTGAATTTAAGTCATCATGCTAAGTGGCATGCACTTTGATCCACCGAGCTGTCTCACCAGCCCGTTTGTTTTATGTGTTAGACAACATGTTAGTATGTAGTCCAAGCTGACCTTAAACTCATGATCCTCCTGCCTCTGCTTCCCGAGTGCTGGGATTACAGGCTTGCATCACTATGCTTGATTTGGGAGACTGAATCATTAAAATCCCAGACCATACAGTGCTCTATCTGCAGCACTCTCTGTCTCTATCCTCATGGTTGGTTCTGGGACCCCTGCTGGAGAGCCTGTCTGTGAGTCTATAAACTGACTCACCAGGGGCCCTGATTCCAAGAGTCTGACTGGTACCATTCTCACCTCCCCAAGGAAGTTCACAGCCTGGGTTGCCACGGCTACCAGTGGTGACACGTACCCTGACCTAAACAATGGTGACACCTCAACTAGATGTCCTCCTCCTCACTTCCCTATCTTCTTCTCTCCCATGCCACCTAGCAATCACAGACATGGCAGCTGCCAGCTCCTGCTATGGAACCTTCTCCTTTCCTCTGCTACCTATGAGACGGGACTCCTCCACTCTGCAGAGGGCACCTGAGCTCTCCGTAGAGCCCCTGCTATCTGCCCATGGCATCGATAACTCCTCTACTAAGTGTCTTCCTCCCAAAGGACAGTCCACCTCATGGAGGGGGATGGTAGGACTGGATGGTAGGACTGGATGGTAGGACTGGATGGTAGGAATGGGTGGTAGGAATGGGTGGTAGGAATGGATGGTAGGAATGGATGGTAGGAATGGGTGGTAGGAATGGGTGGTAGGAATGGAATATCCAGCAAGGATCTGAGGTTTCTGATCTCAAGAATGGCAAGAAGCTGAGTATGGTGACCTTGCCATTAAGCCCAGCAATAAGGTCATCATAACCTGTTCAAGACCAGCCAGGACTCTGAGGCCAGCCTGGGATACACAATATCCTTTCTCAAAAGACAAATGACTAGAAAGTTTCCAGGTTCCTAACTGTTACCTCCGAGGTAAGAACTTGGAGTGGGGGATTGGAGGGTAGGATTTTCTGTCTTCCTTTAAAACATTGTGTCAACTATATAGACTCACCTCCAGTTTGAGATCCTCTTGTCTCACACGACTATGCCAGGATAATTTGATTTTTTTGTTGTTGTTTCTTTTTTTTAAATGTGTGTGTGTGTAAATGTGTGTGTGTGTGTGTGAGAGAGAGAGAGAGAGAGAGAGAGAGACAGAGAGACAGAGAGACAGAGAGACAGAGACAGAGACAGAGAGAGAGACAGAAAGACAGAGAGACAGAGAGAGACAGAGACAGAGAGAGAGAGAGGGAGAGACTGTATATGTACTACCTTCATGCAGTGTCATTGGAAGCCAGAAGAGGGCACCAGATCCCTTTGAGAAGTAGTTAAGAGGAGGTTGGCGCTGCATGGTGGTGGCAAACGCCTTTAATCCCAGCACTTGGGAAGCAGAGACAGGGGGATCTTTGTAAGTTCAAGGCCAGCCTGGTCTATAAATCGAGCTCCAGGACAGCCATAGCTGTTACACAGAGAAACCCTGTCTCAAAAAAAAAAGGCCAAGAACCTGAAAACACCTGGTCCAGATGTTACAGTCATGCACCTCCATACCACAAACCACACACCACACACCACACTTCTTTCTTTTTTCTTCCTTCCATTCTTCCTTTATTATTTTGTTTTTGTTTTTGAGATAGATTTTTCTCTGTGTAGCCCTGACTGTCATAGTGCTTGATCTGTAGAGCAGGCTGGCCTTGAACTCAGAGATCCACCTGCCTCTGCCTCCTGAGTGCTGGGATTAAAGGCATATATCACCATGTTCAACCATACTTCATTTTTAAAAATACTTATTTTATTTATGTGTGTGTGTGTGTGTGTGTGTGTGTGTGTGTGTGTGTGTATTGTCCATGCTTATATGAACGTTTCTGAGGAGTCAAGAAAGAGGTGTCAGGTCCTCTGGAGCTGCAGTTATAGGTACTTGTGAGCCACTCCTGTTGCTGGGAACTGAACTCAGGTCCTTTGGGAGGACAGTACCTACTCTTTTTTGCTGTTGTCGTTCATTTTGTTTTGTCTTTTTGGAGACAGAGTTTCTCTGTGTAGCTTTGGAGCCTGTCCTGGATCTCCCTCTGTAGACCAGGCTGGTCTCAAACTCACAGAGATCCGTCTGGCTCTGCCTCCCAAGTGCTGGGATTAAAGGCGTGCGCCACCGCCGCCCGGCCGACAGTACCTATTCTTAACTACTGAGCCATTTCTCCAACCTCCAAAAGATTATCATCATCATCATCATCATCATCATCATCATCATTATTGTCATATAATATTACTAAACTGAGGTACAGCGAGATTAAATAATTTGAGAGCTGGAGAGATGGCTCAGAGGTTGAGAGCACTGGCTGCTCTTCCAGAGGACCTGGTTCAGTTCCCAGGAACCACATGGTGTCTCATAACCATCTAGAATGAGGTCTGGTGCCCTCTTCTAGTGTGCAGGCATATATGCAGGCAGAATACTGCATACATAATAAATAAATAAATTCTAAACAAAAAGGGTTAAAAAATAGTTTAATTGAGATCACATAGTTGGTGAATTGAGGCTCTGGGGTTTATTTGAAGGTTGGTAGTTTCATATTTGTAATTCTACGCTTGATTCTCCAATCACTACAAATAAAACTGAACTCACTGTTCATGGCTTACAAAGCCACACTGATATGGTTCTGACATATCTGACTTGATCTCCCATGTGACTTACAGTCATCTCTACCCTCCCGCGCCGCCCCTCCTCCCGCTTCCCTCTGTTTCAGTAACACCAGTGTTCCTTGGTTTCTCATTTGTGCTCAGCACATTCCTACCTTGGGGCCTTGGCATTTGCTGTGCCCTCCATCTGGAATGATCATCCCCCCAGACTTCAGTAGGCCTCCTTGTATCTCAGTCTCTGCTGAAACGCCACCCTTCAGCGAGACACTCCTTGCTAGAACAGATACTATATCAAGTGTTTTGTCTCCTGAGCAGCACTTGGAATTCCCTCGAGCTGCGCATTTATTTGTCCCTTCCATCAGAATTTGAACACAGACTTTGATGTCTTGTTCATTGCTACATAGCCAGTGCTCATAATTAAGCAAATGAATGCATGAATACTCACGGCCAGTTGACTGGCAAGTGGCCGAGCCGGGACACAAACGGTGCTGTTCCATCCCTGAGCCCATCTCTCAGCTGCTGTGCTGTGCTGGTCTGACTTGAGATCGCAGGAGACTGAGAGAACATAAGGAATCTGAGATGCCTTTGAAACTGCCTAAGTGCTGGAACAAAACAAGGGATTATTATGCTGCAGTTCACCCTTTGCCTGTCTAGTAAGACTTGGGCTTACTGGCTTTATAAGGATGTTTTGTGAGGTGCCAATGAGATAATGGATGGGGAAATATTTAAGAAGTTAAAGACTTTACATAGTGGAAGGGCCTGTAAAGATTATTTCCATGCCAGTGGCTTCCCAAGGCTCCCATCCTCTACCTTGGGTTTGACATTAATATTGCTGACAGGAATGGGGGAGGGAAGGAGCCACAGGGGACCCAGAGACTCTGTGTCCCAGTAATTAAACATGTCGGGACTGAAGCGTAGCCAGCAGCAGCATCTGGTTGCAATTACCAGAGGGGACCAAAGTGATTAGTCACCTTTATAGTAAGAGCCAGGCAGGAACTCTGGGCTCCTCCCTGGAGAGGGCCTTCCATCCAGATTCAAAGTTTTTTTTCCTTGCTCCTACTCAACTCCTGGGAGTCTCCTGGTCCTCAGACAATAGCCCCTGTCTGAGACTCCTCCATGTCCTCCAAGTTCCAGACCATTGAGTGAGTCCTTGGCTGAAAGTCAAATTCCCTAATGTCCACACCACACCACCTTATCACTTATGATCACATTCTAGAGCAAGATTCTTGGTGTAACATATTGAAAAGGACCATTGAGATGGCTCAGTAGATAAAGACACTTCGGCCAACCTGATGATCTGAGTTTGATCTGGAGACCCATGTGGTGGAAGAAGAGAGAACCAGCGCCCCCTCCCGGCTGTCCTCTGCCCTCCGTGTGCCACTACATGCAAATAGAAATAAAATTTAAGCTGGACCTTGATCCCAGTACCCAGGAGGCAGGGGCAGGTGGATCTTTGTGAGTTGGAGGCTAGCCTGGTCTACATAGTGAGTTCCAGGACAAGCCAGAGCTACATCATAATTAAGATCTGCTTTAAAAAAGAAAGAAAGAAAGAGAAAAAGAAAAGAGAGAAATAGAAATTTAAAAACTATTGGGAAAAGGATGGGTGTGGTAGTACACACCTGCAATCCCAGGAGTAGAGGAAGGAGAATCAAGAATTTAATTTTGCCAGGTGGTGGTCATGGCACACACCTTTAATCCCAGTACTCCAGACGTAGAGGCAGGTTGATCTCTGAGTTCGAAGCCAGCCTGGTCTACAAAGTGAGTTCCAAGACAGTCAGGGCTATAGAGAAACCATGTCTTGAAAATATAAAACAAAAACAATAAACAAACAGAAAAGCAGGAACTAGACTTCAAAAGTAACTTGGGGTAGTGATATAGCTTGTGGGGTGAAGGTGCTTGCCACAAAAGTTCAATCCTGTACCCAAGTAAAGGCCAAAGGAGAAAATGACAAAGGTGTTCACTGACTCCCCTTGTGCATGGTGGTGCTCACTCGCCATGCATGCACATACATAACAATAAAGGTTTTTTTGTTTGTGTTTTTTTGAGACAGGGTTTCTCTGTGTAGCTTTGTGCCTTTTTCCTGGAACTCACTTGGTAGCCCGGGCTGGCCTTGAACTCACAGAGATCTGCCTGCCTCTGCCTCCTAAGTGCTGGGATTAAAGGCGTACACCACCACCGCCTGGCAATAACTAAGTTTTTAAGTTGGGCTGGAGGGATGGCTCAGCAGTTAAGAGTACTTCCTGCTTTTGGAGAGGACTGAGTTCAGTTCTCAGCACCCAATCAGTCTCACAACTGCCTCCAACTCGAGCTCCAGGGGATTCATTGACCTCTTCTGGCCTCCAAGGGCACCAAACACACATGTTCACACATACCCAGACACATACAATACAAAGAAATAATTTTAAAGAGTAACTTAAACTTTTAATTTATCTGTAAAACAAAGGAAAGAGGTTAAAATGTTGTTCAGAGTGGGCCATGTTTGTGAAGTAATGTTTAAAAGTAATAGAAGACAAAGGCCAGTGTCTGGTGAAGAAAACGTCCTCAGAAAGGGTGGCTGTTATTAACATCTGTCAGAGTTTTTAAAAAGTACACAGGATTTGGCACGTAGGTGTGCATGTGCTCGGAGAGGTGGGGAACTTGACCGCTTCTGAGAGTTGGTTCTGTTTTCTCCTTCTCTTCTGTGGGATCTGGGGATCAAACTCAGGTCGTCAGGCTTGGCGGCAGGCACCTTTAACCCACTGACCTCTCTTCAGCCATCTTCTCAGGTTTTTAATAGTCCATTCCACTGAATACCCAGAGCTGCAGAGTGGAGGGAAGGCTCTCCAAGATCACATAATGTATAACTAGCAGAACCACCATGATTCAGATCCAGGTCTGTCTTCAGAACCCTCGATCTTTATCACACCACGTATTGGATGTCGGTATCAACTCCTTCATAGCTTTGTTTATTCAGTTGATGGAGCTTAGAAAACACTTAGTCAGTAGCAAGACAGCAGCTCCCCCTTTTAGGGACTCGAAGTCCAGTAGAAAGGTAGGATTTGTTAAGAATGACGGCTTTTCAGACTTAGCAAGACAAATAGCACAGGCCTTCTCCTATATTAGCATCTAGATTTCTATGCACAGTCTGACAGTAGAGGACCAGTGGCTACTGAGGTGAAGGGACTGATGGGGAGATGTGGGAACAGGAAGCTGATGGGGCGGGGGAGGGGTACGAACATCACATTGCTTCCTTTCATATGCAGAAATTGTATATTTAAGTATATAGAGATACAACAGGAAAATAGAAATGTACTTGGGTGGAAGAAGGAGTCTGGGTTGTGGGAAGTGATAGGAGAGTGAATGTGACCACAGTGTAACAGTATGCATGTATGAAAATATTATAATGAAACCCATTACTTATTCTAATTTTTAAAAAGAAATGATAAAAAAAAAGAAAGAAAATGATGGTGTTTCTTTAAAAGGGCCAGTTTGAGAGTCATTCAGACGACACACCTGAGAATCTGCTGTGTGCTGGGCTCTGTGCCAAGCCCTGGGAATAACTGAAAGACAAATATGGTACAGTGTAGTTATAATCTAATGGGATAGACAGATATGTACATAAATTATGATAGGCATAAGGAATTCAGTTAAACTAAAACTATGAAAAAGCGCACAGACTGGAAAACTTGACCTGTGGGGGCGATGGGGGCCGAGGCTGAGGCTGAGTGGATTTGAACTCAGAGCAGAAAGAAGCCCAGCAGGGGAATGGTGGCTGTTCTGGAAGCTTCATGCCTTTCCTGGGAATAAGCGTTGGCTTTGTGTAGCAGTCGGCACATGGGTCAGCTCTCATTCAGTAGGTAAGCTTTAGGTAGGGGCAGGATTGGGACTGAGAGATCCTGGAGGCCAAGAAGTCAGTTCTAAGGGAATTGCAGCAGGGTAAAAGGGTGAGGAGGACAGGGGCAGAGGCTGTAGGAGGAAGATGCCAGAGAGGGCTGTAAAAGAAGACAAGCCAGAAGCAAAGACAAGAGGGATGGACCTGGATGAGCTGAGAGACTGTAATGAGTCAAGCCATCCACCCTCCAAACTCCCTGAAGAAAGCAGGTGGTGCCTTGGTTCTTTGAGGTGGGCCTCTCGGAGTTATCAGTGAAGCTTGGAGTGGCTGAGTCAGTGAGCCAGGAGCAACATTATGGGAAAAGAGTGCTTTCTGCTCTTGGGAAGGACAGAATTCTGCTCCCAGCACCCACGACAGGGTGGCTCAAGATGCCAGTCACTGCAGCTCCAGCAGACTTTTTCCTGGTCTCCTCCAGCACCCTCTTTCCACACATACCCATAAACAAATCAAATATTTAAAAAAGAATGGAAGAAAGAAAGAAAGAAAGAAAGAGAGAAAGGAAGGAAGGAAGGAAGGAAGGAAGGAAGGAAGGAAGGAAGAGAAAGAAGGCTTGCAGCCACTTAGCTATCCAGAGTGAGGACCTTGTTTGGTGTTGTCTTGGTGAGGGCTTTGTGCACGCGAACCGAGTACTGGACTCCTGAGTTACATGCCTGTCTCCAGCAGAGAGTTTCTAGAAATCAGCTTTAGCATATGCCCACGGATCTGTTAGGTCAGCTCCAAGAGTGGCGGATTAATAAGGAAGGCTAGAGTAGGTGGTACAGTTCTATAATCCCCCTCTGTAACCAAGGAAGTGGAGGTGGGAGGATCAGGCCTTCAAGGACAGCCTCAGCTAACATTGCAAATCCAACGCCAGCTTTCCGCTCCAGCAGACCCTCTCAAGAAAAGGAAAGGAGAGAGAATTTGGATTAGGGGTGAAGCTCTGCGGCAGATAGTTTGCCTGCTATGCTTGAGGCAGGCCTGGGGTTTCATCCCCATCACCACCTCTCAGCAAGTAAAGCTATTCCCCGAGAAGCTCCTCCCCCTTCTCCACGACCCTGGGTAAGTTGCCTATGGCTCTCTAACACGGTTCTCCACAGGGAGCGTGTTTAAGTACTTTAGCAAGACACTTTGTGGAAACCCTTGAAGCTAGGTGGTGGTGGCACATGCCTGTAATCTCAGGGTCTGGTAGGTGTAGGATCAGGAGTTCAAGGCCAGCCTTGGGTACTTGGTGAGTTCGAGGCCAGCTTGGCTTACATGAGACTTTCTCTAAAAAAGAAGAAAAGGAAGGAGAGGGGCACTCTTGAGTTGAGCAGAAATTCAGTTTTCTTCACCAGCTAATAGAAAAGCAGCCCGTGAGAACTTGCTCTCCCAACCTCCTGCAGGGGTCGCTGCTGCCTTAGGCTGGGACTGCTGCCTCTGGCCTCAGCCAATTTCTTCTAAGAAAACTAGCGGTCTTTGCCTGGATAGTAGCTGAGTACAACACCCTGGACCTGTTTTCAACCCAGGGGCTACAGGATGGCAGTGCTTAGCCAATGGCATTTGGTGGGGGTGGTATAGTGGGTACTGTTGTTGTTTTTTTTCTGTTTCTGGGTCACAAGTTTATTAAAATAAAAGGAACTGGGTGTAAATGCTGCCATCTGTGCTGCCCCCCAACACACACACACACACACACACACACACACACACACACACACAAAACACACACACACTCTGTCCCAGACTAGACAGAGGGATTGAAACTGCTTTACAGACAATCCTAGGACTTCACTGAAAACTTAGCTCTGTATGCTTAGTGCCTGCAGATCTCTGCAACACACTCTTCAGCATCTCTGTTCGGGGTGGTGGGGTGGGCTGCTGCAGGAGGTGGAGGTGAAGACCCCTGAGTCTGCTCTGGGATGGGGAGGCCCCCTAAGCCTGAGTCCCGCTGTGGGGCTCTGAGCCAAGAGCCCCCGTGAGCCGTGGCCTCCAAAGGGCAGCGGTGATTTTTTTCACATAAATATATCGCACTTAAATGAATTTAGACAGCAAGACATCAGAGAGTAATTAAATTGGTTTGGGTTGGAATTCCATTTCCAATTCCTGAGTTCAGGTTTGTAAAAGATTTTTCTGAGCACCTGCAGGTTCGTGTGTGTGTGTGTGTGTGTGTGTGTGTGTGTGTGTGTAAGTATTTTCACTGGAAAGGATTCAAAATTAGAGAGGAAAAAAAACTGGAGCGCACAGGCAGCATTACGCCATTCTTCCTTCTTGGAAAAATCCCTCAGCCTTATACAAGCCTCCTTCAAGCCCTCAGTCAGTTGTGCGGGAGAAAGGGGGCGGTCGGCTTTCTCCTTTCAAGAACGAGTTATTTTCAGCTGCTGACTGGAGACGGTGCACGTCTGGACACGGGAGCGTTTCCACTATGGGACTGGATACAGACACACGCCCGGCGGACTTCAAGACGCTCAGACTGAGGAGAGAGCCCTGCCTGCTGCTGCTCCTGCTGCCGCCTCCGCTGCTCCTGACGACCCTCTCCTTTCATGGTTCTTCCTGCCAAGCCAGAGACACCTTCGCTGCCGCTGCCTTTCTCCGTGGTGTCAGTCAGCGGCTGGCCAGAGGATGAGACTCCCCAAACTCCTCACTTTTTTGCTTTGGCACCTGGCTTGGCTGGACCTGGAACTCATCTGCACTGTGTTGGGTGCCCCCGACTTAGGTCAGAGACCCCCAGGGGCCAGGCCAGGGTTGGCCAAAGCAGAGGCCAAGGAGAGGCCACCCCTGGCCCGGAACATCTTTAGGCCAGGGGGTCACAGCTATGGTGGGGGGGCCACCAATGCCAGGGCAAAGGGAAGCTCTGGGCAGACACAGCCCAAGAAGGATGAACCCAGAAAGATGCCCCCCAGATCGGGTGGGCCTGAAACCAAGCCAGGCCCACCTCCCCATACTAGGCAGGCTGCAGCACGGACTGTAACCCCAAAAGGACAGCTTCCTGGGGGCAAAGCATCCTCAAAAGCAGGAGCTGCCCCCAGTTCCTTCTTGCTGAAGAAGACCAGGGAGCCTGGGACCCCTCGAGAGCCCAAGGAGCCGTTCCGCCCACCCCCCATCACACCCCATGAATACATGCTCTCGCTGTACAGGACACTGTCCGATGCCGACAGAAAGGGACGCAACAGCAGCGTGAAGTTGGAGGCTGGCCTGGCCAACACCATCACCAGCTTTATTGACAAAGGGCAAGGTGAGGGGGTGGGGTGGCAGGGAGGGGCATTTGCACAGACCCAGGAGTTCCAAAGTCCTGGAGTGTGCAGGTGGGGGACAGTGTGTGTATCCAGCCTAGGGTGGGAGTCTGGAACTTATCTCATACATACCAAGTCCAGTACTAGAGGCATCTAGGGATCACCAAGCCCAACTTCTGCAAGGTGCAGAATGGGCCATAAAGGAGCTAAGATGTGCCAGCTGGACACTAGAATCCAAGATCTACTCTTGATTACTGGGTCATACTTTTGCGTGGGTTGCAACGCTAAAGTTTCTACACCCTAGGTTTCCCTCAGATAGCAGAGAGAAAGTAACCTTAGGTCCCTGTGGGTCTTCCACTTTACCCTCAGAGACGGGCAAAGGGGTGGGATCTGTGAAGACTGAAATCGTGCCATCTTGGAGTCACAGCGGACCCAGGGTCTAACTCACGCTGTAACCCTAGAAAGCTCCTTTCCCCCTGGGGTATGTTTTCCTGTACGTATGCTACATGGGCATTGGACTTGGTGATGTCCAAGAGCTTCAGCTGTGAACGCCTCGCGTCCTATCCTAATACACGCCGTTGTCATAAGTAACCTGGGAGAACACTTGTCTTCCTTGCTTCTCGGGAGGTCTGCCCACCTAGTGTTACTGACTCAACTCTTCCTCCCAACATGCTGTGTGTTCTCAGCAAATCCCTTCCTTTCTCAGAGCCTCAGGTTCGCCACAGTGCAGAGCTAGCTGGGCCGTTAGCAGTTGCTGAGGTGTCTTGAAGTTCACAGGCTCTGGTTCTGAGTCTCGGGACTTTGGCTGGCAGGGTGGGGGAGGGGCCGGAGAGTGGGAGAGGCTCCTCATTAGAGCTGGTCTGTAGGGGAATGACAGGGGGGGGGGGAGGTACAGAGGCAGCAGGTCTGGCAGAGGTGGGGGAGGTGGCCTGGCTGCCTGCCCAGCCAGGGAAAGCTGTGACCCCTCTAGGGCTCGTAAAATAAGTCCTTGTGTCCCCCCAGCACTAAGGGAGCTTGGGGAGGGGGAGATGGAGAGTTTAAAGGCCTAATTAGTAACCTTCTAGAGCAATATTTGAATATTCCCTAATGGCATGTTGGCATTTAGGAAGGAGGGCATGCTGATTTGGAGATACCACTGAGTTTCACACACACACACACACACACACACACACACACACACACACACACACGGGGGGGGGGGGACGGACACCTTATATTTTATACATATGGTTAATGAATCACATACATGCACACACACATATAGCATCATTTTTCAAGTATTTGTAGAAGCCCAACTGTACTTACATATGCCAACAGCATATATATTACCTTATACTCAATCACGAACCCAATTGCACATACACACACTCACACACACACACAAACTGGAACACTCATGCACACAAAATTGTTAGACCGGGAACTAGGGCAGTTGAGTTACAGATTGGCTTTGTTATTAATTTGCTATATTACCTACATCATTTACTGCCCAACTCTGTGCCTTGCCCGAAATGAGAACGCTGAGATCCTTAAGGCAGAAGGAAGTCAGGAAGGAGCATTAAAGTTCTAGGCTTCCGTTCTGTTTCTGTTTTCCCCCCAGCTAGATGACAGGGAATCAATCCCTGAATTTACCGGGGCTTCAGTTTCCTCCTCCGGAAAAGTGGGTAATTTAAACGCACATACCACCTGCTTACATATGGGAGATGATCATGCTGGGCCATGGATGGGGTGGACTAGCACGTATCCTCAACCCAAGTCACGGGGGCACTCAGAGCCTACAAAGTGGCACACCTACCTTCACTTGGAAAAAGGATCTTGGTCGTTTGGGTGTTGGCTTCTGCCATAGTGGGGAAAAGGTTAGAGAAATCTCTTTTGAGTGGGAGAGAGCTAGGTCCTCCCTGGAGGCCCAGAGGTTGCAGGCTGCAGTGGTGAAGCGACAGGAATTGACGTCTGGCTGTTTTCTCCAGATGACCGAGGCCCTGTGGTCAGGAAGCAGAGGTACGTGTTTGACATCAGTGCTCTGGAGAAGGATGGGCTGTTGGGGGCTGAACTGCGGATCTTGCGGAAGAAGCCCTTGGACATGGCCAAGCCAGCCGTCCCCAGTAGCGGGCGGGTTGCCCAGCTGAAGCTGTCCAGCTGCCCCAGCGGTCGGCAGCCGGCAGCCTTGCTGGATGTGCGCTCCGTGCCAGGCCTGGACGGGTCTGGCTGGGAGGTGTTCGACATCTGGAAACTCTTCCGAAATTTTAAGAACTCAGCACAGCTGTGCCTGGAGCTGGAGGCCTGGGAACGGGGCCGGGCTGTGGACCTCCGCGGCCTGGGCTTTGAACGTGCTGCCCGACAGGTCCACGAGAAGGCCCTGTTCCTGGTGTTTGGTCGTACTAAGAAACGGGACCTGTTCTTTAATGAGATCAAGGCCCGCTCTGGCCAGGACGACAAGACTGTGTATGAATACCTGTTCAGCCAGCGGCGGAAACGGCGGGCCCCACTGGCCAATCGCCAGGGCAAGCGACCCAGCAAGAACCTCAAGGCTCGCTGCAGTCGCAAGGCTCTGCATGTCAACTTCAAGGACATGGGCTGGGACGACTGGATCATTGCACCCCTTGAGTATGAAGCCTTCCACTGTGAAGGACTATGCGAGTTCCCCTTGCGCTCCCACTTGGAGCCCACAAACCACGCAGTCATCCAGACCCTGATGAATTCTATGGACCCTGAATCCACACCACCCACCTGTTGTGTGCCCACACGGCTGAGCCCCATTAGCATCCTCTTCATTGACTCTGCCAACAACGTGGTGTACAAACAGTACGAGGACATGGTCGTGGAATCTTGTGGCTGCAGGTAGCAGCACTGGCCCTCTGTCTTCCAGGCTGGCACATCCAGAAAGAACCCCTCCTCATGCTCCTGGAATCACAGAGGGGTTGGGAAGCGGCGGCCTGCAGGAAAGGAGAGTTCAGCAGGCATACTCTCGGGGTGTGATCTGGAATAATGAGTCCCCCATCTGAAGATCCCGGCCCTTCCTCTCCTCTGACAGGCAGCGACAGGCCCAGAGAACAGACTCTTGAGTGGAACTGAGACCCGGGAGAGGAGTTCCTGAATGAGACTCAGTCAACCACCTCTCCTGCCCAGGGCTGCCTCATTTTCAGACTCTCCACAGGACCTGGTGCTATCCTAAGCACTTCATGGGACAGCCACAGTGCCATCCCCTCTGTGAGTCACCTCTGTGCCTGGTGGCTTTCCACCCCTAGGGCAGATGAGATGTTCATTGCCTGGTCTGGTTGAGAAGGGGAAAGGACTTGGGTAAGGGTGAAGAGTATGAGCCCATTAGACTGTTAGACTAAAATGTACATTGATGAGATAAAAAGCTGAATCTTCATGCCTAAAGTTGTGGCAGATTTCTTGTTTACTCCTGGGGACCTAGACCCCTTAAAGAATTGCTGACCCTGAGAGAGAAGGTGGGTTGCCTCAGGTATAAACTGTTTCTCAGGCTTGGACCCCACCCCCACTCCTGGGAACTGAAGCAGAAAGGCAGTCAGGGCCAGTACTCACCTCTAACCCCATTTCCGATCTTTCCAAAGGCCTATTGGTCCCCAGCTCCTTTTGCTCCATTGGGGCCTAGCAAAGAGCTAGAGTTTTACATTCCTTAATTTAGTTCATTGTCTCCAAAATGAAGCCTTAAGAGAGGGGAGGAGGCTTGATTTCCTTTCAAATCATCTCCACTCCCTTCACTAGCGTCTGCCCAATCCCGAGTCCCCCACTCTTCCATAATCATAGAGTTGACTGAGCCTCACTGAAGGGGCCATCTGCTTTTTTCCATCAAGGAATCTGGGCTGCCAAGGGTCTCTTCATCCCCATGGCAGCACCTCATTTCTGCCACTGACCATTGATCTGGCATGATCTGGCCTGGGACCCCATGGCTGCTCTCTGGCTCTGTGTGATCACAGCACCTCACTGTCCACTCAGCTCCAGAGTCAGAAGTGGAGTCCTCCCTTTACATTTCACATTATATAAGTATATAATTACACAGGAATCACCCATCTCTCTGCTGACTTCAGACAGACAGAAAATGCCAGGCGCATCCTCACAGTGCTTCCTGCTTGGAACTTGGCCCACAGTAAATGCTTACTTCCTTTTCTTCTAGAATCTTTGGGGAGGTATGGGACATGAACTTTTGGAGAAGACAGTCCTCTGGTGGGGAAATTTAGGCACCTGGATCCCAGAGTGGAGCTCAAGGCCAGATTCTACCTGGCTAAGGAGAGACACAAGAACCAGAAGTCCAACTCTCTGGTTCTTACCCAGAGGGCCTCAAAATTTTCCCCACCTCTCTCCAGCTGGGTCTTTGATTCCCAGGGCTCCCAGCCAAAGCTGTCTCAAGAGTAGGGATCCCTGCCCAACAATGGGCAGGTCTTGTGTCCTTCCCCTTTGGGTTGTCAGAACCTGAAGCAAGAGCCCAGTGCAGGAGGCAACCTCCTTTTGAGCTGCCTCCTTGGTTTGGAGGCTATTACCTGTCCCAGAGGGGCCAGACTGAGTCTGGAACCGAGTTCTCTCTGGCTTGGCTCCATTGTGTTTGGCTAGTAGTGAGCCTGGGAGCTCTGGAAGTAAACAAAAGAGCTGCCACAGCAGACAGAGGCCTGGTGTGTGAGTGAAGAAGGAGCCAGAGGAAGGTGCTGGTGAGGCCAAGGAGACAGCTATGGGCACAGAGGGAGCAGTGTAGGAGCAAGGCGACTGGAGCCCCACAGAGTGACAGCACCCAGGGGTCACAGGTGGCATTGGCTGCCCCGAGGACTTATTTCCTGGGTTGGGTATCTCGTCTTTCTTGGAAAGTTCTTCTTGCCTTAGCGCCAGTGGAGGATCACCTGAGCCACAGAGCTCTTCCTGTTGAAGGGCTAGGCTTTGAGTGAATGGTCGTAGCTCTGGCTGGACAGCTCTGAAGCTCTCTTTCCCACCCCAGCCTGCCCTGGAGCTCTTTTTCTCCAAGGAACAACCCAGATTTTACAGCCCCTTCATCCAACTCTTGGGATCCAATCTGACCACGGGGAGTGGCAGAGACCTTTCACCCCAACCTTCAGATCAGGACAATGGCCTCTTTGGAGAACTCTCCTCCCCAGCACCACAGCTGGCCATACTTATATACTACATCCTTGGTCAAAGAGTAGAGAACTTTTTGGGGCTTTGGAGATGACTCATTGGTAATGTACTTGCCACACAAGCATGAGGACCTGAGTTTTGATTCCCAGCACCCACATAAACATCAGAGTACAGCAGTACCTGTCTGTAATCCCAGTGCCGGTGAGGGAGAGCTTGGCAGATCCCTGGAGCTTGCTGGGCAGCCAGCCTAGCTGAATCTTTGAGTTCCAAGTTCAGTGAGAGAGACCCTGTCTCAAAACATAAGGTGGAGAGAGACGGAGGAAGACACCAGACATCAACCTGTGGCCTCTACATGATTACATACACATAACACACATGTATCCACAGGACATGTGTATGTTTGCACTTGGATGCTCATGTGCACACAAAGACATACCCCTCTAACACACACACACACACACTCACACACACTCACACACACTCACACACACAAACAACCCAAGGTTTCTATTCTATTCCATAGTTCACACTCTCCTCTCCAGAGTCCCCAGCTCTGAAGGGTTCAAAAGCTGTGTAGTTTTAGACCAGTTCTGTCTTCTGTCAGGTATAGACCTTGGGGGCTGCAGAAAGAGCTCAGCAGTTTAGAGTGCTTGCTGCCCTTGCAGAGAACCGGAGTTCAGTTCCCAGCACCCACATCAGGCGGTAACAAGCACCTGCGATTCCATCTCCAGGGCATCTGAAACCCTCTTCTGGCTTCTGTGGATACCTGTACACATATGTGAATACATATGTATGAGTGTGCATGCATACACACATACATATAAACAAAAATAAATCTTAAGAAAAAGTTACAGCCTTGAACAAGAAGTAGGTACTGCCATGTGGCCAGGCTGCCCTACGATCCACTATGCACCCGAGGCTGGTCCTCAGCCTTTTGGGACTGAGGTGTGTACCAGTTGGTTCAGCTTGGTTCCTCAACTGAGAAAGAAGGGAAGTAAATGAAGGACAGAGGGACATGAAAGAGAAAAGCAGTGGGGGAAACAACATATTAATGACTTATTTCATAAAGCTGGCTGTGAGATTTCGAAAGACTCTCAACCTTGTAGAGTAAGTGGTACAAAGATGGCACTCAGTAGACACTAGCTAACGTCATCATTGTGCCTCGAATTGTCCTAAGAATAGGCAATGTGAGGATTATTTGTGTGTGTGTGTGTGTGTGTGTGTGTGTGTGTGTGTGTGTGTGTTCCTCACAGTGTAGCACTGGCTGTCCTGGAACACTCAATGTTGACCAGGCTGGCCTTGATCTCACTGAGATCCACCTGCCTCTGCCTCCCTAGTACTAGGATTAAAGGTGTGCGCCACCATGTCCGCTCCTAAGAGAACCATTGACTTCTGTTGTTTTTTACTCAGAGGAGTGGCAGAGTGGTAACCATAAGTCTCCTGCAGATCTCCTCATTCTTATACCCACTCTCTGGGCCCCTGAGTCCACTGACCCCTGTCTTGGCTAGCAATGGAGTCACCTCCCTGGCTTGGCTCCCTGGCCCCAAAACTATCTCCTTAGGGACACACCATGCTGTTAGTTCCTTGGGAAAAATAGCAGAGCAGAGTTTAGGGCAGGAAACATGAGAGGCCCAGAGGGGAGGAAAGACGGGAGGCTTCCAGCACTCTGCTCCTCATTGCTGGGCCCTGTCCACATCCTGTGTCCCAGGGTCACAACGGGAGGAACAACTTGTCCAGGCCTGGGACACACAACCTTGGAAAGCCTTACAGCTTTCGTTCTGACTCTTGATTTGAACACACATGTGAGGAAGCACCGTAGGGAGAAGCTAGTCATACAAGTGGGGATTGGGGAGTTCCAGCCCTGGTTCTACCACTTTCCAGTTAAGTGGCCCAGGCTAAGTTAGTTAACCTCTCCAAGCCTCAGTTTCCTTGTCTGTAAAAAATGGATAATATGCCAGCCAGGGGTGGCACATGCCTTTAATCCTAGCACTCGGGAGGCAGAGCCAGATGGAGGCCAGCCTGGTCTACAGAGTGAGTTCCAGGACAGGCACCAAAACTACACAGAGAAACTCTGTTTTGAAAACAACAACAGAGCAGGGCGTTGGTGGTGCACGCCTGTAATCCCTGCACTCGGGAGGCAGAGGCAGGCAGATCTCTGTGAGTTCGAGGCCAGCCTGGTCTACAGAGCTAGTCCAGGACAGGCACCAAAGCTACAGAGAAACCCTGTCTCAAAAAACCAAAACCAAACCAAACCAAACCAAAACAACCCCCCCCCAAACCTCCAAACCTCCAAACAAACAAGCAAACAACAACAACAACAAAGATAATATAAAAGTTATAAATCTGGGGCTTGAGAGATGGCTCAGCTGTTAAAAGCATTGCTATTCTTGCAGAAGGCCTGTGTTTAGCTCCAAGTACCCACATAGCAGCTCACAACCATCTGTAACTCCAGTTCCAGAGGATCCCGTATACTTTTCTGGTCTCTTTGGACACCATTCATACATGTGCTGTACATACCTACATGTGGGGAAACACTCATATACGTGAAATAAAAATATAGAAATCATTGTGCAGTAATGGTGCACGCCTTTAGTCCCAGCAATCAGGAGGCAGAGGCAGAGGCAGGCAGATCTCTGTGAGTTTGAGGCCAGCCTGGTCTACAGAGTGAGTTCCAGGATGGCCAGGGCTGTTACACAGAGAACCTTTATCTTGAATGTATATATATATATATATATATATATATATATATATATATATATATATATATATATATGTCTTGTAAAATTATAATTCCTTAGATTCAGTATATGAGGGCATTCATTCACTTTACCAATGAATCAATCCAATCTTTGATCTAGTCATTCATTGATTGATTAATAAATAATCAACTGAAGGTCTAGTCAGTCACAGACACTGCACTGAGTGTTAGGATAATGATAGTCAGAAGTATTGCATATGTTTACCAAAGGCTTGCCATGTGCTAGATTCTTGTATTTAGTACTCTAAGGGAAGTTTCATACTTATAATGTTCTTAAGTTTCATGCATAAATGGAAAAGAAAATGAAGAACCTGTTGGGATAAGGAAGACTGGATGAGAGTAGATGAAACAGAATAGGAAGAAAAACCCTACCCATTTAAATCCATGAAACCAACTCCATAAGTAAGTATGGGATGAAAAATGTAGTTTCACCAACTTCAGATTGGAAGAGTATGATGTTGTAGGTGTCTGTGAAGCCCATGGAGCTACTGGAATGTAATATGGCTGCCTGAATGCTACAACAAGTGTAGTACAAGAGCTTTAGGACTGGGACAACAGTTCATAGTTCAGAGGTATATAGCCTTGCCTAGCATGTACAAGACTCTGTGATTGAACCCTAACCCTGCAAGAAGAAAGTAAGAAATAAAAGTGGACAAAAGTGCTCATTATGTGAGTATATCACCCTACCTGGCTTTGTTTTAGAGATTTTTCTGACTTTTTTTGGGTCTCACTGTGTACCTCTGGCTGATCTGGAACTCACTATATAGATCAAGAGGTCCTCAAATTCACAGATATCTGCTTGCTTCTATGTTGTGAGATATTTTAATCACATTCTGACAGTGAAGTTTGCTTTGATTCAGAGGGTGGAGCTAGCTACTAGCTGACCAAAATTAATCATAGAGGTTTTGGAGGACTGAGGATAGATAGAGACAGGAAATAGTAGGGCAAGCTTTAGAGAGGATCTCAGTCTTTTGGGATGGAGGAACAGAAGAGATAGGAGGTCACTGGTTGCTTCTCTTCCACTTCTCTGATCATTTAGGTTCTTAAACTGATATCTGACTCCAGATTTTTATTAATAAAGAATAATTAGATAAATGTAACATCTGGTGCCCAACATGGACCTCAAACCCATGACCCTGAGATTAAGAGTCTCATGCTCTACTTACTGAGCTAGCTAACCTTTCTTTTTAGTTAGACAAAAGGGGGAAATACTGTAGCATAATCCTTTTGTATACTGTGAATATGTGTTGCTCTCATTGGTTTAATAAAGGGCTAACTGGCCAATAACTAGGCAGGAAGAGGTAAGGTAGGAGAGCCAGACTGAGAGAATGTTGGAAAGAAGAAGGGCAGAGTAGCCAGGAGATGTGGGGAGAAGAAGATAAACATGCCATGCTGAAAAAGGTATACCACATGTTAGAGCATAGATAAGAAATGTGGATTAATTTAAGATGTAATAGCTAGTTAGTAACAAGCCTAAACTATCAGCCAATCATTTATAATTAATAAGAAGTCTCCATGTAGTTATTTGGGAGCTGGCTGGCAGGACAGAGCTAAACTGGCAGAAGACAGAATATTTCATCTACACTTCTGTCTCCTGAGTGCTGGGACTAAAGGTATGTACCACTATGCCTGGCTGATTTTCTAACTTCTGGATCTAAGCCATTACAGTATGAACAGAGGAGGATGTGGTAGTGAGAAGTCTAGAAATAATGTCTTAAGAGATTTAGCTGAAGAAACTAGAGCTATAATGTAATCAGACATTTCCTATCCTGACTACCCAGTCCCAAATAAACACGCAGAGGCTTATATATGAAAATAAATACTTGGCCAATAGCTCAGGCTTATTACTAACTAGCTCTTACATTTAAATTAACCCATTTATATTAATCTGTGTATTGCCATGTAGCTTGTGGCTTTACTTGTCCTCTAGTATCTTACTTCCCCAATGGCTGGTTGGTGTTTGTCCATTCTCCTTCTTCCCATCATTTTCAGTGTGGCTTTCCTGCCTAGCTTCCTGCTCAGCTACCAGCCTATCAGCTTTTTATTAACCAATGAGAGTAATACATATTCATAGTGTAGAAAAGGATTGTTCAGCATTTTCCCTTTTTTGTGTAATTAAAAAGAAAGATTTTAGCCTTAATACAGTAAAACTATATATGACAAAAAGTTAGTGAGCAAGAATTACAGTAACAATATCAAATCCATTTACATTTGGCAAAATTAGAGAAAATAATTATCTATATTATCTTGGTGAGTCTAAAGTTTGGTATCTAATTTACTTTCTATCGTAACTAAGGAAAACTGTAATTATACCTATTTAGTCTTCAACTCCATCAAAGACCCCAGAAGGATGAAATGTTACCTAATGACAGGGATATTGGGCTGCCTGGACAGTCACCCAAAGTTCCTCTGTAATGTTGGGGCATCCAACTCTGGCCTACAGGCCTAGCATATCTAACAGACTTTCCTGTGAAGCAGGGAATTCTGAAGGACTATTTTACCTTGTCTTGACAAAGTTTGGCAGTCACCTTTCTTACATACTGCTGGTCCAGTTTGGACAGTAACCGTTAGCAGTTGAGGCAAGGGCAGTTTCTTTGCCTACATGACTAGCTTTTGCCATAAAGAAAACAAGCTTCATATGGAGTTTCTTCAATGTCCTCATCCTCTTTAAAGTAATTGGTGCTGCCAGGAGCAGATGTGTCTCACTGTCAAGAAAAGTCTGTTATTAAAACCTTTAAAATGCTATATTCTGTAGGTCTTTGAAATGTTTGAAGATCGCCTATCTATATGAACTATATCTCCATATGACCTTGAAAACATACCTAACATGACTGTATGTTTGCTATTATAGATGACTATTAATCTGTATTTCTTAATTACATATTACATTTTTAAATGAGCTGTTTAAGCACGATATCCTAAACAAGAGTAGAAATATACATAATAGAAATAACTTTAAATTGTATCAATAAGCTAAAATCCATACCAATGTAAAATATCCTGAGATTAATAGTTGTTTTTTGGATTAAAGTAAATTCAATAATCTATCCTTATTTCTATATCCCTCTTTTTCTTTTTAGAATGAGATCACTGAATCTAATCTCCTTTGTTCAGCTTTTTTCCTGACTATTACCAATAATAACTTGTAACCAATCCCCCTAAATGATGACAAACATTTATAACCAATATTTTGGGAATGTGGGCATAGTTTTTTTAGACTACTTCCTGCTGATTGGGGGCACTGGTAATCTTTGGGGGACCCTGAGTTCTGGGATTACAGATAAGGGACAATCATACCTGGCTTCAATATATATAAACATACACTTACATATGTTTAAATTTTCATTATTTTAAACTCGTGTATGTGTGTATGTGCTCGTGCTCATGTGTATGCATGCACATGCATGCAGGCAGGTGCCCATAGAAACCAGAAGCATCAAATCTTCTTGGATCTGGAGTTGCAAGTGACTGTGAGCCACCCCATGTAGGTGTTGGGAATAGAACTTGGTGCTTCAGAAAAGCAGTATTCACTCTTAAACACTGGGCCATCTCTCCAGCTCCATAGTAGTTTATTATTACTACTATTATTAATTTTTTTAGAGAGAATCTAACTATATAGTCATGGCTATCCTGGAACTCTCTGTGTAGTCTAGGCTGGCCTCTAATGGAGATATGCTTGCCTCTGCCTGCCAAATATTGAGATTAACGGCATGTACCATAATGCCCAATCCCAGTAATTCTTTTTGTTGTTTTTTTTTTGAGACAGAGTTTCTCTGTGTAGCTTTGGAGCCTGTCCTGGAACTTGCTCTGTAGACCAGGCTGGCCTTGAACTCACAAAGATCCACCTGCCTCTGCCTCCCAAGTGCTGGGATTAAATGAGTGAGCTACCAAGTCCCAATCCCAGTTGTTTAATATCTCCAAAGTATGGAAACAACAAAACCAAAAACATGACAATTGTAACTACTTCAAACTAGAAAAAGAAACAATTATTAGAACGAAGAGACACCTATGGAATGGGGAAAAGTATTTGCAAATTATATATCTGACATGATGTTAATATCCAAAATATATAAAGACTTCACTCAGTTTAACAGCAACAAAATTATCTGATTAAAAATTAGGCAAAGGGTAGCTCATTGATAGAGTTCTTGCTCCGTTTCTGCTATGTGCAATCTCTGGGTTTGATCCCTAACACCTCAAAACTGACATCTGCTGATATGGTGGTGCACTCCTTTAAACCCAGAACACAGTGGGCAGAGTAGAGATCTCCTTGAGTTCAAAGCCAGTCTGACTTACACAGGAAATCCCAGGCCAGCCAGGGCTACTTAGCGAGACCTATCTCAAATCACTCATCCAACTACTCAACCAACCAAAAGACAACACCAACCTCAAACAATGGGTAAAGGATTTTTGAGAGTAGTCATTTCTCCCCAAAAGATATGTAATTGGCCGTAGGCATATGGGAAAAATACTTCAACATTAATCATCAGGGAAGTACAAATTGAAACCACAATGAAATATCATTTTCTATGAGATTAGCTATTATAACCGTGTTGGTGAGGAAGTGGAGAAAAGAGAACACTTGCAATACTGTAGGCAGGAATACAAGTTAGAATAGTCACTGAGGAGACAAGATGGAAGACCCTCATGCAAACTTTTTTTTAAGTTTTTTTGAGACAGAGTTTCTCTGTGTAGCCTTGGCTGTCCTGGAGCTCTCTAGACTAGGCTGGCCCCAAACTCAGATTCCCCCTGCCTCTGCCTCCCAAGCATTGGGACTAAAAGTATGCACACGTCTCCTGGCTTGAATTATATTTTTGAATACCACTTAGAATATTTTTCAACCTAAAAAAAGTGAATTAGTATATATGTGTATATCTATCTATCTATCTATCTATCTATCTATCTAAATTAATTTGTTACAGGAAGTCCACCAGAGATGAACATTCAGACACAGTTTATAGGCAATTGAAAGTCTTTATTTCAGTCAGCTGGGACTACACTCAAGTATTCTTTGCATCCTAAGTGTATCACTAAGTGTTTGGAGCACGGGGTTTTGGAAGCTAGAAACCACATCCTGGCCTCACCCTCGGAAGCTGCAGGGGCTTCATGTAAGCAAGCAATTTAACAGAAGCTAAGATAAGGGGTTAGCTAGAGGGGGAGGTTTGCACAAACAGACAGTTTAACAGAAGCTAGAATAGGTTAACTAGGGCATCTTGACCTTGGGTTCCTAGAATAGAGTTGGGTAATTTTCCACAGGATTCTCCATTAAGGAGATCAAATTCTAGTTAAATCTGAAATGGTCTCAGCAAGAATACAAGATGGAATGCTGGGTGTGGTGGTGCACACCTTTAATTCCAGTGCTTGGGAGGCAGAGGCAGAGGGATCTCTGTGAGTTCGAGGCCAGTCTGGTTTACAGAGTGAGTTCCAAAATAGCCAGGGTTGTTACACAGAGAAACCCTGTCTCAAAACAAAAACAAACAAAGAAAAAAAACAAGAGGAGCTACCTCTGCACTGTCTTGCCCTGTCATAAGCTTAATTTAGTCATTCTACATGTAAACATTAAAAAACCACAAACTCAATAAATAGAATTTTGCCAGATGTGGTGGCAGTCGGAAGGCAGAGGTAGTTGGTTCCCAGTTTCAGGCCTGCCACAGCTACACAGGAGACCTGCTCAAAAAACGAAAACAAAATCGTTGAGTCTGCGCGTAGTGTCACAGCCTGTAATCCCAGCACTTGGGAGAGGAGGCAGGGGAGGATCAGAACTTCAAGCCCAGCCTCGGGTACATAGAGCCTGAGGTCAGCCTGGGCTACAAGAAATTTTGTGTTAAAGAAAAACCTTATATGTCACTTTCTTAGATAGGCTTTATTTGGCTAAGCTGACCAATGTTGTCCATATTAAGGCTCTTATTAGCTATTCATTGGTGCCTTCATGTCAGTTTTTATTTTTTCCCGAGTTGTCTGGACAAACCTGCCTGTACTTTCCCCAACCAGTTCATGAGCTCCACGGGGTTACCAGACACCAGACGGTGTCCTGTACATATGGAATACTCAGTGGGTCCTTATTGACTGGGTAGAGAGGAAGTACTTCAATCGCTAGCTCTTTGGCTTCTTGTCAGTCCCCAAAACAGCAATATCTTCTCTTTTCTACTTCTCTTGGGATATAGGAATTCTTCAGCCAAGACGATTCTCCCATTCCCACAGACAACTCCTGTCATCCTCCTTTCTCCTCATTTACTAATTTTTTCAAGGCAGGGTTTCTCTGCGTAGCCTCTATGTAGACCAGGCTGGCCCCGAACTGCGAGATCTGCCTGCCTCTGCCTCCGGAGTGCTGGGATGAAAGGCGTGCGCCACCACCGCCAGGCTGTTCATTTACAATCAGTATTCCAAGATGCTCCCATCAACTAGCCAACCACACGCCTCAAGTTCCTCTGTTGCCAGGCGTCAGGTCTGGCAAGTCACAGCCTTCCTTCTCGGCTTTCCAGGACCGTGCTCTTAGGTCCTCATCCTCCTCCGGCTCTTTTTAAACTACTGGGATGCCCGAGGTCTTGTTCGCTTCAGCCCCGCTGTCTCCAGGGGGGGTGGAGTCACGAAAGGAGCGGCTGTCAAGGGGTGCCCGAAGGGTGAGTGGGATGTGAGAGGTCCAGGAGGCACTGTGGGGGAAGAACGTGAACCCTTGTGACGCACAGCCGGGACGGAGGACCCGCGAGGAGTCTCGCGCCCTGGAACCCCATTCAGATCCACAGCGGGGAAAGCGCGGGTGCGCAGTGCGACATCTACGCCTGCGCTGCCGGAGCCCGACTCCCTTTAGCAAGAGGGCAGCGTCCAGAGGGGGTGGTGATAACCGGGATCCCGGAAGCCCACCCTTCACCCGGAAATGATCGTGGAGGAACATGGCGTTGCTGGTGCGAGTCCTTGTGAGTGCAGGAATACTTTTCTATAGACGCACGCGCGTCTCCAGGTTGGGGTTGGAGAGGGCGGGGCGGGAGAGCCGGGGAGAAGTGGGGGAGCCTGTGCCACAGCTCGGTTGCATGGCCGCCTTTGCACAGGGAAACTGGGACAGCTTCCCACTTCGTCTTACCCCTCATTTGGCCTTGGCTTCTCCGCCTATAGAAGATAGTGACCTCGGATCTTTATGTGATGAGGATCGCTCTCTGGGAGAAGAGCTCCGGACGCACTGACTGGAGTCGGGGTGGAATTGGGGAAGGGGGCGTCTGCTGCACGGCTGTCACAGTGTGACCTTGAGTCAGATACTGGGGGCTCCAGGTCCATGTGAAAAATGGGGACACATCTCCTTGCAGTCCTTTTGGATTCTGAGGTTTCTTTAGTTTGTTTCAGAGACTTTAAATGAATTCTTGTATAGTTCAGTGGGATGCATAGGTTATCAGAGTAAAAGCTTTAGGAGAAACGGCCCAATGGCTTTCACTGCCCAGCATTGTATTTGGCACAACCTAACACTTGTTGAATGAATGAAGGAAAAGAAAGACTCCTAGATTATTTCTAATCTTCTTGGGGAGCTCTGCCCAGGTCCCTCCTGAGATTTGGCTGTAAATCCTCTTGAGAGTCACTCCTGACCTCTAGGAAGGGTTAAGAAAAATGACAGCGGAGTTCCTAGTCACAAAGGCATGGATGGGGCAGCTTGTAAATTTTAGTCAGGTATTTGCAAAACTTGGTCAAGGGCACTCTTTGATGTAGCAGACACTATTCCTGCCTTTGGCTAGATTTTGGATTGTTATTTTATGTGTTGTTAATAATTTTATATGTGAGTAACTACATTCTCTACTTACATTCCTTGTTACACTAGCAAAGTGCAGAACTCTCAATCGCTGCTCAGGAAATTTTATTTGAGGTGTCTTCCTGTTGCCTAGAGAAGGGTTCATTCGCTGAAGTAATTACAGATGCTAAGGCAGAAGTTGAATTAAAATCTGAGGATGGCTGGGGAAATGGCATCTGGTCCATTGTAAATTACGTGTGTGTGTGTGTGTGTGTGTGTGTGTGTGTGTGTGTGTGTGTGTGTATGTGTGTATTGAGGGTTAAACCCAGGGCCTCATGCATGCTAGATAAGGAATTTACTGCTGAGCCCTAAATTAGTTTTTGAGACAGATAATTTGGGGGAAATAGAAAACAAAAGTTTATTGGGCTGTAGACCTGAAGTGAACAGCTTGATTTGCTTTGGAGATTTGTGCCTAGCTCTCTTAATTTTTTTGTTCCTGAGCATAGGGATCATTACAGGCTCATTTCTTCTTATTAGTAGCATCCATAAAACCCACCTCATCCGCCCTCTGTCAGTTGTGGCTATTTCTTTATTTCCTGTTTATCTCTCTTGGCACAAAAATGCAAGGTTAGATAAAGAAAATCTCCCCAGGTCTTCTAATACACTGTAACAGAGCTTGATGAAGCCATGGTAAATTTCCTAGGGCTAATTCAAAGTGGAAATCAGTAGCAGGCATTTATTGCTCACCTGCTTGGGGACGGGATTGGGGCTGAGCACTGCACCTTGCAAGGCCTTCACAAATACACAAAGTGAACCTCTCTAGGATCTGGAAAGTCATGGGGATCTTGGTTCCACCACCTGCTGTAGGGGGAATCTTGAATAAGCGTCTGACGTCTCTGAGCCTCAGATTTTCTTTCTTGTTTTTTGAGATGGTGTGTGTGTGTGTGTGTGTGTCTGTGTGTGTAGCTTTGGCTATCCTGGAACTTGCTCTGTAGGCCAGGATGACTTTGAACTCAGAGATCCTCCTGCCTCTGCCTCCCAAATGCTGGGATTAAAGGCACGGTGCCACCACTGCCTGGCACTTCAGACTTTCTTTTTTCTCTTTTTCTTTCTCTTCATTCTCTTCCTTCCTTCCTTCCTTCCTTCCTTCCTTCCTTCCTTCCTTCCTTCCTTCTTTCCTCTCCTCCCTCTCCTCCTTCCTTCCTGCTTTCTGTCTGTCTGTCTTCCTTTTTTGGTTTTTCAAGACAGGGTTTCCTCTGTGTAGCTTTGGCTGTCTTGCAACTTGCCCTGTAGACCAGGTTAACCTTGAACTCAGAGATCTGATTGATTTATGTGTGCATGTGCACATGCTTGGGCACACATGCTACACTGAGTGTGGAGGTCAAATGACAACTTGAGGTTCTTCTCTCCTACCTTGTGAATCCTGGTGATAAAGTTCAGGCCATCTGATTGCCTTTTCCTAGTGAGCCATTTCACTGAACCCAGATTTTGTAAATCAATGACATTGTTAGGTTTGATCAGAGAATCTGTGGTGATGATATCTTTCTCTTCTCTTTTGAGACAGTGTCTCAAGTATCCCAGGCTGGACTTGAACTTGAGTATGAGATCCTCCTTCACCTCTCTAGTGCTGGAATTACAGGCATGCTCCACAATATCCGGTTTATGTGGTGCTGGGAGTGGAACCTGGGGCTTTGTGCATGCAACCACTCTACCACCAGAATTACATTCCTGTATTTAATTTTTTTTTTAAAAAAATTGTCTTTAAGACACACACACACACACACACACACACACACACACACACACACACTGGAGCTGGAGTTACGAGTGGTCATGAGCTACATGATGTGGATGCTGGAAACTGGACAGCTGATGTGCTATTTTACATTTGCACCACCAATATACAAAAATTTTCAGTTTCTCTGCAGCTTAGTTTTTGTTTATTTTGTTTTTGGATAATAGTCATTCTAATGGGTATGAGATAATATATACTTTTTTAAAATTTGCATTTCCCCGGTGACAAGTGATGTTAAACTTCTATATTGGTCATTTATATTTTTTTGGAGAAATGACCAAGCTGTTTGTGTGGGTCTCACTTTGTAGCTCTGGTTGACCTTAAACTGGCATTGATCCTCTTGTCTGCATTTTTTTTAGATAGGTTCTCTCTACATAGCCCTCTGTCCTAGAACTCATGTAGTTCAGGTTGGCTTCAAAATTACAGGGATCTGCCTGCTTCTGCCTTCTCTCTCTCTCTCTCTCTCTCTCTCTTTTTTTCTTTGAGACAGGGTTTCTCTGTGTAGCTTTGCGCCTTTCCTGGATCTTGCTCTGTAGACCAGGCTGGCCTCGAACTCACAAAGATCCACTTGGTTCTGCCTCCCCAGTACTCTTCCCAGTGCTAGGATTAAAGGCGCATGCCATCTCCGCCTGGCCTGCACCCTAATTTATTACAATTTAGTTTAAGTTGGTACCAACTTGATTTTAGAAATACAAGAACTATGCTTCTATATAGCTCTATTCTATTTCCTGTGTTTTATGATTCCACTGTCATTCAGATCACGGCTTTCTATATGTATATCAACAGGCGTATAATTGTCTTTTATAGTTAACTTTAAGTTAAAAAATTGAGACGTAAAGCCAGGTCATGGTCATTGCCAGTGCAGGCTTTTAGTCTTAGTGCCAGCACTCGGGAGACAGAGACAGGCAGATCTCTGAGTTTGAGACCAGCCTGGGCTACAGAGTGAGTTCCAGGACAGCCAGGGCTACACAGAGAAACCCTGTCTCAAAACCCCCCATATTCCTCCCCAGGAAAAAACCTTAGAGACCTAAAAATTGAAAAAAAAAACAAAACAAAACTACTTTTATTTACTTAAATAAAGTAGTTAATTTTGCCAGTGTATTTTATTTCCTCATGTAGATTTGAATTACTGTTTAGCACCCCCTTTTTATTATTTTATGGTTTTATGTGCATATTTTGCTTGCATGTATATATGTGCACCATGTGCATGCTTTGTATCCACTGAGCTCAGAAGAACGTGTTGGATCCCGAGACCAGAATTACAGCCAGTCATGAGCTGCCATGTGGTGTTGGGAACTGAACCCAGGTTCTCTGCAAGAGCATCAAGTGCTTTTAACCATTGAGCCAACTTGTCAGCCCATCTAGAGCCCTTTCATTTCATTCTGAAGGAATTTTTTTTGGGGGTTCTGTTTGCTGTCTACACATTGTCTCTGTTTTGTTTATCTGGGAAGTTTTTGTTTTACCTTCCATTTTACTTTTGAGTGATAGTTTTGCTGGATATAGAAATTTTCCTTTATGCTGTGGGATGTTCTGTATGTCAAATGTGTTGCTCTGACTGGTTAAAATAAATAAAGTGCTAATTGGCCAGTAGCCAGGCAGAAAGGATAGGGTAGGTGGGACAAGGAGGAGGAGAATTGTGGGGAGTGGAAGGCTAGGTAGAGATACTGCCAGCCGCCGCCATGACAACATGTCATGGTAAGCCATGAGCCATGTGGCAAAGTATAGATTAATAGAAATGGGCTAAATATAAGAGTAAGAGCTAGACAATGGTAGGCCTGAGCTAATGGCCAAGCAGTTTAAATAATATAAGTGTCTGTATGATTATTTTATATGTGGGTTGAGGGACTGCGGGGGCTTGGTGGCACCTGGAGAGAAACTCTCCATCTGCACCTTTATTTTATTTTTTAAGGCATAGTCTCACGATGTAACTTAGACTAGCCTCAAACTTGCCGGTATTCTTCTTCCTCAGGCACTTGGCTGCTGGCATTACAGGCTATGTCCTAACATGCTCAGGCTGTAACAGTCTTTTTCATTTAACATTTTAAGCATTTCTTCTCATAGTTTCTGGGGATAAGTCAGTTCAGCGTTACTGAGGCCCCTTGTGTATGAGATGTTTCTCTCTTGCCGCAGCAGTCAACACTGTTTTTCTCTCTTTGTGTTTTCTCTTCCTCTTTTGACAGGTTGATTATCATGAATCTTTTTTATTTATCCTACTTGAAGCCAGTTGAATTCCTTAGCTTGTAGAACAAATTTGGGGGTATTTTCTGCTGTGTGTGTGTGTGTGTGTGTGTGTGTAGATTTTATTTACTTTTATGTATGTGAATGTTCACCTGAATATGTGTGTGCCTATGGATCATATGTGTGCAGTGCCTGTGGAGGCCAGAAAAGAGTGTTGGATCCCTTAGAACTGGAATTATGGATGGTTGTGAGCTGTCATATGGGTGCTGGGAATAAACCCAGGTCCTCGGGAAAAGCAACCAGTACTCTTAACTACTGAGACATCTCTCCAGTCCCTCCCTGATGCCTTCTGTTAGTTTGTTTTTGTTTCAAGTCTTTTTCCTGTTCCTTTTTTTCCTTTTCTTCTAAGCGCCCTGACGTTGTACAGATAGGTTGGTTGGATGGTAGGTACCCCGTTAATGTATTTCAGTCCCCTTGACTGGAGAAACTCAACTGAGGTATCTGCAGGGTCCTCAGGTCTTCACGCTCAAGTCTGCTGTTGAGCCACGCCCCTTCTCATTTTGGTTATTGTACGTTTCAATTCCAGATTAAATTTTTTAAGTTATTTTTTAGACACTCTCCTATAGCCCAGGGTGGTCCAAACCCACTAGGTAGACAAGGATGACCTTGAATTTGACTCTCCTGCTTCTGTGCTTCATTTCATGTGGGTGTCCTGGGCATCAAACCTAAGGCTTTGTGCCTGATAGGCAAGGCACTGTACCAACTGAGCCACGACCCCAGCCCTTGAGTTTCTTATTTATCTCCCTTTATTTTTTAAGTCCCATTTGGTGGTGCTGGGGATTGAACTCTTATTACACAAGAACTTTACTGCTGAGCATCATTTGTATATGTGTTTATACATGTTCAGGTGTGTGCAGATGAGTGTGAACATGTGGAGGCCAGAAGTCGATGTCCCGTGTTTTCCTTGAGCATTTGTCACCTTGAAAACAGGGGTTCTCCACGCCTTTAATGCCAGCACTTGGGAGGCAGAGGCAGGCCGATCTCTGAGAGTTAGAGGCCAGCCTGGGCTACAGAGTTCCAGGAAAGACGCAAAGCTATACTGAGAAACCCTGTCTCAAAACAAAACAAAACAAACAAACAAACAAACAGGGAGTCTCACTGAACCTGGCGCTTGCTGATTAGCTAGACCTTTGGCCAATGAGCTCTCGGAGCTCCTCCTGTTTCTTCCTTCCCAGTGGTAGGATTACAGGCATGCACTGCCAGCTTTTTATGAGGGTGCTGAGGAACGGAACTAAGATCCTTTACACACCAAGCTCTTATAGACTGAGCCATCTCTCTAGCCCTATTTAAAAAAACAATTTCTTTTTTTTTAAAGATTTATTTTTTTATATGAATGGGTATTTTGTCTGCATAGATATGTACATCACATGCATGCTTGGTGGGATGTTTCCTCTGGGCCTAGGGTTACAGACAGTTGTGAGCTGCCATGTGGTTGCTGGGAATTGAACCTGGGTCCTCTGGAAGAGCAGTAAGTGCTCTTAACTGCTGATCCATCTCTCCAGCCCAGATAATTTCTTTATAGAAATTAATAGTCTCTATTTGGTGAGACATTGTTCTACTTGTCAATGGTTTTTTTGTTTGCTTTTTAAACTAAAAACGACCGGGTCATCTGTGTCCCAGGCTGGTCCCTCTAAAACTGAGAATGACCTTGGGTACTGATTTTTCTGCCTCCACCTCCCAGGATCAGGATTACTGGGCTGCACCGGCATGCTAGGTGGGTGCTGGGGATCGAATCCAGGGCTTCATGCATTTATGACACCAACTGGGCTGTATTTCTAGTCCAGATTTGCATTCGCTTCTACCTGTTGTCTCCCCCACCCCCTTTTTGTAGGCCAGGCTGTCTTCCAACTCACAGAAATAAAATATTTTTTTAACTCTACTTTGTTTGAAGTGGAGTCTGTCTCGCTCAGGCTTGCTTGGAACTCAGGATCCTTCTGCTTCAGCCTTCCTGTTAGAGAAGTGATCAGAGATCAGAGGTCACCGTTGCCCGTTGCCCTGTTTCCTTTGGAATATAAGGTTCTGTGGATGGCCTGCTAGAAACATACATAATCTGTGAACCTGAAGATTTAAAATTCTAATGCCTTCCCCAGCTCACCGCTTACCCTCCTGCCCTCAAGGGAAATGGGGATTGAGTTCAGCTTAATAACACAGGGTACAACTGTGGCACTGTGTTCTATCTCTAATTTAGAGAAGAGATAACCAGACCTCATAGAGTTTGCTATTTTGTGTGGTTTATGACTAGAGGAGCCAAGTGCTTTCTGACTCCGAGTACATGGCTCTTTCTACGATGTGCTGTTTGTTATGTGTATATGTGTATGGGAATGCAGACATATGTCAGAGTCATACATGTGTCAGGTCTCGAGAATTGGTTCTCTCCTATCACCTTGTGGGAGCTGAGGATCGAACTCAGGTCATCTATCCACTTATTGAACTATCTTGCCGGCCCCCAATAAGCTGTTTTTTTTTTTTTTTGTTTGTTTTTTAAATCTGTCTGTCTGTCTGTCATCTCTCTCTCTCTTTATTGTTTTTCAAGACAGGACTTCTCTGTCTATCCTGGCTGTCCTGGTACTTGCTCTGTAGACCAGGCTGGTCTTGAACTCACAGAGATCCATCCACCTGCCTCTGCCTCCTGAGTGCTAGGATTAAAGATGTGTGCCATCAACACATGGCTTTTTTTTTCTTTCTTAATTTTTAAAAAGATGATGCTAGACCTTATTACATTTATTTATTTACTTATTTATTTTCATGTTTGTGCACAGACACATGTACATGTATGTATGCATATGTGTAGAGGTCCGAAGAATACCTGCAGGAGTTGGCTCTGCTTCCACCGTATGGGTCCAGGGCAGCAAACTCAGGAGGCATGGCAGCAAGTCATAGTGCCAGCCCCAAATATGGTGTTTGATTTCTTTAAGATTTGTTTTTTTAAATATTCATGTATATGTACATGGATGAGTACAAGTGCCAGCAGAGGCCAGAAGAGGGCATTGAATCCTCTGGAACTGGAGTTACAGACTGTTGTGAGCCACCATGTTGGTGCTGGGAATCTAACTCCAGATCTGTTTGCCAACCAGTGCTCTTAACCACTGAGTTGTCTCTCCAGCGCCATCCTCTCACCCCCAATATGCTGTTTTAATTGGTTCAAAGCTCTAATAGTTCCAGTATTAGAAGGACCTTCGAGGTAAACTGTTCTTTTTTGATCTCTTGAATGTGCATGGGTTCTGGAGGTAGCTACCTAGCTTCTGGTATTCATCCTAAAGCTGCCATCTATTAACTTTGGGACATTGGAAGTTGTTGACACACATAAGCAGAGTAGTGACAGTACACTTAGGTCACTCAGTGGCACTCTGGCGATTGTGAGCTTTAAATGATTGGCTCTTTCCTTAGAGTCAAGTCTTTGCATAAACTCCTGAGTGTGAAAGTGGTTGTGATCAAAGACAGAACACTCACGTCTGAACCCCAGGAGGGTTAGGAACTCTTACCAGGAACCAAACTTGAAGGCTGAATATGTATTTCTTCTCCTCCAACCCTTTTTGAAAAAAGGGTCTCACTATGTAGTCCAGGCTGGCCTTAAAAGATTCTCTATTTCTGCCTCCCAAATGGAAGAATTAAAGGTATTTGCCAAATATGTAATTTTTACTGTTTTACAGTGTCAACAGGTACACTCTGCTCTCTACATATGGATTCTGATAGAGATTTCTCACAATGTTTTTCTTTTCTAGAGGAACCAGACTAGCATCTCCCAGTGGGTTCCAATATGCAGCCAACTGGTATCAGTATCTCCTACCCAAAGACAGTGGGGCAGGACTCTCTCCAGCATTTCCCAGGTAAAGTTTGTTCTTTTGGTTGGTATGAAACCTTATTTATGTGCAAACCACATTTTGTGATGGCAAAGCCCCAGGAGAAGAGTGAGGGTCTCTGTGATGTCGGTTCAAGACGGGTTCTTTGAGTGTCCTGTCCAGGGCGTTGCTTCTAAATACCCCAGCAGTGGAACTTAGCCTGGGATACCATGTCACAGTCTGATGGTTTTTACTGTTAGGGACCTTTTCCAGATATTCATCTTACAGTTAACGTTTCAGTTTTCTTTTTAAAATTATTTTGTGCTACTTTTCTTTGAGTGACAAAGTATTTCCTTTTCTTTATGAACCTAAAGTCCAAGACATGATTATTTAGGGCCTTAGTTTATCATTGACCGCATGATTTATTGCAATGTCTTTAATCTTGGGCTTTTTAAAGGGTTTTAGTTTCTTAATTTTTTTCTAAGTCATATAACACTTTTTGTTTGTTTGTTTTTTGAGGCAGGGTTTTTCTGTATAGCTCTGGCTATCCTGAACCTTACTCTGTAGACCAGGCTGGCCTTGAATTCAGAGCTCCTCCTACCTCTGCCTCCCAGTACTGGGATCAAGGGGGTACACCACCACACTCAGCAGATTTTTCCTTATTTTTAATAGGGAGTGTGAGCATCCTAACTATCAAATATAAGTGTAGTCAGCTTGCTTATTTCACTTAGCGTAAGTTCTTCTGTGTTCATACTGTAGCATGTAACAGGATTTCTGCTTTGACGGCTGGCCTAATGTTCTGTATTTGGTTCACTGGACATTTGGATTGCTTCCATTTCTTGTTTGTCGTGAATAATGTTATAGTAGACTCTGGTGTGCAAAGATCTCTCTGAGACCCTACTTTTAGATATATGTCCAAATTGGATTGTTTGGTTATATAATTCTCTTGACAGTTCTAGATTAATAATCATTACAGTGGTATTGCCCAGCGTTGATTTCCCCTTTCTGTCGGTCTTACATTTATTGACTGAGGATTTAGTTATTGAGACAGGATCTTATTTTATAGACCAGACTAACCTTCAACTCAGAGCTCCGCCTGCCTCTGCCTCTGTAGTGCTGGGATTAGAGGTGTGTGACACCACACCCAGTTTCATAACTGCTATTTTTATTACTATATAAGCTCATACTGGTCGAGTAAAGTTAATCCTCACTATAAAGAAAAAAAAAAAAAAAAAAAAAAAGAATTAGTGCCCTAACCTACCTTCCCCAAGTTGCAACCTCTCCCTTGGTTTCAGTCTCCTCATCTATGAAGTGAAAAAATTGGCCTGGGAGACCTCTGTAGTGTCTTCCAGCCCCAGAGCTGTTCTAAGTTACTTAAGTCTTCAGTTGCTTTTCCTCCAAGCCAAACAACTTCATTTGGACCTTTTCGTCCTCCCTTTGATCAGTCTGTGGTTCTTTTTTGGATCTCCTCCAGGTTGTCCTTCTCTTTGAACAAAGTAGAAGGGAAAAAAATCTGCCTCGTTTTTATTGAGTACTGATTCTGTGCCCAGAGTGGTGTTGAGCACTGGGGCGGGGAATAAAAGGAGTCTGAGTGGGCTGGGCCCTGGTGGAGCTTACAGTTTGGCTGGACTGTGAGACACACGGCCCCTCAGCACTCAGGAACTGAGTCTGTCTGTCCCGCTCCTCCTCCCCTTCAGGGCCTCTTCACTTTCAAGACCCTTTGGAGGTTATTGTTTTAATTATTTCCTTATTATTTGTTGGCTCATATGGCCCAGGTTGGTCTTGAACTAACCATCTGGGTGAGGATGTCCTTGAACTGCTGCTATGCCTGCTTCCACCTTCTCTGAGTGCTGGCATTGCAGGCCCACGCCACCACACCAGCTTTGTGTAGTGCTGAGGGTGGATTTCAGGGCTTCGATGCTAGGCCAGCATCCCTAGCCCTCAAGCTTTTTGGAAAGGAAAAATAAGTGTGGAATTGATTTTCAAATTTCATTTATTTTATATTGTATGTGTGAGTGCAGGGTACCTGTGCATAGTCCTCATGGGAAGGTCAAAGGACAACTCTCAGGAGCTGAGTCTTGCCACCGTGTAGGATCTGTATTGGTTTAGGTTATCAGGATGTGTACAAGGTCGTCCACCCACTGAACCTTCCTGCCTTCCTGTTGTGTGAGATCTTACACTCCTTCCTTCCTACCTTCCTTCCTTCCTTCCTTCCTTCCTTCCTTCCTTCCCCTCCCTCCCTTCCTCCTCTTCCTTCTTTCTTTCCTTCTTTCTTTCCTTCCTTCCTTCTTTCCTTCCTTCCCCTCCCTCCCTTCCTCCTCTTCCTTCTTTCTTTCTTTCCTTCTTTCTTCCTTCCTTCCTTCCTTCCTTTCTTTCTTTCTCTCTCTCTCTCTCTCTCTCTCTCTCTCTCTCTCCCTCTCTCCCTCTCTCCCTCTCTTTCTCTTTCTATGTATGTATGTATGTATGTATGTATGTATGTATGTATGTATGTATTTTTGAGACAAGGTTTCACTTTGTAGCTCTGGCTGTCCTGGAACTCACCATGTAAACCAGACTGACCTTGAATTCACAGAGATTCGCCTGTCTCTGCCTCCTGAGTGCTGGGATCAAAGGTGTGCACTACCATGCCCAGCTTCAAAATCTTAAATTCTTTTTAGCATGGGCCTATGTGCAAGAGTTTGTCGTGATAGTTGTCTGGAACAGACCTACGTTTATATTATATATTATCCATTGTAGTTTGCACATCTCTTTTACGTTCATGATTTGTTTTTCTCAAAACATCTGTGAGGAAGCTTGAGCTTTGGCCCATGGCCCTGTGTGCATTCTTTTCTGCATTAGGTTCCTCAGCTGCCCTCTCACTTCCCTGCTTTGTCCTCTTTCAGGAGGGATTGTTGGTGACTGGGTCATTGTTTTCTCTTTCTGATTTCTGTTGTTTATTCGCCTATTCCAAACCTAAGTAATTTTGTATATTCTTCTCGGGATATAATATAAATGGAGGAAAAGGCACAAATCAAAAGTGTACAGTTCAGTGAATTATTATAGAGTGAACATACCCAGCATCCAGGTCAAGAGTAGAACAAGAACTGAGGATATTCAAGTCAACTGGTAGAGTGCCTGCCTAATGCTTATGAAACTGCACAGCGGCACATAAACCAGGTGTGGTGTTGCATGCCAGTAGTCCTACACTTGAGAAGTAGAAGCAGGAGGACCAGAAGGTTATCCTCAGCTACATAGTCCATTTGAGGCCAGCCTGGCCTACATGAGACTCTGTCTTACAACAAAACAAAACACATTACCAAGACTGCAGAAGTCTTGTTGAGTAGTGGTGGCACACACCTTTTATCCCAGCACTCAGGAGGCAAAGGTAGGCAGATCTCTGTGAGTTCGAGGGCAGCCTGGTCTGCAAAGCAAGCACTAGGACAGCTAGGACTATTACACAGAGAAACTCTGTCTTGAAAAACAAAACAAACAAACAGATTGCAGAAATCTCTTTGATTCCCCATTAGCTACTACCCCAACCAAGGTTAGCAGATCTTTACTTTGTATTCTATAGATTCATTTGCCTTTTAAACATCTGTTAGTCTCTTGTGTTTGTCTGCTGTCATTAAGCCTTGTTTGTGAGATTCAATAAATCTGTTCTTTGCAGTGATGGTTCACTTATTCTCACATGGTATTTACTTTTTTGGTCCTGGGGCTTAAGTGCACAGTATTTTATTATATGGCTATGCCTTGATTCGTCAAGTTCTGCTGATGGTTGTTTGGGTTGTGTCTCCTTGGGGCCTTACATGACACTTCTACTGTGAGTGTGTGCAATCGCTTCGGTTTTGGTAAGACTGTAGAATTCCCAAGCCTTACTTGCTAGACATGTGTCTTAACTAGATACTACCAAGTACTGTTCCAAGTGGCGCTTGCATGCTGTCCTCTCCCGAGCAGTGTGTCAGCCTTCTGGATGCTCTCCATGCTTCCTGACACTGCACTGTTTTACTTCTGCCGAGCGACATTTTCAGTGTGCTACGTGGTTCGGGTTTTTCTTTTTTTAATGTTAAATCATTTTCTTTGTAAGACTATGGGCTCCCAGAGGACACAAATTTATATCTATCCCAAAACCTGTATGAGGGCTGGCATATCTTGAGCAGTTAATAGAGCTTGGATAAATGAAGCATGTATCTATGGTGTGTATGTGGTCAAAGATGGTGGGGGTGGGTAATCAAATAATTATTGTGCAAATGAAGGATTTGTTTTGTCAAAAACTATTTACATGTCTTCTTTCCATCGTGTATCTTTTTGACAGTGGTGATGGAAAGTAAGCAACTGCTTCGGTAATCACGTAATTGTACTTCAGTAAATATATGAATATGTAATTATAATGAGTACCATGGAGGAAGTGGATAGGCTACCATTCGGCAGAGAATATAATGGGATGTAAAGAACCATCTTTGACAAGGTGGTTAGGAAAGGCGTCTTGGAGACCTGGGGTGTAGCTCAGTTGGTGCTTCTCTAGTACGCACCAAGTCCTGCATTTGGTCCCCAGCACCCCATGAGGTCGGGCAGTGTAGTCCCGGCCTGTCATTTCAGCACTTGGGAAGTGGAAGCTAGAAGAGTCAAGATTATCCTCAGCTACAGAGTGAGTTCAGGCATAGGCTAGACCACATGAGACCCTGCCTCAAAAAAACAAAAGGAAAACCAGCAAGAAAACAAAAACCAAAAGAAGAGGAAGAAAGTCTCTTTGAAAAAGTAATATTTAAGTTATTTTGGGCATTTTTGTTTATTGGGTCTCTTTAGTTTGAAAAGATGAAAAATTGAGGGGTTCAAAGGCCCCTTTTAAAGGAGAGTGGTCTGCAGAGTCAGTGCATGCTCACAGATAAGCAGAGGGGTGGGAGGCTCGGCATTCCCTGGTGCTTCTCAGTGCAGTAAAGCCCAGTAGAAGGAGTCTGTGACCACTGTGGAGCTGTGGGGACAGAGAGCGATGTCTAAGCTAAGGCTAGTGGAGGAGAAGCCCATCATCCTTGCCCAGGCTTGCGCTTGCTGCATTCTTGGAGGCGGCTGAAGTGCTTTGTGCTCTTGATGGGCCATTACACTGATGTATGTGATGTCATGGGAGGTGCTCTGTGTTTAGTCTGTATTTCACAAAGCCTGCTTGGTACTTGAGAATTAAAGCATAAGTGTCCTGGGACTGCAGAGGAGTTCTGACTAATCTTTTAATATCCTAGTTTGGAAAGAAATACAAATAGTACTATTCCACAATGAGAAAGTATTTTTCCCTTTATTAAGATGAAACAGCAAAATCATTGTTAATTCCATTTATCCCTCCTCTTTTTGGAATAAACCAGAATTGAAGGATTAACTCTCTACTCCCCCCTCCCTCCTTTTTTTTGAGACTGTCCTGGGTAGAACTCACTCCGTAGACCAGGCTGGCCTCAAACTCAGGGATTCACCTGCCTCTGCCTCCTGAGTGCTGGGATTAAATTAAAGACATGTGCCTCCATTCCCAGCACCTACCACCTCCTTGTAATTAATTTAAGGCAATTAAAACATTACTGGGAATTTGGCCACTGAATTCTCAAACTTACCCATAATTCATTCTTCCTTTTCCTCCTTGCCCACCCTCTTGTGGTGCATGAGGTCAGACCCAAGGTCTTGCCCATGTTAGGCAAAGTGTCCTACTGCTGAGGTGCATTCCTCATCTGCTACCCACAATTCCAGTTTGACCAAGTAACCATTTCATTTCCCTGTGTTGCTTCCTAGATTTATCCATACGCATTCATGATTTTGTTTGTAATTTTACCTATGTTTTCAACATTTAAAATTTTTTTAAAATTCTGTTTTTTATGTTAATTGCTAGTATAAGCTGTGGTCTTTGGGTGGGTAGTGATGGTCAACTTCACTGTAATAATGTACTACTCTGGTGTGGGATGCTCACTGTGGGAGAGAGTGTGTGTGGAAAAGGAGGACAGTGTATTCGGAACCCTGTGCTTTCTGCTTAAACCATATTAAAAATAACACTGTAGCCAGGTGTGGTGGTCTGTGTCTTTAATCCCAGCACTTGGGAGGCAGAAGGAAGCAGGTAGATTTCAGTTAGTTCAAGGCTAGGACAACCAGAGTACATAGTGAGACCCTGTCTCAACAGCAGCAGAATACTGTAATCTCAGCACTTGGGAAGCAGAGGCAGGAAGAGGCTGGCTTCAGCTACATAGTGAATTTGAAGCTAGTATGGTTTGCTTGAGACCCTACCTAAAATAAGTTAATTAACTAAAAAGAAAGTAAAGCAAAATATCAGTGGGATGTAGTAGCACAGGCTGGACAACATTGCAAGACCCTAGTTCTTAAAAAAAAAAAAATCAGATTTTGAAAGTACAAGGCTCTGGGTTCAATCCTTAATTATTTGATTTTTTGAGTGATTATACCTTAGTTTACTGTCCCTCACTGGATGGTTCTGGCTTTCTTCTTGTAGTGCTTACATACAGTTTCTCTTGAGAAGTTTATGTCCAGAAGTAGTAGTATTACAGCAACACTAACTGACTAGAGTTGTAGGTGGACTGGGGAGGAAATTATGGAAAGCATGTGGCCAGCCCTGGCCCTGATCCTCAGTGGCTGTAGTATTGCCACACTGTTGTCAAAGGCAGTGTGACCGACAGGAAGGCAGTTGTGACCTGGTGGTGACAGTGACTTCATTTATTTATTAAGTACTTGTTTAGTGAGATGCCCTTTCCACGTTTCCCCATTCAGGCCTCACTGTAACCCAAGTGCAGCAAGTTGTCAATGGCCACTGAACTTTTAGGTGGCAGAAGCAGGTTTTTAAAAAATGTATATTGTTTTATTTTTTAATTTAATTTATGTCATTGGTATACTGTCTGCATGTGTGTCTGTGTGAGGCTGTTGGATTTTTTGGAACTGGAGTTACAGACAGTTGTGAGCTGCCATGTGGGTGCTGGGAATTGAACTCTGGTCCCCTGGAAGAGCAGCCAGTGCTCTTAACTGCTGAGCCATCTCTTTAACCTCAAGTTTGTTTTTTGTTTTTGTTTTTGTTGTCGTCATTTTTATTTTTGTTTTTTTGAGACAGAGTTTCTTGGCATAGCCCTGGCTGTCCTGGAATTCATTTTGTAGATCTGGCTAGCTTCAAACTCATAGAGATTTACCTGCCAGCAGTAGCATGTTTTAAAATTGATGCCCTCTCTCCCACACATCAAACATTGTCAGCATTTTCATGGAAACTTATTGCAGTACCCTTTCCTATTATAATTTTCTTTCTCTGAGTTGACTCAGATTCAGTCTATATTTCTAGGGGTGAATTCTTTTATTTCTTCAAGAATTAGTGAATTCATTTTTGAGTTTTATTTTGTTCTTTGGGACAGTCTCTCTCTAGGCTGTGGACTGGCACTGAACTCACAGCAATCCTCCTGCCTCAGCCTTCTAGGGATTGCAAGTGTTAGCCATCACATCCGGCTTCATGTATTTAAGAGATATTCGTTGAGCACCTGCCACGTACCAGGCACCACTCTGGCTGCTGACCTTGGGTCCTCTCGATCCTTCACCAGAAGTTGGGCAAGCAAGGTTGGGGGAACCAGCCAGGGCAGCTCCACTTGGGTTAACTTTGATAAGTAATGCTCGAGTCCCTTACATCTGTCTGTTCACCCTCCAGAGGCCACAGATGGACCAGTCTCGCATCTGGGTGGGATCCGAACACCTTGTTGGGATGGACACACAGCAGAGTAGGAAATACCACACCACAAGTAAGGTGAGTGTGTTCTTTGCTCTGGACTGCCTGCCTCCTCACTCCTTTCTCCCCCTCCTCCTCTTCTGCCTTTCCTTGTCCCTTCCCCCACCCTCTTCTCCCCACCCCTTACCCCTTTTCCTTCTGTTTTTTATGTGTCATGGGTGTTTTACCTGTCTGAATGTCTGTGCACTATGTGCAAGCCTGGTGCCTTCAGAGGCCAGAAGAGGGTGTCAGAACCCAGAACTAGAGTTACAGGTGGTTGTTAGCTGCAATGGGGACACTGGGAATTGAACCCAGGTCCCCTGGAAGAGCAGCCAGTGACGTTAGCCCCTGAGCCATCCCACTCTTTTTCATGTCACCTTTACTCTAGAACCTCTAGTCTGTTCTTTCCTAATCATGGGGTCACAGGCACATGGTTATTGAGGTAGGTTTGTCTTGCTTTGTAATTTGGAGGATGTCTGCTAGATACCATTTCACATGTGTTTGCACTCCTAGGTGAGGGCTTTGAGTCTGGCTCCGTGAGAGAGCACCTGCCTAGCATTCGTGAAGCCCTGGGTTGGATCTCCAGCATTGTGCTGAAACAGAACAGAACACTCAAAGCAAGCAATCAAACAAAGTCCCCAAAATCATTCAAAAGAAATCAAGAGATCAGGCAGAAAAAAGGAAATCAAAGTGAAAAGAAATCTAAGCAATAAAAATGTCCTTAGAACAAATAACTAATAAAAGCATTCTATTTGGAGAATTTCTTGTAACTAATTTTGATCTCTTTCTCTTTGGTTAAGTAGCTTCCTACTGCCCGAGACTTCCCGCAGCCTGTTGAGGAGAAGGTTGGCCCCTTCACGAGGATAATAGAAGCCATGGGATTCACTGGCCCTTTGAGATACAGTAAATGGGTAAAGGCTTTTATGTTCCTTTGGTCTGTGTCCTTTTTTCTCTTGCTCATAGATTGATTTTAGAGCTTCTGCTTTGATAAATTCATACATTCCTTTGAGAATTTCTTCAGAATGCATCCCTCTACCCTCTAGTCAGATTTGATGTATAGGTAAGACACTCCTTGGAAGTGTCTGCAGTTGGTGGCAGGGCCACGAGGTGGGAGTTTTCAGGCCTTTGCTTTATTGCAGGATAGCAGCATTTAGACGAGTTTAAAGTGTCTGCAGTTGGTGGCAGGGCCACGAGGTGGGACTTTTCAGGCCTTTGCTTTATTGCAGGATAGCAGCATTTAGACGAGTTTAAAGTGTCTGCAGTTGGTGGCAGGGCCACGAGGTGGGACTTTTCAGGCCTTTGCTTTATTGCAGGATAGCAGCATTTAGACGAGTTTAAAGGACATTCTGATGAGTTGCATTCTTTCTTCCCTTTTTTTTTCTAGACAGGGTTTCTCTGTGTAGTTCTGGCTGTCCTGAAACTGTCTCTGGTAGACCAGGCTGGCCTCAGACTCACAGAGATCCCCCTGCCTCCGCTCCTCCCCCTGCTACATGTTAGAATTATAGGTGTGAGACATTGCTTTCTTAGGTTGGTTCATTTTCCCAACAATTCTCATGACAGCAAATGCACGTTTCTGTCTGCAGGCTTTTGTACACAAATTCTGAATAGTCAACATTGATTGCACACTTTGTTGATAAGGGCTTTCAAATGGAGAGGCTACAAATGCTGAGTGACTGATATTCTTGGAGACCCAGCAGCCTCTTCTGACTCTTCAAGGAAATAGTTATTTTCATGAAGATTTATATATACACGTGTGTACAATTCTTGACAATTGATGAATTGTTAATGTATTTAATTACTAACCAGATCTTTACTCCCTGTTTTAAATTTTAATTAGTTTGTTTTTTCTTTTGAGACATGGTGTCATACACTAGCCCAGGCTGCCCTAGAACTCATAGTAATCCTCTGCCTTAGCTTCCCAAGTGTTGGAATTATAGGTGTAAACTATCATGCCTAGATTGTCTTCCGTATGTTATTTTATTGTTTTGATTTGGTTTTTCAGAGCAGCATTTCTCTGTGTATTCCTGGGTGTCTTGGAACTAGTTCTGTAGACCAGGCTAGCCTCAAACTCAGAGATCTGCCTGCCTTTACCTCCCAAGTGCTGGGATTAAAGGTGTTCACCACCACCCCTGACTCCTTCATAATTTTAAAAATGTTTATTTGTGCGTGTGTGCATGTGTGGCTGAATGCATGCCATGGAGAATGTGTGAAGGTCATAAGACAGTTTGGGAACTCTGTTCTGTCCTTCCACAGTGTGGATCCTGGGCATTGAATTTAGATCATCAAGCTTGGTGGCAAGCGCCTTTATTCTCTGAGCCATCTTGTTTGGCTTTCCCTCTATTTAAAAAGAAGTTGTGATTATGACATTTGTAATATAAAACAGAATATGTGTGTTGTTTAAAAGGAGAAATTGAGTCAGGAGTGGAGACGCATGCCTTTAATCCCAAATGGATCTCCTTGAATTCTAGACCAGTCTGGCCTCAGACTCAGAGAGATCTACCTCCCTCTGCCTCCCCAAGTACTGGGAATAAAGGCGTGTGCTCCCCTGCCTGCCCCTGCAAAGAAAAAAATGGAGAGTGAAATGGAAACAAAGAATAGAGAGAAATGTAACTGTTTTACTCCTGTCTTAGTAATTGGGTTCGCTTGGTTGCCTCCATAAGCTTTATCTGGTCTTACGTTTTTGTTTTGTTTTTTAACGATTCCTGAGGGCAAATTGGCCACCATCTGAAGGATTATGAGACCAGTGGGAGAATTCTCTCTTATAGTTGAGTTAGTCTCTGATTTTTCTTGATTCCCTTTGTTACCCCAATTAAATGTTTGCAGTAAAAAAACTTTCATAATGTGGCAGTTTTTATAGCCTTCATTTTAAAATCTGTCATATCAAACTGTCACAGTATGACATTTTGGTATGATTTTGGTGGGAAAATGTCGTTAGGACTTTCCACTTTGAAAGGCCTATAGATAAGTCCTTTTTAGCACTGTTATCTCAGAAGTCTATGGCCAGATACTTGCATTAGCTTGCATGAGCAAAATGCTTTGTTTGTATTTTCACATGTATTGGTTGGAGAACAAAATGTTTACTTCTCTACCGATGCTTATGACTTGCCTTTTCTCTATATTTTTCTTGAATGTTTTCATGTGTAGATTCCTATAGAATCATATTTGGACTTTATTGCTGTTGGGATCTAGCTTGGGGGTCTTTCTCATGTTAGTCAATAAACAATGTCCCTAGCCTATATTTCAGATTTTAAACGTAGTGTTTTTTTACTTATTTCAGCATCCTGAAGTAACATTTTTCTTTGGTTGTTTGATTGTTTTGTTTTGTTTGAGACAGGGTCTCTCTGTATAACCTTGGCTGGCCTGGAACTAGCTATGTGGACCAGGCTGAACTCAGATTCACAAAGATCTGCCTACCTCTGATTCTCAATTGTGGAAAGTAATTATAGATGTGCACCACCAGGCCCAGCTCTGAAATAACCTCTCCCCCTATTATGTTTACATGGCAGTATCATGTAAGAACTAAAGAATGGTTGGAGAAAACCATGAACCGTGGCATAGGTCTTCAATCCTAACATTTGTGTGACAGAGACAGACAGATCTCTGGGTTTGAGGCCAGCCTGGTCTACATAGACAGTTTTAGGCTAGCTAGGGGGACACAGCAACCTGCCCCCCACCCCAAAAATAGAAAAAGAATAGTTGAAAGAAATAGAGATGCTTATTATAGAAAAGGGAAGGCATCGTGACCTCTTAGTATTGAGGAGCAAGTCAACGAAAAATAAGTGAAGATATGTTACCTGAGGTACTCAGAGTAGCGGCTAATGAAAGCCCTCCAGTAGGACAGGTAGCCTTACAAGGTTGTTCTTCTTTGAATTGGGGCTCAGATTGTTGAACATGAATCAAGAATGTTGTAAAAAGAATTCCAGCACAGAATAGGAGGTTCAAGTGACAACAGCCAAGCCCAAACAAAGCAAAGAAACCTCTGCAGTTCTCACACAGCTGTTAGCAGGGTTAGTTCAGCCCTCTTAGTGCGTCACTCCTCATGCACACATGTCCCAGCAGGTGGGAGAGCAGGCCTAGGTGTTCCTGTAGTATCCAAGTGGCATTGTGAAGTCTTCCAAAGAGAGAGTGTAATAAATGCGAAGTCATCCATGAACCGGAACAGCTTGTATTGACTGAGTGGAGATTCAGTCTGCCCCCTTCCCTCACTCACATTAGCGCGTGGTTCTCAGAGAGCTTCTTTCCAGTAGTTATTTCCAGTCCCCGCATGATAGTCCTCGGGGACTTGCTTCAAGATTTGTCCAGGAAAATGGCTCACCCAAGAATAAAGGTTTGGCTTTGCTACAAGAAAAGTGAAGAACTATAAAATGTCCTTGATGGCCACAGTATGAGCACTGTATAAAGATGCTGGCCAATCTGGTCAAGTAGCCATGATTTGTAATAAATGCTTTTTCATGGTTGTATTTGGAGCCCTGGGCCTTGAAGACAAGTCTGCCTTTCCTAGGGCAGAGTGATTAGTTGTGAGCTAGTTTATACAGAAGATCCTGAAGGAAACCACAAGCATGGTGGGGAGGGTCAGGGGTTAAGTGACTAGGAATTTTAGTTAAAATTTTGTCTGTAGTTAACCTGGGCCATATACTCAATCAGGGCAGGAATTTTGTTTATCCCTCAACCATAGCATTTAGATCTGTAGCAGGAACTCAATTTGGTACTCAGTACTGAGTGAGCCTAAAGTTTTTATCTCAAGGATAGAAGGCCTCCTGGAGTCAAAAGTATCAGGATAAGGGTGTCATTAGGCCGGTGATGGTGTAGATCAATGCGTTCTGAAACCTGTTCTTTCTGTTCCCTGGTTAAACTTGTTCTTTTTTTTTTTTTTTTTCCCGAGGCAGGGTTTGTGTATGTACCCCAGGCTGTCCTGGAATTTGCTCTGTAGACCAGGCTGGCTTTGAACTCACAGAGATTTGCCTGCTTCTGCCTCCCAAGTGCTGGGATTAAAGGCATGTACCATTGTGCTTGGCTGAATCCTAGTTCTTGATGAATTTTGACAGGCAACTCCTCCTCTGCTGTGGATATCGCTCTGTGTAAATAAAGTTCTGATTGGCCAGTGGCCAGGCAGGAAGTATAGGCGGGACAAGAGAGAAGAGAATTCTGGGAAGTAGAAGGCTGGGGAGAGACACCGCCAGCTGCCGCCATGAGAAGCAACATGTAAAGACACTGATAAGCCACAAGCCATGTGGCAAAGTATAGATAAACAGAAATGGGTTAATTTACGATAAAAAAAATAGATAACAAACAGCCTGCCACAGCCATACAGTTTATAAACAATGTAAGTTTCTGTATGCTTTCTTGGTTGGGTCTGAGCAACTGTGGAACTGATGGATAAGAGAGATTTGTCCTGACTGGGCCAGGCAGGAAAACTCTAACTACACTCCTCTCTCATCCCTTCTTCAATTTGCCAGTTTGGGGTTCAACTTTTCATTTCTTCATAAGTCCCTTTGATTGTGATGTATTATATCTTAACTCTTGATGGGCTCTGTTTTTATTTATGTTGGAGAGAGGATATCATGTAGATGAAGCTTGAACTCCTGATCCATCTCAGCCTCCCAAGCGCTGGATGGTCAGGCATGAGCCATCCCTCGTACCTGCTTGTTTAATTTTTCTTTTGTTTTTCTTTTGTTTCAATTATTTATTTTTATTATGTATGTGTGCTTGTGTATCTGTGTACCACTTGTGTGCTTGGTGCCTGTGGAGGCCAGAAGAGAGCTTGGATCCCCTGGAACTGGAGTTACAGGTGGTTGAGAACGGCCATGTGGGTGTTGGGAACTGAACCTGGGTCCTTTGCAAGAGCAGTTAGTGCTCTTAATTGCTGAGCCGTCTCTCCAGCCCCTGCTTTTAGGCTTTGTTATTTTTTTCTTTTTGTTGTTTGTTTGTTTTGCTTTGGTTTTGAGACAGCATCTCACACTATAGTCCAGACTGGCCTGGAACTTGTTTTGTAGACTAGACTGGCCTTGAACTCTTTGAATGCTGGGATGATCAGCATGGGCCACTGTGTTCAATTTGCTCTGTCATTTCAAGAAAGAAAAAGAATCTTATACAAGTCTTTTGTTGCTATACTGGTTTATTTAGTTTTGAAAGTCATTGATGTACCTGTTACTGGCTTGTTCTTCAGACCAACTCAACTCTTTAAGAATTGATTTTTAGGGATTGGGGATTTAGCTCAGTGGTAGAGTGCTTGCCTAGCAAGCGCAAGGCCCTGGGTTCGATCCTCAGCTTCAAAAAAAAAAAAGAATTGATTTTTAATTTTTAGATTTGATCTTACTTAAGATCAATCTTTTTTTTTTTTGTTTTTGTTTTTTGTTTTTTGTTTTTTCGAGACAGGGTTTCTCTGTGTAGCTTTGCGCCTTTCCTGGAACTCACTCTGTAGACCAGGCTGGCCTCGAACTCACAAAGATCTGCCTGCCTCTGCCTCCCGAGTGCTGGGATTACAGGCATGCGCCACCACCACCCGGGTTTAAGATCAATCTTAAGATGTAGTGTACATACATAAAATATAATATGTTAATACAGAGCTTAGGTAAAAAGAGAACTCATTAAGATCCAAGGGAATTAAAATTTTCTTTTAAAAGATTGATTTATTTTTATGTGTATGAACGTTTTGCTTGTGTATATGTATGTAAATGTACCACATGAGTGCCTGTTGCCTATGGAGGCCAGAAGAGGATGTCAGATCTCCTGGGGTGGAGTTATAGAAGATTGTGAACCTCGATGTGGGTGCTGGTCTTTTACAAGAGCAGTGAGTGCTCTTAACCACTGAATCATGTCTCCAGCCCCTGAAGACATTTCTTTCTTTTTCTTTTTTTTTCTTTTTGGTTTTTTTTGAGACAGGGTTTCTCTGTGTAGTTTTGGTGCCTGTCCTGGATCTCATTCTGTAGACCAGGTTGGCCTCACAGAGATCCGCCTGGCTCTGCCTCCCAAGTGCTGGGATTAAAGGTGAGTGCCACTGTTGCCTGGTGACATTTCTCAATACTGTATACTGAGTACTTCATATTTAAAACTTTGAAGCACACTGAAAAGTATTTCATATTTATTAGAGAATTTTGTTTATGCACACAGGTTCTATGAGTCTGTAGAAAAGACATGCCTCTCTTCCTCCCTCCCAAAAATTGTAAACTAATTGGTAGAGCCTCTGAGCAAAGATTAAAGGATTTCAGGGGTTTAAAATTTTTAAAATTTTATTTATTTATTTTTTAAGGTAGAGATGGTGAACTGAACTACAGAGCCATTTCCCAGTAAATATGGGCTGCTTGAGGTCTTATCTCTAAAACAAAACAAAATAAATTGCCCGCAGATAGGTTTGTACCCCTCCTTCCAGCTGAAGAAACATGAGTTCTGCAGTCCCTAATGACACTAGAGCATCCTCTTGGTCATGTCTTGAGTTTGGTTTTATTCTCTTTGTCTAGAAGATTAAGATCGCAGCCCTGCGCATGTACACGAGCTGTGTGGAGAAAACTGACTTTGAGGAGTTCTTTCTGAGTAAGTGACTCTCATTGTTCTGAAAGGAAACAATGCTCTGTTTATTTTTGTGGCTGTGGGTTTTAAGTTACTTTTAAACGTTTGTGTATGTTGTACGTGTTTGTCTATGCATGTATAGCTCAGCGGTCCACCTTGGCATTATCCTCCGAAACACTGTCTACCTCCTTTGAGACAGGGTCCTTCATAGGCCTGGAGCTCACTAGTGAGCTCCTGTGATCCTCCTGTCCCCACCTTCCCATCACTGGGATTGCAAGCACAAGCAGCCATGCCTGATCTTCTTTAATGTGGGCTCTAGGGATCAGGCTGAGGTCGTCACGCTGGCATGGCGGGCACTTCACAGACTGAGTCACTCCCAGCCCTTGACATCCCCTAGAACCTGCTGTGCAGCCAAGGGTGACCTTAAACTCCGATCCTGCTGTCTGCCTCCCAAGTGCCGGGTTTACAGGCTTGTGCCACCGTGCCCTCTCTTAGCATTTTGACATGGATTTTTTTGTCAATCATTTCTCTTTTTGTTTCTAGTTTTTGATTGTTCTAGTGAATCTTGAAATAAATTTCATGATTTGTAGTGAGACTTTCCTTTGGGACACCAGCTCACGTATTAATTATGAAAGCTTGGCCATTAGCTTAGGCTTGTCCCACTAGCTCTTATAACTTAAATTAACCCATTTTTTTAAATTAATTTATGTTCTACCACATGACTTTTACCTCTTTCCCATTCTGTATGTCAATATCTTGCCTCTGTTATCTCCTCTTCCTCTCTCTGCCTGGAAGTCCCGCCTGTCTCTCCTGCCTAGCTATTGGTTGTTCAGCTTTTTAGTACACTAATCACAGCAACACATCTTCACAGTGTACAAATATTCTGCAACAATGATTCTTTTTTTGGGGGGGGGAGGGCTATTGATCTCAAAGGCTTATATAATTTTATTACTTACGTCCCATTGATAAATTGCTTTCCAGAAGGATTTTTACTGTACATTATAATTATTAACATAGCTAACTAAAATAAGTATTTGTCAGGCCGTTGGAAGATGTAGGCAGCTCCTGTGTCCGTAGACTTTAGAGGGAAACCTGCTCTCTGTGCACTTACAGCAGCAGAGTTGCCCTAAGGAGCCTAACAAGTTTGTATAACTGCTGCTTTACTCTGGCAGCAAATATCCGAACACAACTGAGTTCACAAGGAATGCTAGGTGCGGTTTTGATCGCTTAGTAACTACTTTGGTTGTTTAAACCCCAAATATAAGTTGTTCGGCTACTTCACTATTTCAGCATATTAATATTAGGGACTTTAAATACTATACTGAATTATAATTCTAATTTATTTTTTTACTTTCTGTTTTCTTGTTCATTGGGAAAGACAATTTCCCTGCCCCTTTGTAAACAAGTCATTTTTTTTTTTAATTATTAAAAAACATTTTTCCAGGCGGTGGTGGCACACGCCTTTAATCCCAGTACTTGAGAGGCAGAGGCAGGTGGATCTCTGTGAGTTTGAGGCCAGTCTGGTCTCCAAAGCGTTCTAGGAAAGGATCAAAGCTACACAAAGAAACCCTGTCTTGAAACCCCGCCCTCCCCCACAAAAACAAACAAAAAAAAACCCATTTATCCCTGTAGTGTGTGTGTGTGTGTGTGTGTGTGTGTGTGTGTGTGTGTGTATGCATGCACATGTGTATAAGTATATATACCATGGGGCCCATATAGAGGTCAGAGGACAACTTATAAAAGTTGGTTCTCTCTGCTGTGTGGGTTCTGGTGATCATATTCAGACTGTCAGGCTTGGCGACAAACATCTTTACCTCCTGAACCATCTTGCCAGTGACCCTCCTGTCTCTGCCAGTCCTAAACTGCTTCTTATTATATAAGAAATTAGTCAAAATGAGAACATACACTTTCTTCAAATTATAAAGAAAATATTGAGTTGTCCCCCTAAATCCATGTGCATCCCCCCCCCACTTTTTAATTTTATTAATTTACTTGATTTTTTATGTATAATTTTAATTAAAAGTAACATTAAAAAACAACTCACCCCCTCCCCCCCAAAAGCAAACAAACAAATGAACTGACAACCGTATCTGGAGCTGGAAAGATGTTCCAGAAGACTGAAGTTTGATTCCCAGCACTCCTATGATAGCTCACAATCATTTGTAACTCCAATTCCAGAGGGTCTGATGCCCTCTTCTGGCCTCTGTGTGCACAGACATACATGCAGGCAAAACACCCATACATATAAAATCAGAATAAATAATCTGAAAAATAAACAAAGCCAACATATCCACCCTATGCTTTTGTCTGTTTGCTTGCAGTTCTGGGAATCTTGCACATGAGAGCATCGCTAAGGTCTCTTCCAGCATACTGTTATATCTTTTTCTTAGAAACATTATCTTCAAGGCTAATGAGATAGCTCAGGGAGTGAGATCCCTTGCTGTGCAATTATAAGGGCCTGAGTCTGGGATCAGCACCCATGGGAAAAGCTGTGCATGGCCCATGTCAGCAGTGGAGAAAACCTGTGTGAGTGAGTCCTCAGTGAATGTGCGTTGTTGACATGGGCACGGCCATGTTAAGGACCTCTTTGCCTCAGACTGATGGGAAGATGACAAAGCCTCTTGGGATGAGGCGCAGAGGAGTGGCAAAGCTTTCTTCAGAGGTCCAAGTGTAAGTGTTGACATTGTGTAGAAAATGTCCACTGTATCTTTCTTCCCCAGAAATTCACAGCTTGATGACTGCTCTGATGCAGAGACTTCTCCTACCATGATGAGCCAATCTTGCCTTAAACTGGCCTCCTTGTTCAGCTGTATGCTGTCACCCTGTCTCTGTTCAAATCTGTCATAAGCAAGCGGAACTTCTGGGTGTTGTGGTTTATCTAAGACCCCAGACCAACCGAACCCAGTATTTTTGTCTGTGTCCATGTGTCTGTCTGTTAGTCTTTTTTCCATTATTTCACTACCCCCATTCAGGTCAAGCCATGTAAGGACACGCAGCCAGATATGCCTGTAACCTCAGCATTGTGGAGGGGAGATGACAAGTAGGAGATCCTAGGAGCTTGCTGGTCAGCCAAAATGGCAGCTCCCCCTGTCTCAAAGGAACAAGGTAGAGAGCCGTAGGGAAAGACACTTGACAGTCTCCTCTGGACTCTGTATGCACATGTATGGGTGCACGCAAGTGCATATACCATACACAGAAGTACAACACACGGCTGGGCTGTGGTGGCGCATGCCTGTAATTCCAGCACTTAGGAGGCAGAGGCAGGTGGATCTCTGTGAGTTCAAGGCCAGCCGGATCTACAGAGTGAGATCCAGGACAGTGCACCAAAACTACACAGAGAAACCCTGTCTCGAAAAACCAAACCAAAAAAAAAAAGTACAACACACATGCAAAAGAAAAGTTTATCATCAGATATTTAATCCTTGATTCCTATTTATTATAATTATTTTAGATGAATGCTTACTTGTCTTCAGTCTTCATTATTGAAGGTTCCTCCTTTTTATAGATTTAGTTTACATGTATGAGTGTCTGGTATGTATGTGTGTATGTGCACCACATGCAGTCAGTGCCCTCAGAGGCCAGAAGAGGGCATTGGAAACTCTGGAACTGCACTTCCAAGACAGACAGTTGTGAGCTGCTGCCACGAGGTGCTGGGAACCAAACCCACATCTTCTGCAAGAGCAGAGATGCTTCTAACCCCCAAGCCATATCTCCAGCCCCTGCTGAAGGTTCTTGTTTTTTTTTTTTTTTCTTCAAGACAAGTTTCCTCTGTGTAACAGCCTGGTTGTCCTGGAACTCGCTTTATAGACTAGGCTGGCTTGAACTCACAGAGATCTGCCTGCCTCTGCCTCCCAAGTGCTGGGATTAAAGGCGTGTACCACCATCGCCTGGCAGGTTTTATTAATGTTATAGTATCAAATATAATATAGTATCAAATATTAAAGGCTGTTATTACGTAGATAGTTAATATTCATATTTCAGTCATAGCTTACAGATTACCAACTTGAGAAATGTTTCAGAAAGTTATAATTACATATTAATAGCTCACATTTATTTGCTTTCATGCTTGTCCCCTTTATGAGTTTCACAATCTTGTGGGATAGTAAGTACTTGTACTATTGTTTATTTTTGTTTTGTGTTTAGAAACAGTTGAGGCTTAAAGAGGCTCAGTGACTTGCCTAAGATTGCCTAGCCAAGCCTTGCACCTGTGTTGTCTGGCTTAAACCTCAGGGATTTTCCCACTGTAGCATGCTGCCTGTGAATGAGTGTAACCACACACTAGACATTGTAATGCAGCTTAATAATTTGGGTTCTGCTTTATTTTGATGATTGTTCCCTTTGTGAGATATTGTGTTAGTATTGGAAACTGGTGTTTATACACACAACGGTGTCTATCTTGGTGAGTTTTGCCCGGGCTTTGTCCTTCAGGATAAGTGGCAGTGAGTTTCCTGGTGATTACACTGTCCCTTCAAATTTTCTAAGACTTTATTAGACATTGGCCTATTAAAACCTATGGCATAGCCTGGGCACGGTGGCACTTGGGAGGCAGAGAAAGCAGATCTCTGAGTTCAGGCCAGCCTGTTCTACATAGTGAGCATCAGGCCAACCAAGACTGCAAAGAGAGGTCCTCTTTCAAAACAGAACCCACCACAAACCTATAGTCATGGTGGCACATGCCTGTAATTCCAGTACTTATAAGACAGTGGCGTAAGGATTGCCATAAACTTAAGGTATACCTGTTCTACACACTTAAGTTTCAGGCTAGTGAGGACTACATAGTGAAACCCTGTCACAAATACACCAACCTATGGCTTGTTTATTTGTTTATTTATTGGCGAGGTTTACATTTTTAAATCAAACCAAAGGAATTCCAAAGTGTGCCTAGTGAACAAAGAGCAGATTTGGAAAGTACCATCTGGAAGCAAAAGGTTTTTTTGTTTTGTTTTGTTTTTTTATCTGTAAAATGATGAGACTGACTTTCTTGTGGTTTGGATCCTAAGGAGTTCAGGGGGGATTGGAATAAAATGAGGAAATGTATACATTGCTTCCTATGATTATACCTTTAAAGTGGCCATGCCCATTCAAATCTTCGCTATAGGGCTTGATTGTAAGGGTCCTGAGGACTGAGAGCCTTGGGTAGCTGGCAAGTGTTATTCTTCCCCAGCAAAAGGAGGCTGATGGCATTTTTTGAAGACCGTATGTGAGTGAGTTGTTGGGACACAATATATCAGCAATCAGCTTCTTGGACAGCCCTCCCTAAGCTGCCAGAGTTACAGACTGAGTCACGTCAGAGCCAAAGTGTTTAAGGGCGGCCATCTAGACACTCGATGCATCTGAGTGGTCAGCTACTTTGGCAGCTGCTGTCTCTGGCAGGCGCTGGCGATGCCCCTCTTGTCACAGTGGACATGCCTGCTGTGTAGTGTGTAAGCCACTTAGCCTGTGCTTAATTCTGCATTCTTGTCTGTGACTCTTTTTTTCCTCTACGAAACTGATTACCTTGGAGAGGAGGGGCTCTTTAATGAAGAAATTCTGAGTCAGTAGTTGAGGATTCATTCTATTTGGTGACACAGTTTTAACTGGTGAAGCTTTTCAAAGATAATTTGAACCCTATTATTTAATTAAATTCAGTGGAAACAACAATAGTGAATATTGAGTTATTATTTTAAATGGCAATCGTTTTGTTAAGCTTTTTTTGGAGAGGATCTCACTATATACCCTTAGTTGGCTTAGAACTCACTATGTAGAGTAGGATGGTTTCTAACTCACAGAGATCCACCTTTCTCTGCCTCCCAGGTGCAGATGCTGGGGCTAAAGGCTTGTGCCACCACACCTGGCATTACTAAGCGTCTTACAGGTCTTTGATCTATACCATCACAGAAACCCTAAGGTAGGCCCTTGTTCTGCCCACTGACTTACAGACAGCAGGAAACTGGGCCTCCGAGAAGCCCAGAAACTTCACCTAGATCCGCTTAAATTTAATTAAGTATTCTGACCTCATACTAACATATGATAACATCACTCTTTGGTGACAGTAATGGAATTATTTAATTTTACTGAACATGGTGTCAAGAAAGAGCCTAGCCTCAGGAATGAATACGCTGCGTGTGTGTACATTGGAACAAGAGTGTGATCGTGGCCGAAAGTCACAGGGTTTAACCCTGAAGGACAGAAACACACTCTGCTGAGCTGAGACTCATAGTCAACACTCAGCCGTTGGTTTGATGTTTTTGAGGTCTACTCTGTGGGTTTCTGTTCTGACCTCCACGGGCACAGGGGATCACTCATGTGCCAGCTCTTTTCTCATCAGCCCTGAGTTGACCCCCAGAAGGGAAAACTGTGACCCAGGGCCAGCTGCTGACCTGTTTGTCTGTCTGTGCTTTCCAGCCCCAGAACTGATTCCATCTCTGAGGAAACTGGACAGGCTCTTGGCGGCTGTTGAGAAGCTTTGATGTAGAGGCAGCAGTTAGGTGGACTGTCCTGTAGAAGCAGCCAGATTTCAGACTTCCAAGAAAACTTTTCTTTTTAGTGTTTTGTTCTAACATCCAAAAAAAGACCAACTTGAGATCCGGGCTTGAGAGTTTCTCGGGGCTATTCTTGTTTTAGGCGGAGAGCGGCTGGCCCTCTCTCAGATGGCATGGGTCTTAATAGCTGGATGGCTGCTCAGGCCAGCCTCCAGCTCCCTCCTGCTGGGCTCAGAGAGGAAGTCCACTTGACAGCTGCTGGGCACCACCCAGTAAGCTCACCCGAGTTTTTTTGTATCCTTTTGTGACAGACCTGGACTCAAACCCCAGCCTGGCCACTGCCTTAACATGGTGGCTTGCCCATAGATACTGTGCCTTCTTGACCCCCGCTTCTTTACCTCTAAAGTAGGACCTTGGTGCTCCTCTCCCAGCTTCAGGTAAGGATTTAGAGAAATAGTGTATCAAGATGATTAGCAGTGGCCTGGGTGTGGAGTACGACCCTGTCTCAAGGAAGTGTCTACATCTTGGCATTAGAGAGGCACTCAAGTAGCAGTGCCGCCACTGCACAGAGAGTCAAGGCAGTCTGAATTTAATCCCAGGCAGCTTGTTTCTTGGTGGTGTGGTTCTGTAGTCTTGAGCAATTATCTTGATAACACTCGCTTTTCTCTCCTGTCAAGTGGGGATATGTCACCACCCACCTACTGGGGTTGTTGGACAGATTCACTGAGCTAATGTTGAAGCACTTGTCACAGGCCCAGCCCCAGTGAGTGAGGACTCCCTGTTAGTGCGGGTTGTAGGCCTCCTTCCTAGGGTTCTGCCCTGTATTCTCACTCAGAGTGACCCTCGTTGTTAACTGGTACCTCACTGAATGCAGGGGATGTTTTGTTTTGTTTTGTCTTTTGGCACTTAGATTTGCTATAGACCAGGCTAGCTTGGATTTTGCAACCCTGCCCCGCCTCACACAATCACAGGGGGTGTGTTAGAATTCTAGGCAGGCACTATCATGCCTGACTTTTTTTTGAGTCATTGCTGCAAAAGACTGCTTCTTCCATAGGGCTTACGCTCTCCGCTCTTTTTCTCCCTTCATCCTTCCTGTTCCTTGTCGGTCTTTTCTCCTTGTCATACAATGAGGAGGGTACGTGTCGTGGGGGGTTTCTTAGAAATCTGAGAATGGAGAGGCTTGAATGTCTGAACTGAGATCTGACTTTCAGGGTCTGGAACTCAGAGGCCCTGCCCAGTGTTGTCTCTGTGGTGGAGGACTGGCCTTGTAGTGGGCACAGTCCCCTTCCCAATTCAGCTCCAGCTCCTAGTTTCACCTATATCCTCCTGGTTATTTGGGTAAATCATCTGGCACACTCATGGCCATACCACATTGGATTGTCTTTAAAAACTGGAAAAAAGCTGGGCAGTGGTGGCGCACGCCTTTAATCCCAGTGCTTAGGAGGCAGAGACAGGCGGATCTCTGTGAGTTTGAGGCCAGCCTGGTCTCCAGAGCGAGATCCAGGACAGTCAGGGAAATCCTACCTCAAAAAAAAAAACAAACAAACAAACAAACAAACAAAAAACAATGGAGGGCTGGGGATTTAGCTCAGTGGTAGAGCGCAAGGCCCTGAGTTCAGTCCTCAGCTCAGACGGAAAAAAAAAACCCAATGGAAAATGAGACCAGACCAGAAAGGCTGAACCTTTATAGAAGGGCTCAGATGATCACAGTAGCTGATGCTGGGGGGAGCAGGAGGTGTATTTACTTAGCTCTTGAGACTGCAAGCCCAGAAAGGAAAACTAGCTTAGACCTCATGAAGTTGGGAGGAACCATAAGAAATCATCTCTGCCACATTTTGTAAAATGAGAAATTTGAGGGTTTGGGGATTTAGCTCAGTGGTAGAGTGCTTGCCTAGCAAGCGCAAGGCCCTGGGTTCGATCCCCAGCTCAAAAAAAAAAAAAAAAAAAGAGAGAAATTTGAGACTCAGAGGGAAGAAGCAGTTTGCCCAAGGCCACAAGGTGGTGGTAACAAGGCTGGGACTGGAAGACTGGTTGTCTGACTGCATTTAGTACTCAGGCTCACGGTCTTACATTGTGTTTTTACTGATCTTTTCTGCAATTGCATAATCAGAAATATCGTCCTGAATTACATTTTAGTTGAACAGGTTCCCACCAGTGGCTAACACAGTCAGTATGCCTCCTCTCCACCTTCACGTATTTACACTTTGTTGTTATTTTCTAGGGTGTCAGATGCCTGATACATTCAACTCATGGTTTCTTATAACCCTGCTTCACGTCTGGTAAGTGAGGTCACCAAGTGTGTGTGTGTGTGAGTTGTAAGGCATGGCTTTCCTGGGGTCTGAGTCTGTGAAGTGGCGTTTGTCCAACATGAAAACCTGCTCCTTCATTTTCATAACTGCTGCCTTAAAGCACATTTTATTAAAGGTCAAAGCATAAACCCCAAAAGAAACTAATATTTGTAATGTTTTTTTTTTTCCAAAGAACACCTAACCCCATGAATAATAAATACTATCAGTATCTCTAAGAGACTCTGTGAGGGTGGGTGGAAAGTTCTCTCTCTGGACTGTTTTAGGAAAGTTCACATTTACGTAAAAGTGGTTTGAATTGTGTGAGTCCGTGGTCATTTCCATCTCTGGTCATCAGAAACCTATAACAAATTATACCACTGACATTTGCGCCTGTGCCTCTAAGTGTGTGTGCAGGTGAGAGTCAAGCCATGTTACATGTGAAAACATTTAACACCTTAAACAGTATATTTTTTCTTCAGCTGTGAAGTAGCCTAAAAAAAATACATTTTTCATCTACTGTTACCCAGCATTAAAGGTCAAGGGGGGATATAGGAGTCACCGAAGTGGGGGTTGGAGGACCTGCCAGATCTTGGGAACATAAACTCCTGAGAACCGGGCTTACGACCTTCACCATAGTGAACAGTCCAAGGGACGTGGGGAATGGCTACCTGTCAAAGGACCTTTGTTCAAGACTGTCTCTAGCTGAGCTGTGCATCACAGGCCTAGCTGCTATATAAAGATGTTTTAGTTACGATCACCTCTGAAAGTATTTCTTCTTCCAAACTCACATCGTCACTGAGTTTGGCTAAGAAGCCTGAAGGGGCAGTTTATTTTATGGATTTTTTTTTAATCCTCTAAACCAGTAGTTTTTAGAAGGTACACTATGTCCTGGGCACTGTGCTGGGAACCAGGGCTAGTTCTCAAGGAGCCCAGTTTTAGTGAGGGAGATAGGACACATAAATGGCCAGTTATAAACTGGGGTGCCAAGTTCTGGGATCTATGTAAACGGTGCTTATAGGATTGAAGAGGGCGCTACAAGTGTTGAAAGCTTTCCTGGTTCTCTTTGAGATATATACTGTGGCTTCTTGTTGGGCAGCTGAGAAGGCACACTGTCTGCCTTTGGTGTCCATGGTGGAGGTTAAGGAGAGGGTGCAGGGAGAGAAACTGCACACATTGAGAAGAAAAATACTTTTTTAAGAGCTGAGGACTGTATGGTAGAATTACTCATTGGAAAGGTGGGAGGGTTGAGAGAAGGCTAATAAGCTGTTCCCAGAGGAGCTCAAAGATAATATTCAGAGCCCGTATGAAAGACTCTTTATTGCCCATATAGCTAGAGGTAGGTATCAGAGTGGTAGAGGGAGTGGATGGCAAAATAAAATATATAATCCCTGTGACCACATCCCAAGGTCAATACCTGACTAATAGCAGCGGGGAGAGCCTTGAAATTATTTGTATTTCTTTAAACTTTCCAAAATGTCTACCTAACCTTTCTCGCTGAAGTTAACTTTTCAGGGGAGTGGGGTATACCCCCAGCAGCTGAGTGAGGAGTGGGGCATACCCCCAGCAGCTGAGTGAGGAGTGGGGGTGTACCCCCAGCAGCTAAGTAGAAGAGGGGACCAGCCATTTTGTCTTTCTCCAACCTCTTCTTTGCTCTTTTTTTGGGTGTGTGTGTGGAGGGTTTGAGACAGGGTGTCTCTGTGTAACCTTGGCTGTCTTGGAATTCGCTTTGTAGATGTAGACCAGGCTGGCCTCGAATTCCCAGAGATCAGCCTGCCTCTGCCTCTTGAATGCTGGGATTAAAGGACTGCAAGGTTTCTTCCTTGCTTTTAATTGCCATAATCTATATAGGTTTGGTAAAACATCTCAGTAGCTTTTTTATTTGAATTAGCAAATCCTTGTCAAGGACCTGCTGTGTGTTTGGGATCATGGGGTGTTGGAGAGAAGGCTGCGGTCTAGTACACACATTCAAGAAACTGCAGTGGAAATAAATGGACTTTGAGTGCAGTTGTCTATAATAGATGATAATGCAACGTTTGTCTCAGAGCCCGAAGAAGTGCGTGGAAGTACAAAGGTAGAACTCGGTCTGAATTCACTGGCAGGAGTGAGGATGGCATTGGGCAGAGATGACGTTTGAGGGTATCATGAAGGGTAAGTAGAGTGACTACCGTAGGAAGAGAGGGTGCTTTACGTTGAAGACTGCATCTCCAGGACACGAGGGCAGCCAGATGGACGAGTGTTTGGGGGCAGGTTTGTGCACAAATGTAGTAAAAGGTCACCAGAAAAGTAGTTTTTTGGGGGCCGGGGAAAAGCCATGTGGTGAGGGTGGCAGCGGATGCCTTTAATTCCATCGAACTTGGGAGGCAGAGGCAGGAGGATCTCTGTGAGTTCAAGACCAACCTGGTCTACAGAGTGAGTTCCAGGACAACAAAGACTACACAGAGAAACCTTGGCTACAAAAAGAAAAAGAAAAAGCAAACAAAAAAAGTAGTTTTGAGCCCAGTTGTACAGTGATCTTCCCAGAATTGGGGAACTCCCTCTCCTAAGGGGTGAGAACAGTTGGGAGAGGGATGGACCCACCCCAAGTATGTAGAAAAGTTAGGTTCGTCAAGTCCTGTTCTCTTTAGTCTGAGGATTCAAGAGTGTAAACTGAGGGGCAGGCACACTCCAATTTAGAGATGGCAGTAAGCTGAACCAGTGGAGGAACAAGAATGGAAACACCTCTTGGAGTGAACTGTGGGAGGAGCTGAGGAGAGGGCCAAAAGGAAGACAAAACAAAGCCAGCCAGACTCCCAGGAAATGGAAGGACCCTGGTGGACTTCCAGAACATTTGCCTGGGCCCATACATAATGGATCCTATTGGTAGTTGGCTTAGGAACAGGATGCTGAACAGTCCTGTATGTTCTCTGATGATCTTGTACTTCTGTCTACTCTTTCTGGGTCCATAGGTTTTCAGTGGGTTGAGGTGTAAGACCATAGACCCTTCTGTTCCTAGAAGACCTTTGTTTTAGTTGTGTATTCAGTGTGCTTGCAGTGGCACTGACTGTGTGTCCATTGTCATTGCTTGACAAGGTCAGTATTGACTGTAGCTGCTGAAAAGATGCTGTTGAAGATACCCAGCATTCCTACACGGGCTTGGTAAAGCAGCCCTCCCACTTTTCCGTATCCCAGCCATCCACTGTGAGTCCATTCAGGTACCTGTCCAAAACCAGGAGTTCCTCTTGATGTGCCCTTCATTTGTTTAACCTGGTCAGTCAGTCATTAGTTACCTAGCTCAAACACTTATTTTTTCCCTCAGCTTTATTTATTTATTTATTTATTTATTTATTTATTCATTCATTCATTCATTCATTTATTTATTTATTTTTCTATTATCGGCGTGATACAATATAAATTCTTACCCTAATAGTGAAATGTTTGATTGGGGCTTGCCCAGTAATTGAGTAAAACCAAAACTTACTATAAGCCATAGTCATCCTAGGGTCCCCCCTGCTATGTAGCCTCTCTGGTTCTGTGGGTTGCAGTCTGATTGTTCTTTGCTTTATATCTAGAATCCACTTATGAGTGAGTACATACCATGTTTGTCCTTCTGGGTTTGGGTTACCTCACTCAGGATGATATTTTTCTAGTTCCATCCATTTGCCTACAAATTTCATACTGTCATTGTTTTTCTCTGCTAAGTAGTACTCCATTATGTAGATGTACCACATTTTCTTTATCCATTCTTCAATTGATGGGCATCTAGGTTGTTTCCAGGTTCTGGCTATTATGAATAGTGCTGCTATGAACATAGTTGAGCACGTATCTTTGTGGTATGATTGAGCATTCCTTGGGTATATGCCCAAGAATGGTATGGCTGGGTCTTGAGGTAGATTGATTCCCAATTTTCTGAGAAACCGCCATACTGACTTCCACAGTGGTTGTACAAGTTTGCATTCCCACCAACAGTGGAGGAGTGTTCCCTTTGCTCCGCATCCTCTCCAACATTGACTGTCATTAGTGTTTTTATCATAGCCATTCTGACAGGTGTAAGGTGGTATCTCAGAGATTTTGATTTGCATTTTTCTGATGATTAAGGATGTTGATTTCTTTAAATGTCTTTCAGCTATTTGTGATTCTTCTTTTGGGAATTTTCTGTTTAGCTCTTTAGCCCATTTTGTAATTGGATTGTTCAGTATTTTGATGTCTAATTTCTTGAGTTCTTTATATACTTTGGAGATCAGTCCTCTGTCAGATGTGGGGTTGGTGAAGATCTTTTCCCATTCTGTAGGCTATCTTTTTGTCTTATTGACCGTCTTTTGCTCTATAAAAGCTTCTGAGTTTCAAGAGGTCCCATTTATTAATTGTTGTGCTCAGTATATGTGCTGCTGGTGTTATATTTAGGAGGTGATCTCCTGTGCCAATGTGTTCAAGACTACTTCCTACTTTCTCTTCTATTAAGTTTAGTGTAACTGGATTTGTGTTGAGGTCTTTGATCAACTTGGACTTGAGTTTTGTGCATGGTGACAGATATGGATCTATTTGTTATCATTTACATATAGACATCCAGTTATGCCAGCACCATTTGTTGAAGATACTTTCTTTTTTCCATTGTATAGTTTTGGCTTCTTTGTCAAAAATCAGGTGTTCATATGTGCGTGGATTCATGTCAGGTTCTTCAATTCGGTTCCATTGGTCTGTTTGTCGGTTTTTATACCAGTACCAAGCTGTTTTTATTACTATAGCTCTATAGTAGAGTTTGATGTTAGGGATGGTGATGCCTCCAGAGGTTGCTTTATTATACAGGGTTCTTTTAGCTATCCTGGGTCTTTTGTTTTTCCATATGAAGTTGAGTATTTTTCTTTCCAAGTCTGTGAAGAATTGTGTTGGGATTTTGATGGGGATTGCATTGAATCTGTAGATTGCTTTTGGTAAGATTGCCATTTTTACTATGTTGATCCTACCTATCCATGAGCATGGGAGATCCTTCCATTTTCTGATATCTTCTTCAATTTCTTTCTTTAGAGATTTAAAGTTCTTATCAAAATGTCCTTCACTTGTTTAGTTAGTGTTATCCCAAGGTATATTATATTGTTTATGGCTATTGTAAAGGGTGATGTTTCTCTGACTTCTTTCTCAGTCCTTTTATCATTTGTGTATAGGAGGACTACTGATTTTTTTTTTTTTTTTTTTAGTTGATCTTGTATCCTGCCACTTTACTGAAGGAGTTTATCAGCTGTAGGAGTTCTCTGGTAGAATTTTTGGGGTCACTTATGTATACTATCATATCTGCAAATAGTGAAAGTTTGACTTCTTCCTTTCCAATTTGTATCCCTTTGATCTCCTTTTGTTGTCTTATTGCTCTAGCTAGAACTTCAAGTACTATATTGAATAAATATGGAGAGAGTGGACAGCCTTGTCTTGTTCCTGATTTTAGTGGAATCACTTTGAGTTTCTCTCCATTTAATTTGATGGTGGCTGTTGGCTTGCTGTAAATTGCCTTTATTATGTTTAGGAATGTTCCTTGTATTTCTGATCTCTCTAAGACCTTTATCATGAAGGGGTGTTGGATTTTGTCAAAAGCTTTTTCAGCATCTAATGAGATGATCATGTGATTTTTTTCTTTCAGTTTGTTTATATGGTGTATTACATTGACAGATTTTTGTATGTTGAACCATCCTTGCATCCCTGGGATGAAACCTTCTTGGGTCATGGTGGATAATTTTTTTGATGTATTCTTGGATTCAGTTTGCCAGTATTTTGTTGAGTATTTTTGCATCAATGTTCATGAGGGAGATTGGTCTGTAATTCTCTTTCTTTGTTGCATCTTTGTTTGGTTTGGGTATCAGGGTAATTGTAGTCTCATAAAAAGAGTTTGGTAATGTTCCTTCTGTTTCTATTGTGTGGAACAATTTGAAGAGTATTGGAATTAGTTCTTCTTTGAATATCTGGTAGAATTCTGCACTGAAACCACCTGGTCCTGAGCTTTTTTTGGTTGGGAAACTTTTGATGACTGTTTCTATTTCTGTAGGGGTTATTGGTCTATTTATATAGTTTATTTGGTCTTGATTTAACTTTGGTATGTGGTATCTATTCAGAAAATTGTCCATTTCTTCCAGATTTTCTAATTTAGTAGAGTACAGGTTTTTGAAGTATGACCTGATGATTCTCTGGATTTCCTCGTTGTCTGCTGTTATGTCTCTCATTTCATTTCTGGTTTTGTTAATTTGGATGCTCTCTCTTTGCCGTTTGGTTAATTTGGCTAGAGGTTTGTCTATCTTGTTGATTTTTTCAAAGAACCAACTCTTCTCTTTGTTTCATTGATTCTTTGTATTGTTCTCTTGGTTTCTATTTTATTGATTTCAGCTCTCAATTTGATTATTTCCTGGCGTCTATTTCTCCTGGGTGAGTTTGTTTCTTTTTGTTCTAGAGCTTTCAGGTGTGCTGTTAAGTCACTGGTGTGAGGTTTCTCCATCTTCTTCATGTGAGCATTCAGAGCTATGAATTTTCCTCTTACTACTGCTTTCATAGTGTCCCATAAGTTTGGGTATGTTGTACTTTTATTTTCATTGAATTCTAGGAAATTTTTAATTTCTTTCTTTATTTCTTTCTTGACCCATTGGTATTTCAGGTGGGCATTATTCAGAGATTGTAGGCTTTCTATAATTTTTGTTGTTGGAATCTAACTTTAAGGCATGGTGGTGCAATAAGGTACAGGAGGTTATTCCAATGTTTTTGTATCTGTTGGAAACTGTATTTTTTCTTTCTTTTTTCGAGATAGGGTTTCTCTATGTAGTTTTGGTGCCTGTCCTGGATCTTACTTTATAGACCAGGCAGGCTGGCCTTGAACTCACAGAGATCCGCCTGCCTCTGCCTCCTGAGTGCTGGGATTAAAGGTGTGCGCCACCACTGCCTGGCTCTAGCTCAAACTCTTGACCCCGAGCTAGCAGAAATAAATGAACTTGACTTTGTAACCCAGTGTGCATGCAGAATTTAGGTATTTATCATTCTTACTGCTGGACAAACTCTTGTTCTTTCCTCAGTATCTGAGAAAGCCAAGATTTTCATCATAAGCCTTCTCTTCCCTCTGAAGGAAGTTCTGTGACCCTTTGGTATTTCTTCCCATTTAAAAAATTTAAAAATGTATTCCGTTCTCATGTGGTCTTCATTTATCATGGTCTGTTATTCCTCATTCTCCCTTTCTGTTCTTGATCCAGCTGGGATCTCCTGCTCCCCTAAGCTTTCTTTCCCTCAAACCTTGCCCTTCATTACTCCCACTGTTGTCCAGGTTGTTCATGTAGATCTCATCCATTTCTCTGTCACTGGGTGATCCCTGTGTCTTTCCTAGGGTCCCGTTTTCTAGGTAGGCTCCCTGGAGTAGGCAGAGTACTAGAGAGGTTCCCTGAAATCCACAATGATACATCCTCTGTAGACCGCTGGCAATGGTCGAGAGAAAACCTGATCTGACCTAGTCTGGTGATCAGATGGCTAAACACCCTAACAGTCGTGCTGGAACTCTCATCCAGTAACTGATGGAAGTGGATGCAGAGATCCTCAGCCAGGCCCCAGGTGGAGCTCCAGGTGTCCAATTGTCGAGAAAGAGGAGGGACTGTAAGAGCGTGAATTGTTGAGCCCAAGATTGGAAAAAGCACGGGACGAAAGGCCAGATGAACAGAAGCACATGAATTGTGAACCAAAAGCTGTGGAGCCCCCAGCTGGAGCAGGCCCTCTGGATAAATAGCTTGAACTGTTTGGGAGGCACCCAGTCTGTGGGACCCAGACCTGTCCTTAGTGCATGAGCTGGCTGTTTGGAACCTTGGGCTTACACAGGGACACATGCTCAGTCTGGAAGGAGGGGACTGGACCTGCCTGTATGTACTGAATCCACCAGGTTTAAATGAATCCCCAGGGGAGTCTTGGCCCTGGAGGAGATGGGAATGGAGGGGAGGGGCTGGGGGGAAGGTGGGATGGGTGAGGGAGTGGGGAGGACAGGGGAACCCATGGCTGATGTGTAAAATTAAAACACAAATATAATAAAAAAAATTAAAAACTTAACTCATAATGTTAAAAACATAGAAAGTACACACATTACTGGAGTGCTGTGTGATACTTTGGTGCACACATCACATAATTTGTGTCTGTGTCTGTCCACATGTGCTTTTGTATGTAGAGGCCAAAGGAGAGTGTGGGATGTCCTGCTTTATCACTGTTTGTCTTAATAATATTATAATAACTATGGTGGTTTGAAAAAAAAGGTGGGCTGGAGAGATGGCTTGGAGGTTAAGAGCACTGACTGCTGTTCCAGAGGTCCTGAGTTCAATTCCCAGCACCTACATGGTGGCTCACAACCATCTGTAATGAGATCTGGCACCCTCTTCTAAATACATAATAAATCAATAAATCTTTAAAAAAAAAAAAAAAAAAAAAAAAAAAAAAAGCCCCCTAAAAGGAGCTACACAGAGAAACCCTGTCTCAAAAAAAAAAAAAAAAAAAAGAAACCCTAACTAAGACAGAGGTAGGTACTGGGTGGGGTATTGCTGTGATAGGCTGGACCATGTTTTTCTTGGAGTAGTATAGACTTTGAGAGTTTGAGTTAGGAAAGCAACGGAATGCTTTAAGTGCTACTCAGTGGGCCATACTAGAAGGAGCATGGGGGACAGAGATGCTGAGTGTGACCTGATGAACTGTTGCTCGAGAGGTTTCAGAGAATTTTAGTGTGTCGCCTAGAGATCATCCTTGTGATATTTTGGTGAAGAATGTGGCAACTTTTTGCCCTTGTCTGAAAAGTCTGCCTGAGACTGAAGTGAAGTGTTTTGGATTAACTCCTTTGGCAGAGGAAATGTCAAAACAGCCTAGCATAGACTCTGTTGTGCGGTTACTAGTGTTAACTCTAATGAAGATATATAATGAAAAGGAGCAAGCTGAGCAAGGAAAAGTATTTGAGGAGAAAAGAGCCCCAGAAAGTGGAATGGAGCTAAGTCCTGTGTTCAAGATGAGGAAATGAAGAATGGAATAAAGGGAGTGGTGACCTCAGGGCAAGATCCCACCCAGCTGAATTTCCAACTTGTGAAAAGGAATTAAAGAAAAGCTTACAACCTGGTGTGGTGGTGCACACCTTAATCCCAGCACTCCAGAGGCAGAGGCTGGCAGATCTCTGAATTTAAGGCCATTCTGGTCTACAGAGCAAGTTTCAGGACAGCCAAGGTTAGGCAGCGAAGGAAACCATCAAAACCAGAAAGCTGGTGAAGATGTAATTGAATGGGGGGCCATGGTTCAACCCCATCAAGCAGCTGAACTTGGCAGCTTCAGCCTCGTGGATTTGGAGTTAAGGATGGAAGAAAGGGGCTGTGGCATTGCTATGCACTCTTAAATGCTGTGAGCACACACAGTAGATCTCATCCTTAGCCATACTGTATAAGTGGATGAGCGGACTGCTACTTGGATTGAAGGGTGTGGGAATGACCTGGTCACTTCTAGTCTGCAGAAAAGGAACCTGAAGGTAGCTTGGTGGAAACCCAGAAGGCAGTTTTAAAAACCACCTATCTAGTTCAGTCCTCTTGTCTTACACAAGGAAAGGTGGTTTTGGTGATTTTATGACATTTGTCACAGGTCACTTCATGTTCCACATCAGCAGTGGAGACTCTGCGCCAAAGTCAGAGCTGACTATGTTAACTGGTAATCCTTGAGTGTTCGAAAGGGACAGCGGTCTCTTCCTCTGAATATGAATAGCAGTGGAAATCACTTATTGATGGCAGCTGTGAGGTCAGCACTGCTTTTCTTGGCATTCACTGTCTGTCCTGGTGAGCCCTGGAAATGGTAGATGGTTAAGGACAACAATTGTTGGCTTCCTGGGGCCCAGAGCCAGAGGATGGCCTGAGCAGAGAGGAGAGGAAGAAGTAACTTGTAAAGTTTCAAGTTCAAAGGAAGATGGAGAATGAACATTAGAGAAGCCAGATAAGAAGGCTTGTAAAGAAGAAAAGGAAATAAACCATGGGTGGGAAAGGGTTTGGGGAGCATTCTTTGCCCATCACAGTGCAGCCAGAGAACTGCCTGGCATTTGCAAGGGGCTCTTGAAAACCACCCTTGCGGTTTTCATGTAGGGCGTCCAGGCTCCTGGGGGATTCTAGTAGCTTGAGACCTACTGTATATGGTGTGCCCAGGCCACGTGCACAGCTGCTTTCTTCTGCCCCCAGCCAGAGTCTCTGTTCACACACCCACAAGTATAGGTTGCTGCCTTTTTGTTTTTGTTCAAACCAAAGGTTCATGAAGCTGCCTTTTATCAGCACATGTGACCTTCAGTGCCCCGTACTTGCCAGCCAAGACTTTGATCTTTATAATGGATCTTAGTTATACGTTATATGCTTAGTGGTAGTTCACGTCAGGTGAGCTGGTTTCAGGTCGCATTTTGCCCCACTAATCTCTTGTCACAGACAAATCTGGTGGCTCCTATGCTCCCCCTAGAAGGTTTAGGCTTAACAGGGAAGAAGTTTAGGAAACTAGGTAGAGATAACCCCAGGAAAAGGTCAGTGTGCCAGCTCAATAAATAAACCATTCATTAGTAATCTAAGGGGCATGAGCGTGGCTATGTTGGCCTGGCTTTCATGGCCTCAGCTGATGATAAAGTAAGGCAAACAAGCCTTACTCCGAAGGTTCCACTTGGGATTCCTTTATAGCAGTCAGTGTGACAGACTCGCTCACAAGCCCACTGATACTGAATTCAGAATCAGATCCCTCAAAAGCAGCTTACGTGATCCAACAAGGGCAAATCCTAAACACGTTGGAGTGAGACCGGCCGTTCACCACTGCCCAAATGTGGCAAGAACTCAGCATTAGGAATCACAAGAACCCTGCCCTCTAGATGGATCTGAGAAGAGCTGTGGCCTTGCTTTGTGGCCTGAGGAGAGGAGAGGCTCTTGCTGCTTTTGACTATACAGGCAGGGATGTGGCCCTAGCAGGAAGAGGCTGCTGGTGCTGGCCCATCACTGAATTGAAGGGATAATATGAGAGACACTGGCTTGGGGAAGGCTCTAGCTTTCAGTTCCTCTTTGTCCACCGTGCGACCTTAAGTTCCTTAAGGGCCTTGGTTTTCTGTGAAACACAGAGAGCTGAACTAGATATGTAATTGTGTAAATAAAGGAAGATGATGGGTCCAGATGCATCAAGCCTTCTATCATCTTTAGTCCTGTATCTGAGACTCCTGCTCAGTGAGCCTTTTCTCCTTTGCTGTCTCTGGGCTGGCCTTTTACAGAGATTGGGGAGCACTCCCTTTTTTTTTTTTTTTTCTTTACTTTGCTAGCTGGGTTATTTGCCTTCCTTATATGTAAAAGGGATCAGGATTATTTATGAGCCCCTGGAATCACTGAGAGACAGGGTAGTGCTGAGGCTTGAAACCTCCCTAATAAATTGTGGGTTTCGGAGCATCAGCAGCGTTGCTGTAGAGCAGTAGGGCTCACACCGTCTTCACAGTAGGTGCTCACAGGGACTTGTGAAGCAAGTGATCAATTAATACAGGGATTTTTACCATTACCCTTTTCAGACGTTTACTTTGCATTCATATGGGTAAGCTTTCCTTCCCCAAAGAGCCCTTTTCAGCATTTAACATAAAATCTGGATGTGGTGGTACAGGACTGTAATCTAGCACTTTGGAAGTAGAAGCAGGAGGATCAAGTTTTAAGACTAGCTTGAGCTGTGAAAAACCCTGTCTAAAAAGCTGGGCGGTGGTGGTGGCACGCCTTTAATTCCAGCACTGGGGAGGCAGAAGCAGGTCGGCTTCTGTGACTTCAAGGCCAGCCTGGTCTACAGAGTGAATTTCAGAAAAGACAGGGCTACACAGAGAAGCCCTATCTCGAAAAACCAAACCAAACCAACCAACCAATAAAAGCCTTGTCTTAAAAAAAAGAATAACAAAAAACATTAACATGAGCCTGAGCATTTAGTATGAGGAATACATTCCCAGTGTCAAATTAAGTAATGGAGTTGAGCTGTTCGGTTCTTTTGTGTAAACTTAGTATTCTGGAAGTTGACTAGCTATAATGACTCATATTATACAGTCCGGGTGTGGCACATTAGCTTTGTTTAATAGTAGGCCCTAGAATCCATCCAGTCTTTTGATGAGCCATTTTGAATGTGTTTCATTAGTTTTGCCTTCCAACATGTACTTTTGTCTTTGAATCTCACTTGGTAGTTTGATCCTCTTCTGTTTCCCATTCATTGGATTCTTTGGAGTCGTGATAGGGTTCATCTACCTTTTTGCTTTTTGAGGCAGGGTTTTCCCTGTGTATCCTAGGCTGCTCTCAAATTTAGGGTGTTATTGTATTTTTGCTTCAGTCTCTCTAGTGCTGAAGTTACAGGCTTGCAACATCATACCTGGGTATGTATGTATCTTTAGTAGAATTTAGTTTCTTTTTTCCAAGAGTGACTTTTGTACTCATAGAAAGGCTTGTTCCCTTCCAATGTGTTTTTTCCATTTTGGATTTTATATTTTTTTATTTTTAATTAGGTATAGGGAGTGTGTGTGTGTACACATGCCCAGGGGCCAGAGATATCATATCCCCTGGAATTGGAGTTAGAAGAGGTTGTGAGCCACTTGACATGGGTGTTGGGAACTTAACCTTGGTCCTCTGGAAGAGCATACTAAATAAAGACCATGCTCTTAACCATTGAGCCATCTCTCCTGTCCTCCAATATGCTTTTTCTTTTAAAATTTAAAAGATTTATTTTATGTATAGGAATGCATTGCCTGTGTTCATGAATATATGTGTACAATCACATGTGTACCTGAGGCCCTTAGGGGTAAAAAGAGGGCATCTGATTCCCTGGAACTGGAGTTATATGTGATCTGTGGGTGCTGAGAATTGAACTCTGGTCCTCTGCGAGAGCAGCCAGGGCTATTAGCCACTGAGCCATCTCACCAGTCCCCCAGTATGCTTTTCTAATGTGATGCTAGTTTTAAAACTTAAAGTATGCCCTGTGAGGATTACAGGGAAAACTGAGTCCGTAGATTATGGAGGGCTTGTTCTGGTCTGTGAAAGAGGCAAACAAACCTGCCTTAGGGTAATTCTAGATGCAGGTCTCAGTGTTGACACTAGGTTTGTAACTTTGGGTGGATTACTGCTCTAGATGTGGGGGTTTTGTCTTTCTTAAAAATCATTTAAATCTGCCCCCTCCCATAGGGTTTCTCTTGTGTAGCCCTGGCTGTCCTGGAGCTTGAGCTTGCTTTGTAGACCAGGCTGGCCTTGAACTCACAGAGATCTGCCTGCCTCTGTCTCTTGAGTGCTGGGATTAAAGGTCTGTGCCACCACTGCCCAGCTAAAAATTATTCTTATTTTAAGTATGTGCATGTTTTGCCTACATGTATGTCTGTGCACCATGTGCATGCCTGGGACCTCTGGAAGTCAGAAGACATCTGATCCCCTGGAACTGGAATTACAGATGGTTCCGAGTTACCCTGTAGGTGCTGGGAATTGAACCCTGGTCCTCAGGAGAACTAGTGCTTTTAACTGCTCCAGTCCCAGGCGAAGATGTGAGTTCTTTCAACAATGGGGTCAAGACAGTAGGAACATCAGAGTCACAGAGGCTGAGACAGGAGGAATCTTGTTCTGCTTACCCCCTCCCCCCTCTGCCCATGTGCTTTGTGTTTTTGTTTTTGTTTTTTTGTTTGTTTGTTTTTTGCTGTGTGTGTGTGTGTGTGTGTGTGTGTGTGTGTGTGTGTGTGTGTGTGTGTATATGTATGTGTTACAGTCTCACACTTCTGCCAGGCTGATCTGGAACTTGATATGTGGTTCAGGCTAGTTCTGAACTTGAACTAATGGAGGTCCTCCTCAGTCTCTGAGTGCTGCTGGGATTACAGGTATGAGCTACTATGTTTGGTATGGTAGTTTGAGGGCTATATATATAGCAAAACCATGAAAGCAAGAAAGAAATGCACCTCCAGCACTTAGCCAGGGGCTTAGTGTGCAGTGATGTCAGCTGTTCATTATAGCATTTGCTCTTTTTTGCTATTTAGTTTTTTCTTTCCTAGTCATCTTTAGAATGTTAAAAATTGCCAGACAAGCTGTATTCCGCCTAGAGCAGATGTCACTCTGTCCGTTTGGGGCCAGTGCGTTTCCAGGGATTCTCCCCTTCCCTTCTCAATGTCAGAACAGTGTGTGTAGATGCCTTTCTCCATGGTGAAGAAAGGAAAAGCTGCCGCTGTGTATAGAAAGGAAGGCTAGACACTGGTACTGTGTGCAGATTATGTAGAAGGACTCACGAGGACTGGTTGCTGTAGCTGCTGCCGGGAAGAGACTGCTTGGGAAGCGGTAGAGAGGAATCTTCTTTTCATTCCTTGTATTATCTGTTCAAAGCAGTTTCTAAGCAGAGGAGAAGCAGAATTGAATATGATGAGCTGCAAGGTAGGGTGTTCTAGGAGCTGGCCTTGAGCTGCCTGTTGGACATCCCAGATAGCTGCCTGACTTACCTCGTGGGCAAGGCCTTCAGCTCTGCTGCTGCTGCTGCTGCTGCTGCTGCTGCTCCTCCTCCTCCTCCTCCTCCTCCTCCTCCTCCTCCTCCTCCTCCTCCTCCTCCTCCTCTCTCCTTTTTTTAAGAGAGTAAGTACAAGGGTTCTTTACAGTGGGACTTTGATTCTTAACTTCTTATGGAGTTTGAGTCATGAACTTGGGGCATATTGATAAGCGTGATGGCTGGAGGTCATCGTGAGTCATCGTGATGGCTGGAGGACCCTGTGGGTCAGAATCTTAGTTTTTCCTGACAACACAGGAGCCTTCAGTACATACACCAAGAGGAAAAAACGGATTCTTGGCCTTCTAAGGAGATATTTGCTGTTGAGCTTTATAGCGTGAAGTGCTTTGCATCAGCCACATATGAACTAATTTGAATGCAGTATTTTAGGAATAATTTGAACTTTCTCTTCTTTTGTTGATAGCCTTCAATACTAAACTATTTCCTAAACTATTGAGAGCACCAAACAAAGTTAGATCGTGGTTCATAACAAATATCGCTGTTGATACATTTCTCTCAAAAGGCAGGGCAATCTTGTGTTTCCAGACAATGACCTTGGTTCCACAAAAGAAAGACTTCCTCCACTTTGTTGCTTTCCAGCCTTGGTGATGTTGATATTAATTGTGAGCTAAGGCTGGGGGAAGAGCTAACTTCTCGGTGACTCATCTGCTCTGAGTGCCAACATGGAATCTCATTACATCTTTTCTCCCAGTGACTTGCCATTGGCTGCTTAGTCCAGAAAGGTTCAGACTTTTCTCAGCATGACATTTCAAAGCCACTCAGGATTTCTCTGGCTTCACTTTCCTGCTTCTTCTACTCTACCCTGTCACAAAGTTAGGTATCCATTGTTCTTTAACATGTGCTGACTTCTTCCGTGGGTGGGCCTGCCTTTGCTCTTGTCACGTTCTGACTTTTGGAAAGCCTTTCGCCTTTTGTGCTTCAGCCCATCCTCCCAAGCTGGATATTTCCTTTCCCATCAAACTTCCTCAGATCCCATCCATCCCAGATAATCTTTCAAACTCCATTGCATATTTTTCTTGGGATACTGCCCTCTTTTGTTTTGCATATATTTATTTATTTTGTGTGTGTATGTACACACGTGTGCATATGTGCCATGGTGTACACGTGTAGTTCTGAGGCCAGCTCTTGGGAGTTGATTCTCTCCTTCTACCATGTGGGTTTGAGGGAGTCAGCCTTGGCAGCAAGTGCCCTTAACCACTGAGCCATGTGACAAGCCCCTTTCCTGTTGTTTGTATGTGCCTTGTTCTGTTTCTCCTAGGAGACACACGGCTTGAGAGCTGGACTCCTGGCTTTGCCGTCACTGTGATACCTAGTGATTCAACCTTAGACCTACATGCAGGAGGAGCTCAGTTTCCGTTCATTGAGTAACTCATCAGTCAGCTTGAGAGGACCTTTGTAGTGCAGATGACCATTGAGCTGACCATTATCTTCTAATGGCTATAGAACAAGCTGTGCTGTGAAACTCCCAAACCCTTCACTTCATGTTGATATAGTTAGAAAGTTTATGGTCTGAAAAAACCCCTGCCTTTTACACCCCAGGGGGCAGGTGTATTAACAGACTACAGAATTTTCAAATAAATGAAGAATTCCATTACCTCACTATTGCTGTTGATGAATTGGCCGCCTATGACACTTAAGCATCAGAACACATTGCGTCTTTTCAGGTGAGAAGCTGACAAGAACAATTTGATTAATTTTTAAAAAAAGCCTTATAAAGAAATGCTATTGAACTTCCCTCAGTGCGTTTCTACCTTGAAATATGCTCTCTTTTGTATACTGTAGTCTAGTCTTTCTCACAGCCTGGTCATTATTGTCTTATATCGGGTACTAACTGGGGTCAGAGGCTACTGAATGAAAATACCAGCAGATCCGCTGAGATCAGCAGTGAACCTCTGGTCAGAAAGCTGCATGCTCGGGGTCCGGGATGCTCGGTGGTTAAGGGAGGTACGACTTTTACAAAGGACCTGAATTTGATTTCCAGCACTCAACTTGGGCTGCTCACAACTGCCTATAAATAATAATAAAAAAGGTTCCATGTTCACCAAACATTTATTCTCCTTATGTGAACTAGCTAGTTTTCTTCATTTTGAAGTTGTCTGTTCAATTACTTAACTCTTTAGGTACTTTGCTACTGGACAGGCCATCCGAATTGGGTGGCAAGTGCCTTTACCTCCTGAGCCACCTTGCTAGCCTGCTTGCTCATCTTTTTTCTCTTCCTCGTCTTCTTAATTTTAATTTTATTTTTAATTGGCCCATTTTGTATATATTTATAGATTATAATATTTTGACACATCTGTACATTGTGTTATAATCAAACCAGGGTCATTAACATACCCATCCTCTCTTATTATTTTTGTAGAGTGAGGATTTTTAAAATCCTCTCTTTAGCCATTTTCAAGTATATTACATTATTGTTGCTGTAGTCACACTATTGTGCAATAGATCAAAACTTGCTCTTTAATATGACTGTAGCTCATCTCTTCAGATATGATGTTCAAAGTTAGAATCAGTAGATGCTGCTATTCCAAGCAGATTTAGAGTCTTGCTTTGCACACTTGAGGACATATTTCAGTTGTATCTAAAAGCACATTAATTTGGGGTCGGCATCATTATTCTCTTGACTTGCATTGAGCATGTTCTATTACCTTCATCTTTAAAGGCTTTTTTACATTGGTAGGTGTGGTTCATAGCTTCTGGACCTTTGGACCTTTGTTTCCCTTTTGAGATTCTTGTAAGGTGCAGCCCATTGAGACAGACTTGTGGAGATATTTTTGGTTCATGGTTGGGTCATGTAGCATATTTGTTCTCTTGCCCAGCTTGTCATCTGCCCATTTGATAAGTATGTTTTCTTTTTCCAATTTAGTCATTCACAGAGATGTTGAGGCAAGTCAGATTGGAGTCGTTCCATCACTGCTTGTAGATTTCTCTTTTACAGAGGAGTGTAGTAAGACAGGGTCTTGCTCTGTAGCTGGGGCTGGCCTTGAATTTGCAATCCTCTTGCTTCTACTCATTGCTTCGCTTCTCTTTTCTTTTCCTTCCTTCCTTCCTTCCTTCCTTCCTTCCTTCCTCCCTCCCTCCCTCCCTCCCTCCCTCCCTCCCTCCCTCCCTCCCTCCCTCCTTCTCTCTCTCTCTCTCTCTCTCTCTCTCTCTCTCTCTTTCTTTCTTTCTTTTTTTCAGGCAGGATCTTGATGTGTAGACCAGGCTGGCCTTGAACTTACAGAGATCGTCTACTGGGACTAAAGGCAGATACCACTACTCCTAGCTAGTTTTCTTTTCAAAGATTTATTTTTATTTATGCGTATGTGTGTGGGTACCCAAGGAGTCCAGAAGAAGGTATAAGATCCCTTGGAGCTACAGTTACAGGCCACTGTGAGCCACTCAGTGTTGGTGCTAGGAACTGAACTTTGGTTCTCTGCAGTAGCAGTACATACAAGCTACTCGGGGCAGTAAGTGAACGACGAATGGACAGATACATGCACAGTGAAGCTGGATCCCGTGGGGTTCTCCATAGCCTGCAGCCTCAGCAGGTTTATTAGGTGTAGCACCAGGGGAGGGTTAGCTAGTCTCAGTAGGAGGTCTGTATAGTTGAGGAGTCTCAGGGTGTGTGTGGAGGAAGGTAGGTGCAGTTGCTAGTCTTTGTGGAACGCCAATAATTGTCTGTGCTTTGACTCCCAAGAAAAGCTTTGTGTTTCTCTTGAGCCTGGCTCATGTGGGTAACAGCTTTGCCAATTTTCTCATGGGTCTGAGGCGCCCTGGGCATCCTTGAGATATGGCCATTCCCATGTCAAAGTATATATTCTCTCAGGACTTAATTTACTCAGGACTTCTTCAGATCCCTACATATATACATTTAACTGCTGAGCCATCTCTCCAGCCCCCTCTTAGTTGATTTTAATGGGCAGATTTTGTATGAAGATAGAATTGGATAAGATATTCTGAAATTGTAGCAGGAACTGTCTTTTAGGTGATCAGTCTGTTGCAGTCACTTAATATCTAGTTCAAAACATTAGAAATTGGCCGGGCGGTTGTGGCACACGCCTTTAATCCCAGCACTCGGGAGGCAGAGCCAGGCGGATCTCTGTGAGTTCGAGGCCAGCCTGGGCTACCAAGTGAGTTCCAGAAAAGGCACAAAGCTTCGGGGGGGGGGGGGGGGGCGACAAAAAAAAAAAAAACATTAGAAATTTAGAAATTAGTATGGTCATAAGAATAATGTTAAAAACTACTTTGAAAAGTTAGTAACCTTGATTATATTCTTTTGTATAATTAAATACAATACTTACAAAATATTGGTATTATTTTTAATTATGTATATGCGTGTGTACCTGTGTGTGGGTTTGTGCTGTGAGTGTTGGTATATGAGGAAGCCAGAAGCTTCAGATACCCCTGGAGCTTGAATTACAGGTGGTTGTGAGTCACCTGATGTGGGTGCTGGGAACTGAATTTGGGTCTTCTGGAAGAGTAGAATGTGCTCTTAACCATTGAGCTATTTCTCCTGTTCCTAAATATAATATTTTTAAATTAATAAAAATGACATAATTCTTGCTGAGTATGGTGGTGTTCACCTTTAGTCCTAGCACTCAGGAGGCAGAGGCAGGTTGATCTCTTGAGTTTGAGGCCAGCCTTGTCTACAGAGTGAGTTCCAGGACAGCCACAGGTACATACTGAGACCCTGTCTCAAAACAAAACAACAACAAACAAAAATAAGCTTGATCTTTGCCTTCAATGGAATTTACATCTAGTGGGAGTACAATTTGATAATTATAAAAATATAATTGGAATATTCCCAGTGATCTGTGTGCCAAACAAACATTAGCTAAGAAAGTAGAATGCAAGCCACAAATATAACGGAAAATCTTCTACATTTCTAGTTACATTTTTAAAGTAAAAATACGTGAAAGTGGTTTTGAAAAGAATGTTAGTTTTTAATGTGTGGGACATGTGGGGGGTGATGGTGGTGGTATACATGCAAATGAATGTGCAGGTACATGGACCACATGGAGCCCGGAGGAAGATGTTACCTGTCTTCTATGGCTCTGCACCTGACGTTTCCTGTTTGGACTAAGCCAGCTGACCAGGGAGCTCTTGCGCGCCACCTGTCTCCAGCCCCCAGCGCTACAGTTACAGGCATGCCCAACCACACGTGTCTTTTTATGTGGGCTCGGGGATTCTAATTCCATGCTTCATGTTTATGGAGCAAGTGCTCTTACTCACTGAGTCATCTCCCAGCCCCTGAAATTAATTCAATAATAGATTCATTTAAACATATGAAATAATACTTCAATGTGACAGCAATATTTAAAATGTAATTCTTTTTCTTACTGTATCTTTGAAATCCTTGGAGTAGCCATATTTAAAGTACTAAGTAGCTAGTGGCTACTATACTAGACAGGAAAATTCTTTGCCCACCTTTAGAAAATTCTACAGTGGTGAACAAATATTTTCCCCAGTTGAATGGAGGATTGAGACTTGACTGTCTTCTAACACATATGATTTCCTCCATGTGTGAGGGAGGCTTTTGAGGTGTCCCTGTTTTCATGGTTCATGGTACTTACATTATCATGTATGATATGTAAATTTGTTCTTTCTTTGCCCCCCCCCCCCCCAGACAGGGTTTTCTTTGTGTAGCTTCAGAGCCTGTCCTGGAACTCGCTCTGCCTCGAACTCACAGAGATCACCTGGCTCTGCCTCCTGAGTGCTGGGATTAAAGGCATGCACTACCACCTGGCTTTTTTTTGTTGTTGTTGTTGTTATTTTTTGAGACAGGGTTTCTCCTTGTGTGTCCTGGAACTCACTCTGTAGATCAGGCTGGCCTCGAACTCACAGAGATCCACCTGCCTCTGCCTCCCGAGTGCTGGGATTAAAGGTGTGCACCACCACTGCCCAGCACAAGTTTTTTTCAACTGCACACTTCAGATGGACTTTTTTTCCTCACAGTGTCTGTATTATAGCTGAGTTGAAGACCGGCTGAATTTTTGATTCAGTGTGCCGTGTTAAAATCATTCTTCTATAAATTGTGTGAAAAAAAAAATGCAGTCATCCAGCCACTCTTTTTTGCTTCTACTCAGGATGTGTCTAGTCCGAATGAAGCAGGAAGGCCGAACTGGAAAATACATGTGCCGGATCATAGTTCATTTTATGTGGGAAGACGTGGAGCAGCGAGGCAGAGTTATGGGGGTAAGCGCTTGCCTGCAGATGCCGATCCCGGACAACTACGAGGAAAGAATGTCTGACTTGAGTCTGGGGTTCTTTCTGCTTTAGGGTGCCGTTGCTTTTGGATTTCTGTGAAATGTTGCCTAGTGTCAAAGAGGCAGTTCAGCTATAATCCTTTTTTTGCCTTTTGGAAGCCTGACATACCACAGATGCTTTATGGGTTTGTGCACATTATTGTGGTTTGTTGGTATGAGGACATCTTGTATACAGGAGTAGATAGGATATAGTGATAGAGAACATGGAATGGGGAACAAATGTCAATCTAGTTTAAGGACACTGCCTTTGACATTATTCAGTGTTTGAATTAGATCCCCTTTTAAGTTCTTTGGTTGATTGGTTAATTAGTTGATTGGTTTTGATTTTTTTGAGAGATGGACTCATATATTCTGGCCATGGGCTTGCTATATAGCCAAGAATGGCTTTGAACTCCTGATTCTCCTGCCTCCACTTCCTAAGTGCTAGGATTATAGGCATGTGCCACCATACCTGACTCTCTAAGTTAGTCCTTATGGGAAGATCCTAGTATGGGGTCTGTTGTCCTAGGACCTAAAGAAAACTCTGGTCACTAGCAACCTAGAAGATTTTGGCAAAATACTCATTGAAAATAAATACTTTAGTAAATTTAGTAATTAGCCTGAGAGAGGAGAATATAGACCTTATGGTCGTGTGTGTGTGTGTGTGTGTGTGTGTGTGTGTGTGTGTGTGTGTGTATGTGTGTGTGTGTATGTGTGTGTGTGTGTGTGTGTGTGTGTGTGTGTGCACATGCATGTGTGTGTGTAAAATGACTGCTAGCTATAGGAAATAAGTGGTACTGAGTTTCATGCACGTGTGTATGTTTTATAATACATGATCTCATTCTTTCTGTACTTCCATGCAAATGTCTGTCTAGCCCAGCATTGTTTTGGAGACTTTTCCATGCTGCATGGTGTTCAGTCATGGCTGACCTTCGTTACAGTGCCCACTTTCTCAGACTTCTATGCTGTTGTCTGTTAACCTTGCACACTTGTTCCCTGTGTAAAATTGCAATCTTTGAGACTTAGTACCATGCATGTAGGTGATGGTTTCCTCCTGGGATCCTGGGTTGGGGGTTTTCTTGTGTCTTTGAAGGAACTATTAGTGTAGGAAGCACCGTAAACATGGGCTTGTCTTTAAGTGTCTTCATGGACATGTGCATGGCATTCTGTGGGGACAGCATGCCATTGGCATCTCTGTTCAGTCTGAGAAAATGAAAATCACTTGTACCTGTTACTGTCATCATCTGCCTTGAAGCCATGAGTGAGCGTGTGTGTGTGCGCGTGTGTGTGTTCCTGAGTGTGTGTATGTGTGCCGTGTAGATGCAGGAGCCCTGTATGATACAGTTGTGAGCCACCATGTGGGTGCTGGGAACCGAACCCAGGTCCTCTTGAAGAACAAGTGGTGCTCTAACCACTGAGCCCTCTCTGGCCCCATACTGAGCTCTGTTTACAACTCTCCACCTTGGTTTTGTTGCATTTCTCCCACTGTCATGCCTGCTGGCTTTCTTTGCAGTCCAGAGGGAGGTCAGCAGACTGAGCGACTCATAAGCTGGATTTTCTACATCCTCGAGTGTTTACTACTCAATTCTGGACACACGGACTTGAGTGGTGTTGGCATCTCCGCTCACCCTATTAATGGTGGCCAGTAATACCCTGTGGCCAGCCAGAGCCTGTGCGGACTGCCAGGGGTTGCGTTAGCGGCTCTTTCATGAAATGAACCGGCTTTGCTTATCTCTGTTGACTGACTCCGCTGGCAGTGAGACCACTGGAACCATGTGAGCCACAGCTGTCCTGTCCTAAATAGCCTAATCATCCCGAAATTGCTGACTCCTGGGCCACAGGAATTTTTTTAATTCCACCCTCTCCCGATGATTTTCTCTTCCCTGAGTAACAGCAGCTGACACCTCTCTGAGTGTTTTGTGAGTGGTCTCCCTCCTCCATCGTAAGCTCCACGAGAGCAGGAGACGGGTCGTTCCCTTCTATTGTTTGCTTATGGGATGCCATCAAATGGATGCGTAGGATGAGCTGAGTGAGGGCATAAGGTAAACTTCAGCCTCTGCTAGTCAGTCTGTTTGTTTGAGACAGGGTCTCATTAGATAGCTCTAGCTGGCCTAGAGCTTACTATGTGGACCAGGCTGGCCTCTTATTCACAGAGATCCACCTCTGCTGCCTCCCAAGCACTGGGATAAAAAGTATGCATCATGATGCTAGTATATCCTGTTTTAAGGTAACTTAGTAGTGTGCCATTCTATAGGACAGTATAGTGCTCTTCCCTTTTAGAGTACCTGCAGTTCATGTGGTGACCTTGATAAAGTTCAGATGTGATTCAGCATTTCTGACCAGGGCCAGGGAATTTGCTTCCTCCCTCCTTCCCTCCCTCCTTCCCTCCCTTTCTTTCTGTTTGTCTTTTCCAGAGTATCCCAGGCTGGCCTTGAACTCACTATGTGACCCAGGATGACCCTAAACTCTGATCCTCTTGTTTCCACCTCCCAAGTGCCACGATTGTAGATGTGCACCATCACCCCTGCTGTATGTTGTGCTGGGAGTGAACCCGGCATGCTAGACAAGCACTCTACCGACTGAGCCATAGCCTCATCCCCGAGAGAGTTTGCTCTCCTCTGTCTCTCTCTTCCACAGGATCTCACATAACCCAAACTGACCTTGAACTCACTACACAGCTGAGAATGACCTTGATCTCTGGTGGTCCTTTTGCTCCCGTGTCCTTTCATGTGTCCACCACTATATCAGTTTAGTATGTCCACTCTTCTAACAAAGCTTCCAGGTTATGCCTGTGTTAACAGGGGTGTGGGAGGTGACAACCATGTTTTAAAATGGCAAGATGTTAGTGATTCCTCTAGTATAGGCTCCTAAATTACCTTCGTGAAGAGAAATGCCCAAGCTCTGGCCTAATTACAAAAACTATATATGAAAGGTGGTATTTTAAAAATAGAAATTTAGAAGAATTGGGTAATTACTGTTCTTGCTTTTTATTATATTTGATGGTATAAACAGGCACCTTTTCAATAGGAAAGGCAGTTGTATATTAACTCCTTATATTTTGTGAGCGTGTGCAGGTATAGGGGCTTTCAGGGTTAATGTACAGCCTGCAGCAGTGGGACATGTGACTTGAGAAAAGCAGTAGATGGAATGAATAGAGTCTGGCCTGGTTCTGCCACAGTGGACAAGCCTTGACTTCCCTGTGCTCCAGTGGACACAGAAGCAGGTCCAAGGCTGGTTAGATGGCTGCCGAGTTCTTTTCAGCTGTGAGAAGATCCAGATTGGAAGGTGGTAATTTGCAAATCTTTCTGTGTTATTTGGCGTTCCGGGTATACTTCTGTAAGGAAAGTCACAGAAAAAAGTACAACTTATAAAGCCAGTCAGTGTTGTGGTGGTTTTTCTCATGCCAAAGAATTCTTAGAAGCCATTACTTTGAGTGGATGGGTGTGGCCAAGCTCAAGAGCCAGAAGAGCCTTTTGAAACTGATGACCGGTCAGAAATTTTAATCAAAAATCCTTTGAAACTAGAATTCCAATCAAGAGCTCTTTTGGTATTCGAGTTCTGGTCTCCTACAATGGGAAATTTTGCTTTCCATCGGCTTTTAAGAAGCCCAGTTGTGGTGGCCCATGGCACAGACTCATGTGTCATGTGAAGCCAGTACAAAAAGCAACTGCTAAATTTGAGGTTACAAAAATCACATCGATAATTTAGGGTTCTGACTTTTTAAAAGGAAAAAAAAAACCCCAGCAATATTTCAATATTTGGGATTTAAACATATAAATTAGCTGTGGAAATAAAGTTCATTATATCACCTCATCTGGTCTTGTTTTATTTCATTAACTGGTTCTTAAAAACCTTTGTGAGCCGAGTTGCAGCTGAAGGGCTCGAGACCATTTTTCCTTGGGCCTTTGCCGCCCTCCTGAGTGTTGGTAGGAGTGAGAACCAGGACTTGACCCAGCTGTGAAAACAGTCAGCCCTTTGGCCTCAGCACTTTCTCCTGCTGCAGGCAGATTTCAGATGTAAATTTCACTCTGCCTCTCCTACTAATGAAGTAAGTTTCTTTTGCTGGGTTTGCACCAGGTGTGTCCAGTCTTGGGGCTAACTGGGTGCTTTACTTAAATTTTCCATTTGTGACGTTTCAACCAAACTTCAAAAACAAACACAAATTAGCTCAAAGCAGTGGCTCAGCATGTTAACGTAACCCTAGGCTGGTGAAATGGCTTCCTGTCAGCTCTGCTCCGCCAGACATCTCCACCTTATGGCTTACACTGAGCAGGTTTAAGCTTTCCAAGCCCAGGTGGGAAGGGGTGGGGCTAGGCTATAGTTAAGGAATTAAAATTCATTCTCATCAGTGGCTCCTACACTCAGGTCGCCTCCAGAAGACTTGAGCTAGATGACTTCTTGCTAGAGGTGTTCTAGAGTGAGAACAACCCTCCTGTCACTCACTGCCTGGTCCTCTGCTCTTTGTGTCAGAGTTGCTCCATGAGATGAAAGAGGGAAGAGTGGGTAGAAGCTCTGGTGCAAACTGGTCTCTCTGGTGAACTTTGCTGGTCAGACCCAGTGTCTTGCATTGCAGAGTCCTCTCTGGTCACACTGTAGTCTGTGTCAACTGCTCCAAACTCATTTCCTGCGATGCTTCTTGAGCCTTAAGAGCGAGAAGCTTCCAGCACACATGCCTGACATTATACTAAGCACCTGGTGTGATTCACCTTCCCTTCCCTCCAGCCAAGCCTTTGCCTTGCTGTTCCTGTCTCGTGTCTGTCCTTCATCAGTGTGCGCATTAGAGTGTCCTCATAGTTCATCCCCAGTGCCTTTACCAGAATGGGACCAATCCAGTGCCCCCTTGCTGCATGTACCATAGTCATCTACGTGGCCTTCTTTGGGCTTTTATTCCTTTTCTCTTATGCCATGGTTGACTTTCTTCTAGATGAATTCCAGAGGGTCAGGACCATCTGTATCCCTCTTCATAGTCTCCAGGGTGCTTAGAATTACCTGTTGGCTAAATAGTAAATATCTGAAGAAGGAAAACGGACAGTTCTGGAGGCCTGGGATAGGTATTGGGGAAAATGGAGTACAGAGATGCCCTTTTTATTCTGAGGATATGTGTCTGCTGTTTTAGTTTTGGGGAGAAAAACTGATTTCCTTTACTGTGGTTTTCTAAAATTACATTTATTTGTGTGAGTGCCTGGGCATATGTGTACAGGTGTGCACATGCCACAGTGTGTATGTAGAGGTCAGAGGACAACTTACAGGACTCAGCTTTCCCACCATGTCGGTCCTGGGAACTGATCAAGTCATCAGGCTTGGCAGCAAGTCCTTACTGCTGAGCTGTCTCTTCTTACCTGTCTCCTGCTGTCAATCTTTATCTTTCTGTTTTCTGTGCTTTTCTGTTTTCTACTGAATTGGTTGATTTGTAAGCCCTAGCTTATAATAGGGCATTTTATCTTTCAAAAGTGGGATTTGGATATTTACAAGGCTTAGATTTTCTGAAAACCTCCTTCCAACCTTCCAAGTCTCCCCCATCTCCTCCCTCCTCATAAAGATTTCCAGAGAGAGCCAGGGATGTAACTCAGTGGTAGAATGCTTGCCTAGCACCCATGTGGACTTAAGTGTAATCCCTAGCAGTTAAAAAAAAAAGGAAAAAAAAGTCTTTAACTCCTATTTTACTGTGCTGTGCTTTGCATCCCAAGGTCAGGATTAAAACTCAGTGTCAAGGGTTTTGAAGGAACTGTGTGAAAGATAATCTTTTTACCATAAATATGAATGATGTGAGTGTGAGCAAAGAACACTTTGGGCTGGAAGCCGTGAAAATAAGAATGTGTGTTTGTTCTTAGATATCAGTCCTTCCTTGGAAGGTCCTCCAATGGCCTGAGCTATTGGAGCTGGATACTCAGGTATTAGAGTAGATACCAGGAGACCGTGAGTGTGTGTGTGTGTGTAGGTGGGGTGTGGGTGTGTCAGGTGTGTCCACACAGGTCAGAAGAGAGTGTCAGATCCCCTGAAGCTGCAGTATCTGGTGGTTGTGAGTGGCCTGACGGGATGCTGGGTACTGGATTCAGGTCCTTTGGAAGAGCGGGGCACTCTTAACTGCTGAGCTCTCTCTCTAGCCCCTACGTTAAATTCTTAGAAGGCAAAGTAGTTTTTTCATTGGGAGTTGGCTCATGAATTTGAGCTGAGCCCACAGAGGATGTACCCCTGGAGGTACACTCTCTGTCCACATGAGTTCCAGCCTCCAGACCTTAAAAGCTGACAGGAGCGTTCGAGGAGGTACTCAGGCAGTTTGCCAGCCCCCAGTGAACGCCTGCACCCAGAACACTAGTCTGATGGCTGTCACTTTCCCTTCTGAGTGACCCTTTGGGTCACTCCACTCCCCTTCCCACCCCTCAGTGCTGGCTATCCAGTCTAGTGCCTTGAGCATGCTAAACGAGTCTATCATTGATCTGGGTCCCCAGCCTTCCTTTTAGCTTTTTATTTTTAGAACGGGGTCTTGCTAAGTTGCTGGAGTTGGCCTTGAGCTTCTTCCATAACCCAGGCCAACCTTGAACTTTGATCCTCCTGCCTCAGCCTCTGGGGGAGCTTGCACCCCCAGGCTCTGCCTAGACCCACTTCATTTTACCTGCAATCCTTGAAAGGGGATTGATTGATAAGCCTTTCTGTATTTGAAATGAATTGCAGCATGAAACTCCCTGTGTGCTTGGTCATTTCTCTCTAGTGTGTTTTTACCTTCACTACAGACTGAGAGTTCCCGAGGTCTTAGAGTTTTTAAAGCATCAGAAGTGTAATCTAAGCCAGGCGGTGGTGGCGCACATCTTTAAGCCCAGCACTCGGGAGGCAGAGGCAGGCGGATCTCTGAGTTAGAGGCCAGCCTGGTGGTCTACAGAGTGGGTTTCAGGACAGCCAGGACTGTTACACAGAGAAACCTCCAAAAACCAAAAAAAAAAAAAAAAAAAAAAAGAAAGAAAAGAAAAGAAAGAAAGAAAGAAAGGGAACTCTGTATAAAATAGGCATTCAGCAACAGTTCTTCACCAGGTAGGCAAAAAAAAAAAAAAAAAAAAGAATTTTATCCCTTTGTTGTTAGCAATTTACTGCAATAGCCTCCCTCCCCTGCCTGGGTCTTTTAAATTACATTTATTTAGCTGGATGCCCCTACTCAAATAATTTATATGAGGACAGTGACTATTCCATTTTTTTCAAAGCCCTTGCTGGGGACCAGTGAGAAGATGGCTCAGCAAGTGAGGGTACCATTTGAGTTCTAACCCCATGACCCACAAGGTGGGAGGAGAGAACCATCTCCCACATGGAGGCCACGATAGACCCAGGCACCCCCACACGCGTGGCGGGAGGTGCTTGGCTGCCTCAGGGTGCTCACACTCCACAGACTCCCCTCCTTAAATGCCCCTCATACTGAATGCTCCTCGCTTAGCTCTGCTTTCGAGGGGCCAGGTGTCCCCTCTGGTCCTTCTTGTTTCTTTTGCCCGGCTTCATTCGATATCCCCTGTTCCATAGCCATACCGTGAGTAGAGGCAAGTGCATGGAGGACGTGCTGGTGACAGATATAGCCGGCCAGAGTCATTTTCCAGCTCACCTTTCAGGAAGTGCCAGCGCTTTTTCCAAATAAGCCTCACTCTCCCGAGTGAGAGGGCAAGCAGCCCCGTGCAAACATCCTTCCTGCCTTACATCTGACGTCACCTGCATCAGCTGAGCCTTCCAAGCTGAATTCTTAGTCAGCCTCGATTCTGCCTTGTTCTCTGCATGTACTTGGCTTGTCGGTTCCATGCTTCGGATATCTCCAGGTCTTGCTGTCGCTGATCCATTCCTTCACTTCCAACATCATCTCTGCTTATTGCAAGTCACTTCTGAAGGAGTTCTTGGCTGTCCCCATTGCAGGGATTGATTGCCAGAGACCTTCTTCCTAAGCCCTGCATCTGGTCATGTCCCTTGGGTGTTACAAACCTCTGAGTGCTCTCGTCACATAGGGGACAAATTTAAACATCTTGGCAGTGTGTATAGAACCTTTTGTAGGCACATAAGCCAATGTGTTCTTTTATATTTCTTTGTTTTGTTTTTTTGTTGTTGGTTTTTATTGTTGTTTTTGCTTTTGAGATAGTCTCACTATGTAGCTCTGGCTGTCCTGGAACTCACTATGTAGCCCAGGCTCAAACTTATAGAGATCCACCTGTCTCTGTCTCCCGAGTGCTTTCTTTCTTTTCTAAGTAAAACATTGAACTGTTTAGATGTTTCTAAAATATTAAATATTTAAATGTTTTATTTGCAATTTTTAAAAATTGAAATACAATTATATCATTTCCCTCTCCTCCTCCTAAACTCTTTAGAATGTTTTGATACCTGCAGCTTATCAAATGACTTAACAAAAGGGGAAAAAAAAGGTGTTTAAACCTCAAATGATGAATATAGGTGCCTAGGATCTGAATGGCTTGAATGACAAGCATTTTACTGACTGAGCATCTCCTGGCCCCTGAACAGATCTTTTAAAAAATTAGATTTTTAAATTTTATTATATATATAAATTTTACCTGTGTGTGCCTGGTGCTGAGGAGGCCAGAAGAGGACGTCAGATTCCCTAGACCTGGAGTTGTAGATGGTTGTAAGCCTCCATGTGGGTGCTGGGAATTGAACCCAGGTCCTCTGTGAGAGCAGTGGTTTTAATCTGCTAAGCCATCTCCCTAGTACCCCCTGTACAAATTTATAAGCTAGAACGTTCTGTGGTGTGTCCCAGTTGATCTGTGCAGGTGACTCCCATTAGGGGTCTGCTGTCACCAGGGCTCGCTCTTGCTGGATGAGCATAGGCACTTGAGTGTACCATTGTCATCTGTTAACAGTCATGTCTGATCATACCTACATTTGTTTTCTGTGGCCCTTCTCCCTACACCAGTGTCACCAACAAAAAGTTCATTATCCTCTCACCCTGCCTCATGGCTTCTGTGCTTATACTCTGAATCTACTTTACAGGGAAAATGAGCCTCAGACTGTTGAGTGGAGAGTGAGAGCCTGGGAGAGTCTTTACCTCTGCTTTTTCAAACCACGAAGACTGTGTAGATTGCTGTTTAAATACCACAGATCCAGATCAGTTCCTTCCCATTTCTTGGTGAGGCTATTGAGGTTCAGCAGTGTTCGTTCAGTGGCTTTGATCATCCAGCCGGCACACGGAAGCATGAGGACCATGCTATGACATTCCTATTCTCAGTATTCCCTGATACCAGTTCCCAAAATCCACCTCCTCATCTGTCTTGTTACCAGAGACCAAGCGGGTGGCTTTCCTTGAATCTGGAAACATCTGCTTCTTGGAAAGACTCAAGCCTGAAGTCCTTTGCATTTGGAATTTCTAGTGCAGTACGGCAGAGGTTTCGTAAGCAGAACTCCTGGAGACTGGGGGAGAAAAAGCAGGTGCAGATGATGCCAGCGATGATGTGACTCTGTCCTTCCCCAGCATTTAGAGCCCAATGTGTGTACGTCTTGTGAATTTGCCTCGGTTGGTCTTACAACTATTTTTCAGAGACTCCTCAGTTTTGTTTTTTTAAGAGGAGCAGAACAGGGAGCTGAACACGGTTTGAGAGGCTGGGCCAGGAGACTAACAAAGGCAGTATTATGCTGCTCCTGGCACAGCCAATAAATGAATTCAAGAGACACCTAGATGTGTTTCTAGAGGAGGGCATGACGGGGAGGGGTCTGATGGAGAAGTAGAAAGGTGGGATTAAGATAAATTAAAAGGGGGCCAGCTTGCTGGATAAGGGGACCATGTCTTCCTGTTCCTACCGTGTTCCAGACTTCTTGTTCTGCATAGTTGAAGGTTAGAAACTAGTCTGTACCACGTACTTCATAGTCACTCTTTCAGACCTTTCCTCTTAGGGTAAGAAGTTCGTCCCAAGGCTGTTTCAGCGTGGGCAACCGTTATTGCTGGAGTGCTATACACATCACATGTTGCTGGAATCTTAGACTTCCACCTGAAAAGAAATCTTGAACTAACTTTCCGAAGAGTCTCAGTTTTTTGTTCCTATACCTGAAGCCTCAACATCACTTGGGAATTTTTTAAGAAATCAGCTGAATGAGGAACTCTGGAAGTAGGTCCTGTGCTACTGCAGAGACTGTCCCCTATGGACGCAGACGGTTGAATCCTTGGTCCCTAGTTGGTGGCACTGTTTGGATAGGTTTAGATGTAGCCTTGCTGGAGGCAGTATGTCACTGTGGGCAGTTTTGAGGCTTCAAAGCCACCTGCCATTCCAGGTTTGTTCCCTCTGTGTCCTCTTTGTAGTTCAGGATGTTCAGGTTGTGAGCCTCAGCTTGTTGCTCCAGCCCCGTCATGCCTGTTGCTTGTTGCCTCTGCCCCAGCATCGTGGACTTTCACCCTCTGGAACCGTAAGCCCAAACGCTTCCAGAAGTCGAGTTGGCCACTGTTCTATCACTGTGATAAAATAGCTAATACAGGGCCCAGCAGGGCTTTTATTTTTAAGACAAGCCCTTCTGTTTCAGAACCACTACCCCTAGTCTGACCCTGTCTTTTACCTAACGGAGAGCCAGAGGGGTGAGTCTAAATCAGGAGCCGACTGGGGAGCCCAGGCTGTCTGCTCGTCAGTTCTTAGAGCTCTTCTTGCTCGGGGCGTAAGGTATGGGCGTATGCTGATAGCCCAGGATGGTTGAGATGGTGACAGCCACACCCACTCAGTGTGTCTCATCACCATGCACTTTACGAGAACTGCTTGGCTTTTACCCTCTTAAAACTGTCTGTCTGCAAGGTAGTACTCCATCCTCATGCCACAGCTGAGGAAACTAAAGACCGCAGAGAACATTCCATTTGTTTCCGGTAGCGGCTATAGCATTTATTACCACAAACTTGGTGGCCTGAAACAACAGAAATTTATTCTCTCATATTCCTAGACTCTAGGACCTAGAAGGAAAAAAAAAATCAATTTCTCTGGACTGAGCTCAATATGTTGCTAGTCCTATGCTCCTTTCTGGTGGTTCTGGGGGAGAATCTGTTTTCTTCTCCTTCTAGCCTCTGATGGCTGCCAACATCCCTGGACTTGTGGCTGCATCGCCAGTCTCTGCCTCTGGCCTCCTCTTCTCTCTGGTTCAAATCTCTCTCAGCTTCTTTCTTGTAAGGATGTGTGGAATTACAGTTAGGATCCTCCCAGACATTTCAACTGATTTCCACATCTTAAAGGTCTTAAAAAACAGATTTATCTGTTTATTTTTTGTATAAAGTGACATTCACAGGGTTCCAGGAGGGAGGTCGCAGGGGTCTTCTGGAAGACTGTTACTCATTTTGGTAACTTAACCAAGTCTGCATGGAAACCCCAAAACTTACCATGCTTATTCTCCAAGGTCTCGCTCAGCCTCCTAAGTGCCATGGTTATAAGCATGAGCTCCCCACCCCAGCTTGGCCCTGCCCTGATCATTGCTCTGTATGGCCTGACAAGGCCATTGATGAAAGCTGGGGCTCTAGGATTGGCCTCAAGAAGACCACTGTCCTCTACTTCTTCCTCTGACTTCCGGAACTCATGTCACACAGCACTGAAGCAGCTGGTCCTTACCTAAGTTCACTGCTCCTGGCTCCTCCCACGAGATGGTTAGCTCCTCGAAGGAGGAATTCCATTTTTTCATTAAACAAAAAATTGATACGTAATTCTTCCAACCTTCAACATTTTGAATCTTTTTTTTTTGGCTGGTGAGATGGCTCAGCCACTAAGCCTGATGACCTGAGGTTTGACCAGGGGCGTGAGGAGTGGGAGAAGAGAACTGACTCCCATAAGTCACCTTCTGACCTCTGCCAGCTACGTGTAGCTGTGGCACATGCTCACCTGCTCACAAGCACAATGAATAAGTAGTGGTTTTACGTAACGTCACAGTGTTAGGTACCTGCACCACTGTCTAATTCCAGAGCATTCCCATCACCTCAGAAAGAAACACTGTGCCCATACCATCACTCCCTCTCTCCATTCCCCTCTTCCATCTCTTCAGTTTACCCATTCTGAATTTTTCGTCTCAGCAGACTATCAGCAGAACTAATGTAATATGCAGCCTTTGACATCTGGCTCTCTTTACTGAGCATCTTCAAGGTCCATTGTGTTGTAGCATGCTTTGCTTTTTTTCTTTATGCACATTGGACATTTGGGCTAAGTTTTGTCTGAACATGTTTCTATTTTCTTGGGATTCACTGGGTCCATTGGTAACCATCTGATAGCTTTAATGGGAACCCAATATTTTTATATGAAATGATCCTAATTCCTAGCATGATATCCATAGTTTGTTCATATATTATTATTTTTTTAGTTTTAATAATGTGTTTGTGTGTATGTGCATTTGAGTGCAGTGCCAAAGGAGGCCAGAAGTGGGTGTCAGAGCCTTCTGGCACTTGGAGTCACAGATGGTTGTGAGCTGTTAGACGTGGGTGCTGGGAATCAAACTTGGGTCCTCTTCAAGAGCAGTACACACACGTTCCTCTTAATCTTTGAGCCCTCACCGCAACCCCCATTTGTTTATAATGAATGGCACTCTCACAATGTGCAGTTTTAATCATGTTTCTCATCCTACCAGCAAATGAACATGTATATTACCGCTTCAGGCTAATGAAGGGTGGTGTGGATGTGGTGTAAAGGAAGGAGTTCTAGCCAGCCTGCAGCTTGACTAAGTCCCTGAGAGGTGAGTTAGATAATCTCTACCTTCTTTTCCAGACTCAGCCTTCCACATCTGCAAAGATTAGAAAGCTTGCCTTGTGCTATGTTCAAGAGCTTATGTTCTGCTTTTTGGTTTTTTAAACTGCAGTTCATCAAGTACAAAATTTTACCTATCTATCCATTTTATTGTGGCCTGCTAGCTTCCGGCTACTATGTTAAACACCAGCGCTACAAGGATGACTAAGACTTCCTAGTCTAGCAGAAGGCAAACATAAGTGTAATTATACTACTGGGAAATTACAATGTTTAAATGGCTGAGAATACCAGGAGAGAAGCGCTCAGGTTAGATGGCATTTGGGATGACTTTCTGGGTAATTGAATGTTACAGAGTGACGTGAGAGGGCAGTGTTTAACTTCATTTGCGGGCCTTATTCCTTTTCCTGTGGTGGTGAAAGCAGGCTCTCTTTATCTGGCTCTATTTTGATCCTTCCATATGTCTGATATTTACAGATTCCTTGACCTCAGGGTCTACTATATCTTGTCCTGAGTCCTAGCCACACACAAACCCTCTTCCTTGTTTGGGGTTTTGATGTTTGTCTTGAGAAAAGGTCTCTTTCTGTAGCCCTGGCTGACCTACCAGGCTGGCCTTAGAGCAGTCTGCCACCTCTGCTCCCCAGTGCTGGGGTTAAAGATGTGCACTGCCACATCTGGCCTCCTCTTTACTTACCGCACTTCAGACTCGGTTTCCGAGTAAGGAGATTTACTGAATATTTGAGGAGTCCTGGTTAGATCTTAACTTTCTTCGTAGTGTTAGCTTGGTCTGGGCATCCTCAAATGCTCTACTGTGCCTCTAAGTGTTTTAGTTACATACAAAATGTCAGCAATGTGACATTGTACAATCTGATCACCACAGCCCAAACTAAATGTCTAACATCTGATTAGAAATATATATGGAAGACCGGGTTGGTGAAATGGTTGAGTGGGTAAAGGCACTTGCCACCAGACTTAATGACCTGAGTTCTGTTCCATCCCCAGGACCCACATGGTGGAAGGAGAGAAGGACCCTGTAACTTGTCCTCTGACCTCCACACATGCACACTCTCAAAACCAAACCAAAACAAAAAAGCTTTTTTTTTTTCCACTTTGGAAAAGAAATGTATATGGAAGGCTTTGTTTTCAACTGCCCCCTGCCCAGCCCCCAGCCTTCAGGAGGGGTCATTGTACCGCTCATTCCATGGTCACTGTTCTCTTCACTTTTACTGGAGGGCAAAACTAGGGCAGAGAAATAATTTTTATTCACTTCTGAAAGGTTACAGTAATAAAGAAACTCTTGTTAACATCAGAGAACGTTGCAGCCAAGAGTTTTCACAGTCTGGCATTGTTTATTTTACATGTAATTTGGAACCTTCTGCACTCTTAAAATATTGGCACAAAAATGTTTTAACTCTTGCAGTTCTTCACTGGAGGCAACAGCTGTGTGGTGTCAGAGCAGCAGGGCTCTGGAGAGCCTTTCACCCTCTTCCTGCGGCAAGAAATGGTGTTCGTGTGTGTGTGTGTGTGTGTGTGTGTGTGTGTGTGTGTGTGTGTGTGTGTGTGTAAATATGCATGCACATTTGCATTTACTTGAGGGTGCAGTACCTCAGCACTTTCTCTGTCCTGATGAGTTTACAGGTTTTCCTCATTACCCAGAACGGTGGAATAACCCCACTTGCCTTTTGCTGTGGGTCCCAGAAGTACAAAGCTCCCCTTATTTAGATGCTTGGATAGCACCGGTCACTGGTCCTCTCTCTTGCACACTCCATTCTTGGCCCCATTGGCTTCTGTTTGAGTTAGATGTGTACTGTGGGGAAGCCAGAGTGTTGGCCGGGCAGTTTTCAATCTTTGTTGTCCCACTTGTCCGACAGGTGAGCTTGGATAGCCTTGAATCCATCCACGATTTAAGCTGAGGTGAACCCAGGAGGAAGAGCAAAGCATGTGCCTGTGGCCACAAGAGTCACAGGCCAGATCTGACAGTTTCAAAGCTCTGCCCTTTTAGCCATCATATATACTTTTTAAGTTAAGTTGACCCTCTTTTGGAAGTGGGTACAACATAAATAATAATAGAGCAAATGAATGAATCATAGAGTATGTTGAAGGCTATGTGAACTGATCCCAAGATTACATAACAAGCTGGTGCTGTTAAGTGCGAGCTGGTTCCACCAAAGGTTTTTGTTCCTATTTCGTTAGGTTGAGATTAAGATTTAAAAACCTTCCTCCATCTGTCTCCCTATTCTGAGGACTCAGGCAGTCCTCATGACTGGCCATGGTTTTCAGTAGTCTTTCTGGGACTGTGGCCTGCTGTTGTCTTTCCTCCAAGTCTGTCATTTTCTTTCTTCCAAGATAGAGCTTTTGCTTAGGTGGAGCTTACAGCTGTTAGGCGTTGTCACCACGCTGTGCCCTTCTTCAGGGATCGCCAACAAAGGGCCCTTCCCCCGCGGGACTCTGAGCAAAGGCCACAGGACTTGTTTACGTGGACCACCTGGTCGAAGACCTTGGTCCTATTATATCTCCAGTGCCCACAGAAGAACAAGAAGAGCTCAGGACTTCTCAACTCTTCTTTGCCCAGAGAGCGCTCTGTTGTTCCCTTTTGAAAGATACAGGCGCTGTTCCCATGATGGAAAGTCCCTACTAATATATGCAACTCTGGACCTGGGCAACAGGCCCCTCTCAAATGCAGCGCCGCTCTCTGTGTGTGCCTGCTGTCTGTCTCGATCATGTGGGCATTCGGTGCTGAAAAGCCCAGAGGCCAGGTTCCAGTTTTCCAACAGTCACCTTGCAGCTCCAGAACTTCCATAGCCAAGTGGGTCCGGGTTCTAATCATGTCTCTGTCCCAGGTGGCCTCTTCTTGCCTTCATTCCTTTTTCTATTAGTCACACATTGTTGGGTGACTTAAACAATAGAACTCAGTACAGTGATCAGTGCTTGGAACCTACTAGGCACCGGTAAATGGGAGCTCTTAGGCTGTGTATATGGGCCTTTCCAATAGCGTCTCACATAAACATCAGGGGACTATGTGTGCATCTGCCGGGCTCTGCTGGACTCTGGGGTTCTGGAGGATAGAGATCCTGTTTTTCATCTTTGTGGGGGATGGAGGTGGTATTGGAGGCCTGGATCGTGCACAAGCAGCCTTAGCATGGCCTGGCACTGCGTGATGGGCACGAATGCTTTAGTTTCTTCATCTGTACTTAGGGGAATAGTAACCCCTTATTTTGGAGTCTTTGAGGACAATTTAATATGAAATGTGTGGTGTTTGGAGCCCTTTGAAAGGGAGGGTGCTAGGGGAATTAATGGTGTTTTTGCTGTTCTTGGGAAAGCCCTTTGTGGTTCTCGGTGAATCAATTATTTGGAGTGAGTTTTCTAACACCTACCCAGCTGGTCACTGTGGCTTTTTTTTTTTTTAATAACTGTCTGCTGTAATGCTTTTTTGCTCATGACTTATAAAGATATATAGTTTTGGTGCTGGACTTTTGACCCCTGCCTGCTCCCAGGAGAGACATTTCTATCAGAATAATAAAAGGTGTAAACTATCTGTCGCTCCTTTTCTAGGCCATGGCCTTGTGAGTGGCTGAGGCAGGGGATAAAAGATGATACCCCCCCCCCCCCGCCCCTGCCCCACAAGTATTCAGTACCTTTTTTTTTTTTTTTCCCCAGAGCTGAGGACTGAACTCAGGGCCTTGCGCTTGCTAGGCAAGGGCACTACCACTGAGCTAAATCCCCAGCCCCAGTACCTTTGTGTATGCCCCCACTCCCCTTTTTCCACCCAGTCCGTGCCCTTTGCTAAGTAAGATTCTTTGGGTTTCAAATAAGCCATTGTCTTTGGCATCCTGGGTAGATATGCACAGCTTTCTCTTTTAGAAACTGGAGCTGTTTATTGTCTGTGGTGCTTTAGTCCCAAAGCGACTTGCTTGCCAAAGGAAGCCTCTCTAGAGAAAGGAGGGCTGGCCTTGCCCTGTCTCATCTAGCTTGGTACATGTAGAGGCCTGTGGTGCTTGTGGAGGCCTTGGCTTCTTATACTCCTTCCTTCTCTGTTCCAGAAGCCCTACATCTCCATGAAAAGTTCACTCGGGCTGGGAGTGCTTGCCACACAAGTGTGAGGACCCCTGGTTTAAATTCCTGCATCCATGTAAAAAGCTGGGTACATAGGGAAGTCTCCAATTCTAACACTAGAAAGGAAGAGAAAGGGTCCCTGAGGTTTGCTGGCCAGCCAGTGTAGCCAAGCCAGTAAGCCATGTCTTAAAAACCCAAAGCCAAACAAAAAAGGTAGAGAGCAATTAGGGAAGATGCCTGCCATTGCCATCTGTAATAGACAGCCCTGACTCGCTCTTGTGGCTCCCCTCCTAACCGGCATCATCGTTGACTTGTGTGGCCTTTCTCCCACACAGCTGGGCAAGGTGAAAGATGCCTATAACCCATCACTTTAACTTTCGAGATGGAGGCAAGAGGATCTGTAATTCCAAGTCATTCTCCACTACTGTTGAATTCCAGAACAGCCTGTGCTACATGAGACCCTGTCTCCAAAAGACCAAAAGAAAAAAGAAGCGTTTCATTCATGATTGAAGGAACACCTTTGTTCATTCTTACCGCATGCTAACCCATAAATACTGTTAGCTCAGAGTACCTCAGGGAAAAGTGACCTTACAAGGCTCACAAGCGGTTTAATGCCAGGAGGTTAAAGGGCTCTCTTCCCGGGTTCAGTTCCAAACCAAATAGATAAACAAGAAAGATACGTTCACCTGCCGTTTTGTTTTCCTTTTGAGGCAGACTTCCTAGAGAAGCTGCCCTAGTGTAGAGGAGTGTGACTGAAGGGAGGATGGGCTGGTGCGTAGGTAGCAGTGCAGTTTCTTAGTTGTCTTAAATGTAGACCACCAAAGAGATTCCTTACGAGACACAGCATTCTTTCCAAGGTATTCTTTTTCCTTCGGATAAAATGCTATTTAAAGAACATTTTGCTTATTTAAAAAAAAAAAAAAAAAAAAAAAAAAGGAGCTGGAGAGATAGCTTAGAGGTTAAGAGCATTGGCTGCTCTTGCAGAGGACCTGGGTTTGATTCCCAGCACCCATATAATGGCTTACAGTCACTATAACTCCTGTCCGGGGGATCTGAGGCCTTCTTCTGACCTACACAGGAACCAGGCACACACATGGCCAATAGACATACATGCAGGCCAAACATTCCTACAATGAAAATAAAGAGATAATTTTTTAAAAATACAACAGCAATATGCTCTAGAGACAGCCACTAGCTGAGCTCACAAGACCAGGTGCTAGCTCCATTTTCAGGATATCTTTCCAAAGCTTGTTCTTCAGTCACTCTGGGTGGGAGTGGTCTTATTTGTATTTGGTCCAGTTCAGCCTTCTCCAGGGTACTTCTGTAAGCCGTCAACTGAATGGCAGGTCTCTCTAAGCCTTAAAGGAACATTGTGCCAAAATAGAATAGAGCATCACCTGAGCCTAGAGTTCTGGAATAACACAATGAGACCTTGTCACTCACAAACAAGTTGGGCTCCTATAAATGGACAAGTCACTTGAGCTGTCTGAGCCTTTGTTTCCTCCTTTCTGCATTGGGGAATGACCTCTTTCTCAGATTACCATTGGGTTGGTCACTTGGAAAATTTGAACTCTGAACGGTAAGGACACAGTGGCAAAAGAGAAGCATCCTGTGGCCACTGGAAATGTCTGCTTTACTGTTTAGTCTGTAGACTTTAGTCTGGGCCCAGGTGGCGTCACCAGTTAAATTGTGTAACTGTTCATTGGGGATATCTCCACTTCACTACCTGAAGAGGAAGGCAGGGCTGTTGGATGATGTAGCTAGGACCCTCTTAGTAAGACAGGGAGCTGGATAGGCCTCCTCTAAACAAGCATTGCTGTGCCCTGTCATGGATCTGTTGGAGGACTGCTGAGCAGGACAAGGGACAAGAACTGGACCAGTGATCTCAGCATAGGCTTTAGGTCCCCTACATTGTTTTGGCCCCACCATCCTTGGCTTTCCTAGTTAGGAGTGCACGGAATTGTTGGTTATCTGTTTTCACCTGTTGGATCACGTTTGTGTAGTTGAAGTAGCTAATTGCAGTAGGGAGCAAGCATCTTCTACTTGTCCAATGTGCCGAGTCTGTCTACGTTAATCATTAAGGAGGCAAAGTTGTGCCGATAGCTTTCTGTACCCATAACTGTCGTCGTGAGGTCCAGGGTACAATTAGGAGTCTGTGAAGGTCTCCAGACACCCACGTGTGTCAGCATCTTCTCACTGACAGTCATCAGGTCTCGTGGCCACAGGCTGAATATCGAGGACCAGAGGAATGGCGTCTATGGACTTGCAGTGAACAAATGGCTGAACAGGAAGCTCAGGCCCCTAAAGGCTCTCCTATGCTGTACCCCTGCTTCCCTGGAGACGCCTGCTGGGCTCAAGCTAAATATACATCTTGCTCACATTACATCTTATCCAAGTAAGATTTTCCATTACCACAGCATAGAAGACATTAAGGGCACAGTGATCGCTAGAACCCTGCAGACTAGTTGTCTACACTGGGTGCTGCCGGGGTTGGAAAGTCACCAGTGTGCGACTGTGTTTGGTCATTGCCTTTCCTCTCTCCCCGCTCTTTGCTTTCCTTCAGGAGGTCTGGTTACGTGCGGGTTCTGGCCTCACCCTTCATTGATCGATAACCTGATCCTGCACCTTACACCATAGACCCTCCCCCGATTTGAGGCAGAGTCACGTGTAGCAGAGGCTAACTTCGAATTTTGGATACTCCTATCTCTGCCTCCCAGGTGCTCAGATTATGGGCATGTGCCATCACACCCAGCTTTATAATTTTCTTCCCTGCATTCCTTCGTCTTCCCGTTTCAGCTGCCATCGACTGAGTTCTTTATCACCTGGACTATTACACAGCCGTCTCTGTGATTTCTGCCTTTCATCCTCTGCCCAACTCTAGCATCCTTACTGCCAGAAAATAAAAGTGTCTGTGTAGCTTCTTATCTTCATGTGGCGTTCGGGGCCGTTTACAGACAATACAGCATGTTTGCCTCTCTGCTTCTGCCCACTATGAGGTTTGGTTTTCACACACACACACACACACACACACACACACACACACACACACACACACATTCTGGCACACGTGGAAGTCAGATGACAGCTTGTAAGAGTCGGTTCTCTCCTACTATGTGGCTCTCAGGTTGAACACAGGTCATCGGAATTGATGGCAAATGCTTTGACCCTCTGAGCCATCTTGTCAGCCCTCCAGTCTAGTTGTTTTTGTTACAGACTTTGCTCTGAAGCTGGATGTGGTACCACATGCCTTTAAAACCCCAGCCCTCACTGGGCGGTGGTGGCACATAACTTTAATCCCATCACTAGGGAGGCAGAGGCAGGTGGATCTCTCTGTGAGTTGGAGGCCAGCCTGGTCTACAGAGTGAGTTCCGGGATAGCCAGGGCTACACAGAGAAACCCTGTCTCAAAACAAACAAACAAACAAACAAACAAACAATACAAAGCCCAGCCCTCAAAAGGCGGGTAGGAGGATCACTGAGTCTGAGGCCAGCCTGGCTACTTTGCTCTGAAAAGACAGTACTTGTTTTCCTCTCCAGCTTTCTGTCTGAACAGACCTGTTCACACTCTGAAGTGCAGGATGGTGAATGACACTTCTTCTCCAAAGCATCCCCCCCCCCCCCCCCCCCCCATCTCCCCCCCCACACCATTGCCATATCTTATATGGGCCATGCTTGCACTCCTTCTGTAGATACACTTGCTGGGCCACACTGTAGTTCAATATTTAACCTTTAGAGAAACTGTCAACCCCTCCACAGTGGTTGCACCAATTCACATTCTCTTGTGAGGGTCCCTCCTTCCTTTCTTCTCTTTGTATGTTGAATTCTAGCCATCCTTATAGGAGTCAATGGGATTATCTGTTGCTTGTACTTTAGGACATTGTTTTGCTTGTCGGTTCTACCCTGATTCCTGGGGAATAGCGATCCCCAATAAACTGTTTTCAGATTCCAGATTTCGTATTTCACAGCAGCACACAAAAGCCTGCCCGAGACGTTTCTGCACTAGCGCTTGCTGGCAAGGCGTGAGCCCGCTCAGACCTGGAGGGACGGACAAGCACTGCTTGGGAAGCCTTGCCCAGTTGGAGGCTCTCTCTGTTGAAGGGCAGGTGGAGGAGAAGGGCTGATAACACACTTGCAGCGTTCCAGGCTGACAGCTGTGAGGGTCCTTCTCCACAGCCGGAAGCTCGGCTGTGACCTTGGTGTCTCTAGATAGCTCCTCCTGCAGTTTCCAGCAAGTGCTAGTGATGGAGGAGACGCCCTTTAGTCTTGCTCAGTGAAGATGCTCTTTGAGAGGGGTATGGGATTTCACAGGCCGCATGAGGACAGAAGCCAGCTCTCCTCATCTGGAGTGGAGTTGTGTGCACAAAACCCTGAGAACAGCAGCGGCTACACTCTTGTTCTCAGGGAGCTTTCTTGAAATGTGGAAAGGCGCATGGAAACTGCTGCTTCAAGACACGTTTGGGGCGAAACATTGGCTGGTTCAGCTGACGGATGCCAGGCAGCACCTCTACCTTCGGGGCATCATCCAATGCAGTGTGTTGGACTTGGCCTACAAACAGATGCTGCAGTAGCACAGTGAGTGCTCCTGGTGGAAGCATAAGACCCACAAGGCGGAAAAGCAGCAAGGAGGCGTGGGGGACTTGAAAAGCTTCCCAGAAATAAGAGGGGTGCCTCCTCTAGAAAATAAGGACAGGAACACTGTCTTTGGGATTATTCTGATGATAAAGAGATAACACATTGACAGTTTTTTTTTCTTTTTCTTTTTTTCTTTTCTTTTTTTTTTTTTTTTGAGCTGAGGATCGAACCCAGGGCCTTGTGATTGCTAGGCAAGCGCTCTACCACTGAGCTAAATCCCCAACCCCAACATTGAAAGTTTTTAGTACAGGTTCTGGTTCTTCGTAAGCATTCAACAAATGCTGTCTTGCCTGTGGTGGTTTTTTTTGTTTGTTTGTTTTGTTTTTTGTTTTGTTTTTGTTTGTTTGTTTTTTAAGAGCTGAGGATTGAACCTAGGGCCTTGCACTTGCTTGGCAAGTGCTCTACCACTGAGCTAAATCCCCAACCCCTGTTTTTTTGTTTTTTGAGACAGGGTTTCTCTGTGTAGCCTTGGCTGTTCTGGTACTCGATATATAAACCAGGTTGGCCTTGAACTCACAGAGATCCACCTGCCTCTGCCTCCCTAGTGCTGGTATTAAAGGCATGCACCATCACCGCCCGGCCCAGTCACCTGGTTTTAATGAGTTGATGAATGATGGTACTTAGATTGATTGTGAGCAACAAGAGTGCCAACCTTGGCCCATTTAAGCAGATTCTCTGGAAGGTAACTGGGGCTCCCAATGTGGAAAGGGGAGTTCTAACAACAAGCCACAGTCGGAAAGACTCCTGGGGCCAAGGGACCTTAGTGCGGGAGCTTTTGCAACTTTAGGGTCACCAAGCTGTAGCAGAGTTTTATTTTTGTTCTTAGAAGCAAGAATTTGATAATTCAGCTTGGGCTATATGCCCGTCTCTGAAGAGAGGCCAGGGTTCTAGGATCTGCACTGTTTCAACTTACTTTGCTAGTAAAGTAGATCCTTGGCCTAGGGGAACGGAGCAGGAGACAACATCATCTCAAATCGGACCAGAATGAATAAATCATCTCTTGGTCCTTGGAGTTCTTGTTTGATGGTGGAAGCATTCCTGCCAATCTGTGAAATCACTTCTACATGGTTCTGTTGGTCATGTAACAGGGAGTGTCCTAGACGGTTGTCAGTTTTAACTTTTGTAACTGTATCTGTTCTTCACTGATATGTCTCTGGTTTTTCCATAAAATTAATTCTTAAGCGTGATAAGCTAACAAAACAATAAAAGTGTACTGGTAATAAAACTTTTTTTCTTTTATAATAATAATTATTTTTAATTCATTTTATTTTATGTGTTTGGGTATTTTGCCTATGTGTGTATCTGTGTGCTCCTGGTGCCTACAGAATACAAAAGAAAGCGTTGCATCCCCTGAGATTGGCATTAACAGTTATGAGCTGGGAATCAAACCCAGGTCCTCCAAAAGAACCGCCTGTGCTCTTATCGCTGAGCCATCTCTGGCCTCTATTGATACATTTTTACCTTTGCCTGTAGTTTTTCTTATATATTTATATGTATCTAATTATGGTTATCTTGTCACATTTCTGGGTTTGGGAGTGTATTAGTTGCTTTCGTTTTTACTGTGATAATACCCAACAAAAGCAACTTAGTAAAGAAGGTGAGGAAGGTGGACCAGTCTGTGTGTGCATCTGCAGTCAGGAAAAAGATGGTGAGTGTGTACTCAGCCTGCCTTCTCCTTTTCAGTTCAGTTGGTCCTGGACACACACGAACAGACACGCACACATTCAGGACATACACACACACATTCAGGACATACACACTCATTCAGGACGGACACACACACACACACACACACACACTCACTCACTCAAGAAGGGTCTTCTCTCCTTAGTTCAACTTACCCAGAAACTACTAGGTGATTATAAATCCAGGTAAATGACAGTGAAGATTAGCTATCAAATGTGAGGGTTTTTTTTGTTTTTGTTTTTGTTTTTGTTTCCATTTTTGTGGTTCTGGGTATTGAACCCTACTGAGTTACATACCTGGCCTGTGTGTTATTTGGAGACAAACACTAAAGTTGCTCAGGCTGGTCTTGAACTCACTCTGTAGCACAGACTTACAAGCCTGCACCACCAGCCTTATCCACACTTCTGGCTTCCTATTTTGTGATCAGAGATTTGCCCTGACTGGTTTCTGCTTACTCAAAACCTCGCTCTCCATTACTTGTTTATTTTGGCAAATGACCCTGCCTTGACCTTGTCAAATCTTGTCTTGTTCTTGTGACAACTTCTCCACTAATTTTGAGTTGTTTCCACTTTACCTCTGTTTCCAAAGTACAGAAACGAACAGCTTGTGCTTTACGCCTGTACCGTTCTTCATGCGATAGCTTCAGTTAGGCTGCATGAGCCACTAGTGGACAGAGGTCTAACTCGAAGGCACAAAGAAAGACCTAAACATGACAACATTATCAAACCAAGTGGAATATGTGGACATGTCGTCCCATCAGTCATTATCAACACGGATTTAAATGGAAGGCTTCACAGTCACTTCCTTTGAACTCTGTACTACAGTGCCGTTATTAAAACGGAGACTAGGTTTAAGGATTTAGCTCAGTGATAGAACGCTTGCCTAGCAATCACAAGACCCTGTGTTTGGTCCTCAGCTCCGACAGGAAAAAAAAAAAAGTTAATTTACATTTGCCTAGCGGTGGTGGTGCACGCCTTTAATCCCAGCACTCGCGAGGCAGAGGCAGGTGGATCTCTGTGAGTTCGAGGCCAGCCTGGGCTACCAGGTGAGTTCCAGGAAAGGCGCAAAGCTACACAGAGAACACAGAGAAACCCTGTTTCCAAAAAAAAAAAAAAAAACAACAAACAAACAAACAAAAAATGGAGACTTCCAGGCCAGTGACAACTCTGTTCGGATTATGCACGAAACTTATAAAACGAGATACAATCCGAAGCTTCTGAGGCGCGTGCGTGCGTGCGTGCTTACGTACGTGCGTGCGTCCCCTGACCATAAGAATATTAAGCTGATATTTGATCTTCTCAAGATTTACTGTATCTCATCAGCTGCTTTTCAAGGTGATCATAACAGTTGTATTCCAATGCCTGGTCAACTGGAAAAGTAATAGTAATTTCCAAGGACAGCCATCTGTTTAGATTTGCTTGTTTGATTTTGAGGCAGAACTCAGGCTGTCCTCAAACTCCGTTTGTAGACTAAAGCTAACCTTGAACTTGTAATATGTCTGCCTCCCAAGTACTGGGATTACTGATTTGCTTTTTTTTTTTTTTTTGGTTTTTCGAGACGAGATTTCTCTGTTTCTCTGTGTAGTTTTGGAGCCTTGTCCTGGAACTTACTCTGTAGCGCAGGCTGGCCTCAAACTCAGAGATCCACCTGGCTCTGCCTCCAGAGTGCTGGGATTAAAGGCGTGTGCCACCACCGCCCGGCTCTGATTTGCTTTTTAACAACCCTAAGGAAAGGCCAGCTATGTGACCATTCAGAAATTAAGGCTGCTGGTTTTGTAGTCCTCACTGCCAACCATGTACCTTGCTTTTCATACATCATCAAACTAGTTAGATTTTAAATATAGAGGTCTCAATGAGCAAAACCGGACTTTTAAAAATGGAGATAAAATGGTAGCCTCTCAGAGTTCATTAGGGAGGATTAATTGAGCTAGTATGCATAAAGTTGTTAGCACATTTAGCACGTGATAATAGCTAATTATGTATCCTGTTCCTGGCTTTGAATCATTCACGGTACCTGTAGATTGGGAAGAACTATTTTGGAGGCTAGATCTTTGAAAATGAGGAAGAACCAGCATCCCTTCCATCAGTAAAGACAAGAAGGACTCTTGTTAGTGTCCTAAGAACAAGAGAGTACCACACAGCCGTGGAAATGGCAGGGTTGACAACAAAGCCTAAAATGAACTTGGGGAGACAAAAAGGAGGGAGGCCAGAAAAACAACCGAGGGAACCCCAGAAGCCCTTCCAGCGCTCACGGAGGCCAAGCCATGATCTCCTTCAGTCTCTGCACCACAGTCTGCTCCTGTAAAGCATGAACATCCTTAAGGGCTGCAGGGGTGAGAAGGGGGCGGGGCAGTGAATTGGCCTCAGATGAACTGGCATCCCTTTAAAGCTCCCATCCCGCCCCGAGAATACTCCATTAATTAAACGTGTGCCTTGTGAGAGGCCTTCTTGCCTGTGCTCCCTGTTGGCTGTCTCATTCATTAATCTGCTGATTAGTAACCCTGCACACTTGCACCCCCTGTTTTTTGCATTCCCCTTTTAATATACTGTGCTGCTCCCCCGGGACATAAACTCCAGGACCCGTCCCTGGCCTGTTCATGTTTGTTTTCTTTGCCCCTTGTGCCTGCCTCTGCTATAACATTTGTAGTATGTGTTAAGTAATCCTTAAGGTAACATTTTTATTATGTCATAAAAAGTGCATGGCAAATATATTATAACTCATGGACTTTGTTTGAAAATGAACGGATAATTTATTGAGTGTGTTACATGAGCCTTGCTGTCTCCCCCACTGCAGCAGAGACCTGCTGCTCATTTAGCCCAGCCTCCTATTGAGCGCTCCCACCCTGTGACATGCAGCGAACGCAGAACCATGGTTGGCTAGAAGTGACATCATAGTTTATGTACTCAATAAAAATTTAATTAAGTCATTACAGGAATTGCAGTCATCATTTAACCCTCTGATTTCTTCTGTTTAGTTTATTATTAAACATTCAGTAATAGCAGTCATCGAATCTTGATGGCTTATAAAATATCTGCATGAATTTTAATGGCTTAAATAAATGGGAAAATATGAGTAACTGATATAAAGGGAGCCTTTCCCATGTGGTGGCTCAGTATATATGGGGTTTTTATAAAAAGCAAAGCATTATGGACAGGATAAGATCTTAATGAGCAAACAGCCCAACACCATCTTCTGCTGGGGGATCTGCGTATTCATAAGCAACATGCTCCATATAGGATTGACTAGCATTGGGGAGATGCAGACCCTGCACCCCAGCAGACAGTGCTTAAGGGAGGGAGTGGAATAGAATGGGGGTTCAGCAGAGAGAAGCTCCAGCCTCAGGGGCCCAGCGGGGGGACTCTAGTAGCTCAGAAGTTGCTGTCACTTCCTTCATCTGCTGATCAAGCTTGCACTGTCTTCAGAAAGGGACCTTCTTAAGAGCTAATCTAGCCTGGATGGTGCTATTAGAAATCCATTCCTAGTGTGGCAGCTGGCTTTCTGTCTGCAGAAGTGATGGGGAGCTCACAGGAGGGTACTGGAGTAGACCCTGGCTAACACTGAGCTCCATTCCTGCCTCCGCTCTCCCCTGGCAATCAGCAGCCAGGCATCTTCTCCAAGAGAAGATGCGTTTGTCCCTGTGTGGGCCACTCGGGAAAGCGAGAACCACGCTTTGCAGAATACTATTTGGGGGCTCCACTCTAGTCCTACGCTGATGGTAACTTGGTGTGTGACCTTGGGTCTGTCCTGTCCCGTGTTTGAGCTTCATTTCACCATTCATTCCCTTGAGGTCACTGGGCCAGGTGATCCCTGAAGGCCCTTCCAGCTTCAATGCTAGTTGGCATGATGTAGTATGTACGCTAACTCCGCCAACCGAGCAGGTTTGGTAAATGTTTTCCTAGGAGTGGTGCCTTGCCTTGTGTTGGATGCCCCGGCATGCTTTTTTGGCTCTGGTCATCTTGCACATTGAGGAGAACAACCAGTACATAGTAAGGAGGAACCCAAGTGTATGAAGGGGGCTGGTTGACCGCTCGTCCTCCAGTGACAGAAGGAACTCTTAACTCTGGCTATTGAAGCTTTCACCACAGCACACTGGATGCAGCAGGAGAAAGTAGTATAGTAGTGTGTAGTTCCGGGGTTACAGACACACAGAAGGTGCCTTTTCAGCAAAAACAAAATAATTTGTGGCATTGGATAGAGCATGTTATGAGTGGCCCTTTCTTTTGTTTGTTTGGGGTGCTGAACCCAGGGCCTCACTCACTAGGAAAGTCCTCAGCCCTGGGTGGTGACCTTGCAAGGATTTATTATCAGCATGCCCGTCTTAGCCCCTGTCCTGGGCCAGGTGTTTGCGTGCCATAATGATTCAGTCCTGCTTCCTGTGACCCAACTTGAGTAGCTCACAGACTGGTGAGAAAGACAGGTATACAAGCAGCTCCAACCATACTGTGTACCTAGGGGGAGAAATACACACAGAACTCGGAGAGCACAAAGGAGCAGTGGCTAGCGTGGCCTGGCCTGAAGGTGGGTGGGAAAGGTCATGGCTTACACTCCCAGACACCGCCGATCTCAGATTTTCCAGCCCCGAACTCCACAATTCTCTCCTCACTGTTGAGCATTGTCCACGGCGGTAAAGTACTGGAACTGCTTTTCGTTTTAGTTTTGTGTAAACAGACCAGGTCTTACTCACAGTTGCTTGTGTTTGCAGAGTTCGCTGCCATTTACCAAGACTTCCAGGGTATGTTGTTAACTTAATGAATGAATGTAAACGAACTCCTGTGCTCTTGAAAACAGCTCTTGTGTGCAGGGCAAGACAAAACAGCCTCAGAGAGCTTGGCTTGCTCAAGACCACATCCAAAATATATACCAGGGTTAGGACTTGAATCTGGGTTTTCTGAGTCTAAACCCAAATCCTTTTGCCTTTTCTGACCTCCAGAGACAGTTGTGAACCCCAGGATAAAGGTTGCTCAGGCTTTGATTTATTACACGTTATGATTTGACTGCAGACTGTCCCCCTGTAGGCTCATGTGTCTGGACACTTAGTTTCTAAGTGATGGACCTGTTAGGAGGGTCGTGGAACCTTTAGGAGGTGGCGGCTACCTGAAGGGAAGAGTATTCCAGGGGACAGGTTTTGAGGAGTAGTGGGGCCTCACCTCCGGCCCAGGCTTTCTGCTTTCTGATCCACCAAGATGTGAACTAGTAGCCTCACTCCCCCACCATTTACCTGCAGCCACATCTTCATTGCTCAGGGGACTGTGTCCTCTCAGAACCGTGAGCCAAAATAAGTCCTTCCTGGCTTAGGTAACTTCGTTCAGGTATTTTACACACACACACACACACACACACACACACACACACACACACACACAGTAAGATAATAGTGATAATTTAAATTCTGTTTACTTATTTGTGTGTGTCATGTGGAGGTCAGAGAACGACTTGGCGGTGTCGTGTTTCTCCTTCTGTCATGTGGGTCCTGGGGATCGAACTCCAGTTGGCGGACTTGGCAGTAAGCACCTTTGCCTGCCCAGCCATCTCAGTAGTCCTTTTATTGTTTGTGAAACATGGTCTCATATACGCTGCATGACCTTGTTATGGCCTTGAACTTCTGATACACACATACACATGCGCACACTCTCCCCCCACACACACCTGCAAGTAGTTTTTCAATGCCTGTTTTCCTATGCTAGGCTGTGTACTGCTGTAATCAGACACTGTTTCTGATGCTTTGTGTTGATCAGAACTAACACAAAACTGACATGCAGTTGAGGGTCCAGTCATTAAAACCAATGTGGTTTTGAATCAAAATCTGAAGGAAGTGGCAGTTTCACTTTGGAAAGTCCTGACAGCCAAGGGGACCAGCAGTTTAAACTGAGTTCCTTTCTCTTTGCTTTAACAGCCTCCGAGAGTGAGAGACACCATGCTTTTCCTTACTTTCACACTTCTGTTTTGTAGGTTAATTCCTATATCCTCAAGAAGAACATGGCCCTCATGACTAACAATTTCTATGCGGCAATCTTGGGGTATGATGAGGTAAGATCATTTGCCAAGCCTTAGTTCACGGAGCCTCCCCAACAAAGGCCCACCTTCCTCCTTTCCGCTCCTCCTCCTCGCTTTTTGAAGAATGTCTTTTTATTTATGTGTCTGTGTCTGTGTGAGTGTCTACCACATGTGTTTGAAGGTTCATGTTAGTGCCTACGGAGGCCAGGAAAGGGCATCAGTCCCCTAGAGCTGGAGTTCAAGGCTTTTAAGTTGTGAACTACACAGTGTGAGCACCCAATCCCAGCAAAGGCTCCCCCTACATACATGTGTGCATGTGTATGTGTGTGAGTGTGTGCTGGATCCCCTGGAGCTGAAGTTACAGGCAGTTGTGATTCACTGACCTGTATGCTCAGAACCACACTTATGACCTGTAAGAGCAGCAGGTGCTTATAGCCACTGAACCATCTCTCCAGCCTTTAAGGAGACTATGTGAAGGAAGCTTTGAAGACCATATTCTCTACTTGCCATTTTTGCTTAATATTTATTTCTTCACCTTCATCTAGTGCTGGGGAAAGAGAGCTTTATATAATGTGGTCAAACACTCAACATGGTAGCATTGAGCGCTCACTGAGTGCTGGATGGGGGTACAGAGGTGAATCAGACACTGCCACAGTGTCTTCCCAGAGAATGGAAGACACTCATACGTAAATGACATGATCTGTGGGACAAAATGTATACTGTTTTATTTTTCATTTTGAAGCAGCACATACTCATTTATGTGTATGAACTTTTTGCCTACATGTATGTATGACCCATGAGTGTCTGGTGCCTGTGGAGGTCATTCAGATTTCAATAAATCCTCTGGAACTGGAGTTAGGATGGTTGTGAGCCATCATGTGGAAGCTGGGAATTGAATCCAGTTTCTCTGCAAGAGCAACAAATGTTGAACCATCTCTCAAGCCCCCAAGTGCTGGGATTAATGGCATACACCACACTACACCTAGCTGCATATTACTCGTTTTTAAAGTTCACAAAACTGTATGAACCGGCTTGAAATACAACAAAGACCTTGTTTCTTTCCAGCCCCAAAGGAGGAGTCACCATAGTCCACTGGGTCTCCTTCCTGGTGTCATCTGTCCGTAGACAGCAGCTCCTCGCCTCTGTGCAAATGAGTTGCACCTACATGCTTTTCTGCAGAGTGCTTTATGCACAGGGCTATGCATGTTGAGCAGTCACAGTCCACAGTCTCAAACTGAAAGTCTGCCCATTGAATGCCAGCTCTCCATTTCCTCCTCCTCCCAGCCCCTGGCAAGCACTTTTTTCTTTCTGTCTCTATGAATTGACTAGGAACTCGTGTGAGGAGAACCTTACAGTTACTGGCTTATTTCACCTAGAAGCATGTCTCCGGGTTCATCCATGTTGTATCTGTCATTCCCCAGCCCTCTAACTTTATTATGGAAATTTCAAGTGTGTAGAAAAGTTAAAAAGATGGTGTAATGAACACCTGTATACATACTCACAGCATTCATCAGACCCCTTTTTTTTCTTGATAAATGATGTGCTTTTAAACTCATTTTGTAGTTAACTCCCGACTTTGTGCAAGCACCACCCCCTGGGAGAGGGTCCCTAACCTTCCCCAGACTTAGCTCATTCCACCTGCCCTGGGTGCCTACAGCACTTTCCAGCATTAGCCGTCCGTCACCTGGCTGGGTGTGCTTTCTTCTGGGAAGTGACAATGGCCAGTTGTTTCTGATGCTTGGCATGCAGTGAGGAGGGGAAGAAATGTACAGAGTAGGGAAGGGGTGGAGCTCAGTTGGTAGGTCACTTACCCAGAATTCACAAGGTCCTGGGTTTGATTCTCTGAACTGAATGAAACTGGGCATGGTAGCACATGCCTGTAATCTCCACTGGCATGTTCTACCTTCAATTAATTCATGTTAGGGGTTGAACCCAGGGCTTTATACATCTTAGGCAAGCACTCTGCCAACTGAGCTAGTTTCTAGGCCATTGGATGCTTTTTTAAGTTCTCCTTTTTCATTGTTTGAGAATTTCATGCATGCATATCACATGTTTTGATTAAATCCACCTCCCATTCTCTCTCCTACAATTCCCCCATCGCCACTTCTCCCTTCAGACCTCATCTGCTCTCTTTTCTTTTCTTTCTCTTGCCCCCCAAGTTCACTTGTTGGTGCTTGTTGTGTGTACGTGGGTTTAGGACCATCTACTGGAACCCCTCATATTTTGCACCCGGGAGACACTTTAAATCTGATCCCTGAGGCCCTTTGAAGGCTTTGATCCAGTAGGAGCCAGCTGGTGCTTCAGCAAGCACCCAGGCGACATGAGCAGGGAAGCTAGGAAAAGCTAGAAAATACTTTCTAGAAATTTCAGTGTCAGGAACCCAACACCCAAAGGTTCAGGCTTAACTGGTATGGGTGGACAGCCATAGCTGTAAACGTTCCCAAGGGGCTGGAAAGAGGGCTCAGCAGTTAAGAGCATTGACTGCTCTTCCAGAGTACCTGGGTTCAATTCCCAGCACCCACATGGCAGCTCACAACTACAGTTCCAGGGGATCCAACACCCTCACACAGACAAAACACCCATGCACACGAAACACAAATAAAAAATAAACAACAACAAGAAGTTCCCAGGTTTAGATGTGTGAGTCCAGAACAGGTTGTCTTAAACTTTGAAGTATCAAGTGAGTCATGTACAAAATGGGGTAAAATGCTTGTTGGACTAGCAGCTGTGGGTTGGAACCCAAGGAACTTCACTTCAAAGAGGCTGCAAGCCATGTGGGTGCAGCCGTTCTTCAGAACACTCTATAATCACAAGGTTTTAGACCTGCCCCAGACTAGCCGCGTGCCACTATTTTGATTTCATTAAATAAAACAAACTCTTGACGTCCTCATCCTGTTGGTCCCAGTGGTGCTCGATAACCATGTTTCAGAGGCCATCGTGGTAGATGGTGAGGAAAGTTCTGTGGCCAGCGCCGTTGTGCTGGGAGCCCGTCCCTCGTGGCTCATGCTCCCGGTCTCTCTGCTCTGTTCAGTCCAGGCTTCACAGTGTCACTGTGTGAACCGTTGTGCCGTGCATGTCCGCTCCATCTTTCTCTCTCATTGCCTGCCCTCCACGGGACGTCTTTGGCCGCGCTGCCCTGCAGATGGTGGTGAGACTGAGTAACACTCTGCTGGCCGTTGAGTGTTGAAGTCAGTAGCTGAGAAGGAGTCAGCTTGTTACCTTGAAGGACACTCTGTATTTCATGCATTTTTCTCTCTTGGTTAGAATGTCCTGCAGTGCTCCCTATTTCTTTAAAGATTGACTTTTACATATGTATGTATGTATGTATGTATGTATGTATGTATGTATGTATGTGTATGTGTTCACCATGTGCATGCCTGATAACAGTGGAGTCCAGAAGAGGGTATCAGATCCCCTGGAACTAGAGTCCCCACCAGATAGGTGCTGGGGACCAAACCCAGTTCTGCAAGTGCAGTAAGTGCTCTTAACCACTGAGCCATCTCTGCAGCCTCGTCCATCCATCCGTCCATCCATCTGTCTGTCTGTTCGTCTATCCATTCGTCTGTCTGTCTGTTTGTCTATTTATTTTAAGAAGCCTTGGTTGTCTTGAAGCTGACTATGTAGCCCAACCTGGCTTCAAACTCACAGAGATCCTCCTGCCTCCACCTGGAGTGCTGGGGATCAAAGGCCAGCTGATCCTACCAGAAGGTTTTTTTGTTTGTTTGTTTGGTTGGTTTGGTTTTTTGTTTGTTTTGTTTTGGTTTTTGTTTTTTGAAAGACAGGGTTTCCCTGTGTAGCCCTGGCTGTTCTGAAACTCAATCTGCAAACTATGCTGGCCTGGAACTCAGAGCTCCGCCTGCCTCTGCCTCCCTAGAGCTGGGATTAAAGGTGTGCGCCCCCACCGCCTGACTTGATCCTCCCTGTTCTTAAAGGTCACTTTTTGGTTCACTTCTTTCCTAACCTCTCTAGATCTCTTGTGTTTTTACTCTGCATTTCACTATCTATCGATCCATTTAGAAATGGTTTTTAGCATGTTTATCACGTGTGATAGATGAGGAATATGTTGGTGAATCAAAGAAACATGGTTCAGTCTCTTTCCCGTTGATGTTACTGAGACAGGTGGTACATGAGTAACTCCTGAGTCAGCAGAAAAATGCTTAATTACTAATAGAGGGCGCTGATAGAGATCCACAGTGGAAGACACAGTGTGGACGGGAGGGCTCTCAAGGACTCCTTCAAAAGTAAAGACTGAGGAGTAAGGAGGCAAAGGCAGCCGTGGATTGTGGTCTCACCAGGGGACTCAGCATTTGCTCACTGCCCACGATTTTGCTCTGTGCTACCTTGTCCCTTCTGGATTGCAGGACCCGAGAGCTGAGTGCAGTCGGTACGACTCTGTGTTCTTAGCATTGTGCTAAGCACACAGTGGTAGTTACCACTCCAGGATAGTACCACAGTTCTTCTCTGTTACTCTAGACCTAGACACCCTAATTTCCTAAAGAATGCCTTCTTTATGCCTCGAGGTAAACAGTGGGCACCCCACTAGATTGTGGGAAATTGGCCCTGCACCCTAGTGCTTCTTGACATTCAAATTTGCACACTTGCACACTTGAATAGTCAGTCTGATGGGAAGAAGGCTGCAGCTGGTTCGGTGTTGGAGTGTGCCATTTTCAGCACACTGCTACTGTATGCCAGGGCTGTGTGATGGCCCCGTCCCCTGACCTCAGCAATGCAGGCAGGTTCCTCTCTCAACACCAATTACCTCGATAACCTCTGAGGGAGCCTCGGTACTTATCATTCAAGTGGGGGTAATAATACCTGTGCTGTGTGGTGCAGGTAGTCATTAGACACTAGCTGGCACAGAGACCTGGTGATCTGGAACAGGTTCTTAGCAGGGCTAACACCTCCCGAGTCCCCCTTTGCCTTCTAACTGCTCAGGCCCCCTGTGTATGGATTTGCCCTGTCCCAGCCAGCCACCTCCCCCAGCTCCAGGGGTCCCTGATTGCAGCAAGTCCTGACTCCCTGCTTCTCTTTTTCTGGGCTCTGCTCATCCTCCACACCTCTGTGACACTCCCACCCACTCCTTCCCATATCACATAAGTGGGTCTCTGCCAACAGCGTCCCGCCTGTGCCCAGGGCACTTCACACACAGGCGGGCTGTGGTGTTAGCACATAGCTTGCGGGAGGATGATGTGCCTGAGCTTGTCCTTGGCTGTCATTGCCATCTGCCAGAAGAAGCGGATTTCCCCGGCTCAGCCATCATCACACTGGGAGTCTTCAGCTGTGGAACTATGGGGAGTATTTAGCAGACGGCATCTCTTTTCCACCTATCTGTTAACTCCCTGCGTGTTGGTCGAACCTTTTTGAGAGATGACCTGGAGTAGGCCTTACATGCCCCAGGCCCAGGAGGCTAGACCACTGAATAACTAAGTATCCCTACGTTTTTGTAATCCTTGCTGGATAGAGAGTCTCTCATGGACATTGTCTCTTAATTCTCACAACTCTGTGGGATAGGGATTAGTCAGGCTCAGCTAAGGAACGAGAAACTGAGGCTCCAGAGAAGCTAAGGGCTTTTCAAAGGCCACACTACCTTAAATTGACAGAGCTGGCATTGAACTTCAGTGGTCTGGCTCCCAGATCCCACTGCTGTTTCAAGTGTATTAGCTTCCAGCTAAAGCATGTTTTTGTTTATTGTACCCAACACATTTCACTTTTTAAAATGGCTTTGTAGCCTGACACAATGGCACATGCCTATATTTGAGTACTTGGTAGGTCAGGAGTTCAAGGTCTCCCTTGGCTACATAGAATTTGAAGGCAGCCTTGGGTACAGGAGACTCTGTCGAAAAAATCAAAAAGCTGTGCTGGAGAGAACTTCCTCAGTTAAGAGAGTTACCACAAGCCCTATGGGCCAGGCTGGATCCCCAGAATCCACATGGTGAACGGAGAGAACCAGACCTTGCAGGTTTTCCTGTGACCCTCACATGCACTTTGTGGCATGTGCACACCCATACCCACATGCATGCAAAACCAATACACGTAATTATTTTTAAAAGCCTTTACTTTTTTTGTGTGGTGGTGCTAGGAATTGAATCCAGGGCTTTGAAGACACTAAGCAAGTACTCTACCACTGAGCCACACCCCCAGGCCACATTACCTCATCCTTGTAACTTGAGGATGCTATAGGTGGAGCAAGTATTTTCTTTCACCTCTGCTCAGGTCCTGGGGTGATAGGCATGCACCACCCCACCCATTTTTTAGAGCAGATGTTTTCATCCCTTTGAGCATCCAGGAAGCCCTAATACTCGGGTTTAGCCATAACCATGGAACCTGACTGTGGCAGACCGAACTCAGACTGAGTCCAGCCTTCTGAGTCCAAGGCAACACTTCATATCCATGTCCTACTTTGGCACAAAGGCAGAAGCATTTCTCAGGGCCTTTCCTTTCAATTTCCTTCATCCGCCCTGCCCTAGAGGTCTGAGCTAGAAAATGGCTGTAATTGGCCTCTGTAATATCTGGGCTTCCAAACAGAGTTAGTTCCCAGTGCCAGGAGAGGCAATATCAGGCACACAGACAGGCTCTGAGCATTGCCCTGTGCAGCCCCGTGTGGCCCATGGCAAACCTACTGAGCAGGCTGTTCCTCGCCTCAGTGTCTGGGCCAGCCATGGTCAGATGGGTGACAGAGAAAGTATAGTTTCTACTTCCCTTTCCCAAAGAGCCAGCCACTTTGCAGATGTGTGACCTTGGAGCAGTCCCCACCCTTCCCATGCCCAGGCAGACACAGACTTGCAATGCACTACCCTTGCTGGGCCTTGCAGACATTCATTGCCTAGGCTGGGCACAGTGGGTGGAAGTGAGTGGACCGCATCTGGGAGGGTCCAACAGATGTGAGAGCCAGCCCCACCTTACCTTAGCCAGTCCCATGTCCTTCTTCTGTATAAAAAGAGGGTTGAGGGACTGGAGAGATGGCTTGGTGGTTAAGAGCACTGGCTGCTCTTCCAGAGGACCTGGGTTTAATCCCTAGCACCTACATGATGGCTCACAGTCATCTGTAATTCCGGTTCCAGGAGATCTGACACCCTCTTCTGGCCTCCACAGGTAGCAGGTACTCACATGGTATACATGCAGGCCAAACCCTCATATACACAAAATAAAGCCAGGCGGTAGTGGCACGCACATTTAGTCCCAGCACTTGGGAGGCAGAGGCAGGCGGATCTCTGTGAGTTCAAGGCTAGCCTGGGCTACAGAGCAAGATCCAGGAAAGGTGTCAAAGCTACACAGAGAAACCCTGTCTCGAACTCTCCCCCCCCTAAAAAAATTTTTACTTTTAAGAAGAAGCACTCAGGAGGCAGAGGCAGCTTTGTGAGTTCTAGCCTGGACTCCAGAGTTTCAGACCAGCCTGATCTACAGAACAAGTTTCAGGCCAGCCAGTGCTACACAGTAAAACCTTGTCTCGTCAGTGCCCCTCTCCAAAAAAACAAAAACAAAAAAACAAAAAAACAGGTGTTCCAGATGTTTTCAAGCTCCCCCATTACCCTCTCACTCCTGAATCCATTCTTTGGTCTCCCTTGTTCAAATATCCCAGCTTTAGTGTCATGGCTCTGCAAGACACGTCTTGTTCTGTGTTCTAGGGGATCCTTTCGGATGATCGTGGACTGGCTGCTGCCCTCTGGAGAACCTTCTTCAACCAGAAATGTGAAGACCCTCGGCAGCTTGAGTTGCTGGTGGAGTATGTGAGGAAACAGGTCAGCGCACTCTCCCTGCTCACACCTGGTGGCTGTTGAGTCCTGAGTACATGGTGCTAGCATCTTGGTAGGCCAGGAGAGACTGACTGAGCGGGAGCGCGATTAAGGGATTCTAACCCCACCACATACATCAGCAGTAAGCACTGATGAGGACCCAGCATCATCTTCCTTCCTTCCTTCCTTCCTTCCTTCCTTCCTTCCTTCCTTCTTCCTTCCTTCCTTCCTTCCTTCCTTCCTTCCTTCCTTCCTTCCTCCTTCCTTCCTTCCTTCCTTCCTTTCTCCTTCCTCCTTCCTTCCTTCCTTCCTTCCTTCTTCCTTCCTCCTTCCTTCCTTCCTTTCTCCTTCCTTCCTTCCTTCTTTCCTTTCTCCTTCCTTCCTTCCTTCCTTCCTTCCTTCCTTCCTTCCTTCCTTCCTTCCTTCCTTCACTCCCTTTCTCTTTCTTTCTTCCTTTCAGACAAGGTCACTTGTAGCCCAGACTAGCCTTGGATTCCTGCTCTTTCTGCCTTTATCTGTGAGCCATCAGGCCTAGCTTAAAATGGAGCATCTTTGGCCAGGCATAGTGGTGCACGCCTTTAATCCCAGTACTTGGGAAGCAGAGGGAGAGGCAGACAGGTTTCTGTTAGTTCAAGGCCAACCTGGTCTACATAGAGAGGATTCCAGGTCAGCCAGGGCTACATAGAGAGACCCTGTCTCAAAAAACAAACAAACAAACCAAACCACCACAGCAACAAAGAATGAGGATCCCAGGGGTAGGGACGGAGAGGAAAGGAAGAACCTTCTGCTTCAGAAAGCCATGGTATTCAATTGCTGTTTGGTTACCAGCTGGCGCCAGGTGCTGTGTTAGGTACTACGTCCTCAGTCCTGGAAGATGCGGCACCCACTGTGCCCATTCTGTGCTCCTGTGGACTCCTTGACTTGTAGCAGGCAGGCTTCAGGCAGCACCTGGCAGACACCTCCAGTTATCCCCACTGGCTGCTCTTCCCTGTCAAGCAGGGTCCCCACGTCAGGTCCTTACTCTGGCTTTTCAGGGCTCCTGACCCTGCAGTTTCCAGGGGGAGCTCCTTGGGAGGACTGCTTGAGCACAGGGCAGAATTCACTCCTGACGGCCTGCCCCAGATCCTTCATGCCGTCTGCATGACCATTTGTTCACTCATCCTGAGGCAGGACGTGGAGGCTTTTCTGGGGTCTCCCAGTGGTTCACCCCGCACGACTGGCCTCAGAACCCAAACTGGGTGAATCATTTAACCACTAGAATCCACAGCTGCTGCAGACAGCTCACCAGCTCGAGCTGTCTGTGAGTCACACCTTTGCTTCATGGACTTGGCCTCTGGGGCTGAAGGGGCATCATGCCATAGTCATTCTTCAGTTTACCTCCATGGCCTTGCCAGCCTCCAACAAGCAGGAAAGGGCAGGCCAGACCCCAGCTCTAGAGCAGACAGGGCTAATAGGACCAGCTAGTTGCCTGATGGAGAGCTGACATGCTGAGGCTGTTGGTAGCCGGAGTGTAGGGAACCCCAGAAGCCAACACTGCCATTTGACTGTTGTTGAGATGTGCAGAGCCAGGGAGAAGGCACTGGCCAGAGAGCCTCACCCTTAGACAGGAGTTGAAACTGGCGAAGTAAACACTTTTTTTTAGAGACCCACCCAATTTTTTCCATCTGTCCTGGTGGGCTTGTGCCAGAGGCTATGACAAGGCCTAGCTAGGACCTCTCTCCAGGGACCCAAGAAGGGTTTGCCATAAGTAATGTTCCTGTGGGGAGTCTCACTGGCCCCATTAGAAGTGGGCCATGGTAAAAAAGCAAGGAGCTGTTGTTGGGGACCCAGTTCTGTCGTGCCTTAGAGCACCTGCTGTGTCAGGCCTGGGCTGAGAGCAGAGTTCAAGGACTCAGTCCTGCCCTCAAGGAGCCGAACAAGCTTACAGGCAGCCTTGGAGTCAGTCAGCCAGGCTGTAGTGTGATCCTGGTTCAGGCGGGTGCTGGGGAAGCCAGGGAAAGACGTGTTCTGACCTAGGAAGCTGAGCCTTGAGCAGGCTCTGGTACTACTACACAGCAACTTGGTTACTAAATGGTAACCAATCTTCCGTTAACAACCAGGAGGTAGGCAAAATGGTGGTGTTCAGGGAAGAACTGTAGAGGAGCTAGGAAGAGGCGTGGACTGCGGTTCATTGGACTGCGTTCCCTGGAAAGCTGGGGCTAAGTTCAAGAGGCAGTTTGGAAATGAAACAGGAGCGGTGAGCTCTTGGAAGGCCTAAGATGAAGCCTCAGTCTTCCTTCCCTCCCCATAAGGGAGCCTGCCCTGTAGGGCGGGGCAAATCGGGGCCCACCGGACAGCATCAGGGCCCACTAGCAGGTAGAGTCAAAGATGTTAGAAGGACAGTTGGTGGGCCAGTATTCTGCATGCACTGTGCTGTTTACTCTCCTCTGTGACCTGGAAGATACACATTTCCAGCTGCTCTCGGACAAGGGGACAAAAGTTCCCAAAGTGACCCCCTTGTACAAGGCCACCAGTGCAGGGCAGAGAGCAGACAGGGCGACGTCTGGAGGTCATCCAGTCTGACTTCTTGGTCTGCAAGAACTTTGTAATGAGAGTGTAGCAGAGAGTTAAAACTCCTTCATAGGGAGTGGGCAGGGTGGGGAGGTATGCTAGGGAATTCTCTAGAACATTGTCGGTGTGAGTGTCTAGGTCACTGGTTCTCATCCTTCCTGATGCTGCACCCTTCAGTACAGTTTTTCATGTGGTGGTGACCCCCAACCATCAAATTATTTTGTTGCTACTTTATAACTGTTATTTTGCTACTGTTATAAACTGTAATGTAAATATCTGATACGCAAGATATCTGACATGTGACCCCTGTGAAAGGGTGGTTCACCCCAAAGGGTCATGACCCACAGGTTGAGAAACAGTGGCCTCAGTAATTGTTTCTCCAGATCCCCTTAATGCAGCAGTCCTGGAGCTGGACAGTCAGATTACAACCACCACCACCCCTTTCCCCTTAACTTCTCATTCCTCCCCGTGGGGAAGCTGTCTTTGTTACGCTCACATTCCTCACATTCGCCTGTATCCTCTGGTCCCCTGCTCCATTTCTAGATGCAATACCTGGACTCCATGAACGGGGAAGATCTGCTTCTGACAGGGGAAGTGAGATGGCGCCCTCTGGTGGAAAAGAATCCACAAAGCATCTTGAAGGCCCACACTCCTACTTACAATGATGAGGGCCTTTGAGAGACTGACTCCTCTGGACAGTTGTAGCTGGCTGGCTTGGAGGAACCTCCACGGAAGAAGTGCCTGTTTGTCCCAGGACCCTGAAGAAGGTGGCCTAAACTGACTTTTGAACAGCACCTGTTGAATACTCGGCTCATTTGTGTTGAGTTTCTTCTTCTGAGCCCAGGAGTCTGATCCAGTGGGGGTCCTACTGGGGGGGGGGTCCCCTCATGCCTCTGACATGTTTCCTCCCTCAAGAGAAACCCAAAGCACACTTCCCAAGTCCTTTCAGCAACACACGTGACTGAGAGCTTTTCCAGAAGGCTGAGGAAGGGATGGGTAGGTTAGAAAGGGGGCCCGCTCACCCAGGTCCCCCATGCCTAGGAGCAGTTTCTAATGCTAAGTCCCCCAGCTGTGAGCCATAGGGTTGAAGTAGCCATTAAAAAAAAGAGACTTATTTCTGCCATGGTTCTTTGTTCCGGGGTCTTTTAAAAACATAAAGCCAGGCAGTGGTGCACACTTTTAATCCCGGCACTCGGGGCAGAGGCAGGCGGATCTCTGTGAGTTCGAGGCCAGCCTGGTCTACAGAGTGAGTCCCAGGACAGCCAGAGCTACACACAGAGACCCTGTCTCAAAAAATGAAAAACTAAGCAAGAAAACAAAAAGAAACCTGGGTGAGGCAGTGGATGCTCCAAGTTCAAGAATTAACTGCAGTTGCTGTCTGCTGCTCCTGTCTCCAGTTCACAGAGAGAAGGCCAGTGGTGTCTGCCAGGCACGCTCTCGGGACCCAGGAGGTCTCTGAGGGCCAAGGGGCTTGTCACATCCTAAGTCATTTAGAAAGCGGTGTTGAGAACAAAAGTCCCTTTGTCATCCACAGTGAACTGGGCAGGAATACTCTGTCTTTCCTCTCACGGTCTTTACATGAGAGCGAGGCAATGAGACATTCTTCCTGGCCTGTCGGTACCATCCCAAGCCCCAGCCGAAGCCCAGTTTCTACCCCCTCCCCCAGCTTCTGAAGCATGTGCTGTAAGGGGCACCTGGTCTGAGGCACTTAAGGGGCCTATTTTCTCTGAGAGTTTGGGTCATCTCTTGGAACGTTTTCTGAAATTGAGGAAAGGGGGTGGGAACCATCCTGCCCCACCCTCCCCCATCCAGCTTCCTTCATTGAATTTGCTATAAAATGAGTCCTATAAAGAAACTCTATACTGTGAGGTATACGCCACTTCTGTGAAAACATTACAAATCAAGCCGTCTTCTCTTGGTTTATTTAAGATGCTTTTGTTGCAAGCGGGGCTCTGGAGTGAAGCGTCCTCTGTGAGTGTGAGATAATAACACCTTCTAACTCATTACATCTGGGCACTATTTACATAAACCAGAGGCGAGCCAGGCAGGAATTTGCTGATTAATTTATTTTTAATGGAGTGAAGTATGCCATGCACCAAAATAAACTTTACTGTGTGTACCTAACTGCTCCTGGAATGGATGGAAAAATTAATGGAACAGATTTTGGCTCCTAACTCTGCACATTAATTCATATATAAAAGTTATTTGAACATTAACCCATTTGCTGCCCAGGGCAGCTCCCCTGCCACAGATTCCAGCCCACAGCACCAGTTTAGCTACTGGGCTTGCTTTAGGAACCTCGACTTTGCCAGCAATTTTAAAGGTCATTAGGGCCCCTTCTGGTACCACTGCCCACCTTTCTTAGGTTCTGTGTTCATGCAAACCCTAGCAAAATCCAGCAGCAGAAATGGCCCTTGCTTGCAGAGATGTATCCATAGAATTCAGTGTTAGGATCCAGCAACTCTTAACATGGAGTTGAGTTGTGATTCCCGGGGTCCTTATCCATGACTGTATGCACCAGTTGCCACACCACACCCTCTCATCCTCAGGATAAAACTCAGGTACTTTATAGGCCACAGCTCTTCTGTTGACTCCCACTCCATCCCAGGATGATTTACCAGGTCTCATGTCTTCTCTTCCCTAAGCACACTTGGGGTCTTCCCCGAGTCACTTGGAGCAGTCTGAGGGACCACTGTGTTTTCTTTACCTGGACCTCCTTCCTCCTGGTGCCGACTAAAGATCTTAACCTTCCCGAGGGTCACCTCCCCTTCTCTCTCCCCCAGCCCTCCATAGGCTTCCCAGGATGCATCTTATCATGTCCTCTGCTCACTTAGCACCCCCTAAAAACAGAGGTGACATTTTGTTCACACCCTCCTCCGGTATTGAAGTGTTGGCTGCAGCCACACAGTGGCTGCCATGTTGGGAGGTCACTTACTGTGCACTGTCTGGCAACATCTGTGTGCACCTGGCAAATAAGTAAGAGAGAACGAACTAAGTCTGTGCAAACCCAAGAAAAAGAGCCCTTATTGGGCCAGCCTCAGTCCATCTTATTTTAGCAGTGATACTAAAATATCAAACCCAAAAGCTCCATCTAAACACTTTCTAATTAAAAAAAAAAAAAAGTTAGAGAAAGCAAGTGGAAGGCATTGTTTCCTGTCCCTGGAAGACTGCTCTTTGGGAATTATTTTTGTCACCTTCTGACATACTTCTACTTCCAGAAAGGGTTAGAACAAGTAAGAGACACCATTTATATATATAAAATATATATATATATATATATATATATATATATATATATATATATATATATATATATATATATATATAAAGCTGAGCATGGCTGAGGTGTGATTGCCTTGAGGCTAGCCTGAGGCTACCCTATCTCAATAAAAGGCCATGAAGACAATTCAGTGAGTAAAGGTGACTTGCAACGGACCCCAATGACCTGACTTAGATGCTGGGACCCTGAATGTTAGGGGAAAACTGAATCTTATAAGTAGTCTTCTGATTTGCGCTCTCCATGGCATAGGTGACCCCCGAGACACACACACACACACACACACACACACACACACACAGTAAAAATAAATAAATAAAGGAAACCATGAAGCAAAGCAAAGTTTGAAATATAAAATGCAAGTATAGAAAGGAAAGAGGGAAAATAATTATACTAGAAATCCTACCCAAAATAAAATAAAAAATTCACAACTTTCATGGGCTGGAGAGATAGCCCAGTGGTTAAGATCACTGTCTTCTCTTCCAGAGGACCTGGGTTCAAGTCCCAGCACCCACATGGCAGCTCACAACTGTCTGTAACTCTAGGAGATCTGATACCCCCATACAGACCTAAAATTTTGAAGGGAGGGAATAGAAATCCCACACAGCAGCCCCTGAGACAATACGGGCCGTCGCTATTGCTCTTGGCTGCCCATCAGCACAGATGGAAGGCCCTCCTGCCAAAGACACCACATGCAGTTGCAGGACATAGGGAAGTGAAGTTAGAGCTGAGCTGCAAGTGTCCTCCCTGCCGGCTAGCTTTCACGGTGTGGAAGATGCCAGCAGACTTGTGGGAGAGACATCAGTGTTCTTACCCAAATGGGAACCCTGTGGGCTACAATGCTAGGAAAGATGTGCTCACTTATGCAGTTGTGGCGTGACTATTACAAGGGTAATCAGCTACTTTCTGATTGGATTAGAGGCCCACTCCATAAGAGTGAATCCATATTTGGTTCCATAAACCTGGTCAAAAGCCCATGGCTGAGGAGGTCATAGGCCTTAGGGTGAGACTTCGTGCTGTCTTACTAAATGGACATGCTGTCAAACACCCTCTGAATACTTAGTTTATACCCATAGATTAGTACTGCTCTCAGCCTTGGTCAGAGAGGCCACTGTTTGCAGTGAGCAGTGGTTGACGCAGAGGCTCTTAACTGGTCAAAATGTAGAGTGAGTAACTGTTGAGTGCTTAGTCTTAAATGAACATCTAAGGGCTAGAGAGATGCCTCAGTGGTTAAGAGCACTGGATGCTCTTCCAGAGGACCTGGGTCTGTTCCCAGCACCCACATGGTAGCTCACAGCCATCAGTAATCCAATTCCGGGGGATTCAATGGCTCCCTGGCCTTTACAGACACCAGGTATGTATGTAGTATACTGATATACACACATGTAGGCAAAACACTCATGCACATAACATTTAAAAATTCAAGAACATCTGTGTCAAGGCTCAGGGAATGTTGTGGAAGAGGGGGCAGGAGAGCTGGAGGATGAGGAGGAGCACTGTGAAATGCTCATGAATCTTAACAGGTCTTATTAATAAAATCAAACTTGAGAATGCCAGAAGATTAGAGACACAGAACAAGCCACAGCTTCCTCACCTCGCCAGTTCCTCAGCTGGTCTTGTTTCCTCAGACTGCAAGCTTCTGAGTCCTCATCCCAATGGCTCTCAGCTGAATTGTGCTGTTCCAAAGCCCAAAAGCTTAACCACTAAATGCTTAACTAGCTCTGGTCTTCACGCCTTATATATCTTTCTCTTTCTGCCGTCACTCCCTGGGATTAAAGGCGTGTGTCACCATGCCTGGCTGTTTCCAAAGTGGCCTTGAACTCACAGAGATCTGCCTGGCTCTGCCTCCCGAGTGCTGGGATTAAAGGCGTGTGCTACCACTGCCTATCCTCATGTTTAATATTGTGGCCGTCCTGTTCTCTTCCCCAGATAAGTTTATTTTGGGGAACACACAATATTTTGGGGAACACAATACCACCACAACACGGCCCAGCCATTGCACTGTGGACTCAGCATCTGTGGCTAACTGAACAAGACGGGGGCCCAGAAACATCCCATCATGGATGGAGGAGGGCCTTGTCAGGCCCAACCCCTTCCTGAGAAGCTATGATTTGGGGGAAGAAAAGTATTTCTTCAATGGATAGCTACTGGTAAGTTGCCCACACCCAGGCTCATGCAAGCAACCCTAATTAAACTCACCGAGTCTCAAAGAAACGAACGTCGTTAAAGTAGAGAGGGGGGCATTTGTTAGACGAAGGTTCGGTACATGTAGGAGGGGTGAGAGAGAGTAATGGGTAAAAACAACCAAAATACACTATATACGTGTATGAAATCATGTTTGAAAAAGAAATCCTACTTTTGGAGTATTTGGGAGGTGGAGGCCGGAGGATAACAAGCTGGGGGCCAGTCAGCCTTAGCTACATCTCAAGACCATGCCATTCTTACCAAAAAAGGAAAGAAAAAAAAAAAAAAAGAAAGCCTGGACCCTTGCCACCAACACTCACATGGTTTTGTTTGGTTGGTTTTTTACTTATAAAAGTTTTAAGTGCATTCTCAACAGCCCTGTATGATAGGCATCATCCTCAGCATTTTTACTGACCATAGGGAAGGGGCTTATGGCTCAGGAGGCCCAGAGAGCTACCCGAGATGGCTCACACCATGGGGCTGCAGGACCCAGCCCTCTCCCTAGACCACACTGCCTCCCTCAGGTCTGCTGAGATCTGCACTTGGGTGGAAGACTTAGCCAGGAGCTTCCCCACAGCCAAAGGTGGAAAGGGATCATCTCAAGATTGTGTCGCCCCTCTGTCACAGGAAAGCGTCTATTAGTGCGTCCGAAGACATTTTCCCTGGAGGTTTTTAAATGAGAAACAGCAATGAAATTAAAATTTTAAAACAACTGGTATTTAATTCTGCTCTGTGACAGACATATCTGAACCCTCTTTTCACCTATCATTCCATTTAAACCACGTCAACAGCCCTGAGAGGTGTCAGCTACAGCTGAGACAAATGGACGCTTGACAAGGCCCCGGTTGATCCTGCCGACATGCTCACGGGGCTGACACTCCAGCCATCTGCTTTAGGTCTACAGAGAGTTGTAGGTGAAGCAGCATGTGTGTGCTGTAGTTAGAAGAAGAACCAGGTGTGGAGTGCACATCTTTAAGTCCCCGCACTCAAAAGGCAGAGAGGCGAGTGCATCTTTGGAGTTTGGCTAGCCTGGTCTACATAGAAAATTCCAGGTCAGCCAGAGCTGTAGAGAGAAACTCTGTCTCAAAACAAAAATCACACGCAGACACAAGGAATGGGCTAGAGAGATACCACATCAGCTAAGAGCACTTATTGCACTTTTAGAGGACCCAAGTTTAGCTCCTAGCATCTACTTTGGGCAGCTAAGTTCAGCTCCAGGGAACTTGATGCCATCTTCTGGCCTATGAGAACACTTGCACACACATTACACACACACACACACACACACACACACACACACACACACACACACACAATTTAAAGTTAACGCATTTGAGCCTCCTGAGCTTGTATGTGCCTATACACAACTGGAAAACACACGGGGATTCAAAATCAGAAAAGCCAGGGGTGAGGGCATTAGAACAGAAAGGATGGGCATCAGGAAGTGAAGGACTGCCCAGGGGAAGGCATGGGACAGGAAATTCCCGAGACTCAAGCGGACCCGTGGCCTCAGCTGCTAAAGGGAAAGAAGGGTTGCAGAGAAGGAGGGATGCCTGGGGTGGGGGTCTGAATAATGCATCATTTGACAGGCAGCTGTCATTGACAGTGAGCTACCTGATTTAAGGACTGCAGCTTGACAGGAGCAGAGAGGCAGGACAGGATTAGGATGCATTAGCCTGCCAAGAAGGGAATCTACCCTTCTAGGCTCTGGTCCTGGGGATGGCAGAGAGAATTCAAAGGGACAGTTCAGAGAATACTCACCAGTGCCTGATGCTGGAACTACTCAATGTACCAAAGAAGTAGAAGGTCGTAGCCATTAGGAAGCCACTCTGCTGATGTCTGGCAGTGGACAGTGGGAAAGCATCCTCTGGGATGAGTTGTATCCACATGATAATTACAGCATTCTGAGTGAGGTGTGGCAGGAATGGCCACCCCATCATGCAGTAGGGAAATTGTCCACTGAAAAGAAAGCACTCACTGTGCAAGGTGACCCTATAGAAGACTAGACAGCGAGTGACGAGAGGCCTTGTCTGCTGAGGGGCTGCTTGCGTCTGGGTGGCTCGATGCACTTGGCAGTTTGTGGTTTCATCACACTCGTGAACAGGTCAAAATGCAGATCTTCCTGAAGACCCTGACCGGCAAGACCATCACCCTGGAGGTGGAGCCCAGTGACACCATCGAGAATGTCAAGGCCAAGGTCCAGGATAAACGGCATCCCCCCGACCAGCAGCGACTCATCTTCGCCGGCAAGCAGCTGGAAGGTGGCCGCACTCTTTCTGACTACAACATCCAGAAAGAGTCCACCCTGCACCTGGTCCTCCGTCTGAGGGGTGGCTATTAATTCTTCAGTCTGCATTCCCAGTGGGCAATGATGGCATTACTCTGCACTATAGCCATTTGCCCCAATTTAAGTTTAGAAATTACAAGTTTCAGTAATAGCTGAACCTCTGTTAAAAATGTTAATAAAGGTTTTGGTTGCATGGTAAAAGAAGAAGAAAAAGAAGAGGAGGAGGAGGAGGAGGAGGAGGAGGAGGAGGAGGAGGAGGAAGACTACGAGACAGCGACATGCCTTCTGCACCCTACCTAATGGCTCTTTGTGCACTTTGGGGTATCTGTCCGGGGATCCAGGATGGCGGGAAGAAGGCTCGGGCAGTAGAGACGCTCTGGGGAAGGCAGGAGTAGACCTTAAGATGAGTGGGACTGCCAGATGTGGTGACACACGCCTGTAATCCCAGCACTCTGGAGGCAGAGGCAGGTGGAACTGTGAGTTCGAGGCCAGCCTGGGCTACAGAGTGATTTCCAGGACAGCCAGGGCTACACAGCGAAACCCTGTCTCAAAAAACCAACACAAACAGAAAAGTGGATGAGGATGCTGAGTCTGTCTTGGGAATGGAGAGGACATGTAATCATGAAAGTTCCCACAGGTAGGTAGGGTGGGGACCAGGGCAGGGAGGTGGCAGCCCTCGCAAGAGGTTGTAGGAACAGCAAGAATGGGCCCAGGAGGCAGGGTCTGGAGGGGAAGCTGAGGGGTGGGGAGAGCTGCCAGAAGGGCTTCCCATGTGGCCTGCTGCAGCATAGGAGCCAGAGAGTGAGCTGGGAAGGTTTCGGGCTTTCAGAATGCTCGCGGAACATGATCGTTGAGAGACCGCAGATTGCATGGGAACATGGTTGAGTCCCTGGAGATGTGAGCTGAGAAGAGATCCTACCTAGTTGAAGTAAGGATTTTCCTTGAACGTTTGGGATTCTTGTCATTCATTCCTCTCAAAAACCGAAGTCTGGCTTCAAGAACAAGACCTGGCCCTGTAGAGGTAGAAAGAGCCCTTCCTTTTTTTTCTTTTTAAGATGTATTTATTTATTATTTATATAGTGTTCTGCCTGCATGTATGCCTGGAATCCAGAAGAGGGCACCAGATCTCATTACAGATGGTTGTGAGCCACCATGTGGTTATTGGGGATTGAACTCAGGACCTCTGGAAGAACAACCAGTGCTCTTAACCACTGAGCCATCTCTCTAGCCCAAAAAGAGCCCTTTAAAAAAAATGCTGTTTTTATGTGTATGTGAGTTCTGGGCAGATTCTGGGTGTTAGGCTCACCAGCAATGGCTCAGTGAGGGTCCCCAGGACAATCATGTGAATAAGACAATCATAGGTAGGGGTCTTTTGCCTGTGTGTATGTCAGTGTACCACATGTGTGCCTAATGCCCGAAGAAGCCAGAAGAGGCTGCTGGAGCTCCCTGGACTGGAGTTACAGATGGTTGTGAGCCACCGTGGAGGTGCTACAATAAATCTGAGTCTTCTGAAAGAGAGGCCATTTCTTTAGCCTGTCTCCATCCCGCCCCTCCCTTTTCAGTAAGGTTTCACTGTGTAGCCCAGGATGGCTTGGGATTTGCTATGTGGACTAGGCTGGCCTCAAACTCAGAGATCTGCCTGCTTCTGCCTCCCGAGTGCTGAGATTAATCATGTGCACCACCACCTCTGGCTTGAACCCTTTCTTGAGACCAAAGATTGCAAGGACAGAAGGGAGACAAGGGATTCCTGCAGAGAGAAGCCCAGGAGAAGAAGGAGGCTGGCTGTTAGTGATGCCCAGGGAACCTACAGTTCATCCACCATTTGGATGAAGGAAGTCCATGGATGCACTGGGAAGAAATGGTTCATCTGCAAATGGTTTTAGCTCTTCCCTTGGGAGTAGCACTGCTCCTGCCTCCCTGTCCCTGCCCATCGCCAGCCTCTCCCACCCTACTATTCCCACCATACCGTGCCTACACCATCCACAGCATTTGGTCTTAGAGAGGGGGTAGATCAGACCTCAGACCCATAGCCATGATTCTTCCTAGTCACACCCGCCCTTGTACTAACCACCCAGCAGAGGCTTTCTGGGGACTGCCCTGGGCCATTGTTGGTGAGCCTAGAACCCCGAATTTGTCCAGATCAAAAGCCTCTTTCCAGGGTGTGGAGGGGGAAATAAGGAGAGACGCCCCAGAGAGCTTGCATTCTCTAGAGCTCCAAACCCCTGGTTTATACCTTGGTTTAATCCATGGTTTATAATTATTTATGAGTCTATCTTCCTTACCCAACTGTGAGCTTTTCCAGGGCAGGCACAAGCTCTTACTCATCTTTGGGAACCCCCCACCCAGTAGCAGCTGAAAGTAGACACTAAATCCATGTTGGGGAGACTGGCCGAGGGGAAAAGAAAGGGGTAGGCAGGGAGAGGTGACTGCGTCTGTAACAGGGGCCTGAAAGGCTCAGTAGATACTGGTTTTTCCCCCACTCGAGTTCAGAATGGACTGAGAAGTAAGACACCAGACAGATGACCATAAAAATGGTGATTTTATTAGTGTTGCAGATAAAGCTGCTCAGAGAGCATCAGACTGGCTAATATTCCCACGGAACTGAGCATCCTGCTCTTCCATGACAGAATGGACCTGGTCCTTGCAGACGCAGGATTTCTTTGTGAGCTTATACTGAGTAGGTATAGAGAGAACATGCTAACTCTCTCTAAGGTGGGGCGGGGGAGGCCGGGGAGAAGGAGGGAGATAATGAAATGGGTCCAAAAAAGACCCAAGTCCAGCTGCTCTCCAAGCCGTCATCACGCGAACCCATTCCTCTTCCTTGGGAAGGAGAGAAGGATGCTATGAGGGTGCTGAGGAAGGATGGCCCTCTCAGATGTCTCCTCCTCCAGAGTGGGGTGGGAATTCCGTCCCTTCCTCTTGCAGAAACATGAGTGAGGACAGATCTACTGTTGTATGGGATCAGACGATGGATGCGGGCAGAGGTTGGTAGGGTGTGTGGGTGATTAAGATGAGTCCTCAACATGTCATAGTCACTTTTCAGAAAAATACCAAAATGTCCAGCATGCTGGGGAGGTGTGTGAATACTTGTATGTGTACACACACACACACACACACACACACACACACACACACACACACACACGCGCGCGCGCACACACACACACACACATGCGAGCAGAGGAAGGGATGACTTTGCCTCCTATGATAGGCACTGGTGGGTCACCAGTCACACTCCACTGACAATGGCTGGCAGCTGTCTTGGCCCTCAGGGTCAATCTTGGGTCTACAAGAGACCAACTGGAAGAAAATCTTCTGGCCCCTGCTGTTCATCTCTCTTCACACCTACATCTGACTCCTGCCCTCCCCCAGCCTGAGAAGCTCAGGTACAGAGAGGTTAGGACCACTCTGGCAGGCAGTTACCACGGATTTACTCCTTACAGCCTCCCGATGAAGGATGTGCCACTGGCCTCATTTTACAGATTAGTCGCCTGTGACTCAGAAGGTGACTTCACCCACTAGGAGGCAGAGCCATTTTTCCAACCAGGGGATCTGACTCAGTTCAGTGGCACAAGTAGGGCCCCTGTAGGCTAGCCCTGGGTCTCAGCCCCTGGGGGTATCAGGGTGGGACAGCAGGAAAGTCAGTGACCTTTTGGAGACCCATGTGGCTCTCAGTGAACGAGTCACACTTAGCTGGACTGCTTTGGGCCACTCTTACACACTGGGTGACTTCCTAAGATCCTCTTGTATCTTCCCAACCTCCCCTGCAAGGCCCCCAGGGGTCTTTGTGGTGTGGCGCTGGGGACTTTCCTGCAGTCCCTTGCCAAGCTCCTTCCAGGGCATCCTGGCCTTCTTCCTCCAGCCTGGAATGCCCTGATTGCCATTCTGCATTGGCTGGGTGTATATGTACATGTTTGTTTGTTTTTGAGATAGAGTCTTACTATGTAGTCCTGGCTGGCTTATAACTTGCTTGGAACTCGCTATGTAAACCAGGCTGACCTTGAACTCATAGAGATCCGCCTGCCTCTGCCTCCCAAGGACTGGACTAAAAGTATGCGCCATCACACCCAGGTATTTATTTATTTATTTATTTATTTATTTAATTTATTTTGGGGGGCTTTTTGAGACAAAGTGTCGTTATGTAGTCCAGCTGACATCAATTTCAGCCTTCTTGACTTAGCCTCCTGAGTGCTTGGATTATTTTTTATCATTATTGTTATTATTATTATTATTATTATTATTATTATTATTACTAGGCTTTTTTTGAGACAGGGTTTGTCTGTGTAGCCCTGACTATCCTGGAACTTGCTCTGTAGACCAGGCTGGCCTCAAACTCAGAGATCCACCTGCCTCTGCCTCCCGAGTGCTGGGATTAAAGGCATGCACCACCTCACTACATCTGGCAGAATCCTCTTGATTTTTACAGCTCCAGCCAGCCTCCAGGATTCTCCCATTGGCCCCTTTGCCTCTCCAGCTTGCCTATACAAGCTTCCTGGCCTTGGCTTAAAGGATTGGATGCACTCTGACTGCCCCTCCTCCAGAATCCTGTACCCCTGACCCAGAAGTAGTACCACGGCGATGGCATGTGCCAGTGTTAACACCCGAATGTCCTGCAACTGGAAAACCTACAGCCGGCTTCTGTCCCACCCCCACAGGACAGGCTCCTGCCCAGGCGCCACTCGGCTTGAGACAGATGACAGACAAGACTAAATGGCCCCCAGGAAGGCCAAGCGTTGCCAGGAAGGCGCCGGACACTCCCTCTGGACAGGAAAATATTTTCGTTCATCCTAATAACAGTCATTAAGGGGCCTGTGCCACACACTGCAGCCACGGGCTGAGCTTCGGTCTCAAGTGGCTCCCAGCACCCTAGGCCTAGCCCCAAGGCCAGTGTCCACCTGTCTACCCCTCTCATTCCCCTTTACCCACTCAGATAAAGGGGAGCAGCTGTCTTACAGCCTCGGGGACCTAGGTTTGATGTACACCCTATCATTATCAGAATGTCAGGGATTCTTGGGACCCTTTTCTGTTCACCTCACCCTCACCCTGCCCCTTTGCACTAAGCTACATGCACACACAACAACAAAAACAAACCACGTAGTCCAAAATTGGAGTCAAGGGCTCCCCCATTTACACAGACACTCAGTAACCAAACAAATAATCACACAGACATGCACAAGTAGGTACACACACCAACATATCCTTCAAGATAAACACACAAGCACACAGACATGACAGTGTGCACACTTACAGTCACGCACAGATTCAGTACTGCGTAAGTACGCATATATACTCATTTAGATGATATGAAATTGCCAGCATTCAGTAATTTTTTTAATCTTACAAAAATAGAATCTAGCCAAGCATGGTGATACATACCTGTGACCCAGAACTTGAGGAGCAGAGGCAGGAGGATCAGGAATGGAAGGTCATCCTCAGATACATAGTAAGTTTTGAGGCCAGCCTGGGCTATGTGAGATCTGTCTCAAAACCAAAAGTCTAAACAACCAAATTATCCATCAGTGAGTGAATGAATGTGTGCATATGACACATATACAATGAGATATTTAGCCTACGTGCTACAACATGGATGAAACAAAAGCATTATGCTAAGTGAAAAGAAGGTGTTCACAAGAAGACAAATGTACCATGATTCCCCAAAAGAAGCCCCCGAGGCAGTGCATGGAGACCCGTGGAGAAGGAGGAATGGAAGTGTTGTTTGTGGGTAGATGATGAGCTGGCTGGATGATGTAGTTAGTGGTGGGTGTGCTTACTGCCACTGAAGTGGACTGAGGGAGGGTAAAGTCTATGTGTATTTTTACCAAAATTAAAAGTAGTAAACAAGGGCCCAGTAAGATGGCTCAGCAGATGCAGGTGCCTGCTACCAAACCTGAGTTCGGTCCCTAGGATCCAGGGCAAGAGCCAGCTCATGAAAGTTGTCCTCTGGCCTTCACACATGTTCTATGGTACACACACACACACACACACACACACACACACACACTAAAATAAATAAGGTGTGCACATGCACACACATACACACACTACATAAACAAACAAACAAATAATAAATAAATAATTTTTAAAGGGGTAAACAAGATACAGCACTAAAAATATGTGCCAGAGATAAACAGTGAACTCAGCAGCTCCCGAGCCCTGAACAAATCTCCCCTCCAACAAATCTAGAGATAAGTTCCTAATGAGGGCTCTGTAACTCTTGCTGCCCCCGCAGCTCATCACCCTCCCACGGTATGACTTTGTTTACCCAGCTTCTTAACACTCTAGTAGTCTACAACACTCCAGGGAAGGGCTCCTTAGAGGACCCTACACTCTGGTTTCTGCCCTCGGCACCTGGGATGAAATGGAAGCATTTCAGGTCTTAGACAATGGCTCCCCTAAGCCCTGGGCCCCTGACCTCTCTGCCCCATCTCCTACCCAGCCTTTCCATCCATCCCTTTCCACCCTGAGTCCTCTTTCAGGGGAGTCTGTGATCTGACTGTAGAACAAATGGACCATATTCTCATCCGGGACTGGGTATATACCATAAGGCTTTAGGGGATTCTTGACATCCGATCTCACCCCTCTACAGGAGGGTGATAAACATTCTACCCTCCCCATTCTGCTACCATGTGCAGTTGCCAACTGATGACCCCTTCTTCAGAGCAAAACCGCTTCCCCACCCTCTGAGGACAGCCCCACGTGTTCCAGAACTATGAACCATGACTCTGATTGAGGCCAATACCTGCTCCGTTTTCCTTCTGTCCTTGCTGTGTGTCTGCCCATTCTCTGAAAAAACCTTTGAATACTCAGCCCCAGTGGAGGGGAGCCTGGCTTTTACCAGGTTCAGAGTATCCCTGGAGTTCAGTGTGCTGGAAATGCAGCTGTCTACCTTAGCCAACCCCTCCTGGTGCACAGGCACAGCTGATAAAACACTGGCTAAAAAGGCAAGTTCCAAGCATGGCTGCTGATGTGGTTCAGTGGGTAGAGCATTTGTCTAATGAAGCCCTGGGTTAGAACCTCAGCACTGTGTAAACTTGGCATAGTGATGCATGCTGTAACCCCAGCACTGGGGAGGTGGAGGACTGAGGACCAGTAAGTAGTCCATGGTCATCCTTGGCTACATAGTGAGTTTAGCCTGGACTACATGAGACTTTTTTTTTTAATGTGTTTTGTGAGCATATCTGCATGTCTGGTTCCCACAGAGGTCATAAGAGGATGTTAAACCTCCTGGAATTGGGAGTTACAAATGGTCATGAGCCACCATGTGGGTGCTGGGAAATGAACCCTGGCCTTCTGCAAGAGTAACAAGCCAACACTCCAGGCCCAAGACTTTCTCTTAACAAAAAAGGCACACTCCAACTTGAATGAAAATGTCTTTACAAAACCCAGTACAACGTACGACTATGTGCCAACTAAAAAATAGTATTAATAAAATAGAAAAAAAAAGGCAAGCTCTGACTCTGCCAGTCTCAGAACTTCTGGTATATTCAGAATGGATGGCGCATGCAAGGTGTATATTTTTAGTTTTTACTTGGGGGTCAGAGTGAGGACTCCTAATTCAGGTCCTTGGAGGATGGGCTCAGAATTGGACTGAGGATGCTGTGAGCACCATGGTTATGGAAGGAGCGGGGGACATGGTAGGAGATAGAGACCCAGGTGGGAGACAGATGGGTGCTGATGCTCCTGGAGTTCTTATACATCATTCCACCCTCACTGGGGGTCTTATATGTCTGTGGACCAAGGCATATACACTACCTAGGGTGGTATGTTTGGGGCTTATGCCCAGTTTCTATGTTAGTGTTGGGTTTGTTTTCATGTATTTGGTTGAAATGCGTATGTGAATCTGTAATCTACATCTGCATGCTGGTCAGTTGTCTGTGTGTTGGCAGATCTGCATGTATGTCTTGAGTCATTTGTCTGCCATGGTCTGTGTGTGTGTGTGTGTGTGTGTGTGTGAGAGAGAGAGAGAGAGAGAGAGAGAGAGAGAGAGAGAGAGAGAGAGAGAGAGAGAGAGAGAGCCCTAACCTCCGCTGGTCACTGAGGGTCAAGGTTGCAGGCTTGTAGCTGTGTTCCCCTGTAAGGAGTGCCTGGAGAAGGGCCAGCAGTATGCTCTAAGGGCCTGGCACTGCTACTTCCCCCAGCGGGCGAGTCCCAACAGCAGACAGACAGGTGGGGCTGACCCAACAGGTTCCAAAGGCCAGGGGCAATGGGGCGGAGCATGGTTCAGACTTAGGGTGGCAGCAGTTTGGGGGCCCTGCCACACATGCGGGGTTGGCAAGCTGGAGGCAGTACCTTCTTTCTACAGCAGCCAACCCAGGTGCAAGCCATGGAGTCTCGGGTGGGTAGGGCTCTAGGTGGATGCACACCTTCCGCGGCCTAGTGCCCGGAGGGACCCAGGGCATGGCAGGACCCCTGCGGAGCCGGGTGGAGGAGCTGAAGCGGCCCTGGTGGAGGGAGAGCTCGCCCTTGGTGCTCCAGCACAGTGAGGCTGTAAGGCTTGCTGCGGACGCCCTCCTGGAGAGGGGGGAGGCTGCCTACCTTCAGGTCATCTCTGAAGAGCGGGAACTGCCCTTCCTGAGTGCCCTGGACGTGGACTACATGATCAGCCATGTGCGTGGGGTTCCCGAGCTCAGTGAGGCCCAGGGGTCAGAGACCTTAGGGCAGGATCGCCTCAGCATGCTCTCTGAAGTTACCTCAGGCACCTACTTCCCCATGGCTTCTGACTTAGATCCCCCAGACCTGGACCTGGGCTGGCCCGAAGTGCCACAGGCCACAGGTTTCAGCCCCACCCAGGCGGTGGTTCATTTCCAGAGGGACAAGGGCAAGAGCATCAAGGACCTGCTGCGGTTCCTCTTCAGCCAGGCCCACACGGTAAGGGCTTCACCTCTTCCTTCACAGATGTGGATGCTGATGTGGCTCGCAGGGGAAAGGGGACCAGTTTGAGCCACATAAAAGCTTCAGTGGGGAACGAGGACTAGTCTCCGGTCTCTGTTAGATCCCCAGCTGCTAGAGGATGGGCGGGCGCTTTCTTTTCCATTGGCACTCATGAACATTATTAAGCATAGAACAGGGCATCGTGCTCTGGGACTTCACCCCTGGGAGTGCACGTGAAATTACTGGAAGGGGTCCTTCTCTTTCTTGGGAAGGAGTCTATCACCTTCATCAGATTCTCAAAATAAATAAATAAATAAATTACGATTTAGTTTTGTTTATTTATTTTCGAGACAGGGTTTCTCTGTGGAACAGCCGTGGCTATCCTGAAACTCCTTTTATAGACCAGGCTGGCCTTGAACTCACAGAGATCCACCTGCTTCTGCCTCTTGAGTGCTGGGATTAAAGGTGTGAGCAACCACCGCCCAGTTTTTTATTTTTATTTAATTTCATGAGTGTTTTGCCTGTCTGCATGTATTTGCCTGGAGTCAGTGAAGACCAGAGGAAGGTGTTGAATCCCATGCAACTAGAACTACTTACTGTTGTGAGCTACCATGAGTGCTGGGAATCAAACCCCAGTCCTCTGGAAAAGCAGCCAGTGCTTGTTCTTAAGCACTGAACTAAGTTTTATGATCTCCCAGACTAAGACCTCAACCATGGTGAACATTTGAGCTACAGCCTTGACTTACAAAGGAAGAAGCCCAGGGCAGAGAGGGGCTAGAAGGAAGTATCCAGAGAGAGGTTGTGGAGGTCTGGGAGGGAGGTTTCTGACTCTACCAGGCAGGGCTCAGCTTATCCCCAGATGCCTATCAACCCCTGCACTGCAGCAACAGCAGGGGCTTAAGCACGGCCTTGGGCACTGGCACATGGGTTTTGGCATGGGCTAAGCTTTGAGTTTGGCACTAAGGAGGACTGAAGAGTGGAAGCCGCTGGACTTGGGGTCATTAGGAAGGGGCAGTCACACCTGGGAAGCCCCTGGCCTCAGAGCAGTATAGCTTCACCAGTGGAGGCCTGGCTCCTACTCAGATGAGGCAATAGCTGTGAAAACCCCTGGCAGGGTTTGAGATGGGGTAGACTCCTGCTGCAGAGTCGAAGAGCCAGGGTCCCACCAGCACCAAAGCCCTGCCAGCAAGCTTGCCTGTGCCTGAGGCACAGGAGGGCTGAGCTTGATTGGCATCGAGCACGGGGTAATTAGCGAGGCTGTTGCTGTTGTCATTGCTGTCCCCCTTTGATCTGCTCCCCCCACACTGGCTAGACCTGTGCTACATACTAGAGAATCCCCAGTGCCCTGCATGCTCACCTCCAATTAGACTTTCTGCCCCTGGGCTAAGAGTCGGGTTGCTGGACTGAGCTACTACTCATTCTGAGTGACCTCACAAGTGTTTTCTCTCCCAGTAGCCCGGTGTTGTCCGTTTGCTGAGAAGGCAGCAGGAGAGGGGGAGGCATGGTTAGTGAGCTTCTGCTGTGTGTCCAGTCCAGCGTCTTCACATTTATCTCTTGTAACTATGAGATACGCTCCATTTAGCAGACAAGGAAGCTGAGGCTCCCTAGGTGAGCCCAGGACTCTACTTCTAGGAAGTGGAGGAATATGGATTTGAACCCACTTCCTTTTTGCTTCAAGCTGCAGGGGTAGGCTCTGTCCCTCCCGCTCCGAGGCCCTTTGTAGGACAGAAGACTCTCACAGTAGACACACACAATGGCAAGAAGGGGCAGCTGGAGGCTTAGGGAATACCCTGGATGTTGGAGGCACCTGCCTCAGCCCTCAAGTGAGTGGGAAGCCTGGGTCCACTTAGCACAGGCGGCTGTAAAGGAGGCTGTGAATATACGGTATCACACAAGACCTCTGCAGCTTCACAAGCAATGAGGTTTGGTAAAAGACAGAGAGATCCCCAGCACCGGATTGCAGCTTTCAACATTGTAGGCGAGCTTCAGACAGTCCTATGCCAGAGCAGAGCTGATGCCAATGAGGATTATGGGGGAACAGGCCTGGTAACTGGGGTCTGCTTCTGCCTTCTGCCTTCTCTGATTCTCCAAAGAACAGAACTTTAGACTAACATAGTTGATTTATAGACATCTCTAAGAATCTGTTACCATGTCCACAGGAAAAATCCTCCAAGGCTTTCAAACAACCAGTGGTTTAAGACAGTCAATTCTTCCTGTGCCCAAGCTAAGAATGCCCGGCTAAGGCAGGCATGGTGGCACACTCCTGTAACCCCAATAATCAGGGGGGCTAAGACAGGAGTGAGCTCAAGGCTGGCTTGGATTACAAGGTTACAGAATTTGACCCTGAAAAAAAAAAAAAAAAAAAAAAAAGAATCCAATTCTGATGTTACGTCCTGGTTTTCAACTCCATACTTTTCCTGGGACCGAACATTCTGCCTCCTTCAGGTGGTGGCTGTGGTGATGGATGTATTCACTGACATGGAGCTTCTCTGTGACCTAATGGAGGCCTCCAGCCGACGTGGTGTCCCTGTCTACCTCCTTCTGGCTCAGGAGCACCTGAAGTACTTCCTGGAGATGTGTTATAAGATGGACCTCAATGGGGGGCACCTGGTGGTGAGTATGGGCTGAGGGCTTCAAACATGGGAAGAGGAGGGAATTGGGAGCACAGGAGGGAATTGGGAGCAGAGGAGGACCAGCTGGTAGTAAGGGAGCACTAGGGGAGTCAGCTGGAGCAGGACACATGGTTCCTTTAACTGTGTGGGATGGTGACACCCTTGGGTCACAGACATGGCCTGAGCGCCACTTTATTCATTTTCCAATTTATTTTTATTATTTTAAATTGTGGGTATGTGCATGTAAGTGCAGGTGTGCATGGAGGCCAGAGGCGTCAGACTGCCCTTGTGCCCTTGTGCCCTCGTGCCCTGGTGTGGGAGTCCTAGGGAGCTATGAGCCACCTCACAGGAAGAATCTGGAATAGAACTCAAGGCTTCGGAAAGAGTGCTCTTAACTATTGAGTCTTCTCTCCAGCCCCGAGTCCCGCTTCCCTTCAGCTCACCAACCTCCCTCTGCTCTTGGTGCAGAATATGCGTGTGCGGAGCACGTGTGGAGACACGTACTGCAGCAAGGCTGGTCGCCGATTCACCGGGCAGGCCCTGGAGAAGTTCGTCATCATTGACTGTGAGCAGGTGGTAGCTGGCAGTTACAGGTGAGATGATTAAGGAAGAGGGGCCTGGGGCTATGCCATGCTCTATAGTAAGGGCATTGCAGACCTGCCTGCTTTGAATTTCTTCCCTCTATCCCTTCAAACATGTATGAGGCACATGGGAGCCCACCCTGCTCAATGCCTTGGCATAGAAAGTAATGACTGCCCATGGGAACTAGAAGGACTTTGGAGACCCTCATCCCTGACCCAACTCTAGTTATGACTCTTGCTGGGCCCTGGACTTTGTGCTTCGACTCCTGACTCTGTCCCTCTGTCCCTAGCTTCACCTGGCTTTGCAGCCAGGCCCACACCAGCATGGTGCTGCAGCTGAGGGGCCATATTGTAGAAGACTTTGATAGGGAGTTCCGGTGTCTGTATGCTGAGTCACAGCCTGTGGAAGGCTTCTGTGGCAACGAGGATCCGGATCCACTGTCTTCCCGGGTACCTCGTCCTCCGCCTGTGACCCTGGCCTTTGGACCTGGAATTCCAAGTGCTACAGGCTCCTCACCCTCCAGCAACAGCCTCAGCAGCATCAAGCACTCACCTCTTCTGGGCCGTTCTTCCTATCTTGCTCTACCAGGAGGTGGTGGCTGCAGTGACATGGGGATGGGGTCTTCATCTCCAGGTCCTGCCCACCATGAAGCTGGTGGCCCGCCATCCTTGTACCGTCAGCTTTCAGATCCCAACCATAGCTCAACTCCTGGACCCTACAGGGCCAACTTGAGCAAGCTGGGGGCATCTCCATGGTCCCAGTCTTCTCCTGCCCTCAACCACTGTAATGCCAGTCCCTTGACCCTGGCAGTGGGGTCACCTCTGCTCCCATGTTCCCGCCCCCTCCTCCACTTTACTAGGGGGGTCCCAGCACTGTCCCGGCTTCCAGAGAATGGGCTCCCAGCAAGCCAAGAGCCCATCCTTCCACGAGGTCGCTGGGTACCTGGCACAGCTCTAGAGACAGCAGAAGAGAAGAAGATATCTTTGACTCAGAGCCATGATCACCTGGATCGCCTTGTCCCCTTCCCTAAAGCAGGAGAAGCAGGAGGCCCCAGTTCTAGAGTTACCCCCAATTCGGGTTCCCTTCAGCATGGTGAGCAGGCCCTAGATGATAGGAGATTGTCCCTGAGCCACAGCTACAGCCAGCTGGATCTCCTGTCCCAGGGTCAGGGTGCCCTTGAGCCAGGGTCCCTCAGACAGGGTGATCTGGGTGTAGAGAATGACAGGAAGCTGTCCTTAAACCACAACTATGGCCAATTGGACCTTCTGCCACAAAACCCCAAGGCCCAGGCCTCTAAAATACTGCCTGATGCCAACTCTTCAGCCAGGCCTGGCAAGCAGAGTCTAGATGAACGAAGGCAGACCCTAGGTCACAGCCAGCTGGATCTCATCACCAAATTTGGCCCATTCCGGAGTGAGGGGCCTGGACCCAGTGGTCCCCCAGAACCAAGCCCAGTTCGAATGGCCGGAGTAGGCTCTGCAGATGAGAAGCGGCTGACTCTGGGCCACAGCAAACTGGACCTCATCACCAAGTATCATCAACTACAGGGTGCCAGGCAGAGACCTGAGCCGGGCCTCCCAGGAGCTCCCATAAGTGGTCATCAAAATGGTAATAACAATGACCTATTTGCACCTGAGAAACGGCTGACCTTGGGCCACAGCAAACTGGACCTCATCACTAAGTACAACAAGTCCAAATTCAAGCAGCTCCGAAGTCGCTTTGAGTCCTAACTCTGCTCCTAGCAGGGACAGACCCTCCCTCCATCCACAGAGTTGACATGTTCAGGTTCAAGAAGCAGCATGGGGTGTTGCATAAGGAAGGCAGGCATCGAGCAGCCTAGGTCAGACACTCCCTGGGCTCAAGACTCTTCCACACACACATGCATAGGCATACATACAAACAGAACCCAGAGTTACCGAGTGTTTTCTGTATGTCACTGGGGCTAGGCACTTCACACATTATTCTCATTCTCCACATCCTCTACGTAGAGACCTCTTGTGCACATTTAGCTATACTAAGTATTATCTCCTCCTCGATTTTTTAAATTTAGTTTTTGAACATTTATTTTATGACTGACTGAAATCTTCTAGAATAACTGGATGCTGCAACAGCTGCCGTCTTGGCTTTCGGTGTTGTGCTCTCACAGTATCCATATCTGAATCTTCCCTAGACAATTTTTAGGTGCCTCATCCACCTAGTCCCGGTAGCATGTCATCTCTTAGCCTTGGCACTCGGGCTATACTTTCTTCTGCACCTGGCAGTGAGCCGCATTCACCACAGCCCGACTTCTGAAGGAGGCAGGCTTTAGAGTCACAGCAGCAGCAGCACAGTGTGTGCATCTTATTGTGATGCTTTCCAAAGGATGACGTTTCTTTCCTTGTCTTCTTTCTGCCGCAGAGGCCAAAGAGTCTGGAAGATACTCTTTCCGTTTTATAAGTATGGGAGCTGAAGCCCACAATTTGGATGGTTAATTTGGAGGCAAAGCCAAGTAAAGGACAGGGTGGGCAACTCCCCCAGTCCAGGGGTCCCTGACTTTAAACACATATTTTGTTTGCACAGACCCTACACACCCTACAGTATCTGTAGTTCCTGTCTCGCTATGTACATAAAATACAGACACTACAGGGATGCTGCAGGTGTCCATACAGTGTACACAGAACAGTGACTAGGTACCCCATAGACGCACACAGTGAGTACACATAGCTCTATATGATGAGCTCAGACAGAGCTTCAGTTGCAAGCACCTAGTCTCATCTGGCTTAATGAATGGCCACAGAAAATACATGCATTCAGTACACACTGCAGAACCCCCTTGAGATTCACAAACTATAAATACACGTGACCCCCATCCTAGCTCTGCTTGTAAAGCCCTACCCTGAACATGCTACAGAGCTGAGAGATTCTTAGATGCAATCTTGAGGGCTGCAGCTTATATGCATAAACCAGAGAAAACAAGGCAGAGATGTATCAAATGACGGAGAGTCATGGAGATGGTGGAGTGATGGGGAAAGTTTATCAGAGAGAAGCTGACTTTGAGGCAGGTATGGAAGGATGGGGTTAGGGATGCAGGAGAGTTAGAATTCTTTGTAGAGTAAGTCAGATGGAAAGAGGGCTCAGTGAGCAAGTCGGGGGTAAAGCAGGGAAGATAAGCAGAGCATGTGGACGGACACTTAGGATACAAAAACAGGTCACCTTGCTGAACGTCTCTTGAAGCTCAGGTTGCAGTTGGTCTTGGGTCTTTCTCCTGAACTCCCCACCCGCCTGAGACAGGGCATGGTACAAGTCAATAAAGCCAGATGTGGTTAGACCCAGTAGCAACCTGATGTGTTCAAAGTTGTGGGATTACACGAAGGGGGTGGGGGAAGGGCAACATTCAGGCCCTTTTCCGATTCCTTGAAGAAGACTCAAAGGCATAAAGAGGGTCTGAGGTAAGGGGTTCTTAGCTTCTTCCTTCTTTGCTGTGGCATTCTGAGACACCCTGAGGACTGCTGTAGATTCTACAATAGATGAGTCAAGTTTATTCTATGAAAACGGGCCACACCACTATCCCCAGGACAGATGGTGACAGCTGGTGTGTGTGTGTGTGTGTGTGTGTGTGTGTGTGTGTGTGTGTGTGTGTGTGTGAGAGAGAGAGAGAGAGAGAGAGAGAGAGAGAAACTTCGTAAGAACACACCAAGGAAGCAAATCATAACACATCTCTGTCCACCCTAGACCTCCTTCTCCAATCTCCCCAACACCCAGCTTCACACATCTCCCCCTCTCTCCGATATCTTCTTCTGTTTCCTAGGGCTCTGGGGTTGCCTTCTCCAACCACTTTGTCCTGGTCTTGGTTCTCCCTACTGGACAATCTCCTGGGTGATTCTTGCCCCTGATTTTAACCCTCAGCCCAGTCTCTGCTCCAGATTCTCATTTCCGTCCGCGTGGCCAGGCTGGGATCCTCCCCTTTCCCAAACCGGCCCCTTCTCCGGCCTTACTCGGTAAATACATCCCTCATCAACCCATCTTCAGCCAGACAACACTGGCCCCTCTCCCTCGAACACCCATCTGCCCAGCCTCAGGTCTAGTTGATTATTCCTTCTAAAGAGACCCAATAGAAAGAGAAGAAACCAACAGACGAAACGACGCGGAGGCGGGGTTGAGCGGAGCCAAACCAAACCACTAGCAACCATAGAGTCCTCCTAAAGGGTGGGGTTAGAGAGGCCGCAAGCTGGGCTTGGCTCCGGTGCTCCCGGAAGCCCGCCTGGGAGGAGGCGGAAACGGAAAGCTAGTACGGGAGAAGTTGTTCCAGCGTGTTGGAGGTTGGAGTCGTTTGGTGAGCTGGGGGGCACGCTGGGCAGCAGGGGTCAGTTCCGGGCCCCGAGTCAGGAGGGCTCCCGTGGGCGCGACCCGGGGCCTGAGAGGGCGTGGGTCTGGGCAAGCGAGGTGGGTTGAGCCGGCTCCTGCTGAGACGATCTGTCGCCCCAGGTCCCGCAGTCGCGCAGCCCCCAGCTGCTTTCATGGCGGTCAGAGCGTCGTTCGAGAACAACTGTGAGGTCGGTTGTTTTGCCAAGCTCACGAACACCTACTGCCTGGTGGCCATCGGAGGATCAGAGAACTTCTACAGGTGAGGCGAGCGCTCCTGGTCCTGTGGCGCGGGGAAGGGGAGGGATGCTGGGGCGAGAGGTCCGGCAGAGGGAGGGACCCCAGGAACCAGCGACTCCCATGTTTCTGCAGTGTGTTCGAGGGCGAGCTCTCCGAAACCATTCCCGTGGTGCATGCATCCATCGCCGGCTGCCGAATCATCGGGCGCATGTGTGTGGGTAAGGCAGGTGGAGGACGCCGAGGGACGGCCGAGGGGAGCCTCGAAGCACTAGGAGTCAATCATTGACTCCGGGACTTGACCCCAGTGATCCAGGGATCTCCAGGCTTTCGATCTCGGTGGACCCTGGCTCTGTCAGGGGTGGGTGGGACTCAGATTGCAGATCAAGAACACTAGACTTCCTGAGAAGAGTCATAGCAAAATAATATTAGGTGCTTTTATTCTTGATCTCCATTTTTCCTTCGCAGCAATACTGAAAAGTAGGGATTGCCTTGGTTAGACTATTGAGGAAACACACTCAGAAGTATGTGACTCATCGTGTTCCACTCCTAGGGTGGAGGGGGATTTTAATCCCATCTCTTTCACGCCTCTGGTTTTATACAAGTTGCTTCATGGTTTTGAGCATTAATTTCTGCCTCAGCAAAATACCTAAGATTCCCAGGTCATCCTGTTTTCAGCTACATTTAAATCTTACATCTAAATACATCTCTTGAATGGCACCTTTACACTTTGACCTCCAAGAATCATTGAATGGCCTCCAACTTTTATTTCTTTTTCTTTTCCTTCCATGTTGGCCTCGGCTGCTCTGTTCAGCTAAGAATGATCTAGAACTCCTGATATACCTGCATCTGAAGCGTGATCTAACAAGTTTGGGATTAGTATGTGTGTGCCACTGTGCCTAAGCAGTCCTTTCTTTGACCTGCCTCAGCCACCTTTTTTTTTTTTTTGTTTTTTGTTTTGGTTTTGCAAGTTGGGGCTATTCAGTCCTTTATTTACCTTTAAAGACGATTTTAAGCATTAAGCATGGATGATGACTCTACTTAGTTTTTCTTATTTACTTCAGCACTCTGATCTTCAATAATAGAGAACCTTTAGCCGTGTCCTTAGGATATGAAGCAAATTTTGACACGATATGGGAGATTTTACCTGGTCTTTGGTCTGATTTAATGAAAGTAACTTGAGGTTCAGAACTGTGGTTCCTAAAGTTTAACTGTAGATGTCATAATGTAGTGTAGTTTGTTCCTTCATGTTGGTGAATGCTTTGTACAAATATTCTAATATAACGAGTATCTAGACAGTTTTTAGTCTGGTGTCTTACAAAGAGTACTACTCTGTAAATGTGAACATCCATACATATTTCCATTGGATATATAATACCTATGAGTGGAATGATAGTCACAGGGTATGTGACAGCTTAGTGTCGTAGATGACACCAGCAGTTATCTGAAGTAGATGGCCATGTACACTGCTGTCAGCATACAGCTTTGGTTGTTCCATGTATTATTGCTATCATTTGATCTTTGAGCAATTTTGGCTATTCAGGTAGGTATATAACGGGAGCACAATGTAAGGCCAAGAGCCTTCCTTGCTAGTCCTGAACTCCCCCACCCATAGTAGATAATGATAAGGTGGGTGATGCTTGTTGGGATAGATTCTCGGCCACCTGAGGCCTGTCCAGGGGACCTGGGGCTCATATATGGATCTGTAGGTTGGGGTTTGAGCTTAGAACTCTCCTAGGAAAGCTAATTGGGTTAGAATGGGAGATACCCCAGGAAGCAGCTCCTATGCTCATGGTTTATCTTTATCCCACCTTACAATTCTGTTCTCTTCAGGGAACAGGCACGGGCTACTGGTACCCAACAACACCACAGACCAGGAGCTGCAGCACATCCGGAACAGCCTTCCAGATTCGGTGCAGATACGGAGGGTCGAGGAGCGGCTCTCAGCCCTGGGCAATGTGACCACCTGCAATGACTATGTGGCCTTGGTCCACCCAGACTTGGACAGGGTGAGGTGGCGGCTTGGTCTGGAAGTTAGCCATTATTCCTCCAGGGCGGGAATTAAGGGTTTCACTTGTGCATTTCCTGTTGTCTGAGCACTCAAGTTTCTTACTCTTGGAGGAATAGTATAAGGGCCTTTATCAGTATCAGGCTGGGGAGGCATTAATCCTTCAGCATCGGGGAGATTGGCCTATTCAGTCTTGGACCATGGGCCATGATAGTTGGTTGACAGTTGAGCTAGGGTATGTATTAGTGAAAAGGGTGACATGGAGCCAAGACTCATGTTTTCAGGGCTTGCCTAGGTTTTAGGAGCTCCAGGCTAGGCCTAGACTCTTAGCCATACCCATGTCTTACTCCGTGAGGCTTCCATGTGCAAATGTGTAGTAAAAGGACTCAGGGTTGTTTAGAGAGCCCCTGGGTATTTGGCTTGCATGTCTGGACCCTGGGCAGAGTACCTTTGGTCAGCAGGAGACAGAAGAAATCCTGGCTGACGTGCTCAAGGTGGAAGTCTTCAGACAGACGGTTGCGGACCAGGTGCTAGTAGGAAGCTACTGTGTCTTCAGTAATCAAGGAGGTCTGGTGCACCCTAAGACTTCAATCGAGGACCAGGATGAGCTGTCCTCCCTTCTTCAGGTTCCCCTTGTGGTGAGCATTCCTGCCTTCTGACCCGTCTACTAGATGCGATCCCTTTGTCAGTCCTTGGGAATCTGGGTCATTATCTTCCCTGGTTTGGGACTGGGGCCTTGAGACACGAAACTTTGGGAGAAGAGTCCTCACTTGAAGCAAGAGAATTTGTTTTGGTGCCATGACTTCTATTGAGCTCACACCTCTGCAGGCAGGCACTGTGAACCGAGGGAGCGAGGTGATTGCTGCTGGGATGGTAGTGAATGATTGGTGTGCTTTCTGTGGCCTGGACACGACCAGCACAGAGCTGTCAGTGGTGGAGAGCGTCTTCAAGCTAAACGAGGCCAAGCCTAGTACCATTGCCACCAGCATGCGGGATTCCCTCATTGACAGGTAACTTTGCCTTTGTTTTTGTTTTTCGAGACAGGGTTTCTCTGTGAAAGCCTGGCTGTCCTGGAACTCAGAGATTCACCTGCCTCTGCCTCCCAAATGCTGGGATTAAAGGCATGTGCCACCATGCTCAGCTCACTTTGTCTTTGAGAGGAGAGGAAGAAGATGCATCCTTGAACAAGAGCCATGTTGTGTTTGGGTGGTTTTCCCCAAATGTTAGAGTGAATGTGCATACCAGCTTAGAGCATCTGCTCATACTCAGTCTTCCTTGAAGATTGGGCTCTCTAGGCAGACCTTTCCTGTATTCATCTTTTTTGATTACTGACCATGTTTTTGCATTTGTATTTACCTATGAGACCGCTGTCTCCAACTGGTGGCCTAAGCCCTGAGATAGAAAAGAGCTGTTGTTGTTGGCTAGGAAAGCTTCCTCTTAATCAACGGGGAGACCCTAGACTGCTAAGGCTGCGCTTAGACAGTTTGCAGGTGGATTTTTGTATCGAAATCATGGTTGCATATCAGATATCCCCCCATGCTCCCCCCCCCCCCCCCATACATGGTTTCTCTGTGTAGCTTTGGTGCCTTTCCTGGAACTCACTGTAGCCCAGGCTGGCCTCAAACTCAGATCCGCCTGCCTCTGCCTCCTGATTGCTGGGATTGAAGGCGTGTGCTACCACTGCCTGGTCAGTATCAGATATCTTGCATATCAGATATTTTTATTATGATTCATAACAGTAGCAAAATTACAGTCTTGAAATAGCGAAATAATTTTATGGTTGGTGGTCACCACAACATGATGATTATTAAGGGTCTCAGCTTTAGGGAGGTTGAGAACCACTGGTCTAGACTTGTGGATTAAAAAGCTAACCAAGCGAGGCATGGTTGCTCACTGTCATCACTTGGGAGGCTGGACCGAGACTTGACTCTTACCTGGAAGAGCAGCAGGAGCAGGTGCTGAGTAGCTGGGTAGTCTGGCCTCCCTTTTAGCCTGCCAGGGACCTTTCTTAGGGCATGCCACGGAAGGACTCCCCCTTTATCCTGTTGCATTTGTCTGCACTGATGCAGAGATAAGGTTGCCTGGGGTTAATCAGGTAGGGTAGTTCTGTATCCTGTCCCTGAGGGGTTCACAGTGTACATGAGAGAGACGTTTGCTATATGTGACTTCTAGCTGTTAAATGAGAAACAAACAGTCCCTTAATTGTCCCCATATGGGTAGCTTGTGAAACAGGTGGGACGTCTTCTGGGATTATAGAGGTTTCATAGTGATATTTAGTCTGCTTCCGGGGATAAGGATGTGTTTAAATATGGAGAAAAGAGTGAGGAAAAACCCCATACAGATAGAGAGATGGGAAAATACTGAGTATGTGAAGGATAAACGTTTCCCTAGAGGCTGATGGCTTTAGATTCCAGTATCAGCAAGTTGTGATTGTTAACCTGAGATTTTGAGCTTTAGTAGATGTTGGGTTGCTTGTTTATGTAGGTTCTTAGTGCCAGTCTCTCAGAGGTTCTGACTGTACATGGAATACAGTCCAACTCTGTGTTTGGTTCTTTAAAAGATAGTGTCATGTGACCCAGGCTGGTGATGTGGTGTGGCTAGAGCTATGTGCCACCACACCTGGCTGTGTGCATGTGTTTAAATAAGCTACTTTTAGAAATGTTGATGAGGACATTTTGGTACTCCCTCTGACTAACTGCTGTCAGAGCTGTTGAACAATTGAGAGTTTATGCACTCTAGGCAAATACTGTACTGTTGAGTTACACCCCAGCCTGAGAAGTTGTTCCACAGTGTTTTATGTGCCAGAGTATTAACTCGATGATCAAAACACGCACTGTCCTTTGGAACATGGAATTTTGTAAGGAGACAGTGCCAATCATTTAATTAAAGGACAAAACTTCTTAGTAACAACTGAAAAGAAATTTCTGTAACTTAATAATTGACCTATCAAAAACTATAACAAAATATTGTCAATTATAGAAATTGTATTGCAGTTAAGCAGAACTGCTAGCGGCTGGGTTAGTGTGCTCCTGGTAGTCCTGCCTATGCTCTTAGACAATAGAAAGAGAAGAAAGGGTATGGGAAAGGAAGGGAAGCTTCCTTGACAAGTTTTGAGCTGCCCATAAGAAAGATGCCAGATTGGCATGGGGAGGTAGTATAGTGGGTCAGGTGCTTGCTGGGTAAGCAGTATTCCCAGTACCCACATAAAAACTGGGCCTGTGCCACATATCTGGAACTCCAGTGCTGGGGGCTCACTGGCCAGACAGTCTAGCAGAAGTGATGAGCTCCAGGTTCAGTGAGAGACCCTGTCTCAAAAAAGACATTGGCAAGACACATGACGCCAACCTCTGTACATGGCTGCATCCACAATAAGCATTTCAGTTTCGTTAATCAGGCAGTGATCACCACCTTCAATAGGAGCGAGTTCACTTAGCCCTTATAGAGCAGATCTGTTTTCCAGCCTAGTATTTGTGGCCTTTTGTATCAGCAGTTCTGGAAAAGGAGGCCAAAGATTTGGCCTCAGCCTGGCCACTTCGAGACTGGTCTGGGCACATCTTGTTCTCACTGACCTTTCTTGCTTCTCTCTCTTATGTTCTGAAGCTCGAGTTTATGAATAAATTGGAGAAAGGTGGCCCAGTGAGGAAAGAATTGGTTTTACTTTTCACACCTGGAGAGTTTAGGCTAGACCTTCAAATACAGGATTTGTTCGAATCTGGAAACCTAGTGGGGATAAGTGTAGCTTCTCAACGACTGAACTAAAACAGGTCAAAGGGTGGGGCAACATGTATCCTGTAAAACAGCTACTGATAATACACTTTTCTCTTGACAGCCTCACATGAGTCACCTTCCATGCTGTTGTGTGGGCTCCTGCCTCTGGACTTTGGCTCACTTTTTATGCCTGAGCTAGTCTGTAACAAATACTAGCAGCAGGGCATGGCAGAGCTCACCGGAGCTGAATAATTGAGTACCCAACCCTTCTCCACCTCTGCCATCTTTTGACTATTGCTACAGAAAAGCCTGCCGTGTCATGCTGGCTTTTGTGGCTCCTGGATGAAAGTCTGCTATCTTGTGCCCCGCCCTATTAAAGGACTGCCTCCGACCATCCTCCGTGTGCTGTTTGTGGACCTTCTGTTTGCAACACCTTTGCCAGCTCTTCCTGGGTCATGGGGGAGTTGGGTGGGATTGACATGCAATGCTTTCCCTCAAGACGGGAGACCTGAGAGTGTGGTGGGGCACACCTTTAATCCCAGAGGCAAAGCAAGTGGATCTGTGAGATCGAACCTGCCTGGCTACATAGGGAGTTCTAAGACAACCTGGTCCATGTAGTGAGGTCCATCTAAGAAAGAAAGATGAACAAGAGGAAGTAGTGCTGCCCCCTGGGGTTCCGTTTTAACCCATCTTCTGCCTTGCTTTCCCTGGCCTCAGAAGAATCCCTGCTCTCCTCCCTGCCTGGGCGAGCACCTTGTGAAGCCACAGGCACACAGCTTCTGTATACTATATCCCTGTCTGACCTTGAGGAAGACCGAGTAGCCTACCTTGGAGGCCTGGCTGCCTCCTGTGGTTGGCTCCAGTGGAGCCTTGCCGCGCGTGGGGCGGAGCCTGGGGCCCTGGGCGTGGCTGGCCAGTCGCAGCCCTCGCGCTCAGTGGGCCCGCCCCTGGCGTGCGGAGGCTTCTTCACCACGGCTCTGGCGGCTGCGTCATAAAGCTGCTCCTCCCAGGCCAGGCTGCCCAGGCTGAGCTTCCGGCAAATCCGCTTTCACTTCGCTGCCTAAGGTGAGGGTGCGGTAGGGTGGTGGTGGTGGGTGGGGTGTCGCCTGCTCTGGCCTGATCCCTGATGGGCTTCTGTTACAGACCATGGGCGCTCTGCTGAGTGGTGGCCAGGATGGCCCGGAGCCTGCGCAGCCCCAGCCTCCGGCGCCAGAGGGTCCGCAGCAGCCTCTGCCCGAGCCCGGCCCATGGGGACCACTGGATGATGTGCGCTTTCTAATCGCCTGCACATCCTGGTATTGACCGGTTTACCCCTGGCCTCTGTGCTCTCTTGGGCCTGGCCTGGCTTTTGTCTCTTCACCCCATGATTTCCTGTCTCACTTCCTCACTCTGGGCAGGGATTTAAGAAAGATCATGGAGAAAAAAAAAAAAAAAAAGATCCTGGAGACTGGAAGTCCCACAGGGCGACCTTAGAGGACTGCTTCCCGACCCCAGACTTGTTCCCTTCCTCACCAGCCCCTAAAACAGATCATCTCCAAGCCCCTTTCCAGCTCCACCCTGGGGCAGCCTTCCTGAACCAGAAGAACCAGGTCTTTGCTGGATCGTGATGCTGTCCAACTCTGGTTTCCCCTTCGCTAGAGCTGAGCTGCTGCAGGTGTCCCACGTCATGGCCCCGTGTGCCCTGTCTCCAGAGAAGCCTTGTCACAGTGACCCTCCCATACCCCTGAGGTGCCTGGGGGTAGGACATGTGATTGCTGAGATGCATGAGGCAACTGCAGAATACCCCAATGCACCCTTTTCTCCCTGAAGCTTCTTAAGGGCACACTTAGGCCCTGGTCTTTGTTCCCATACCCCAGGGAAAAGACACTGTATTTCTGTTTTATTTAGAAATGATTTAAAAAACATTATACAAAGGCTGATCAGTTTAAAATGTGACCGACACTGAAATGCTGTGTTGTCACCCAGGCTGAGGGGAAGCTGAGCTCTGGTGGCCCCCGGTGCTTTGCCCCTCTGACTGCTCTATCCTGGGGTGATGGACAAACAGATGATTGCAGGCAGAAGAATCCAAGATTGGAAGCCTCTAGGCTGAGCCCTCTGGGCCCAGCCCTGCGTCCCTCACATTTGCAGCCTGGGCTGCCTGCCTCCATCTCCTGCTCTTTCTCAACTGGTCTTGGAGTACCAGGAGCCAACAGGGAGCCTGCGGGGCCTACAGCTTTCCAGAAGTGAGAGCACCAACCTGAGGAGAGGGAGGCCCAGAAGATAGGAATAGAAAAGATGTTATCTTAGACCCTAGAAGGGCCCACAGACGGGAACATAGACCCAGCCAGGGCCACTGGATGGCAGGGGCAGACAACAAGACCTCCCTGTGCTTCATCTGAGGGCAAGAGGAGTGTAACCCTCAGCCTCTTAGGGCCTTCATGTGAGTGGACAGACGTGAGCTAATAAAGTGCTTCGCAAAGTATAAAACACTGTACAAACCTATGAATCACTAAATCTCTGCAGTTGTTCCCCGCCTGCCCCAGGGAGCCTGCCCTTGGCTGAAATGAGAGAAGACAGGATGATGATGATGACGGGACACAGTGGACCCATATAGATAGATGCTTCTGGGACGAGAGTTTTTACTCAACAGCTCCCAGGGCAGCAGGAGTCCCTGTCTGTGCTACAGGGTAAGCTGACCGAAGTGCCAGAGCCACAGGGCAGGGCAAGGCCCATGCAGGCTCAGAGGGCAGGGTTGGCGACCTCCTAAGCACCCTGAAAGCTGCCTCTTATCATTTTTGGACTTTGGCAGCGAGCCAGCGAGCATTACTGCACCCATTGGTCATGACAAGCATGGGCTGCCAGACTGGAGCAAGTCGAGCCTAGGAACTCCTGTCAGGTGTGAAGAAGGGCCTCGGGTTAAAGAAAGAACAGAAAAGCAGGGTGGGGTAGGGAGTGAGGGGAAGCCCCAAGCATGGGGCTGCTACCCGCTAGGGGTGCCCATTTCCTAAGAGCAGTGCACGAAGATGGGCCCAGTGAGCTGGGCTGCCAGGGTCAAGACTGGAGCACAAACACCATCTCCAGGCTGAGAGATTGAGTTGCCTCAGGGTCACTGGGGATGTGGACAGAGGACTTAAAAGGCTGCCCTGGTCCTTTACTCTGAGGCTATGACAATGGTGGCTCAGCTGGAGCCATTGCTGCTTCACCTAACTAGTCAGATTGAGCCCCCATGCCATGAAAGACAGGCTGGGGCAGGGCTGGGACAGTAGTGAAAAGGGAGTAGAGGATGGTTACAAACTTGGATCTGCCTCCAGAACCAGGATCAGTCCTGCTCCAGCTGCTGAGCCTCCTGAACAGGCCCCTGCTAGTATCAGGATCCTAGAGCGACCTTGGCAGCACGTGGTCCTTAATGCCGGGAAGAGGAGTGTAACCCTCAGCCTCTTAAGGCCATCACACTGGCCTCATCACCAAGACAGTCACCTCTAATTGACCTAAAGCCTCAAGTAGCCTTTGCAAAATGGGACTTTTAAACAGTAGTGACAGGACATTTAAATATTCACGACATGACAGCTGGGGCCTTGTGAGACCCAGCTGGGCCACAGCCTTGCCTGCAGCATGTGACCCTAAATCCTGGGTCTCAGGGGAGACCTGACAAGTGGGGCAGGTTTCCTGAGGAATCTGCTCTTGGCTAGCAGGGGAAACCCAGGCTTTTGCCCACTGTGTTGGCAGCAGGGGCACTGCAGCCTTGGAGGATAGTTGGGTAGGGGTGAGGAGACATCTGACCAGCAGGTGTTGGTAGAGGAGACTGGGATTGGTGGCATCTTGGGGAAGAGGGTGGGGTGAGAGCTAGTGCTGGCTTGCCTCAGAGGGCTGGGTCCCAGCCAGGCTTGGAGCTTCAGTACCTTGCAGACACCATAGGATGTAGTGACCTCAGGGGCACCTCCTGGCATGATCCTTGCCTCCTGACAGGGCCTGGCCTATTCCTTTGAGTAGAGAGTGATCTACCCAGGCCAGCAGGCTGGCAACTGGGTGTCAGCTACCCAACCTGGGGCACAACCACCACCACTCCCTGCCCCACACTCATCCTAGGCCAATGCACCCACCACTTCAGCTACACATGAACCTGGCCTAGGGCCCTGCTGGCCCCGGTGGGCAGTGGCTAGAGCTGCCCCTCAGGCCCTGGTGAGGAAGGGCCTGGCTGGCCAGACTGGGTAGACAGAGAGGGCTCTGGGCTGCTCATACCCACTCCTGGACTGGCCGCTTATAGTAGGTGACGGGCTGAGGACCCGCCTTGTTCTTGAACTGGAAGATAGTGTAGAGCAGCACCAGGAGGCAGAGGGACAGGGTGCAGGGGACAACCACAGCCACGGCATTCACGGAGCCTGGCGCGTCGTCGATGGTCACCATGATGTCCACATCATCCTGGGGCAGCCTCCGCTCCTTACGCCGCTCTACCTCCTTCTGCTTGCAGCCCATCCAGTCACGCAGGATGTTGCGTGGGTAGCCCGGCTCCACACTCAGTTTCTGGTTGTCAAACTTCCAGTAGTCCCGACCTTTGTAGAAGTAGGTGTAGTCTGCAGAGAAGGGAAGGACTGAGCACCACCACGCCCAGACACGCCCTAGCACCTGCTCTGGACTAGTGCGGACCTGGGGTGCTGTGGCAGTGTGCAAAAGAGAAACTCCAAGTGGAAGGGGGGGGGCGAGTGGCCTGCTGGAACCCAGGTGGTTGGTGAGTGCAGCGCTGCCCTGATTATACAGTAACTAAGAAAGCAGAGGGGGGCCCAGGACATGGAGCATCCCACCTGTTAGTTCAAAGGTGCTGGGAACCCTCTGAGGGACTTTGAGTAGAGCTGACAAATGCTTTCATTTATACTGCCCAGGCTGGATCATTCTTAGTCTGGAAACAGCTCTGTCACACCATGCCCCAGGCTTCCGATAAGGGTCAGATCAGGCCCCCAGTTTAAGGCTTGTACAGTGCCATCTCCACAGCTCCAGGGTCTCAGTCTAACTCTTGCCCCAGGCCAATGGGAGTTGAGGGGCAAAAATTCATCTGTTGGCAGCAGACACCATCGCTCCACAATTACAGAATGTGGGGAGTGGGGACTTGACATATATCACTCTGTAACACAGATGCAAGTTCTTAGGACACGTCTAGTGGCTTTGATGGCTGGAAGGGAAGAAGGCCAGGCAACTGGCCAATTACTCCGGAGGCAGCTCCCTCAAGGCTCCCAGCAACAGCCTTAGCAACTCAGCCAGCCAAGCAGCCCACTAGACTCTCCTCATTGGCTGGCTTCCCGGGACTTTCATTGGTCAAGGTCTTTGGCATCACCTGTCTCTGAGGCTCCCCACCCCCAAAGCATCCTGTTTTGAAGCCACTAAGCAGTGGTGTCCCTGCCACCTTTATTTCCCTTTTAGCTTTGTTGTGACGCTATTTGCTGTCACTGGACTGAGAAGTATGCACGCCTTGTCCTGAGCCCTCCCACACAAGCTGGCTCTCAGTAATGACTGTGCCACAAAAGACTGAGGCCTGACATCTTACACAAACTGAAACACTAATGAGATGGGAGAGCAGCTATAACTTGTACACGGCGTAGACATGTGGTGGGCTTTACCGTAGGTGCGCTCTGTGATTTACCTTATCAATCTTTTATTGATCATTCCCATTTCACGGATAGTCGAATGAGAAAAGGTTGATGATTTGCTCAATCTTATGAGTGGTGGAGGAGGGAGTCTGTGAACCCAGCCAGCCCTGTTCAAGTCAGTGCTTTTAGCCAGATCAACAGGAGGTCATGGGTACTTGCTCAGCATCTGGTAAAGACTGAACCTCCTTTGAGAAGCTTCTAATCTGGTAGGTAGATAGGCTGGGAGTTTCCTGATGGCATGGTGAGCGATTGCTAGCCTAACCTTTGTACCCCGTGAAAAAGCACCTTTGAACCGCCCCTGTCCATCACTGCAAGTTAATTCACCATATGAACACGGTCCATTTGGGGCAGTTGTGTGTTATCAAGTTACATCACTCAAATCTGGATACCCAGAGAATTTGGGCCCTGAGAACCACTAAAATTAACTCCCCATTCCCACCTCAGCTTGGTCCTTACATCCTTCCTTGCTGATGAAGGCCCCTTGTGGAGCCTGCGGGATGCCCTTCCACACCGTGATGGGCTTGGGGTAGCCAGGGTCTGTGGCTCGCCGTTCCTCGCTGTAGCGCCAGTACCGCTCGCCTTTGAAAAAGTAGGTTTTGCCCACAGGTTCCCAGCGCAGAGCTGTGTCGATTCCTTCCCGGGGCAGGCAGCTGCCCAACTCTCCCAAGCTGTGGGGGTACCCAGGCTCCACTGTCACTTCTTTGAACACCCAGTACTTGTCACCTGCGGGAAGAGTACAGAACCAGCCTTTCAGGAGCCACCCAGTGCCTCAAGTGTTGGCCCCTTGCCCATCTTCATTCATAAAGTCAGAATGTATGTGTTCTTAGCCCCTGGCCCAACCAATTTGGGGAGCGAGAAGCCAATCATAGATTTGGGGCAATGTGTGCCATGCTACGTAGGCTCTCTGTCCCATCATCTTGGTTTTGTTATTCCTTTTTGAGACAGTCTTGTTTTTTATCCTTGACTAGCCTGGAATTCATTATGTTGACCGGTCTGGTCTCAGACTTCCAGGGGTCTGCTTCCTAAGTGCTGGGATTACGGGTGTAGTCACCACACTTGGCTACCCTCTTTCATTCTGGGTGATCACTCCTGTTCTGATGGAGCAGTACCTACTCCTGCAACAACCCAGAACCTCGGTGTCTTCATTGTGTTCGGAACCCGGAAGGAGCTAGTGTCGTGGAAGTCTCTGTAGGCGAGCAGTGTCTGCATGCAGGAAGCCACAGTTACTAGTTTTTGCACACTAACAGTTTCAGTCAACTGTTAACCAACATTCCCACCTGGACCACAAGGCTTTACCCATCTAAGCCTGAACCATATGGGGAAGGTTGCCCGTTCCCCGTGGGTCCATTTGTCCTTGACATGCCTGTCTCCTGTCAAGCAATGCACACCCACTCAGGACTTCAGCCGCTCTTCACACATCCGCTCAGGGCTCTCCCGCAGCCTCACACTGCTATACAGACACCTGCCTCTGAGGACACAGCCCCCTGCGCACTTGACCTGAGCCCCGCCCCCTCACATCCTGTGCTCTTCCATGGTCCCTAGCTCCTCAACTGGGTTTTCAGAGCTCCTCAGTCTAGCAGAAAGGCTTCTTTTTCACCACCTTTCTACCTCCCAGCGTCCCTAAGAAGTGCTGGCATCATTGCTGAGTCTCTTTCCTTCTTCCTCTCGAAGTACTCAGCCACTCATGAGGCCCCGAAACTTCTCACAGCCATCCCGTTCTCCAGCTGGGCTGCTCCTCTCTGGCTTGGGCCTCACAGGCAATGTTGTCCTCTGAAATACCCTCCTTGCCTCCCTGCATGCCACCTCTCCCATGGTTCTGCTACTCAGAAACCTGCAGTGAATTTCCGGCATTGGCCTGACAGGCCCAGACTGAATTCTGGCCTGGCCACCACAGCTCTTCAGGAATTGCTCTCCTATGACCCTTCAGTGGCTGTAGGGCGAGCTTCTGAGCCCTGGGACTGGCTTCCATACTCCACTGCATTCAGCCACGATGTTCGGTTCCCTGTGTGCTAGCCTTGCATTTCACTATCTGTATCTTATCCAGCTTTGGTGGGGCCAAGTCAAGGTTACCAGTGTGAAACAACTCAGAAGTGGGCTAGCCCAGGCTGGGTATGCTAGCCTCCTTTCCCCTCCCCTCTTATCTCTGCCCTGTGTGGCCTGCTCTGTCTGGGCTCTTACAGAAAACTGAGAGCATGACCTTCCAGTGGAGTGCTCGGTGGTCTTTGTTGTGCCCTGTACTTCATAGTATTATTATTATTATTATTATTATTATTATTATTATTATTTACCCCATCTACATTGGCACTTTCTTGACTTGGTTTCCCCAGATGATATACTTCCTACCTGCAGTGATCTGACCCTTAAGAAATCAGTGTCCGTCCATCTGCTTCCCACCTCACCTCTTCTGGTGTAGATGGGGAAAAGGGGCACAGAACATGCCCCATGTTACCTTTGAAGAAGACAAATCTTCCATCCGCCCTTTCATAGGCGGCGTCTATGCGGGCGGGCAGGCCCTTCCAGAACTGCTCAATCTGCATGGGGTAGCCCTCCTGAACCCGGTTATTGCGCAGGCGCCAGAACCAGCGATCCTGGGGGGAGGGTGGATGAGAAAGGCAGGTGGCTGGTCTTACCTCTGAATGCAGTGATCTCAGCCCCAGGGCTCAGGCCCAGCAACCCAACACCAGCCCTGGGCTCAGCCTCCCAGCTTCCCATAGAGCCTGTCCATCTGCCACCTCCAGCTCTTAAAAGAAGACAGGATGTAACTCTTCATTTAAACCTCCTGCTGTGCAAGGACTAGGAGACACAGAGCAGATGGGTGTGGGAGAGGTGTGGAAAGGCAACTGCCAAGGCCTGGAGTGGCCACATGAGGGCAGCAGAAAGTCACTGATATCAGCTGGGCTGGGCCTGGGCTGGGGGACCCAGTGTGGCACAGGGGAGGGAGGATAAAACCCACACTTGCCTGTGAACACTTTATTGGGAGGCTCAAGGAAATATGAGTGCTGCTGTAGGAATATGGCTCACAGAAGATAGCACAGAACTAGGGTATTTTTAAAAATTTATTTGTGTATATGGGTGTGTGCCTGAGTGTATGTATGTGTGTGTGTGTGTGTGCAAGAGTCTACAGACATCAAAAGAGGGCATTGAATTCTCTGGAACTAAAAGTTAGAGGCAGTTGTGAGCAACCATGTAGGTACTGGGAACTGAACACAGGTCCTCTGCAAGAGCAGTAAGTGCTCTTAACCACTGAGGTATAGCTCCAGCATTTAAAAACTTTCAGGTCCAGTTTTTGTTTTTGTTTGTTTGTTTTGTTTTGGTTTGGTTTTTTTGAGACAGGGCTTCTCTGTGTAGCTTTGGGCCTTTCCTGGATCTCGCTCTGTAAACCACGCTGGCCTTGAACTCACAGAGATTCGCCTGCCTCTGCCTCCCAGTGCTGGGATTAAAGGCATGCTCCACCACCGCCTAGCTCAGGTCCAGTTTTTAAAATACTTTATTCCGACTTGCACAACTCTGTCAAGTCAATCTGACACATTCAGAGTCTTAAGGAAGGCCAAAGGCCATGCCTAGAAGCAGTCACATAGTGAGAGGCAGAACTGGGCTAGCCTACGTGGTCTGATTTTGACTTAGTGCTTGAAGCTTCCTAGGGACACCTTAGGAAGGGAAATGGGGTAGCCTTTCTCTGCCCGCAGTGTCATGGAGACCTATTGTCCACCACTTGATGGAGGGTATTTCACCAGTGGCCGGAAGTGTACCAGCAGCAGCTTCCCGTTCTTTTGTGATGGCTTCAGCTTCATTTTGCATCCAACATGGAATGACTCTGATGGGCCATTCTAGCTCTAGAACTTTCCACGAGGGGCTGAGTTGGCACCAGGTCTGTGTCTCATCAGCTTTTTCCTCTGTCCTGACCTGCTTCCTGCTCCTCCTGCCCACATCTGTTGGTTCTAAAGGTCCTTAACCAGAACCCCTCCTTCCAGATTCTAGCCTGCCATGCACCATGCTCAGGTAGTCCCTGGCTCCCATGACAGGCTCAGGACAGGGAACATGATACAGCCTGGCCAGTACCCGTCACTCATGCCCTGGACGGGAAGCTGTAGCTCCCCCACCCATGACCAGGCCCATTAATCTTCACACATCCTTTGTCGGAGGAATGACTACCCCAGGTTGGGTAGCTGAGGTCTGGAGAAGGAGGGTGGCTTATCCCAGGTCAAAGACCAGAAGCCATCGCCAGCATTTTCCTGAGCATTGATTGGCTCCTTGGAAGCTGTCAGTTCACCAAGTTGATTAACCTGTCAGCACCAGAAAGAGACTCGGGGTCCCAGCCGCTAGACCAGCTCCTGTCCAGGCCCCACAGCAGCCGGGCGATAGAGCAGACACCTCCACTGTGGGGAAAGGGACATCCTGGGTGGCACTGGTCCACCAGCCGTACCTTGAACACAAACATCTCGCCCCGGAAGAGGGCCACTGTGTTGAAGTTGCCGTCACAGATGTTGGGCTTGGCACCTGGAGTGGACGGTCGGTCCCCCAGAGGTGGCCGAGGGGGCCTGGGCTGCCGCTCATGTTTCCTCTCAGATGGTGAGTGGATCCTGCGGACCGGGAGTGTAGGAAGGGGCCTTGTGGGCTCCAGGGGTTCAGCTGGGGGTCCTGGAGAGAGGGGCTGTGTCTTAGAGTGGGCCCAGCTCTCCCCGCTGTCATCTACCCCATCACTACATAGGCAGTTCCAGGTCAAGCCTGTCCCTTCTGACTTCCTGTCTGCTCTCCTTGATTCAACTCCACCGTCTGAGAAAACAGATGGACAGAGCCACTAGATAGGGACCTTCGCTTTCCCATCCCAGGTCTGGAACGTTCCCTTTTTAAGAGAAGCTTGTGCTTCCTGAGGGCTAGTGTCGCACACCCTGCTTTCTGCTCTCCTTCATGTAGTCTGAACTCTAATTTCCGACCACTTTCATCCTTCAGCCAACTGCAATAGAGCGTCGGCTCCACTTTCCACCCAGACCACTTGCCAAGATCACCAATGACCCCTGTATTTCGGAATCCAACAGTTATCAGCTCAAGCTTTGTTGACTGAGTGAATCATCTTGATAATGCAGGTTGTGACTCAGAGGGCCTGGACTGGAGCCAGAGACAGTATGTCTTCAGGGTCTTAGGTGAAGCCCATGTCACTGGTCTGGGGGCCACACATTGGATAGTAAGATTCTGGAAACATTTGCTTTGAACCATGTTCCTCTTTTTCCAGGGCCCTGCACTCTTGGCTCGTCTGCCCCTTGGGCGTCCATTGTTAGAGGTACCCACCCTGCTCCAGAGACTGGGTACCCTTACAGGTTGCTTTTCTTCTTTCCCTTTGTAATGCCTCTCAACTGGGGCAGCTCATAGGGGAGTTCTACAACTCCAGATCTTCAGGGAGCTCCCAGATGGGCTCACTCAGATCTCAGGAGTGAGGGCTGGATGTTAGTGTTTTTTGTTTTTTGTAAGAATCCCAAGATGATTCCCAAGAGCAACCCAGTTGAGCGTCACTGCTGTAAGGGCTCATCTGGGTTCCTGGCTTTAAAGCCCCTCAGAGTGTCCTCTGACATACTGTGTGGTGATAGAATCTTTCCATGTCTACACTGTCAACATAGTTGCCGCTGGCCACATGCACACATGGTTACTGAGGACTTAAAGTTAGGGACTAGTTCTTAATGGCTGAGGAACTGAAACTTCAGTTTAACTATTATACATTTCCATTCCAATAGCTACTTGTAACTAGTAACTACGCTGTGTACACTGAAGACCCCAAGCTAATATCCCAGCTTTGGTCTATGGGCTGCAGACTGAGAAGTCCTATTATTCTACAATTACAAAGACCAGAGCATGCCCTCACACCATATTTTCAAGACAGGGTCTCATGTACCACTGGCTGGCCTCAAACACCTAATGTATGTAGCAAAGGGGATGAATTTGAACTCCCGATCTTTTTGATTCTACCTCTAGAAGGCTGGAATTACAGGTGTATGCTACCATGCCTGGTTCATGTCATTCTGGGGATCAAAGTAGAGCTTCATGTATGCTAGGTGAGCACTCTACTGGCTGAGCTACACCCCTAGCAAAGTCAGAACTCTTGGCGTTAGCTTGACCTGTTCCTTCTGTCCCCCCATCCTCACATCTGATCTGTCAGCAGATCTCATCCGTTCCACCTTTGAAATAACTTCTGATACTGGCTACCCACCTTGCCCCCTGCTGGGATGCAGGGCCCTGGTTGCTGCACCTCCTCCAGAGGGAGCCTCCACTCCTGTGCTGTGTTGACCAGCATTTGCTCAAATGAACTGGTCTCCCATTTCAATGAACCCGACTAGACCCTCCATGCCAGCATGACTTGTACATGGTAGCATGGTAGGCTTTCCTATCTTATTAAGACAGCAAGCTAGCTTCATATTTTCCCTAAGATCCAGCCCTGATTCTAATACATATCACCATTTTGCAGGCAGTTGTGTGACTTTCCTAGGTTAGAGGCACCCTGGAATGTGCCTGGTCCCCATCTAGTAAAGGGAGATCATGAGAACAGGAAGTAACAAGGAGATGGGCAGAAAAGGGTAGAAAAGAGGGAATGAGTGGGCTTCACTGCACTTTGCCCTTCCCAGTCACAGCTCGAACCCCCTCCCTCCCCTAGGTTTCTCAGTGTGCTAGAGGACTTTATAAAAGTCAACACAGAGACACAGCAGCAATGGACCCAACCCCACACCTGCCACAGCCCATGCTCACATTAACAACAGTGGCCCCCACACCTGCCACAGCCCATGCTCACATTAACAACAGTGGCCCCCACACCTGCCACAGCCCATGCTCACATTAACAACAGTGGCCCCCACACCTGCCACAGGCAATGTTCATTTTAACAACAGTGGCCCCTACACATGACACAGCCCATGCTCACATTAACAACAGTGGCCCCCACACCTGCCACAGCCCATGCTCACATTAACAACAGTGGCCCCCACACCTGCCACAGGCAATGTTCATTTTAACAACAGTGGCCCCCACACCTGCCACAGCCCATGCTCACATTAACAACAGTGGCCCCCACACCTGCCACAGGCAATGTTCATTTTAACAACAGTGGCCCCCACACATGACACAGTCCATGCTCACATTAACAACAGTGCCCCCCACCACCACTACACACACCGTAAATCTTCTGGATACCCTGGAGGTCATCCTGGGGAAGTTTGAAGTTGTGCGTCTCCATGTATTGGTAGAAGGGTGCCATGATGGCACTGGGGTCATTAGAGTGCTCCAGTCCCAGTGCATGGCCCAGTTCATGTACAGCCACCAGGAAGAGGTCATTGCCTGTAGAGAGGGACATAGGAGGAACCCAGGGCACCCACCACTTAGTATTTAGTCAGTCCGTTACTTAGTATATCAAACACGTAGCATATCCCCTGTCCCTGCCCGTCTGTTGGACATTTGGGACAGAGAAATCAAACCCTATGTACCTCTTAGTACAGAGGGGTACATGCAAAAATTGCAAAAGCTACACAGTATCCATGCACTCGGGTGCTTTAACAACAGATGTGTGTAAAAATTTGAGACCTTTCTTTTTTAAGTGTACCTTTGGGTCTTGCATATACCACTGAGCAATATCTCTAGACCTCTTTTTTTTTTAAAAAAAAAAAAAAACTAAAGGTTTATTATGTATACAGTGTTCTGCCTTCATGTATGCCTGCACACCGGAAGAGGGCACCAGATCTCATTACGGATGGTTGTGAGCCACCATGTGGTTGCTGGGAATTGAACTCAGGACCTCTGGAAAACCAGCTGATGCTCTTAACCTTTGAGCCATCTCTCTAGCCCCCTCTTTTAATTTTTATTTTGGGGCCTTGAACTTGCAACTCTCCTGCCTCAGCCTCCAAGTACCTGGGACTACACGTCTGTGCTACTAAGTCCCATTGGATTGGGGGAAGATGCTCAGGGAGTACCCTACGGGAGAAGTGTAAGTCATTGGTCTGGGTTAGGATTCAGGGTTAGGGAGGAAGAGGGTGGAGTAGCATTCCTGGCAGAGGTACTGCTATAAACCAGGTCCAGGGACAAGCAGTTCATTCCACTTGGCTCTAGAACAAAGCACAAAGGGAGGGCCAGGGGGAGATGAGGTCAGCCAGGCTGGCAAGCCGGGCCCTGTGATGCCCTACAAAGGAATTTGGAACAGTTTCTGGTCATGGGGTGGGGGAGCAGGGATGGCAGGAGAGGAGGTGAGGCACGATGAAGTCACCCTGGTTACCACTGGAGAGAGGATTAGAGGCAAAGGAGACCTGAGGCAGGTACATCAGTGGGATCAGTTCAGAAGGTGGGGTGCAGGCACTGGGGTGCTGGTGGTCAGAATCGAGGAAGCTATGGCAAGAGGAGAAGCAAGTCCTTGGGGTGGCTGATGGGTAGTCATCTTCAGGAGGTCTGGTGTGTACAGGGCTCCGTGTGGGGCAGCAGGACCCTAGTTCTGGAACTACTGGCTAAAATCGAGGTGAAGGGTCAAGAACAGGTGGGAACCTGGTGCTAAAATTGGGACCCAGGATCCTGAACATGAAACTGAGGGGCAGTTGAGGTGTGGTGGTTTTGAGCACCCTGAGATGGGACAGGCCACCTTCACTTCCAGTGCCACACCTACAAGCTTTGTGAACTCAGGCCAACACCTCAACCTCAATGTCCTGGTTTGTAGAAGGGAGACACCAGACCTAACTCACTGGCTGGGGGAGAACTGGATGGTGAACAGGTGTGAAATTCACAGGCTAGCAGAAATGGTTGCTTTGATGCTACGGCAATAAAGACATGAGATAGACCAGACAGAACAAGCCTCTAGCCAGAAAGTTTGGTGGGGTTTCAGCAACCAGATTCTCTTAAAGCTAGCTCCCTTCAATCTCCATTTTAAGCCTTGGGTAGGTCAAGGCCTGAATTTGTAGACATTAAGTCACTGTAGTATTGGGAAAGAAATTGGCCAAGGAGTTGGGCAGGGCGTTGGATCTGGTGCCTCTCTGTGCAGCTATGGACTCCTTCCTGTGTCTCTGGCATTTGTTCTCCGCTGAGATCTGCCTCATCTCCCAGTCCTAGGCACGTCTCGGTCCCTTCCTGCCATCTCAAAGTCCAGGGAGGCCCCCAGAATTCAGGAACCTTACTGCCCATTCTGGGTCGAGTATTTCTGGTAGGGTTGCCCTACCTGAGCCCATCAAGGCCCCAGGAGAGTCAGATGAGGAGCGTGATCTGGCCTTTTGAGTAAGGTCTTGGGAAAAGAGAAGAATTCTACAAGCCAGACTCTGACTCTCCACTGACACCAGCAGCGTCATCCATGAAGCCACCTTTGAGCGATGGAGAGGAATGGGGGATGGGCAAGATCACTGCAAGGTTGGCCAAAAGCCTGGGTTGGCCTTCTGCTGAGAAAGGCAGGCTGACAGGAGAAAGCCAGGTTGCCCCCAGCTCCTTCCTCAGGTCCTGGTCCCTCCAGCAGCGGGGAGGCGGTGAGCTCATCTTTTAGCCTCACTCCAAACAAAGGTGGCTGCTGGGGCTGGCAGAATGCAGCTCGGCTTCCTGCGGCCTGGCCTGGCTCTGCTCCTGGCCTGCTGCTCCACCTGAATGAGCGAGCTGTTCAGGGTCTCTCTGCTGACCAGGCCTCTCCTTGGGACCATCCACAGGGACCTACCTCAGCAGGGAGCCAGGGACCCCCTGGGTATTCTCAGCCATTGTCCTTGGCTTGTGCCCATTGTGGGAATAGTGAAATCCCTTAAAGGAAAGAGGCCTGTGGGTTTCTTTCCAGGACCAAAAGGAAGAGAAGAGCTGAGAAGCCAGCATCCTACTACACAGAATCAGGAGAGCTTTGGTGACCAGGGGGAAGGAAGGAGAGGGGAGGGCAGCCAGACTGAGCTTGTGAGGGAACACAGAGCGATGGCAGAAGTGGTCAGCTATGGAGAAGAGCCTGGTGCCTCATGGAGAGGAGGCTTTTAGGGCCTTCACTCCCCAAAGGGTGGGAGGCAGAAAGCAGAGTGATTAGAATATGGCTTCTGCAGCTCTGCCGTGTCCTAGCAGTGAGGCATTTTAAGAGCTCTTTCTCTGCAGGAAAGAGAATAATGGCCGCCTTCCTCATAAGAAAGGGACAAGGATTAATGAGTCAAGGTAAACAAAGTGCCATACCAGGTCCTGGCACAGACGCATCATTACTCATCACCACCATTGTGTTGAGCTGTGTGAGAGGACCAGCGACACCAGTTGTGTGTCTTTGGGAGTCTCTGGGCCCTGTAGCATGACAGACTGCTTGGCTTCTCCAGTGGACCTTGCCTCTTAGGACAGACTTCCTCGTTGGGGACCCCCATCTTCCTGACTCCAGCAGCACTCACCCCAAGGCATCGCTCTTCCCCTCTGAGTGCTCACCAGCAGTGTCCCCTGCACCTAGAAGACCCTCCTTCCTCTGAAGTTCACCCCAGTGCTCATCTCCCAGGAAACCAGCCTGGCTCTCCCAGCTGGCCGAGAATGCTGCCTTCTCCACTCAGCCAGCATTTTAATTTCAGGCAGCTTTAGGTACTGGCCACTTTCCAACTTTCATGAATTAAAGCCATGGGTACGTAGTCTGCCCCAAGATTGAGCTTCTTGGGGGCAGTAGCCCCAGAAAAATGGCCCAGAGTTGCCCGAAAGCATCCAGGAGTAACAGTACCAAAATTACCGTCATTTTCTAAGTACTGTCCCTGGACCACCTGCTGCAGACCCTTGTGGGGACTGTTAAAGATGTGGCATCTCGCTTTCACATCTGGCTCTGCTGGCTTCCAACTGTGTGACTTTCTCAATACCCCCAGCAGAGGGTCACTTCATCATCTGTAAACCAGAAGATTATAATCCCTACCTCCCCCACCTCCCCCGTGGGGGATGAGTTAGTGAGCTAAGTGTGGAAAGGCTCTGTCCCGCGAAGCAGGGTATGTCATGAAGGCTCTTCCTCTAGGAAGGAATACTGACGGCTGGGTTCCCCCCTGGCAGAACTGAGTGGGTATCTGCTGACTTCACTGGTGGACTCATTTGAAAGAAATGGGGACAGAGAAAGTTTAATGAAAATGGCTTTAAGGTGTGGTGGGCTAGACTGCCCCTCTGTACACTTCAGTGGAGTAGGGAATGAGAACCACATACACAGTTCAGAGAGGTGTGTGTGTGTGTGTGTGTGTGTGTGTGTGTGTGTGTGTGTGCAGGTATGCTTGCCTATGGGGGCATGCCTGTAGAAATCAGAGATTGATGTCAAGAATTCTCTATTGCTCTCTACACTTTCATTTATTTACTTTGAAACAGTGTCTCTCAGTAAACCCAGTGTTGGCTGTTTTGGTTAGACCAGCTAGCCAGGGAGCCCATAGTGTCTGCATAATTCTGTCCCCCAGTTTGGGGTTACAGATGCACATTGCTACAGCTGGCTTTTATGTGGGTGTTAGGCATCCACACTCAGGTCCTCATGCTGGCACAGGAGTCCTTCACCCACGAGCCACCCCCAGACAGGGTCTCTGTATCTCCAGCTCATCTGGAACTTACTGTGTAGCCCAGGCTGGCCTCAGAACTACGACAGTCTTCCTACCTCATCCTTGTGAGTGCTAGAATTATAGGTGTGAAGCTTGGAAATCTTTTAAATCCGGGGCAGTGAGGACTGATTCAGGTGGTTCAGATCCAGATATAGACTATACTGATCCTCCCTCCCTCCCTCCCTCCCTCCCTCCCTCCCTCCCTCCTTCCCTCTCCCTTCTTTTCTTCCTCCCTTTTTTCCACTATTTCTTTCTTTCTTCCTTTCTATTTTAAAAGAGGATAGCTTGAATCATACATGTTTCTGATGTAGTGAACAGAACATATCAATACTACCAAGGAAAGATCCTGCCCAAAAGTGAACCTATACCTCATCAGGCTTGCTCCACTTTGCAATAGTCAAGAATCATGAGGAGAGACAAGTGAAAGGTGAACTTGAGTCTCATCAAATGATTAGACTTAGGATGGTGTCTTCCATGCAAGACAGGGAAATGTGGCAGTGGGGTGTATTTTAAATTACAAGACTTTAAAAGAGCCATGTGTGATGTGGAGCTTATTTGATCCTGATCAAGCCAACAACGTCAAAATCCACTTTGAGGTAACTGGGGACACTGCCACTGGGCATTAGATTGTGTGTGTGTGTGTGTGTGTGTGTGTGTGTGTGTGTGTGTGTGTGCGCGTGCCTACAAATGTGTGTGGGTATGTGGAGGCCAGAAGCCAACCTTGGGCATTGTTGCATCTTATGTTTTGAGACAGGGTCTCTCCTTGGACCTGGAGCTTCCTGACTAGGCTAGGTTGCTTTGCCAGCAAGCCCCAGGCATCCCCCTGTCTCTGCCTCTCCAGTGCTGAGATTACAAGTGATTGACACCCTACCTGGCTTTTTTGCATGAGTTCTGGGAATCAAACTCAGGCCTTCAAGCTTACGTGACAAGCACTTTACCAATGCTTTGGCGTTAGATTTTAAGAAGTTGTTGGGCTGGAGAGATGGCTCAGAGGTTAAGAGCACTGACTACTCTTCCAAAGGTCCTGAGTTCAATTCCCAGCAACCACATAGTGGCTCACAAACATCTGTAATGAGATCTGGTGCCCTCTTCTGGCCTGCAGTCATATATGCTGTATACATAATAAGTAAATAAGTCTAAAAAAAAAAAAGTAAGAGTGTCTTTGAGTTACTAAAATAAAAACTGCCTTTATTTTTTTTTTTTAAGAAGTTGTTAACTTTGTTGAGTTTGTGGTTATTGTAAAATTCAGTCTTTGTTAGAGTAGCAAGCTAAAGTAGTCATATAAAAAATATCATACCTGGGTCTTTCTTTCTTTAAAATACATCAGCCATGGGGCTGGAAAGATAGCTCAGTGGTTAAGAGCACTTGTTGCTCTTGTAAAGGACCAGGGTTCATTTCCAAGCACCCACATGGCAGCCCACAACCATTTGTAATTTTAGTTCCAGAAGATCTGACATCCTCTTCTGGCCCCTAAGGGCACTGCTTATGGTGCATTCAGATGTAGACAAAACACTCATACACATAAAATAAAGATGAAACAAAAAACCTCCATCCCCAAGTAAGTGGGAGGGGTGGGCACAATGGGAACATTGGTGTCAGTCACTGGGCCCTCCTCAGTCTCCCTCCTTTAGAGAGTTTGAAATTGTTCCATAAAGAAAGCCAACGAGGGCTGGAGAGATGGCTCAGAGGTTAAGAGCACTGACTGTTCTTCCAGAGGTTCTGAGTTCAATTCCCAGCAACAACATAGAGGTTCACAACCATCTGTAATGAAATCTGGTGCCCTCTTCTGGCCTGCAGGGATATGTACTGTATACATAATAAATAAATATTTAAAAAAAAGAAAAAAGAAAAAAGAAAGCCAACGATCAGACCAAAGTTCCCAGGATAGCCTGCTTCCTCCCTCACTGAGTCTGTGCAGGAATCAAATGCCACATTATCCAGGTGCTCAATAAGATGCAGCTCCTTTCCCTCACTGAAACCCGTCTTGGGACGGTGCTCACAGCTGACCCCCCATCAGCCAGAGCTCTATGGCTGTGCTTCTAAGCAGCACCTGGCTCATCTCTGTTTTTACAGAGCCATGTCCTGACTCCTGTCCAGAGAAGACATTAGCTCTCTTGGGATTTCCATCAGAGCTGGAGGCTGTTCATTAAAGACAGGATGGTCAAGCAGGAGGAGTATAACAACGGTGTCCATTCACAGACTCCAGATCCTTCCCACATGCCACACACACCAGTTCGTGGGACTGGAGGCTGAGCCTAGAAGCTCCTCAAAAGCCAGGAGTGGGCATGACTGTGTAGACCCTGGAGCTTGGCAGAAAGGGAGGCAGAGGCGTTTCTTCCTAGAACCTCCATAGGAAAATAACCCTTTGAAAATTCAGCTGTGTTTACCAGAACTAAAACTAAAACCCTTGAGCTGATGATGCCTGGCACACAACAGGGCCTGAAAATGATAGATTTTTTCCCCTGACACCTTATCAGTCGTCACAGTCATTTGTTGACACCAATCCAAAAATAAGAATAAGATAAAGCATGGGTGCACAAAGGGCCAGGGAAGTTATCCAGGACATAGGAGAGATGACGCCCAGCCAGAGGAAATGGAGCCTCACAGGGAACAGCAGGATTCAGAAGAGGGAAGAGGGAAGCTGAGCAGTCTCATACCACCCTGGGCGGCGCCTTGGCCAAACCAGCTCCCGGATCAGTGTTGGGCAGATGCTGAGAGAGGCGAACCCCCAATTCACACAGTGATCTGGAGTGTCCTCAGGGGAGCAGCCCACCTACCTACAACCAGACATGGCTTCTGAGGGAGGAGCCACAAAGAGCCTGCCGCACCCATAAGCTGCACCAAGGCAACAATAGGTGTCCTCTGTTTCCCAAACTTGATCCAGATTAAGGATCAGGATCTCCAGGGACAGCAATCCATGTTTCTAAAAAGACCCTTGGTGGTTCTCATGATTAGGCTGAGGAAAGAAACTTCAAGGACAGAGATGCCTCTCAAGACTGGGCTCTGCATTCTTAATTTTCTAGGTGATTCTCATAGTTTGAGATCCACAGAAGCTGAGCATGGTGACTGAGGGTATGAAATCCAGGGTTATAATATCCAAATTCAAAGGCTTGTATAACTACTCTCTAGCTCTGGAGCCTTAAGCTCAGCATGGTAACTGAGGGTATGGAATCCAGGGTTATAATATTCAAACTCAAAGCCTTGTATAACTACTCTAACTCTGGAGCCTTGGATAGAATAATGTATCTCTATGCTTTTGTTTAGCTCTCTGTGAAATGGGGATGATAATACCTACTTACATGATGTGTGGGAGGCACTTGGTATGGACCTTGGGACCTTAACGTCCATTAGTTACTATCTGCTATAATCCGAAGGCTGAATCCTCTGCCCTTCCTTCCTTCTGACTCTTGGTGCATTGTCCTGGCACCTGGGCTGCAGCCTCCAGTAGAGTCTGCCTTATGGCAGGGTTACTTATATAGAGCCCTGACTCTGGGTTTCGGGGGGCGGGCAGACTCTGCCTAGGCCCTTGATTAAATCTTCACATACCCCTTGGTCTTTGCAAGACTCTGTGACATGGTAATGTCACATCTGCACTGGGAGAGACCTCAGAGATTACATACTCTGTTGCCCTTGTATGTACTTCCTGTATGCTAGGATTGCAGGCATGTATGCACTTCCTGTATGCTAGGATTGCAGGTGTATGTACTTCCTGTATGCTAGGATTGCAGGTGTATGTACTTCCTGTATGCTAGGATTGCAGGCATGTATGCACTTCCTGTATGCTAGGATTGCAGGCATGTATGCACTTCCTGTAGGCTAGGATTGCAGGTATGTATGTACTTCCTGTATGCTAGGATTGCAGGTGTATGTACTTCCTGTATGCTAGGATTGCAGGTATGTATGTACTTCCTGTATGCTAGGATTGCAGGTATGTATGTACTTCCTGTATGCTAGGATTGCAGGTGTATGTACTTCCTGTATGCTAGGATTGCAGGTGTATGTACTTCCTGTATGCTAGGATTGAACCCGGGGCTTTATGAATGCTAGGCAAAGACTCTACCAATTGAGCTACATCCTTAGCCCTTTCATAGGGTCCTCTTGAACTAGGGTTTGAGCTCCAGCATTGCCACCTACCATTTGAGCCCTGAGCTCTTCATCTTAAAAATGGACATTACAGTTGGCACAATGGCTCAGGGAATAAACACAATTGCTACCAAGCCAGATGACCCAAGTTCAAGCACGAGGACCTACCTGGTGGAAGGGGTGAAAGGACGCCCATAAGTTGTCCTCTGAACTCCCCATATACACACTCACCCCACAAACAGTGACTAAAGAAATGTAATAAATAGATTATTGGGCCAGTGAGAAGGCTCAAGGGAAAAAGAAGGACCTGCCACCAGACATGAGCACCTGAGTCTGATCCCCAAGACCCACACACTGGAAGGAGAAAACTGACCTCCCCAACTTGTCTTCTGACTTCTACATGGGAGCTGCGGCATGTGCACACCAACACAACATACAAATAAATGAATGTAATACAAGAAAGTTTAAATGGGCACAACACTGTGTCCGTCCATTGCCGCTTGCTAAGCAAGTGTCTTCTTCGTTCATATGGATGGACTCTTTAATGACGAGTGGTTATCACTGCCCAATACTGACTGCTGCTTTGCGAATATCCACAGAATCACAGTGGTGCAGGGCAAGTTGTCTGAGGATGCTAGAAAGGTTAGGCCACGGCTTAGAGTAACTTCGGGACCAGAGCCCAACAGAGCTCAAGTTCTGTTTTAAAGCCTTCTAACCTGTTTCTTCAGCCTCTGACACATCGTTTTCTTATTCATGGTGCAATCCTGCCTCAGCCCAATTACACCAACTTCTAGGTGGCCCCACCCGTCTTTGTGGCCCTGGTCCTTGTGGATCAAGTGTTGAATATTAACAGAGATCACTGTTCTCACTCTTTTGAGTCCTTAGTTCTTAGACAAGAAGCTCTGGAAAGTAGATCTTTCATCATGGTGTCTCCAAATGCATCCTTGGCACATCTTTCCCTGATAATTGAACAGCCCAGCACTGACTCCCCCACCCCATCCTCTCATGTCCTTACCATCATGGTTGGCATTTCCTAGTGTCCAGGGCTCATCTGAATCGAAGTGAGTGTCTCCTCCAATCCCTGGGCCAGGAAAGTAGGCGTGGGCAAGGAAGCCCCCTTCCCCATCAAATGGGGAGCTGTCACCATGGAAACCAGAAGCAAAGAAGATCATGATGTCTGCCTCCTTCCGGTCACTTTTGATCTCATGGTATGGCACCTCTTCAAAAGTCAGAGGGGTCACCTTCTGCCACACATCGAAAGCCTGACGAATAGCTTTCCGAGTGTCCAGCTCACCCACCTTTGGGGTATAGTTGTGAATGCTGGTGAGAGAGAGAAGGATCATTGGAAAAGAATACAGAATCAGAGACCAGTGGGGCTGAAAGGGATGTCAGAGCCAGCATGGTCCAGTGGCCTTCACGTTTTGAGTCCTAGAATTCTATTGAGAGGCCTGGCGGGGGAGGGCTGAAGAATAGGCTGACCAGGAAGATCATCAGCCTCCCTCCATCAGAATAGCTGTTTTCATCAGTTTTTATTCCTGACAAGGCTTGTGTTGCATAAGGGATTCCATCCAATGTGTAGTAGAAAACTGATAGGTAGACTCCTCTAAATTTAGCTCTTTCTCTCCAATACAGAAAATATACACATGTGTAAAAGTCACAAATACACTCAAATATACGAAGACATTACAGTGGAAAAGAACTAGCCATGTGGGCCTATCAGCAGCTGGTGTAGTTCAGCACATGACTTGATCCAACGTCTGACTTAGCTCTTTAAGGTAACTGTATCTGGTGCATGGTTCTCCACAATGGAACACTACTACTTATGAGTGCTCTGTCCCAAGAAGGCCTGGGGCATGGATCATCTTACCCATTCCACGGGAAGGGAGCAGAGGTCTAGGGAGGTTGTGTAATGGGAGGTAAGATCAGAGTTGGGCTAGAAACTTTTTCCCTTCCTCTTGATCCATTCCTCACCTTTGGAAGAACCGAGAGTCTTCTAAGTTTCCTTCTCTCTTTGAAAAAAAAAAAAAATCCTGTTCTGATACCTACATCTTGTCAGTAAGGAACACCCTTACTTTACCCCCATAATCTCTGCCTCAGTTTCTTTTACTGTACCCCAGCAACCGATCTGAGACAGAATCAGAGTTCTGAAAGGTGCCAAGCAGAGCCTGTCGGAGCCTTTCCTAGCCTGGTCCTTGCCCATGTCTCTGTGAACCCTGGTGTCTGGCTCTGCTGTGCTGGGTTTCATTATCCTTGTCCCAGCCACTGTGGGGCTCTTAGATGGAATTTGGTCTGTCCTGGCTTTCCCAGGCACGGAATGACTGTTGTGACCCATGTCTTCATCCCTTACTCTCCTTAAGAAACAGCAGAGGCTCTGCATTGGGCATCTTGGGTGAAGTCTGTCAGGATGAAATCGGGAATCCTGCAGAGGCAGGGCAGCTTTTAAGCATGAACAGTGAGCTCTGCCTTGGGTCTTTACACAGCAGAATCCTACTAAACAATTCATACCCATGTTCAGTAACTGAAAACCGTAGGCATCTAGGTGGAGCATAACTAATTCCCAAAGGACCAGGCAAACCAGGAAACCTGAAGCCAGAGTCATCTGTGGAGGCCACAAGGAAGACAGGGTCACAGGCTTTCAGCCTCTGGTCCTGATGTCCACATGCCTGGCCTTTGTCCTGACCCCACCCCCACCCTCATACACACCTACCATGTGAACCTCAGAGACTTGGGCAGGAAAAACAGAGTGAGCATGGGGGTCAAAGCCAGGGAGGAGGCAGGGGCGCAGCACCTGTAGGTGATGTGCTTCTGCCTCCACTTCTGTCCAGTCAGGGCATAGCGCTTGTTTCTCCGCCTCCTGCTCAAGTGGGGATGGTCAGGGACACCGCATCGGGGCTTCTTCATCCACCTGGGCAGAGAGAAGGCAGACACACAGACACAGACACAGACACAGACACAGACACAGACACAGACACACACACACACACACACACACACACACACACACGAATTATGGTCACTGAACACTCTAGGAGAGCGTTGCCCAGTCCACAACTCCAGTCTGAATGGCAATGCACATAAGGCATTTATTTGATAGGCTGACCGATTCATTAATTCATTCATTCCCAAGGGGAAACACTTGCATTTAAGACACACTTAAGACCCTGGAATCAAGAATCACTTGTAAGTTCTGGTTCTACCAAGCAAGGACCCCAGGCAAGGGATGAAGTCAACATGAACCCCAGTTTCCTCATCAGCATCATAACTGCAATAAAATTCTAACCCCCAGCTCAGTCTACAGTGCTCCACACGGTCTAGCCCCTGCCCACGTGACCAGCAGCTGTTACCCTTCTGCCGTCAGCCAGCCAGCCACAGTGGTGTCTCACTGCTCTAGAGTCTTTGCAGCGGAGGTTTCTTTGCTTGTCATCCTCTGTCTACAGGTCTCGGCCCTTCAGAGAGAGCTTCCCTGATGAACTGATCTACTACGCCATCCTAATATGGCTTAACTTGCTTAATGTTCCCTTCTAGCGGTTCGGTTCTCACTCCTGGGAATGTATACAGCTGCTTTCTTGTAGACTCTCTGCCTTTCTCACCAGATTCCCAGCTGCATGCTGATAGGAGAGTTGCCTGTCTCCCTAGGGCAGGCACAGTGCCTCCCATAGAAGGGGGTCGATAGTGATTTCTTAACCAACGATGGACTGACTGACTGAATGAATGAATGAGAACTCTTCGACACTACAGCAGAAGAGCATGAAAGACAGGAAGTGTCCTCTTGCTACAGGAGTTTAAGAAGTGGCTCAACACCCAGGTGCTCCGTAAAAACAGGTCTTGGGAGGCTGAGGCAGGAGGACCAAAAGTTGCAGGCCAGCCTAGTCTGCACAGTGAGACCCTGACTCAAAAAAAAAAAAAAAAAAAAAAGTCTCTGAGAAGATGTAGAACGTAATTTTCTGGAGTACTTGTTACATTATATTGTGGTTCTAGATATTGCTTGGTTGCTTCTAATAATGGCAGATTCTTTGAGGACAGGAAGCATGTTACATTTGTCTTTGTGCCCCCCAAAAAGCTAGTCTAGTGCTTGGAACTTAGTCAGTCTTGATAAACTTGTTGGTTATTAGGTAAGGCACAGGGAAAAAGCCTGGGACATCACTGGGGATTTAAGATGGGCCCAGGTAGGAGATTTAAAAAGCCACAACTGACTAGGGCCGGAGCTCCCTGCAGTTTGCGTTCCGCACTGGCCCAACAACCGACCCACTGAACTTGGCATTGCTGGAGGGGAAATGTCTGACCTCATTCACAGCTGTTAAAAGCAGTTGCCATTGGCAATGGAGAAAAGATGACAGGCTGTTTTAACCACGTATGAAAAGCCCCTAGAGGGAACGCACTAGGTCTTACTCATTCATCTTGGTGTGCCCCACTCACTCAGAGAGTAACCTACACTCACAGCAGTTGTGAATCGCCATGACAGCAGCACACATCCATGTAAACATCTGCAGTGCCCTCACATTCATATGCTCTTAGAATTCTTTGATTTGAGATGGGATCTTGCTAGGTAGCCCAGGCTAGCTTCAAATTCATGATCCTTCTGCCTCCATCTCTTAAGTGTTAGGATTATAAGAGATACAACTCCACCTGGATTGCTTTTAGAATTTTTATTTTAAAAAATTTTAATTATTTCTTTATTATTTTTGCGTGTACATGATGTGTTTGGGAGTGATGTGTGCAATGTCATACATGGAGCCCAGAGGATAGCACATGGAATCGGTCCTCTTCTACCTTGACATGGGTTCTAGGGATCAAACTCAGGTTGTCAGGATTTCGTGAATAAATCAGGTCATTTGGAGAACAGAAGTGAGTGAGGCAGGCCCACCACTGCACTGACTTGGTGGCTGTCAATGCAGTGTAGTGAAGAAGACTGGGCTCTGTTTCCTCTTCTTAACACTTAGCAGAAAGTTGAGTTGGAGGAGCTATGTGGCTGGATGAATGAGTGAAGGAATAAATGTGTGACATTTCCCAAGGTAAACACTCAAAAATAGTACTTAACATTGTGACTCAAACCTCCTTTTACTAACACACCCTGGACAGAGAAGCCAGAGCCATCCCTGATACTGCAGGGCTGGGTAAGAGCTGAGAGCCCCACGGCAGGAAATGGGCCCAGTGAAAAGCAGTCATGGCCCAAAGTCACAGAGCTAAGGTGGAGCCCTCTGAATTCCTCCCACCCCACTCCCGTCTGGGACTAAGCGTGAACAGCTTTTTCCTTCTGTGTGTCCAGAATACTGCTCCCATCTTCCTAAAAGAGGTGCGGCAAAACTGTGGGTAGGCAACGTTGCCTCTTTCCTCAGTTCATTCCCTTTGTCTCCTCTTTTCCCATCCCCCTGCTGTGGTTTGAACCCTGTCCAGCAGGCCTGGGGCTTTCTGGAACAGAGGAAAATCCAAGGCCAGGTGGTGCCTCAGCAGAGACACCAGTGCTCCTGGCCCAGGATGCACTGCCATGAAGCCTGCAGAAATGCCTCAAAATAACACTGTCCTGGGAAGGAGGCTGGGACCTATAAGCCACTCACCCATAAGGCCAAGGACCAAGGATTCTGCTCACAGCCTCCTAGGAGCCTTCAGATGTACTGTCTCTGAAGTTCACAGTACCACAGTAAAAAGAAGGAAGGACCGGGAAATGTTTGGATAGAATCATGGATGGCCAAGTTTTAAGTTTTGCAGCTTGGAATAATGGACTGAAGGATTTGATGGCCAAGCTCAGCACTCCAAGTCTCCCAGAGACGGTTCCGTCCCAGAGCAACTTGTCTGAAGGATGAACTGATTTTCGAGCCACCATTGTGTGCATTTTCCATCCTGCCTTCTGCCAGTTCTCCGGTGTCCTCAACCAGCCCTGCCATCTGCTGCCGTCCTCACGTGGGCTCCTCTCTCCCCTTTAGAAATTCATTTCTGCTCTTTCTCTGCCTTCCGGGCCGGAATGCCTCTCCCGAAACAGTTCCAGTGGCTTTCATGGAGATTTTCTTTTTAGTTCAATTTTTTTGTACTTATTTACATTTTATATATATATTATTATTATTAGTGTGTATATGTCCACACACACGGTCAGAGAACAACTTTTAGGAGCTAGTTTTCTCCTTTCAGAGTGGGATCCAGGGATTGAACTGAGGGCATTAGGTTGTGTGACAAGCATTTTTACCTGCTGGGCTCATCTTATCAGCCTATGGTTATTTCTAAAAAAAAAAAAAAAAAAGCTAGGCATAATGGTGTCAAATACCTTTAATCCCAGTACTTGGGAAGCAGGAGAATCTCTTTGAGTTCAAGGCCAACCTGGTCTAAATCCTGAGTTCCAAGACAGCCAGGACTATGTAGAGAGATCCTGTCTTAAACAAAGCAAAACTAAACCAAAACATAATCAAGCTATTCTCATCTTTTAAAATTTCTATTTATTTATTTATATTTTAAATATTTGTTTTATTTTTTTATGGGTATGTATATACCTGAGTGTATGTTTGTGCAGCAGGTGCATGCAGGAGACCTCAGAAGTCAGAAGAAGGCATCAGACCCTGGAACTGGGGTCACAGGAAGCTGTGAGCCGCCATGTGGGTGTCAGGAATTGAACCTGGGTCTTATGCAAGAGCAGTAAGAGGTCTTAAATGCCGAGCTATTTCTCCAGCAGACCCTATTGTGTGTGTGTGTGTGTGTGTGTGTGTGTGTGTGTCTGTCTGTCTGTCTGTCTGTCTGCACACATGCATGTAGAATATGGTAGAGTGGGTTCTCTCCTCCCACTTTGACATGGGTTCTGGGGACCTAACAAATGGCTGGTACAACAAGCCCCTTTACCCAGCGAGCCACTACGCTGGCCCAACCTTCTCCCACGAGAAACAAATAAAAACATGTCCTTTTCTGGCCACTGCCCATTTCTTCCCCTTCCCTTTGTCCTCAGGCTTCTCAGCTGCTCATGTCTCCTCATCACCCTCTGACTGTGTTCCCACCATCCCTCTGGGCTTAGCCACAACCTCTTGATTCCTAAGCCCAGCAAAGCCTTTCAGCCACCTTTCTGTTTGAACACTCAGCGGCTACCCCAGCTGGCCACGCCCTCTCGCCTCCCCCACTCTGGCCACTCCTTCTAGGCTGGCTTTGTGACCCTCTCCTCTCTATCCTCTTTTCCATGTCCCTGAGTGGGGAGAACTATTCTCATGGCTGGATTTATGTTACTGCCTCCTCAGCATCTCCCTGGGGTTGGTATGTTTCTGAGCCCTAGGATGGCCTGGCCAGATGACTGTTTTTCACAAAACAGTTGAGTAGGAGGCTGGGGCTAAGCAGAGTGCCTGGCACAGGCGGGCACCCGAGTAGGAGGCTGGGGCTAAGCAGAGTGCCTGGCACAGGCGGGCGCCCAGCAGGTGTTTGATAGATGGGGAAAGCGCGACAAGAACTCTCAGCCTGCGATTGCTCCATAGTTCTCTGCATCAAGTGAGCCATGCGTGCACATCTTAGGGTGCCCCAGAGGGTGACAGAGAGAGCTCTTAGTTACTGGGGCCTGATGAGACCAGAGAGACCTTCTATAACCCACTCTCTCACTGTACTGACAAGGAAACTGAGGCCCAGAAGGGTTAAGTGACTTGTCTCCAGTCACACAGCATAAAGTTAATAGCCAAGATATGGGGTTGGGGTGAAGAATGAACCAGAACTGGATCCATGAAAGGGCACTCTTTGGTATCATCTCCCAAGGAGGCATTAAAATACAGAAATAAAGGGAGGTAGGATGGGCATAGTATGACCACGACAAATGTGAACAGAGTCCAGAGAGTTCAAAGGCACAACATCCTATGCAAATCTTACTCGATTGTTGTCTGATCCAACACACCGGTGACTGGGATCCCGTAAAACTGCTGCATAGTGGACACTGCTGACTGCAGGGCCTTCCCGGAATGCAACGCAGATGCCCGTGACTCATAGGGAAGCAGATAGCCATAGGATTTTAACCAGTGCTGAAAGACATGTGAAAGAAAACAGCGCATTAGGCTGGAGGAGGCTCCGTTCCACATGGCAGAGGTTTGCCCTTTAAACGGAATCATTTTACCTAAAGTACGAATGGGCCCACACTCTGACTTGCTCCTCCATTTCACCCTGCAGATGTGGTCACGCTACTCTCCAGATACGTAACTCTGATTGGCTCGCTCCCCACGGTCACCCTCTCACTGGCTGTCCACTACAGAACGACGCTAACTTGGTATTCAGATCTTTTCCTGCCCCCTTTTTCACGGCTTTGATGCTTCCCACTGACATGAGCCTAACATGCAAGGGCACAGGGGCAGCTCACTCACTGAGGTAGAACAGCCCGTGGAAACCTTCCCTCCTAAAACACATCGTGCCTGAAGTCAATCTGATAGAGCGTCACACTGCGCTGTGTCTGTTAGCAGGAGAATATATATATATAGTCTTCATTGCTAAACTGTCTCTCCACAAAGCAACCCATTATAAACAATTATAAATAAGCAAAGCAACATATTCCACATATAGATAAATAATAAATGCATAGAAAAATCTATTATGTAAGAGGATTTCTTGCCTTTCAGAAATGCACATTTGAAGGCTTACATAAGGATGTGTGGTATCTGCAGCTGGTGCTTAATGGGCCCCAAAATAAAGGCATGGATATACTTTGAGAGAGAGAGAAAGATAGAGAGATGAAGGAAGTGCAGCAAAATGCTCACAGCTGAAGACTCAGGTGAAGGGTTGTCAGTTCTTTGTCCTGATCCTGTCAACTTCCTGAAAGTCTTAGTTGATGTTAACAGTGTGTGTGTGTGCATATGCATGTGTCTGCATGTGCACATACACATGTGCAGAGGATTGAACCCAGGGTTTCTTGTATTCATCTAGGGCCTCAGCTCCCTCCAAAATTAAACAACAGCAACAATAAAAACCAACCTAGCTGAATATCTCTTGGTTAGAGAGTACCATGGAGGACTTCTTTTGTGCTTTTCTGTTTTCCAAGTTTGTTGTTGTTGTTGTTGTTGTTGTTGTTGTTAATGGAATCATTTTCTAAAATGGGGGAAATGGCTGAGGATGTGACTCAGTAGTTGGGCTCTTGACTAGTGAGCACAAAGGCCCCGGGTTCAATTTCAAACACTACAGAGACTAGAAGAAGTTTGGGTAAAGAAGGTCTGTGGAGGCCCAATTTACTCAAGATCAGAGAATCTAGCTTGCTTTACCCAGCAGGACTGCATAAGGGGATGATCTGACCACGCGGCATGAATATCAGGCATTTGGAAGAGTCGGCACTTGGCTATATCTAGCAAGGGGGAGGTCTTTTGCCTCACCACTAGGCCTTGTTATAAAAGCCCTTTTGAATAAAGTTCTGGGCTGTTGGGTATTGACCCAGGTCCTCCCAAAGCTCTCCTGTGTTTCTGTCTTCTCATCACCTAGGTCTCTTCTTCTACCTGATACTTTCTTATCCCTCTCTCCTCAAGAGTACCCAGGGTAAAGTGGGGGCTGGTCCCCCACAAAGGTCAAGAGAGCAGTGAGACCACAGGATAGCAAGGTAAAGGAGCTTACCCCACCCCCAAAGGTGAGAAGGGATGGAAACCCAAAGAAATGAGAACACTGAGGATCCCTATGTCACCTTCTGGAAAATGAGCGAAACCTCCACATTCTTAATGTGTCAGGAATACCCTCAATGCTAGATTTGCAGCCACAAAACCCAATTCTCTGCCCATCTCCAGAGGGTCATCTTGAGTACTGATGAGTGAGTGTCGGGGGAGGCACCTTGGGAAATGTTACTATTCCCTTCTCATGTATGCCAGGCTGGATTTGAACTTGCTACATAGTCAATGATGACTTTGAACTTTCTGATCCTCCTACCTCCAAGGTGTGCTACCATGCCCAGTTTCATTGGGTGCTAGGGAATCAAACCCCAAGCTTTATGCATGCTAGGTAAGCACTCTACCAACTGAGCTACAGCTTTAGCTCAAGAGCTTTTGGGTTTTGTTTCTATACAAACAACTTTATTGTGAATATGTCCCTTATTGTAAGCCAAATCAAACCACTTTTAGAAGGTAGCTGCCAGAACTATAAGTAAGTTACTCTTTATTTTTCACCAAAGGCAACTATAACATCTTCACTGCCTTGTGATAAAACTGATTAAAAGCCAAATTGCCAGAATAATAGTCTTGGAACATCCGCAAAAGAGCGACAACTTTACTCCTCTCATATTTGGTGTCTAAAACATGTTTTCCCCTCAGAATGATGCTGCAGTGTCAATACTCACAGTCCCCCAACACTGTTTCTCTTCTATGCCTCTGCACATACGTTTCTCTCTGCTGAGTATTCTTAGTTTGGCAAGAACCTTTCATATTTTAATGTTCAATCCATAAATTACTACCCCTGGAAGACTTCCCAGGCTAAGTGAGTTCTCTCTCCTCGGTGCTCTCTATACTCCTATTACAGATGTTACGGATCCTATAACATTGGGCTCCAATCATTGCATATCACCATCCACCGGATTCTAAGCTCCTTGTGGGAAGGTTCCCTCCATCTCTATATAGCCAATGCCTGCAACAGAGTTGGGCATACTTTAGTTGTCATTATGTCCAGTCAACAAACATTACAAACACTTACTACATGCTAGGCACTGTGCAAGGTTTGGGGTTACAATGATGACTACGGAATTCACAAACTGACAAGGAACCCTGTAATGAAAATAGAGTAGTACAGAACAGATGTGAGAGGGTTCTATGGGAGAAAAGGGGGCGAAGGGATAAAGGGAAAGGTGAGGTCATGGAAGACATCCAGGTGGAGATGAGACTCGAACTGTCCAGCAGGTATGGGTGGCACAGTCTGGTTAGTAAGTAAAAACAACTGAACTTTGGATGACAGTAGGAGAAGAAGTTGGAAGGAGGGAAGTGGAGGGAGGTGGCATACAGTCATCTATCTCAAAGTGGCCATGTTACAAAGAATCATTTGGGACTTGACCCTGGGTCCATGATCAGCCACAAAACTCAAATACTGACAGGTAGTGATGTCTGGGAAGCTGACCAGTCACTCAGCCATTCACCTGCTCTAACATCTATCCCCAGGTCAAATCCTATCAGCAAAGCATTAAGTCTCCACGCCGTCTTCTCTCTGCTAAGGAGCATGGATCAGAGACTAGTCAACTCTGAATCCACTGCTTACCTCTTCTCTGCCACTCACATGCTCCTCTGACTTCTCTAGGGAGAAGCCTCTGCTCACACTAAACACACACCAACTCCCAAACGGTCTTTGCTCTTTCATACTTCCAGGCTCTCCCTGGTGGTTAAAATCCCCATTCTCTTGATACATGGTAGCACACTCCTACTCATCCTTCAGTGTCTCCACTTTCATTATACTTTCCTTAAAAACCCCTGGTAGAGCTGGGTGGCCTTCTTTATTCCCGAAGTAACTTGTATACACTGCTAAATGTTGTTACTACCATGCACTGTACCTGTTCACTGATTGTATCTGTTTTCTCCATCTACATTGAGTTCCTGGGGAATAGAAGCTGCCATTGTTTTTAAACCTGCTATGGTATTTAGCAGTGTCTGATTCAATAGTCACCAAGTTCATGAATGAGTAAACGAATGAACAGTTGGCTTGGGAGGCACTGTCTGAGTACCAAGAAAAGGAATTCATCTTGAGGAGGCTTAGTAAGTAATATACATGAAAACATGAAGCATAAATCCTGGTATTTAGTAAAGGCAGAAAAAAGTATTTGCTGAAATTTATCAGTTATGCTTTGGCTCCTCACCCTGATCAGGTGATGGGGTCTATTGTCCTTTCTGAAGAAAAAAAAAAAAAGATAAAAGTCACTAAAAGAAGCAAGTCTCCTTCAGTTTTAAAAGGAATGACTTATCTTCCATCTTTTTACACCTTTGACCCATTAATCAATCATCATGCATGTCAGAAGCCTAACCCTGACAGCAGTTAACTCACTCTAAGTGTCTGACACCTTCCAAGTGCCGAAAGAGGTGTAAAACCCAGAGGAAAGTGAGAAGTAGAGCAGGTACAGCAGACCTGGAATAGCCGGGCTGAACCAAAGACGTGGAGATCATAGACAGAACAGCGTGATTGGTCTGCTGGCCACAGGGTGGGACTTCAGTCCCTGAGGAGCCAGAGCCCAGTAATGAAATGACAGGGCAAGAAGAACAGAGGATGAGGAGAGAGGGGGAAAGGTGGCCCTAAGAGAAGAGCTGGCAGACAGCAGAGGCGGTGGTGAAATCAGAGGGGGATGGGAGTGGGAAGAGAAGGAGTGGCTAAGGAGCGCACTTGGAAAACCAAGATGGCCTGGGGAGGAGAGAGAAGCTGGATCGGTTACAACAGATGGTCCCGAGGCTTTCAAGAGCATCACATCTATTTGGATGGGCCAGCAGAAGGTTGACTTGGGAGGATGGTCAGGTGTCTGAGCAGGAGTGAAGTGTCTGCTGGCATTGCCAGAGAGGCTAGTGATGAAGACTATGGAGAAAGACCCGACAATCTGATCTGGAAATCTTGATTGGAATGAGGCAGAGAGAATCAAAGACTGTGATTAAAGAATCTGGGGTCCAGGAAGACAGGGTGCTCCATCAGTAAAGTGCAAGCAGGGGGACTCGAGTTAGATTCCTAGAACCCAAGTGCAAATGCTGGGTGTGGTGATGCATGCTTCAAATCCCATACTGAAGAGACAGACCCAGGCAGGTCTCCAGGGCTCTGTGACCAACCAGCCTCGCCTAACTGGCAAGCGCCAGGCTAGTGAGAAATTCTGTCTCAAAAAACAAGATAGACAGCTCCTAGAGAACGATTCCCTAAGGTGGCCTCTGACACACACACACACACACACACACACACACACACACACACACACTGGCTGGGCAATCAAATCCCTAACTTGGGTGCTGATGTGAGCAATAGGAACAAAGCATTGAAAGAGTTGCAAGTCCCATCTCAGGGCTTTGTCTGTGGAGGAGAGGAGACAGTGGAACTCCCCAAAGGAAAGCAAGCAACCCGGGACCGTCTTGCAAGGATGCATGAGAGATGTTCAGGCTGGTGGGGAAGGGCTTCAAGAAGAACAAGACAAGAAGGAGAGCTGCCCTGTGGGCACAGAGTGCAGAATGAGAGATTGCAGGACACAGATCTTGACTCTAGAAGGCACAGCTTTTTGGCAGGCAGAGATGATCTAATTACGACAATGACCACAGATGTTATTATGAGGGTGCCTACGCTGCCCTTGGCATTGTGCTCAGCACTCAGAAGACAGCCACCTATGCAGGAAGAATGGTGATTCCCAATTGTAGATGAGGAAACTTGGGTTTAGACAGACTCAGTGATTATTCAGGGCTACAAAACTACTAAGCGGTAGGATTTAGGCTCTCCACATGGTCAGTCAACCTTCCCCCTTCTGGGACTTTCTGCTTCTCATACGCCTCACATGCTCAGATCACAGCATGCGTGTTTGTGCTGTGGTTCCTGTGCTGTTAGGTTTTTCTTTGTTAACTTGACACAAGCTGGAGTCATCTGAGGAGAGGGAACTTCAATTGAGGAAGTACCTGCATCCCATTAGCCTGCAGAGAAGTGGGGGGGGGGCATCTTCTTGATTAATGTTGGGTTGTGGGAGGGCCAGCATACTGGAGGTGGTGCCACCCCTGAGTAGGTCATGAGTGGGGTAAGAAAGCAGGCTGAGAAAGCTATGGGGCTGGCGTCAGCAGCATCCCCCATGGCCTCTGTTTCGGTTCCTAACTCCAGGCTCCTGCCCCGACTTCCCTTCATAATGGATCGTGACCAGAGTGTGTAAGGGAAACAAACCCTTCCTTGAGTTGCTTTTGGTAAGTGTCTGTCACAGCAACAGAAACCCAACTAGACGGTTCCTGTGCCATCACTTCTGCAGCTTTCCAAACCACAGGCCTCATGGGACCCATGATTCCTTGGTGTTCCTTACTACTCATATCCAGTGTTTTACCAAAAAGCATTGGTCCTATCTCCCAAACATCAAATCAACTTGTTTCTGCCCATTCACTCATTCAATATTCTTTATTTTTAAAATTTTGAATTTTTAGGTACATATCTCTGTGTTCCTGAGTATGTATCTATGTATGTGCACTCCACATATGCAGGAGCCCACAGAGGTCAGAAGGGGTGTCCAACCCTATGGAACTGGAGTTACAGGTGAGCCACCATGTGGATGCTGGGACCTGAACCTGGGTCCTCTGCAAAATCAGTGAGCACTCTCAACTGCTGAGCCATCTGTCCAGCCCCGCTGATATTTATTGAGCAACTTACTATAGACCAGGCTCTGTGTACTAGGGCTGTAGCAGAACAAAACACTTCAGCTCCTTTCTGGTTGCCATCTAGTGGGAGAATCAGTAGTAATAAGTGTGGTGAAGGGTAATGTAGGCCAAGGAGATAGAGAATTCTTGGACAGCTATTTTATAGAATGTGGTCAGGGAAGGTACCAGACATTTGAAGAAGAGACATTAAAGAAGTAAAGGAGTGGGCCATGTGAATACTAATTCAGGAGTATTGCAGGAGGACTAGGGGAATGGCCCAGTGGGAGAGCATGTTCCTAGCACGCATGAGGCTCTAGATCTCAGGAAGCATCCTCGAGAGAGTTACATTAATTCTCTTTATACCTGTGGGCTAGATAGGGTCCTATTCGAAGATAGTTCACTTGGGACCTACAAACTTCCACATACTAAATATTGCTAATTTAGCTGGTGCCTTTAGGCAAAGGACTTAACTACTCTCTGCATCATGTTCCTCATCTGGCAACAGCAGATGATGAAAGAATTGTTAAGAGGACTCAGTGACATGGAGCATTAGGTAAGAATGGTCTTTGAAGATGTTCACATCCAAATTCCCAATGCCTGTGAATGTCGTGTAACAAGAGAGACTGTCCTGATGGGATCAAGAATCTTCCAACAGAGAGATTACCCTGGGGCACCAAGGAGAGTGACATGGAGTCACAGGAGTCCTCAGAGGAGGGAGGCCGAAGAGTCAAAGTCAGAGATGTGATGAAGGAAGCAGAGGGTCCTCGGCCAGGAAATGACAGCAGCGGCAGGAAGCTGCGAGGCATAGAGTCTCCCCTGGAGCCTTCAGAAGAATGCAGCCATCCATGCCTACGCCTTGACTTTAGTGCCATAAAACCACTTGGACTTCTAATTTCCAGATGTTTTTGTGGTGCTAGGAATCAAATTCAATGCCTTTCATACACTGTACAACTGAGCTATATGATCAGCTTTATAAATATAATTATTGAGACAAAGTCTCAATATGTAGCTCTGGCTGGCTTGGAACTTTCCTATATAGACCAGGGTGCCATCAAACTCACAGAGATCTACCTGCCCCTGTCTCCCAAGTACTAGGATGAAAGGTGTATGCCACCATGCCTGGCTAACAGCTAGATTATTTTATTTAACTAAATCTGTGGCATTTGTTGTAGCAACAATAGAAAACTAGTACATGAGCACAAAGCCTTTGATCTTGACAATATTGTTACTGTATTCTTGTGCCTATACTCTGCAACACAGTGACCACCACCCTTGGCCACCTCTGCTGTCTCAGTCTCTCTGGTGACTTCTCCAGTATCACCTTGGTCACTGGGTTCGTTCGTTCTCTTGAATTCCTGTCCCACTAAAAACCTTTCTCCTCTTGCCTTGCAACTGAGAGCACTTGCTGCTGGACCCCTGTGTTAGAACTACTTTTTAAAAAACGTCCAATGAATACAAAACCATTCAAGGGTCCAGGAAATGAGATGTTCAGGAATACTTAGAAGATCAATGTAATTTCACAGGCATGTTTTGCAATGTATAGAGGAGAAATCACTTATTTAAAATTGCAGAGCAAGATGGCGGGGGGGGGGGGGGGGGAGAAAGGGAGCACAGCATTCAGCCTCCAGGGAGGGTTCTTTCTGTTGTACTAGTTCTTCATTGCTTCCAAAAGCGCTCTCTCTCTCTCTCTCTCTCTCTCTCTCTCTCTCTCTCTCTCTCTCCCTTCTTCTTCAGTTCCAGTCAGTCTAAAAAGGGCCCTCAGAATCGCCCACAACACCCAGATGAGCTTCTTGACAAACACCTTAATGGTACAGCGTTGCCTGTTGGCTGCCGTTGGCTCTTGAGTGGGTGGTAAGTGCACTAACAGGAATTCCCGGGAGCTCTGCACAGTGTCCTTGGCCCACTCCCAAGAGGCCACCACAAGCCAGACAATCACCAGGCTTGGGGAGGTGGCACATTTGGGGTTTTGGGTCAGCACTGGGATGTCCGTTTTCTAATTCTGAGAAGGCCTCTGACCCAGGCCAGGAGTGTGGCCACACTCTCATTCACTCTGAGGAGGCAGGAGGCCTGGTCTTCCTTAGTTTTTCCATTACCTTCCTGGTTCCCTCTGCTTCCTGATGAGTTAAGGAACAAGGAGAGGGAAGACAAAGACCCATGGTTAAGGCTAGTTCTTTAATGGGAAAATGGCTGACTTAGATAACTTGTAACTAGTATGGAAGTCTCCATTATTTGAGTTCAGGTGGGTTGAGTTGTGGAGTCCATCCTCTAGTTCCTCATTGCCAGTGCAAAGTCTAAGCCCAGATCTCAGTAAGCTTCAAGAGCTTCCTTGTCACCTTCCCAAATACCTACCCTCTAGCTCTGACTAATCTCCTATGTTGCCTGAACACATCCTGCAGACCAAGCCTCATTTTCACGATAGAATATCACATTCCCTTGTATTCTGGCCTTGTCCCGACGAACTATTGGATATCCTTCAAAATGTGCCTTGCATGGGGGAGACGATCTGTCCCAGATTTAGTGGACTCACAGTGGCATCATCCCATCCCTCAGAGTCTATCTCCCACTACAGCATCCACAAGGCTTTACACGCGCCTGTAACCCCACGGAACTCTCGCTTGTGAGCTTACAGCTTGGCATTGGGAGACAGTTACATAAGTATTTTAACACTTTATTGAAATTGTGGTAAGTGGAATGAAAGGCTAGGACAGGGTGCTGTGAGAGTGCTTACCAGAGATATCGGCTGTGATGTCAGGCATGACCTCCCCAAGCATATAACATCTCAGGTGAGACCCAAGGCTAAGTGAAAGCTAAAAAAGTGAACATTTCAGGGAAAGAATTATTCTGTTCAATTTCTGAAAGGGAAGGAATTTGTAGATGAGAAAAGTAGAAAGTGTGCCAAGGTGGCTGGAGTCTAGCAACCAATGAAGGGAGTCAGTGGGGAAAAAGGAAGCGTGAGAATGGGAAGCACTCAGCCACACAGGGCCTCAGAGGCCACGCAGAGCAGAGTGGTGGGTGCTGGCCATAAGAGGCTCACTGCATGTGCTTTCTACTTTTGTGTGTGTTGGAAATGTTTCCATAATAAAATTTAGTAGCACTTGGGGCTGGAGAGATGGCTCAGTGGTTAAGGGCACTAGTTACTCTTCCAGAGGTCCTGGGTTTAATCCACAGCACCCACATGACTGCTCACAACTGTCTGTAACTCCAGCCCCAGGGAATATAGTGTTCTCTTCTGACTACTGAGGGTACTGCATGCCTGTGGTACACAGACATCCATACCTAGAAAATAAACATAAATAAATCTTTTTAAAATTAGTAGCATTTTAGTAATAATAGGTTAGCCATTGTCCTAGAAGTCATTTAAGCAAGAGGAGGGTGGGAACAATATGGTCTAATTGGAGTACATTAAAAATTTTGTTATTACTAAAGACCTTAAGTATTCAGAAAGACATAAAAATAATAAACAGACATCAGATAATCACCATCCAGCTCTGCAGTGAAGTGTTTACTGTTTCCATATCTGCTCACACCACACTTTGAGCTCCTGGGGAAGAGGTCAACAGGGGGAGACAAGTGTTGGAAGTCTTGTTTATAGGACAGAGCGAAACAGGCTATATTTTGTGCTATATCGGTTTTACTTTTTAATTTTTATATTAAAATTTTACTTAGTAACTTTTATTATTCTCCTCCCCACCCCACCCTACCTGTGTGTGTGTGTGTGTGTGTGTGTCACACGTGTGCGTGCACACATGCCATGGCACAGGTGTGGAGGTCACAGGACAACTCGTGGCATTCTCTCTTTTGACCTTTGTGCAAGTTCTGAGGATCAGACTCATGTCATTAAGTGCACATCATCGGACAGCACAAGCCTTTACCCACTGAACTATCTTGCCAGACTTTTGGGGGTGCGGGGCAGGGTCTCCTATAGTCCAGGCTGGCCTCAAACTGCATGAAAATGACCTAGAACTTCCTGATCTTCCTGCCTCCACTTACAAAATTCTGGGATTACAGGTGTGTGCCATTATTTAGAGTCTATGCAGAGCCCAGGATAGGACCCAGAGCTTAATGCATACTACACAAGTACTCTACCAGCTACAATACATTCCCCAAGCCCTGTATGGGCTTTATACACAGATCTCATATAGGGTTTTTTTTTTGGGGGGGGGGGGGGTATCACTCTGTAACCCTTGCTGGCCTGGAACTTGGTATGCAGAGAGATCTGCCTGCCTCTGTCTCCCAAGTGGAGGGGTTTAAAGGTGTGTGTCACTATACACACTTGAGCCGTACAGATTTCTTTTTAAACATCCTTCTGACCCCTTCATGAAGGATTAGACGTGGGCTGCTCAGGTGGGAAGGTTAAGGTTAAATAAGAGACGACAGGAGTTTAGTCTAAGGCAGCTGCATGGAGAAGTGAATGGAGTAAATACAGACTCAGCACAGGGGCCGGCTGGGGTTGGTTACTGTTGGGGGTGGGCAGGGAGAGAAAGGGAAAGAACACTTTGCCTATGTGTTTGTGGTGCAGGACTGAGTGTAAGAAATATGCACTGCCAGTGAAAGTTCAATAACAATGTTTGCTTTTCTCTACTTCTTTAGAGCTATATGCATAACCTTTCATAAATGTTATCTATCTATATACTTACGGGCACACAAATATCCAAGCCACATACATACATAAATTCACACACACACACACACACACACACACACACACACACACACATTTACTACCCACATGACTGCTATTGTGATACATATTATTAAAGCATAGATCAAAGTTGATTTTTAGAACAAATTTGTGTTGTGAAACTTATCAGAACTTGAGTAAAATGAATCCTGGAGTGCAGAAAAACCAAATGATTGGCTCTAAAAACCTCTGTGCAGGGCTGAGGTGTAGCTCGGGGTCCATCACTAATATGCAGCAAGGCCCAGGGTTCGAACTCTAGCATTGCAAAGTAACAAATGAAAAAGCCAAACCCCTCAGGGAGGGTGGGGCGGGGCCAGAGGGAGGGTGGGGCGGGGCCAGAGGGAGGGTGGGGCGGGGCCAGAGGGAGGGTGGGGCGGGCCAGAGGGAGGGGGGGGCGGGGCCAGAGTGCATAGCTTCACCCATCCATATACTGTTCCCTACCACGGGCATTCAGGCCTAAGGCCTGTTAAGTAAGCTTCGAACACAGAGCTACATCCAGCACTCAGAGCAGCTTGAGGCGAGTGCATCCCAGCCCCTCAGCCTCCTCACAGCCTCCAAACAGGCCACTTCTTGGCTCAGATGCCTTTAATGAGGCCCCTTAGCCTCTGGGTGAAAGCCAATCTTACAGTCTGCTCACAGCTTCCCTTGCCAGCCTCTTCTCCTTCTTACTGGAAACAAGCGAGTAACTCAATGCTCCAGATATATCCAATTATCCAGTATTTCCTAAACACACCATGAGCTCAGGGGGAGCATGGTCCCCAGTTTTCCTTGCCTGGATTGCTGACCCACCATTCTCCACTCCGTCTGAGATTCAACTCAGTAGCCGTTTTCTCCTGAAGCATCTTCTGCCCTGGGCTCAGCTGGGCCATCTCATACCCTCCCTCCTTAGGTCTTGCCTACACCTTAATTCTTGCCTCTAGTACAAAGCTGAGTGTAATCCCAGCATTGGGGAGGCTGAGGCAGGATGATCACTGAAAGTTCAAGGCCAGTCTGGGCTCCACAGCAAGGCCCTTTCTCAAAAATAAATAAATACATATATTCTGGTACACTGCATTCTTCAAGAGAACTGCTGAATACTTGGGTACCAAGTACTGTCCAAAGAGTATGGTCGGGGGACAGACAAGAGTAAAAGCATTTCTTACACTAGGTGTCAGGCACTGTACTGGGCACTGAAGGGATAATAGTTTCAGTTGCTTCCTCACTGGGAGTTCACACAATTCCATATTACCTGCAAGCCTCAGCAATTCCTAACACGAGTCTCTTGATACAATTAGGGTTTACTTCCAGCAGGGCTTTGGACATGCTTGAATGTGGAAAATGGCACCCCCAGGAATCCAGAGCCAGGGCAGTTTTGTGCAGAGGGAAAAGCGCAGTGCACAAGGATAGAGGATCCTCCACCTTATTGTTTATTAGATGTGGGTGGGTCCCTGGAGAAGCTGACAGGAAACCCTGTCATCTCTCTGAGCCGCTGTTTACTCATCCATGAGGTGAGCATGGCTTCCTTGGCTACTTCGTGAGGCCATTGCCAGGACCACACAAACGTGACAGGGTCTGGAAAGTTCGAAGCTCCTTACACTCCCAGAGGCTGTCAGGACACCAGGAAAATCCATAGTAACACAGGAAAGCATAGGACAAGTTTAGCTCATGTCTCAGAGAGAACGTCTAATGGCCTCTTTTTCCCCAGACAAGAACAGGATGTACAGAAGGCTACAAAGTACTGAAGGCATTGGGGACTTGGGCATTTGTCAATGTTGCTTAATAGGGCTATCCCAGCCTCCACCTCATCCAGGGCTCTTCACTTCCTTGACTGCAGGTGCAAACCAGAGAGTGCTCTCCATCTGCTCAGAGCATGTCACTCAAGACCGGTCTGATGGGCAGGACTCCATGATAGCCTGAGTCTCAGAGTCATACAGTTCCTCACGTGGCCTGGGCTCACTGGCTTATCTCATTTTTGTCTACTCGGATTTTCCTCAAAATCAAATTAGACCTAGGAAGGATGAAAACGTAGATGGAGATTCTCCTCAGCTTGCACTAAGAGAAAGGGACACTTCAAGTAACCAAAGGCAAGGAGCCAGTTAGAGGCTTGGTAGCGCCCCTCCCTCACCCCACATGCAAAGTACCAAAGAAGCAAGAGAAAGCAGAAGCAAGAACAGACTGAGTCTTTTTTTTTTTTTTTTCCTTTTTTTCTTTTTGGTGGGGAGGACTTAGTAATGAAAGACCAGAGATATGAAATCAAACGCCAAAGACAGTAAAATAAAAACACTTTCAATTTAGGAGCCAGGAGGCCAGGGACCAATTCTGGGTCTCAGTCATTGGCAATTGAAGTTTGTGTCCCTTAATGCCTCACTTAAGACAATTGAGGAAGTAACGCTTAAGAGCTGCCGTGTGTTTACTTGGTGATTGCCACAGTGACGGCCACCTCTCTCAGTCCCTCTGCCCTGTAGGCCACTGTTACTGGATGACACCCCACCTGAGGAGGTCTGAGAGAACCAAAGGTGAATTGTGACGCTACTGCCTACAGCTAGGGGAGTAGACTCCAGTTCCAGGCAAGGAGCCCACGCAATCCATCCCTCTAGGAAATTCTTTTTTAAAAAAATATATTTTATTCAATTTTTATGGGCATTTGTGTTTCTGCCATGGGTGTCGGGGTCCCCTGAAACTGGAGTTACAGACAAGTGTGAGCTGCCCTGTGGGTGCTGGGAATTGAACTCGGGCCCTCTGGAAGAAGAGTCAGTGCTCTTAACCCCTGAGCCATCTCTCCAGCCAGCCCCTCTTAAGAAATTCTTTATTTATGTGGTACCCCCCCCCTCTCTCTCTCTCTCTGTGTGTGTGTGTGTGTGTGTGTGTGTGTTAGATGTGCATGTGAAAGCCATAGATCAATCTCAGATGTTGTTTCTCAGGAGCCATCCATCTTGTCTTTATTTTTTGGTTTTGGTTTTGTCCTTTCGTCTGAGACAGGGTCTCTCACTGGAACCTGAGGCTTACCAATTAGGATAGGCTGGCTATTGAGCTCCAGGACCGTGTCCCTCCTCCCCAGAATTGAGATGGCAAATGAGTGCTCCCCCAGGCTTTTTACATGGGTGCTGGGAATTGAACTCGGGTCAGGTCGCATGCTTGCACGTCAGACACTTTACCAGTTGAGCCATCCCTCTACGCCCTAAAAAGGGGTTTAGAAGGGATGTTGAAACCTACGTGCCTATGTTTGCCTATTTTAGGTGAGGGTAATCCTCAGACATAAAGAACACAGTGCTTAATGGTAAGTATTTAAGGTTGAGGATTGTGTTAGATTTTGATCAGGAAGAAAGTTGACCAAGATCTACAACCTTTTCCTTCCCAAACAACGTGTAAGTGTTTTAAAAAATTAAATGACACACTGACTGGGGATGCCTCTAAACGTTCCCCTGGAAGGAATACATGATGCCGGGAGAAGGGAGGGGCTTCCTAGAGAGGCAGGTGTGAGCCGGAACCTTAAGGAAAGGGTTCTGACGAATGGGTGGAGGTACAGCAGTGAACATCACCTGACCATGTCCAGGGAACCCTGGCAGCCTGTCTTAGGATAAACGAGAGGCAAGCTTATCTGGAGTCAGGATGCATTATCTATGAACAGTGGGAAAGATGGCTGACTAATGGGGAGGTCGGAGGGGCTGGACTCCAGGGACCTTGAGACAGAGGAGTGAGCAACATTATCTGTGGGCTGAAAAGCAATGGTATTTCTACAAATTTTCAGTCACGTCACCCCCTAGTGTTCAGTGAAGGGGTAATTAGGTGTAAATGATCTCAATAATTTCTAAAAGTTTTGGATAGATATTTTAAATGGACTGGGATGGCCATGTTTTCATCAAGGCCTGAGAATGTACTTAGGAATAGGAAAGACCAGATGGAAAGAACCAGTCACTTCTCTGAATGGAAAGGGATAAGGAGTACAAGAGGGCCCAAGAGACCATACTGGAACCTGTCTGACTTAATTTTTTATAAGTGATCCAGAAAAGAAGTAGAGCAAAGAGAAAATTCCAGGGCTGCAGTACATATTAAACCTTTTCAGGCAGGGAAATGCTCTGCCAAGGGGATGTGGAGGGGCAAAATGGCAGTTGGACATCAATGTGGAGAAGTGTAAGTCAATGCAGTCCGGTAAAAATAATCCACACACAGGGTGTTGTGTTCCAGGCTATCAGTTTTAACCCGTGAAAGGGACCAGGGTGCTCTTGTGGATAGTTTCCCAAGGGCTGTGGTCTGATGTGCACAGATCAGGATAGCTAACAAAAGGATGAGAGGTAACAGGACAGGGCCCGGAAATCAAAGAAATTATCCTTTCTCTATGAAAGACCTCCACATCTGGAGACAGTGGTCAGGTGGAAAATGAACTCCTCCGGCTATCCACAGAGAACAGCACAAATAACCTAGGGCACACGTGACCATTCTGGGAGGTGGCCCGTCATGATGGGAGGGCTTCAGTTTAAAGTCGAGAAGAGTGTGAGAGTGGAATAACCCAAGCCAGCAAGGCTCGTCAGGATAAGCACTGAGTAAGCATAACCTTCTCCAAATCCTGACATAGCTAAGCAAACTGTCTTCTCTTAATGTGCAAAATACCACAGGCATAAAAAGGCCTCTGACTTGAGCTCATTCAGTTTCGTCTCTCAGAGATGATCAAAGTCACAAAACCTCCAGGGGCCAAGGCCAGCTGAGAGCCCACACACCCTATGGGTGCAAGGTACGGCTCTCCCAACTCACCCTGCACCCATTCGGGAAGTCTGCAAGAATCCTACCTTTGCTATGGTGGAAACCCATGAATCACATCCCTTTGGTGTGTGATAGAGCTCAGCCACAAACTAGAGAAAGTTTTCACTGAAAGTCAGGTAACAGTTCTAAACCCTTAGGGGGCTAACAATCAGCTGGGCCATTCTAATTTGTAAAAACATATCATCTTTGGAGAGTCTGAAGAAGTCTCTCCTGGAAAACCATACATTTTCACATATAAACACAAATTAGCAGAAAATTTCAGAGAATCTATGATCCCTTGAGTCTCTTGCCCAGTTAAAAAACTGCTGTTCCTGCAGATTCGTCTAAACAGAATGCCTACTTAACAAACACACTCCTCTCAGGATAATTCAGGCAATCACTACTTTCCTCCAGCAATGTTAACACTATTTCAACATTATTTATTAGAATTTCAGGCCTCTAGTTTGGTAGAGAGCAGAGAAATTAGTACAACTGTCCCCGACCCCATGTGATATAACGTACTGGCTTATACATGAAGAGACGAGAGCCAACTCATTAGCTCTGCGACCTTGGGCAAATTACTTCAGCTCTGGGGGGGGGGTCTCTATATTCATCTGTAAAATGGGGACAGCTGCTACAGCTAGCTGGCAAAATACGTACTGGGATTAAATGAGCGAATTCCTCTCAAATGTAGCGCCAAGCCTGGCTCATAGTGCATGACTATTATTATGCATGTATCCATGCAGGCATTATGCATGCATCCATCCAATCCCCTCTTGGAGCTCCGACTTCTCATGCCAGTGATGAGCAGCTCACCGCCTCCTGGGCTGGGTGAGCACCTCCAATTGTTACAAACTTCCTGCACTGGGCCGAAATGTGCCTTCTTGCAACCCCCCACCCCCACTGTCGGTTAGCCTCAGTTCTGCCCGGTGGGGCTACGCCGATCTAGTCTATCCCGACGGCCCTTCAACGACCAAGACAGCGATAGGGTCCGTCCTCGCCCTCCTCCCTCCCCCTTCTCCAGCTCCAACATCCTCGGCTTCTCCTCCAGCCCACAACACACTGGCTGCGCTTACTATTTACTCCGAGGCGGCGTACGCTTTCCCTCACACACAGCCTTGCAGGCCACACGCCCCGCGGCCACCGCGGCCATCCCGACCCTCCGCTCCGCCCCCGCCCGCCGCCCCTGTCCGCGGTGCTGAACGGAGCCCGGCCCGCGGGCTCCGCCCGGCCCTAGTGCTGACCCGGCGCCAGGCCCCCAGCCCGACACCCCGTCTCCCCGAAGAGAGGCCCAGCCGGTGCCGCCCCCCGCCCGACCCCGACCCCGGCCCCGCGCGCCTGCTCACCTGCCCGGCGAAGGGCGCGTCCGCTCCGGCCGGCTTCCCGGCCCCCGCCGCCGCCGCGAGGCAGCAGAGCGCGGGCAGCAGCGGCAGCAGCCGCCCCGGGGCCCGCCAGGCGCTCCAGCGCGCGGCCTGGCCCGGCGCAGCGCGGCCGCCCCGGCTCCTCGGCATCCCGGCGGCGGGGGCCCAGCCGCCCGGCTGCGATGGCGGCGGCGGCGGCGGCTCCGGCCGGGTCCTCCCGCTGCAGCCGCTGCGGAGCCGCCGAGTCACGGCGCCGCGGACGCGCGCCCGGCCCGCCTGCCTTCGCCGCCGCCGCCGCCGCCGCCTCGGCCGCCGCGCGCCCCCGCCTCCGCGCGCCCCGCCCCGGCGAGGGGCGGCCGGGGGCGCGGGGGCAGCGCCCGAGCGGGACCTGCGGGCGGCGGCGGCGGGGCTGCGGGAGGCGCCCGCTGGAGGCGCCAGGTGCAAAGAGGGCAAACCCGGAGGGAGGGCGCAGAGGCCAGATAAATAAGGCTGGCCCTGGGGTGGCCCGGCCGGGCCTGGGGTCTGCAGCCCAAGGCTAGCCCTGGAGGAGAAGGGCTGAAGGGTGTGACGCTGGAGGAGAAGGGGCTGGGGAGACAATCTAGGTGGGAAGAGAATGAGCTCAAGAAATGCTTGGCATCGGAGAAGGGGGTTTCAGGGGCTTCCCTCGAGGGGTGGTGCTGAGAAGCAGAAAAGAACAGACCTGGGCAGTGCTTAACCGGGGTTCGGGGACAGCCCTGGGAAGCTCGCTCCTTGACTCCTTAGGGGAGCGATCACCCATCCCCTAAATGTCCCTCATTGATGGAAACACCGTCTACACACAGTGCCCTGGGCTACTGGGGCTACTGGGGCTACGAAAGCAAAAAGGAAGGCCCATGAGCCGAGGTGTACACTGTAGAGGGTCACACCTCGTAAGAAAATGTAAACACCGAGGAAAACAGACTCCCAAGTAGCAGAAAGCGGTCCATGGGTCCAGGCTCAAGGGGCCCTGAGAAAGGTATGTAGGAGGAAGTGGGATTCTGGCAAGGCCCCAAAGGAGCGGAGGAGTAGAGGGTGTACAGAATGGGATTGGGCAGATTCTGTGGAGTACCTGTGGGTCCCTGTAGGGTTTCAACAGAGAGCTGCTGGAAAGTGAAGGTGGTGAGTGTTGGGATTGTCAGTCTGGGTCTTCCCTTTGGAGATGATGGCTGGAGGTTTTCTTGAGCAAGATCGTGTGTAAATTATGACCGTTTGGTAGTTTGGAGGTATGGAGCAGGCATGTTAGAGTCAGGCCTATGTCCAAGCATTGGCTCATCTCACGTTTATGAAACGATGCACTTACTGCTGTATGCAGTTGCTCCTTGGCATTAATAAGTGTTGCATGCTAGTCCCCTCCCAAGGTAAAGAATGGCAAGGAGATGGGGAGGGAACTTCACTAGCCTCCCTAAACAGACACTTAGATCACAACAGTCGTTACTGTTTATTGACTGTCTACTCCATACCAGGCACTGGCCGAGCCCTTCCCTGAGTTATATCTCCCCAGTCCTCATAGACAAGCCCTGTGAAACAGGTTGTTATTGTAAACCAATTTAGGATAAGGAGGAGGCTTTGGATAAGATGGCAAACATATATGATTCATAAGGATGCAGCTGGAACAATCTGGCCTCAGAGCACACTTTGTTTGCTAGGATGGGGGGGCACTAGGGTGTGGCAAGGGGCATCGGAGGAGGAGGAGGAGGAGGAGGAGGAGGAGGAGGAGGAGGAGGAGGAAAGGAGTCTGATGGCCAATGCGGAAGATGAACAGTGGCATCTTCATAGAACTGGAGTCCTCATGAGGAGGACTAGCTTGGAGAGGTGACAAGGAGCTGGGAGTTAGGGTTCTGGAGACTGGAAGCTCCTGCAAGGTTGTGGAGATGGGCTCAGGAATGAGTTGAGAAAAAGGACTATTTTGTGACCTTTTGGGTAAGTGTGGCAGGTGAAGCTGAAAGAGGCAGGCAGGAAATAGCGAAGGTCCAAGGGCCCATCGGGAGACATCCAAAGGACGAGTCTTCACAAGGGTCCAGAGTGATAAAAAGACTGAAACAGGGTTGGAGCTGGGGAGATGGCTCAGTGGACAAAGCGTTTGCCATGCAGGCATGAGACCTGAGTTCGGATCCATCACACCTGTGCAAAAAGTCGGTTGTGTGTCTGTAACCTCAGCACCAAGACTGTGGGGGCATAGAAAAAGGTAGATCTCAGGGCCCCACTGGCCAGCCAGTCTAGCTAAAATAGTGAGCCCTAGTGAAGGACTGTTTCAAAATAAATAAATAAAATGGAGGCATGATTGAGGGAGATGTCTTGATGTCAAGCTCTGACAGTCAGGGTGCCTGTATGAGCAAGTGCAGCCTCCTACACACACATATACCCTATACACCCCCACCCTCCCGAAGAGCTAAACTTCAGGATCTCCACGAGTCATGGGAAAGGGAGGAGGGTTTCCAAGAGAGAGAGAGGAGGAGTTGGCAGTCTCAGGAGTGCCAGGAGGGTGAAGACTGGCAAATAGCACCGAGCAACTTAGAATCTAGGGAGGAGATAGAGGCAAAACAAGGTTATGTAAGTTATGGCAGAGACGAAAGCGAAGCATTGCAGAAGCACTGGAGGAAGATAATGGATTGCTCATATTGGGGAGCTTTGGGAGGGGTGTGTTCCAGGAGGAAAGAAAACACTCCGGGAAGGGGCCGACTTCTTTGTTTAAATCCAGATGCCCATGAACTGCTTCTGATGGACGTCCCCAAACTGCATGTTCTACCTTGATGGAGGGGTGGAGGGTGTGGATGGCAGTGGGCAAATGATACATGGATGCAGGCTGGAGAGATGGCTCAGCAGCTAAAAGCACCTGTGCTGTTCTTACAGGGGACCAGGGTTTGGTTTCCAGCATTCATGTTGGGTGGCTCACAACTGCCTATATTTTCAGCTCCAGGGGGAGCCTTTGGCTTCTGTGGGCACCTGTACTCTCGTGCACATACACACAGGAACAGACAAATGATTTAAAATAGAATAAGTCTTAAGTTGGGGGGGGGGGAGAGATTAATGCATATAATGAATTCCTAAGACGGTCTTAGTAAGAGGAAGGTAGAACTATGAAGAAGTCTGTACAGGAGCCAGAAGTGGCTTGGAAGGCTTCAGAATAATCTCTTATGTGTCCATTGGAATGCTTGACTTCTCAGCCTCTCACAACCATGACAGGTATGGGATAAATAAAAAAAAGGTACTTCGTTTCAAGTCTGACACCTGGATACAAGCCCCGGCCAGGTTGCTGATTTCAGTGTGCCTAAGGCGAGTCACTTCGTCTCCTGAGCCCTGTGTTCCTTCTTTGTAACACGAGACTGGTGCTGTCTGTCACCCTCCACCCTGCCTGTCACCTGTACTTTATGTATGAGAGACCACATGATGGTTCAGATTCACTTTATGAACAATATGGTCAACTGACTAAGTGCTAGGAAAAATTCAGAAATTGTTAATTTTTTCTTCGAGTCAGGGTCACATGTAGCCCTGACTGGCCTCATTTTCACAATGTAGTTAGGATGATCTTGATTTCCTCTGAGTACTAGGATTACAGGTATGCACTACCATAACAGGTTGATATAGTGCTAGGGATCAAACCCAGGGTTTTGTGCTTGTTAGGCATGTGTTCTGCTAACTGGGCCATATGCCTGGACTGATCAGTTTTTTTAAAACACTGGATCTCTCTATGTATATCTGGCTGACCTGGAACTGGAACTCTCTATGTAGCCCAAGCTGGTCTTGAACTCACAGAGATCTGCCTGCCTCTGCCTCCCGAGTGCTGGGACTAAAGACGTGCACTGCCATGCCCAACAACTCTAAAAACAAAACTTAGTATGCACTTATTGTACAAAATATGATTTTATTCTGAGATTTTCATATATGTACCCTTCTCTGTACTGTTCTTGATCATATCATATTTACCACTCTGAAATCTTTAATCTTATGCAAAAATATTGTTTTCTGTTATTATAGGGAGATAAGACCCCTCTTCCCCTCCTTTTGTTTGTTTGTTTTTTGGAGCTGAGGACCGAACCCAGAACCTTGCAGTTGCTAGGCAAGCGCTCTACCACTGAGCTAAATCACCATCTCTTCTCTTCCCCTCTTATTTCTTCATTCCACGTGCATTTATTATATAGTGTTTGACCCCAGACACAGCAAGAGGCGCTGGAAAATAAAGATTATTTGGGTATGTGGCTATCTGGAGGAAGAAAGTTCACTGAGGATACAGACTTTAATATAGATAACAAGAGGTTAGCACAATACTTGTCTTGAGAGAGAACAATGTATTATGGGAGGAGAGGGAGGAAATGAATTGTCTAGAGGTGGCAGGAGAGCCTGGCTGTGAGTGACCGGAAGGAACTCGTCGTGTGGAGTAGGAAGGAAGTGAGTGACCGGAAGGAACTCGTCGTGTGGAGTAGGAAGGAAGTGAGTGACCGGAAGGAACTCGTCGTGTGGAGTAGGAAGGAAGTGGAGGTGCAAAGCACAGCTGTATATGAATGTTTGGATTCTCACTCTCTCGTGAGAGTGCTGTGTACTTTTCTAGAAGCTTCTTATCATCATAGACTCAATACAGGAGCAGGCATGGAAATATAGTTAACTCCTTTCAAGCCAGATTTTCCAACAGATTCTTCAAAATGTAAATAATGCCAATCTTCTCACTATGTTTTATTTTGGAAATTATTATAGAGTTTATTTGTGTTTACAAACTTGTGGTTATTTGATTGCTTATTTATATAGTGATTTTTGTGGTGCTAGAGACTAGGTCCAGGGTTTCACTGGCTGGGTAAGCGCTCTACTGCTGACTAGCCCAGGGCCCCACATTATCATCTTAAATGGATCGATATATTCATTTTTAAATGTCTCGGTTTTAATTCCTGAGAGAATTACACACACACACACACACACACACACACACTCTCTCTCTCTCTCTCTCTCTCTATATATATATATATATATATATATATATACATATATATATATATATGTATGTATATGTATGTGTGTGTGTGTGTATATATATATATATATATATATATATATATATATATATATATATCATTCTTTTTGAGAGTATAAACGGTTCTTGAGAACAAAGGCTTTAAGAACTCTATTTTGGGAATTGCCATAGAGTTCTAAATAGAGGAGAGACATAAGTTAAAAAATATTTTCTTAGTTCAGTGAATATTTATTAAATGCCAACTTTGCATGGCATGCTCTTGTAATACAGTGATAAACAAGTCGGACAAAACTCTGCTTTGGGGGCAACAAGATGGCTCAGTGGGCAAAAGTTCATGCTGACAAGGCTGACAAGCCTGAGTTTGATTCTCCGTGATGAAAGGAGAGAACTGAGTCCTGTAGGTTGTCCTCTGACCTCTACACACGTATTGTGACACATGCATGCCTGCCCCTAAAAATGAAAACCAGACAAAAGAAACCCCTCAGTTTTCATAGAACTTAAGTTAAAATAGGGGTGACAATAATAAGCAAAATCATTAAAGTAAGTATTGATAGAGTAGTAACTGTTGAGAAAAGCAGGGGGTAGGACCTGAAATTTGAGGGTGTGTGTGTGTGTGTGTGTGTGTGTGTTGTGCCTTCTGTGGAATTATGGATAGGGTGACTGGAGAGGACCTCTGTAAGAAGATAATGGAGGTTTTGTGTGTGCCCATGCACGTGTGTGTGACGTCTGAAAGAACAAAGGGTGAAGCATGGAGAAGTGACCCTGCAGAAGGGACAGTGAGTGCACGTGTTCCAAGGTGAGAAGCTGTCCGGTAAGTTTAAGGGACAACGTGGAGGCCAGAGTGGCTGAGGTGGGAGGGTGGGGCTCCTAGGAGGATTGCTCTACTGGAAGTTTCTGAAAATTGAAGAGACAGCTTATGGCTTAGGTCTTAACAGAGCCACTGGTTTTACTGGGCAGAGACTAGCTGGGAGGGCTGGAAGCAGAAGGCCAGCGAGCTGGCTACCACAGTAATCCAGGCACAAGATGGCGAGGCGCCCCGTGGAAACAGGGAGATGTGACCAGGGTCTCTAAGGATGTCGAGAGTGGAGTTGACAAAGCAGCTTTGGATATGAAGGATGAGAGAAGAGTCTCAGTACGGAAGTGACCCAAGCAGCTGGAACGTAGCTGCCATTATTCGACACAAAGAAGATTCCTTGAACAGTTTGAGTCAAAATATCAAGGGCCCATCTGCGGCATGTGAAGAGGGAGGCAGCTATTAAATACTCAAGTGGATGTGGCGCATGGCCTCCTCCTATACAGGTATCAGTTCAGGCTCGAAGTCGAGTGGAGTATGGACTTGGAGAGTCTCAAAATAAAAAATATTTTAGCCAAAGGGACAGAAGAAATGTCTTAGGGATTAAGTATATGCAGAGAGAGGAAAAGGTATAGTGAATGAGTCTTAAAGCAACTGTTATTAGGAATTAAGAAAATGGAGAGGAACCAGCTAAAGATACTAAGAAGGAGCAGCCAAAATGAAGAGACAGAGAGGGAGAAGGGGGGAGAGGGGGAGAGGAGGGAGGGGAGAGGGAGGGAAGAGAGGAAGTGGCAAGAGAAATAATCGAGGTATTTTATGGTAAAAAGGTTTATTGACTTTATTTTATATTTATGAGTGTTTTGCCTACATGTATGTATATGTACCATGTACATGCCTAATGCCCATGGAAGACAGACGAGGTCATTAGAGTCTCTGAAACTGGAGTGGCGGATGGTTGTGAGCTACCTGATGTAGGTGCTAGGAACCAAACCTGGATCCTCTACAAGAGCAGTCAGTGTTCTTAACTGCTGAGCCATCTCTCCAGCCACAAATGTGAAGTTCTTACTGGGAATCTGAAAGGAAACAAAAGAAGGTGAGTCAGATGCTGGTCCAGCTCAGGAAGCCTTCTTCACCTTCCTCATCCTCCCTTTGAATTCCTGTTGCAGCAGCTGCAGCACAAGAGGACTCGGCATGTTAGGTGTGAGGTAATTTATCTGTATTGTGTCATCCAGCCCTACAACTGCTGTGTGTTGGAGTCTATGGAGGGGCAAGACAGAAATCACTAACCATGTCTAGAAAGCAAACAACAGCAGAAGCCAAGGGTCTGACACCAAAGCCCTTAGCCCTTGTTCCTTTGCTGGTTCATTAGTACTTCCAAAATTCTAGCAACAGTCTTAAACAGGTGTTACAGGCTTCGGGTCACAGCCTGTGCCCCAGCAAGACAGACCTGGCCACCTGTCCTCAATAAGCATTAATAGTGGAGAGAGAGAGAGAGAGGTGGTGGGGATTGAGAGGATTTCATGTGGCCACGGTGAGAAGAAAGGCATAGAGACCCTGTACCCTCAACTCTTCCCAAGGCGGCCATATTGAACGCTGCTCTTTTTCTTTTTATGCTTTCCACTGTTAACTTGGCCTTTTAAAATTGGCTTTTTGAGAATGGGTAGCCAAATCTGGCCTGATGGGGTACAGGCTGTGACCCCTACGGCAGACATACTGCTGCTCATTGAAAGGAGGGTAAGCGAGACAGTCTTCAGATGAAATGGCTGAGAATGGGCACACATGAGACAGGACAAATAATCACAGCTCAGGACATTGTCCCCCAGAACATTCTGTCCCCTCAGTCATTCTGGCTGAGGAAATCCAGGAGGTCAAGGAAACTTACCAAAAGGAGGTTGCCTTTGAGATGAGGATGTATAAACAGATATTTTAAAAACAAATTTCCATGTAACACACACCAATCATGACAATGTGTCTAAAAGTTCTGAGCAATGAAAGACTGAACTTTCAATCGACAAGCCATGGAGGACAAAGGCATGAGGAAAGGAAGGGGTTAACTGTCCTGGGTCTAGAAGAGCCCCCACTTTCTGGTTTGGAGATCATTCCTGCTGATGGATTTCCCGGAAAACCATCAGGAGGAAGAATACACAGAATGGGCACTATGTGCCCATTTTAAAAAGAGGAAGTACTTTGTTAACTAGGAAATTATTTCCAAAAAGGTAGCATTAGTATTTTGTAAACAAGGTCTTACTTACTATGCAGCTTATTGGTTGGTTTTTATCAACTGGACCCAAGCTGGAGTCCTCCGGGAAGTGGAAACCTAAGTTGAGCTAAGTGGAGAAAACGTCTCCAGTCTACTGCCGTACCACCCCGAACGGTTGTGTGATCTTAGAAGCTAAGCAGGCCTGGATAGTCCCTGGATGGGAGAAAATATCTCCATCGGACTGGCCTGTGGGCAATCTTGATTAATGGTTGACGTGGGAGGGCCAGTGCCGGGGCAGGGGGCAGTGCCATCGCTGGGCTGGGGTCCTGGGCAGTACAATAAAGCAGACTGAGCCAGTATGAGGAGCGAGCCAGTCAGTAGCACTTCTCCATGGCCTGGGCTTCAGTGTCTGCCTCCAGGTTTCTGACCCGAGTTCCTGCCCTGACCCCTCCATGATTGAATCGCAAGCCACACAAACCCTTTCCTCCCCAAGTTTCTTAAAGTCATGATGCTCTACCAGGAATAAAAAAACAAACTCTGACAGCAGCCCAGGATGGACTTGAATGCTTTATCCTCCTGCCTCAGCCTCCTGGGTGCAGGCAGTATTGGCCTGCACCTGCTATTCGTGACTCCCGAAGTGTAATACTGAATGGAAGAAAACCACAGTGCAGAATCCTAGGCGCAGCACACTGCAGTGTGCACGAGCAGGAAGACACAGTAAGACACAGTAGTGTCTGTGCTTGTTCACGTATAAACCATGGGAAGGTACTCCAGGAACTGATGAATGCAATGGCTTCCTGCCAGGGAGCCATACAGCTAGAGCTCAGGGTGAGGGGGACAACTTTCACTGTCAACTTAACAAAAAGATGGACTTATTTTTATTTTATCTGTGTGCACCTCATGTGTGCAGTGCTTGAGGGGGCCAGAAGGGGGCATCAAATTGTCTGGAAGTAGAGTTAAAGGTGGCTGTGAGCCACCACGAGGGTACTGGGACTCAAACTCAGGACCTCTGGAAGAGCTGCCAATGCTCTTAACCACTGAGCCATCTCTCCAGCTCCACTGTCAATTGTTGTGTGTCCTTAGTTTGTGAGTCCTTTCCTCCCTCCCTCCCTCCCTCCCTCCTTCCCTCTCTTTCTTTCTTTTGAAATAAGGTCTCAATTAGCTAGTCTTTGACTATCTCACTAGACATATATTCTCAATTAATTTAAAAAAATACAGCCGGGCAGTGGTGGTGCACACCTTTAATCCCAGCACTCGGGAGGCAGAGGCAGGAGAATCTCTGCGAGTTCAAAGCCAGCCTGGGCTACAGAGTGAGTTCCAGGAAAGGCGCAAAGCTACACAGAGAAAACAAACTAACTAACTAAATAAATAATAAAAATTTAAAAATACAAATAGGACATGTTTTGTTTGTTTTTGTTTTGCTTTTTTTGTTTTGTTGTTGTTGTTGTTGTTTGTTTTTTTGAGACAGGGTTTCTCTGTGTAGCTTTTGTGCCTTTCCTGGAACTCACTCTGTAGCCCAGGCTGGTCTCAAACTCATAGAGATCCACCTGCCTGTGCCTCCCAAGTGTGGGACTAAAAGGCTTGTGCCACCACCACCCAACTTTGTTTTTGTTTCTATTTCTTGAGACAGAATCTCAAACTTGCAATTCTCTATCACAGGCAAGTCCCATCATGCCCGAGTCTCTGCCTGGTGTTTGCCTCCTTTCAGGGCTTGGTACATGATTTACAAGGCCCACTGCAAGTGAGAACTCAGAGACCTTTGTTAAAACATACTCCTGGAATGTAATCCCAGCATTTGGGAGTGGGAGGCAGGAGGATCAGAAGGGTGGTCATTGTTGGCTACCAAATGAGTTCAAATGCTAAGAATTTCAAAGCGGTGCATTTAAACAGCATGGGGCCCCATATGAATGCAGAGCCCACAAGCTCATGGTGCTGGCCCAGAGTTGTTGTTGTTGTTTTGTTTTGTTTTGTATTTCCAGAGCTAAGCACTGAACCCAGGGCCTTGGGCTTGCTAGGCAAGCACTCTACTACCACTGAGCTAAATCCCCAACCCTGGCCCAGACTTTTAAGTGACACTTGGAAACCATCATCTTTCTCCACAGGGCATATTACATGCCCATGAAGAAAGAACTGCATTGTGACTTGCTTTGGTAAGCTGTCCTTGAACTTTGTCTCCCAAGTTGTCTCTTCTATATGTCTAAAATGTAATTATTTAATTATGCATGTGAATGTAACAGCATGAATGTGGAGGTCCGAAGACACTGTGCAAATCAGTTCTCTCCGTCGACCCTGTTGGGTGAACTCAGGTCCTCAGGTTTGGCAGCAAGCATCTTCATCTGCTGAGCCATCTTGCCTGCCCCACACTGTTTCATTAAGCGGTTTATCACATCTTCCTCCTTAGCTCTCTGGGCCCTCTCTCTCTCTGGCTCTCCTTCACTGCTTCTATCTCTTCCATGTAAGTGCAGAGGTTTCCAAGAGTGCATCCTAGTCTGTGTGTCCATCCATTGCCACAGTTTCAAATACCATCTGCTGTCTCTCTACACACTCAACAGCTCCCAGGTTCTGCTCCCACTGCTTCTAGTGTGGGTCTGGATCTACAGCATTGATCTGTCGACTCTGCCCATCCGCCCACACTCCACTGCTATGCTTTCCTTTCTCATGGAATTTCCAAATTGCAACAAAGCCAAGCTCCTGTTGTTCAAAAATCTCATCTCCTTCTAAGCACTTCCAACTTTGTGACCGTGTTCCATCTTCCCTGTTCATCCCTGAGCCCTGTGCAGCATCCTTAGCCTCCCCCGCCCCTTGCCAGCCAATAATTTATTCTATGGAGTTGACTTCATGCGAGATCCCCTGGACTTCTTTACTAGGCTACACACCCTATTCTATGACCTACACCTTGTACTTCACAGAGCTCATCTAACAGTAACTGATTAATCATTTACGTGATTCCATCTTTTCCACAGGTGCAGACCATTTCTGAACTGTTTCTAGCACACAGTAGGTTAGCAATGAATACTTGTTACACAAATAAATAAAAGCCCGCTGCAGAACTGTATTGTTTGTACTTAGATGTCTATGCAATAATTCCAGTAGGGGGCAGCAGAGCATAAGCAATGGGAGGTGTCCAGGCCGTAGTCTTCAACGGGATGACTTTAGACCAATCTTGTAACCTTTCTGGGCCTCTTTACTGCTCTGGAGAAGAGGGATAATTCTCATTCCCTTGGATCAAACAAGATACACTGCTATAAAGTGGATGCTGGGCTGCAGGAGCAGGAGACAGTGTCAGTTAGGAGAGGATGTGGACTAGAAGACTGGTGTGAGCAGAGACTGGACAGATTAGCAAGAGTGGAAAATTAATGCTCAGAAGGAGACCGGCCTACGCCCAGAGTCTCCCTGAAGCCAAGCTGTGAGGTCAGTCCAGTGAGGTCTTGTCACAAGTGGCTCCCCGTCGAACATCCCCCCCCCCCCCCCTTCTGCCACAGCCTCCGGCGCCCTTTCCTGTCCCGTGCTGCTCGGTAGGTGGCTTTTTCCTTTTCTCCCGTCACACTTCCCCTGTGCTGGGTCCTGGTCCCTCTGAGGCCGGCTTACCACCACCCCATGCTCCCAGTTAGCCTGACATCCTGAGTGAAAAGCTATTGGCAAAGTATGTTTTCTTATCATCCCCAATGGAGCAGAAGCTGGACCGTCCCCAGAGAGAAGGGGTAGCCAGAGCAGACGGAAAGAATGTCAACAGATGAGAGTTCAGATCCTGTGGGAGGTGAGGAAAGAGTTAGCTAAAGGTGATGAAGGCAGTCCTAAAATTACACTAAAAACTAATTCTCCGCCCGCAGCCCCGGAGAGGTTGCTTCCTTGTAATACAAGGGGACAGCTTGTTGATTTATATCAAGTGGAAGTCTCTGGGGAATACAGTGCAATACTGACAAAAAGCGTCAGGAGCATGTACCCGCCACAGAAGGAATGTAGAAAAGATCACTCTGTGAAAACATCCCCTTGCATTCAAGCCCACGCTTCTCTTACCCATATGCCCTGGGCCACACCTGGGCCTTCCCAGCTCTACCTTCCCCAGCACGTCATGGAATGACGCAGTGTGGAACTTGGGGACTTGGCCTCTTTCACTTGACATAATGGAGGCTTTGGCCCTTTTTAAAACAACAGCTTTTGAAGTTGGCACACCAACCATGGCGTTTTCCACCCTCTGTGTGTCGTTAAACTCTGTTCTGGTTTGTTGCTCTTCCTACTGCCTTCCCTCACCACCCTAGCTGGTCTCCTTCCCCTTCCAATTGTCCCCTCCTCCCGATCCAAGCCATATGCATCATCACCCTCTCATTTCCCCTCCCTTCTTTTTTTTTTTTGTTTTTTGAGACAGGGTTTCTCTGTAGCTTTACGCCTTTCCTGGACTCAATTTGTAGACCAGGCTGGCCTCGAACTCACAGAGATCCACCTGCCTCTGCCTCCCGAGTGCTGGGATTAAAGGCGTGCACCACCACCGCCCGGCCCCCTCCCTTCTTTTAAAACATTTATTTATCTTTATGTGCATGGGTGTTTTTTGTCTGCGTGTACATCTGTGTACTGTGTGTGCAGTGCCAATGGAGGCCAGAAGAGGGCGTCTGATCCTCCGGAAAGCTGTCAGCCGCGGTGTGTGTGTGTGCTGGGAACCAACCCAGGCCCTCTGTGAGGACAAATGCTCTCAACTACTGAGCCATCTCTCCAGTCTCCCCATTCTCTCTGTCTCTCTGTCTCTGTCTGTCTGTCTCTGTCTCTCCGTCTCTCTCTCTCTCTTTCTCTCTTTCACACACACACACACACACACACACACACACACACACTTAAATCTAGATTCTGTGTATTGGAGAACCATGAAGTGTTTGTATTTTTTAATCTGGTTTATTTCACTTAACATAATGATTTACATTTTTAATTTTTTTGCAAATGTCCTGATTCCATTTTCTTTGTTCAAACAATTCTATGATTGTTCTTTTATTCTCATATTTAATAAATTTCACCCTAATCTTTACTATTTCTTGCTATCTATTGCTCTTGGGTTTGACTTGTTCTCATTTTTTGGAGACTTTCAGGATCATCGTAAAATTTACTTGTGATTTTTCAGGTGTCTGCTGTGAGCACCCACTCAGTGTTAGCTGTTCCTCTTAGAACTGTCTTAGCTGCACCCCAAAGGTTCTGCTGAGTTGTCCTTTCTTTTTCACTTGATTCTAGGAATTTTTAAATTTTCATTTTTGTTCTTTAAAAAAATAGTATTGAATGGGCAGTGGTGATGCACACTTTTAATCTTAGCACTCAGGAGCAGAGGCAGGTGGATCTCTGTGAGTTCGAGGCCAGCCTGGTCTACAGAGCAAGGACAGCCAGAGCTACACAGAGAAACCCTGTCTCGAAAAAGCATTGATTATTAATAGAAAAAAAACATACCTTCTAAAAAAGACATTGTTATCTTTTTTTCAGAATCAAAAGATACCAAGTAAAATATCACATGCTTGAAATGAAAAGGATATTTCTTTTTCTTTCTTTTTTGAGACAGGGTCTCATTGTATAGCCCTCTGGCCTGGAACTTGCTATGTAGACCAAGCTGTCCTTGAACTCACAGAGATCTTCAAGTCTTTGCCTTCTGAGTGAGTGCTGGGATTGAAGGTGCTTACCGCCACAGCCGGCTTCCATAAATAGTTTTTAAATAATAAAGTGATGAATTTTGAAGGTTACTGAAGGGCTACAGCCAGGAAGAGCCCTTGAAAGTGCTGAAGGATGTTAAGCCTGCAGCAGATTTGTAAACTGGATGGCTGTCTCTAGAAATACATGGAGATGCGTTTCCAGAGGTCAGAACTTGAAGTATCTGCCTCCGTTTAATCACATGAGCAGTCAGGTCCATTACCGAATTGCTCTGCAGAAAATGACATTAAATTAACTCCGAATTCTTTGTGCCCCACCCCCACCATCTGTTCTCTGGAGTGCTACTGGCCACGTGAAATCCCCAAACTGACTCACTAGAAGTGCACAAAATATGACACCAAGAGGCAGATTTAAGGAAATTAAGAAACCAAAAAATGTAGAACTTTTGCTTTGCAGAGAGGAACATCCATATTGAAAACGGGAGATGAGGAAATAAAGGGTTTTGTGTTTCTGGGGAAAAGTTGCAAAGTTGTGAAACGAAAAATAAAGGCAATAGCTGTGGAGAAGAGAATTGTAGAAAAGAGCGGAAGTGTCCCAGCACTCAGGAGGCAGAAGCAGGTGGATTTCCGTGAGTTCAAGTTTGAGTCCAGCCTGGTCTACACGTCAAGTTCTAGCCTAGCCAACGTTACAAAGTGAGACCTTGTCAAACAAAACAACAACAAAACCACAGTGTCATACAAATTTGATGAGAATCTGTGCTGCGTGGGTGTGAGGACCCTCTCCTCGGGCTTCCCAGGAGGTAAAATGCTCCCACATCTGCAAATTTCATCTGTTTGGGGACAGGTAGAGATCCTGTGTACATGGAAAGTAGAGAAATGTGAAGGTGCTCCCGGGAGACCTGGCATCGGCACGTAGACTCAACAGTGTGTCAGTCATGCTAGGAGAGGCTAAAGGAAGTGGAGTTTGGATTACTTGACACTGAATATAAGGGCAATAACACCTGCTGGGAGCCAAGAGTAATAGTAACTTCAGGAAATAAGGATAAGACTGGTCCTTCAATCCTCACAAACTTGTGGCCTATATCAATAAAACATTAAATGAGATACCGAAAGAAAAGTATTTCTGTGACTATAAAATTATATACACAAGTGGGGATTTAGCCAGGTATGGTGGCACATGCCTTTATCTCAGCACTCAGGAGGCAAAGGCAGGTGTCTCTCTATGAGTTCAGGCCAGCTTGAGCGACACAGCGATTTTCAAGACAGCCAGGGATACGGGGTAAGATGTTGTCTCAAATGCAATAAAGTAGTGAGGAGTAGTATTGATTGTGAGGAATAATTCTTTAAAGTTTTCAGTTCATTTGCTCATCCAGGGTTTATTGTCTAACTTCTCAGTCTCTGGCACTATCCCAGGTACTACGGCTGCAAAGATGAATAAAGATATTATTGCCTAGAGGAGGAAGTCATTATCTTCACCTGTGGAATTTAGTGTAACCCCCAGCATTCTTTTGTTTTGTTTTGTTTGGTTTGGTTTTTCGAGACAGGGTTTCCCTGTGTAGCTTTTGCGCCTTTCCTGGGACTCACTCTGTAGACCAGGCTGGCCTCGAACTCACAGAGATCCGCCTGCCTCTGGCCCCCAAGTGCTGGGATTAAAGGCGTGCGCCACCATTGCCCGGCTAATACCCCCTAGCATTCTGAAACTCATTTTACTTCCCACTCCACTTCGTACCATAATCTGTAGTCATTGCAGCCATATTAGACATTGCCACTGTAGGGGGAACTGTCCTCCCTCCTCCTCCTTCTCTCCTCCTTCCTCCCCTCCTCCTCCTCTTCCCCTCCCACCTCCCCTCCCACTTCCCCTCCCTCCTCCTTTGTGTAAGATGTGTGTATGTCTGTGAATACTGGTGTGCATGTACCACGGTGCTAAGAGTGGAGGTCAGAGACTATGCCTGGTGTTGGTTCTTGTCTTTTATCACGTGTGAGACACTGCCTGTTTTGTTTTTGTTTGTTTGTTTGTTTTTGTTTTGTTATCGTTGTTGTTATTTTTGCTGCTGTATACACCAGTGCTGTGGGATGTCTTTCTGTACACTGTGAATATGTCTTGCTCTGATTGGTTGATAAATAAAGCTGTATTGGCCTATGGCAAGGCAGCTTAGAGGCAGGCAGGAAATCTAAGCAGAGATACTGAGGAAGAAAGGGAGAGGAGGGAGATGCCAGCTGCCGCCCAAGGAGAAGCATGATGCCAGCAGACCAGTAACGCCATGGCCACGTGGCAACTTATAGATGAATAGAAATGAGTTAAGTTATAAGAGCTGGCTAGTGAGAAGCCTGCCATAGGCCATGTAATTGGCAATTAATATAAGCCTCTGAGTGATTATTTTATAAATGGCTGCAGGACCGAGGGTGAGAGAGATTTGTCTGGACCATGCAGGCTGAGCAGGACCAGAAAACCTGGCTACACACCAGACTAGCTGGCCCACAAGTTTCTGGAGACTCTCATTTCTCCACAATCCCCATCTACTGTAGGGGCACTGGAATTCCAGGTGCATGCCATTGTGCCTAGCATCACATGGGTCCTGAGCATTTGAACTCAGGCCCTTACTCTAGCACAGCAGGTATGTAATCACCGAGCCATCTCCCCGAACCTCCTCTTCTCTCTACCTTGGTGCAGTCGCATCAGTTCAGAATCTACTCATTGTCCACATATCCAACAAGCGTGTACTGAGCTCTTTCCTTGTACTAGATGGAAATGAGCAAAGATCTTAGCCCAAGAGCAGAGTGAGGCTCCCCCTTCTCTCCCTGGGAAATTGTTTTTCTTTGAGCCCAGATGAGGTCTATGGCCTGGGGTTCTTCTCCTGGGAAGGCAGCTAAAATCACTCTGCATCTTCGTCATTGTTTTGTGTACTTCTCCCTCTAGATTAGGAGTGCCTTTACGGGGATCCTGTTTTCCCCACTTCTGTCTTCACCACTAGCAGCTAGCAGGATTCTTAGCATAAAATAGACCCTGCCAATAGTGCAATAAACTGGAAACATGGGCTGTATGCTGGGTGTGGTGGCGCACACCTTTAATCCCAGCACTCAGGAGGCAGAGGCAGGTGATCTCTGAGTTTGAGGCCAGCCTGGTCTACAGAGCAAGTGACAGGCCAGTCAGAGCTACATAGTGAAACCCTGTTGTGGTAGTTTGAATGTAGTTGGCTCCCATAAACTCATAGGGAGTGGCACTATTGGGAGGTGTGGCTTTGTTGGAGGAAGTGCGTCACTGTGGAGGCAGGCTTTGAGTTCTCCTATGTGTTCAAGCCACACACAGTGTCTCAAACTACTTCCTTTTGCCTGTGAGTCAAGACATGGTCTTTGAGCTACTTCTCCAGCACCATGTCTACCTGCCACACCATGATGATAATGGACTAAACCTCTGAAAATGTAAGCCACCCCAATTAAATGTTTTTCCTGTATAAGAGTTAGGGTGGTCATAGTGTCTCTTCACAGTAATAGAAACCCTACCCAAGACACCTGTCTTAAAAAAAAAATGATAAAAAAATAAAAGAATGGGATACAGATGCCTAGACTGTCGGCTGCTGGCAGGATGTATAATATAGACACTTGTTTCATGGGAAGTGGGGACTATGGACCAGGCTACCCAGAAGAAGGCCTTTAGTGTACACTTGGGAGTCGTTTGTTTAAATATATTCCAGATTTGTTTACCTCTCATGTAAACTCCAATTGGGTTTCCAGTAGTTTGGCTGCCAGGGCTCAGACCTAAGGCAAACATCCTGAGGTCATTCTCTGAAGATGGAGGAGAATCAGGGACACTTACATTTTTGCCCAAAGGTCAGCTGTCTGGAGTTAGGAGCTAGAATCCTCTCTGAGCTGGCCTATGTCTTAGAAACCACAGGCTCCTTCCCACAGAGCAGTAGTGACTGTACCACGGCCACACAGCCACGAGAGCTGCTCGGGAGAGTCAGCTGAGTTTCCAGTCACCCTTCTCGAGGAAGTGAGGGACCAAGCCTTCTTCCTGAGCCTCGGAAGTGACTCATCCAGGTTTCTGATCCTTTACCTCCCGCTTCTGGATATGGACACAAAAGCTCTGAGAGCCCTTCACAATTATTTGCTGATGCTCATGTTAAAGCTTAGTTTCTACCTCCATGGTATTCAAAGATAACAGAACCTTTAATAAGTGGGGCTGTGGTGACAGGGAGGTGACCTGGCTATGACGTCGATGGGAAGGGATTCATGCTAGTCTCATGACAGAGTAAATTAGGCTGTACAGGCATGGGTTAGTTCCTGTGAGAGCGGTAGTTATGAAAAAGTCCTTTCCAATCTCTCTCCCCCGCCCCCCTGAGATCTCTTTGGCACACACTCCTGCCAATTAATGCCATTTACCATGTCATGACACAGAAGGACCTTCCTTACCTGAGAATGCATACATGGATGAGGCTACTGGATTTGGGACTTCCAACCCCCCAGAACTGTGAGCTAAGTAAACCTCTTTTCCTTGTAAATTACCCAGCCTCAGAGATTTTGTTATAGCATCAGAAAATGAATCAAGACACACTCAAAATAATCTTATTACATCTCCAACCTATGATTCTTGGCACATCTCAGAGCAAGATAAAGCAGCAATAGTCTGTATTGTTTTTATCTTATAGCAAATATGAACAATGGTACTATGACGTTTATTTATAACTATTCATGTAATCATATTTTTTCAGTTCTTTGGGGGTAAATATGAAGAGTGAAGTTGCTGAGTCATATAATAAGTATATATTTAACTTTTTTTTTTTCTGAGACAGGGTTATACCATGCAGCCTGGTCATATACCTTTTTGAAGAACTGTCTATGTAGTCCTGACTATCCCAGATCTCGCTGTGTTGATCAGGCTGGCCTCAAACTCACAGGGATCCTCCTGCCTCTGCTAGGATCAAAAGTGTGCACACCCTTGCCTGGCCTCCAAACAAAATTTTAAAGTTGGCTGTAATATTTTCTATTATTACGAGGAAGGAATGTAGTCTCTAATCTTTCCAACACATCTGCTTTAAAACTGTAGCAAGTTACATTACATAGATTTGATTAGTCTTTCCTTAAAAACTCATGAGGCCAAGCCGGGCGGTGGTGGTGCACGCCTTTAATCCCAGCACTCGGGAGGCAGAGCCAGGTGAATCTCTGTGAGTTCAAGGCCAGCCTGGTCTACTGAGCAAGATCCAGGAAAGGCGCAAAGCTACACAGAGAAACCCTGTCTGGAAAAACAAAACAAAACAAAACAAAAAAGAAAAAAAAGACAAACTCATGAGGCCAAGTGTTTTTTCATGAGCTTATTAGCCACTGGGGTGTGGGTGTGTATACATTTTTGGTTTGGTTTGGTTTGGTTTGGTTTTTTGAGACAGGGTTTCTCTGTAGCTTTGGAGCCTGTCCTGGACTAGTTCTGTAGACCAGGCTGGCCTCGAGCTCATAGAGATCCATCTGCCTCTGCCTCCTGAGTGCTGGGATTACAGGCGTGTGCCACCATCGCCCAGCTGAAGAAACCAATGGCCTGTTTGTTTGTTTGTTTGTTTTTCGAGACAGGGTTTCTCTGTGTATAGCTTTGCACCTTTCCTGGAACTCACTTGGTAGACCAGGCTGGCCTTGAACTCACAGAGATCCGCCTGCCTCTGCCTCCCGAGTGCTGGGATTACAGGCGTGCATCACCACTGCCCGGCAAGTGTGTACATTTTTTTGAGAAGTGACTGCTAAAATCCTTTGCTCCACTTTTTCCTCCCTGAGACAGAGTGTCACTATGCAGGTGTGGCTGGCCTGGGACTTGCTATGTAGCACAGGCTGGACTTGAACTAAGAGAGAGCCTGCTAGTACCTCCTGAATGCTGGGGTTAAAGGTGTGAGTATCCACTCCTAGCAAAATCCTTTGGCCATTCTTCTTTATAAGGACTTATTTTAAATCCTCTCTCTGTGTATATCATGTGGATATGAACGCACTCACAAGTCCTTCCCTCCCCTAGAAATTGCCCTGGTTCCTTCAGTTTTAGGAGATGAAAGAAAGCATAAATGTCAGACTCAAGGGCATGGCTTTAAACCCTGTTCTGCCACTCTGTTTATTGTTAATAGCGTGTTTCTGAAGGAGAGTAATATGTATCTTTTGGAATTTTTAAAGAAGTTATTATTATTGTGTATGGACAACGTATCTGTGAGAGTGGGTGGGCCATGGCGCACATGTGGGGGCCACAGGTCAACTTGGAGTGGGTTCTCTCCTCCCTCCTATTATGTGGGTTCCAAAATGGATCTCAGACATGGCAAGCATCTTTACCCTTGTCACCTGAGAATATGTATCTTAGGAGACCTCACTGAGTGTTGAATGACAAATCCACATTAAAGAACTATAAAAATTATGAACAGTGTACAGACAATAGCCAGAACTGTAAATCACAGCAGCAGCTGTGCTTGTACGTACCTTCCTCTAATCCACATTCCCTTAGGACATAGGCCTTAGGTTGGGCTTATTCGTGCGTCTTTTCTTCATTGAGAAGGACCATGCCTTAATCAGTTTGTATCTTCCAATGCACCTAGCATCAAATGGACATTCATTGGGTGAGTAAATAAATTGATGATGATGATAGTGAATCAAGCTCAGAAAACAGAACCAGCGGCTGACTACTGGCAGAGCCACAGAGTGATCTAGTCAGGGTGCCACAGATGGAGTCAGGACCATCCTCACCAATGCCTGCTAGACAGTAGTGAGCACTTGGGCAGAGTGTGTGTGTGTGTGTGTGTGTGTGTGTGTGTGTGTGTTTGTGTGTGTGTGTGTGTGTGTGTGTGTCCTATTCAAGGAGAATAGGAAATTTTTTAAAAAATGACACAGACTTTTCAAATCTGTGCTTTTTCTTTGTTTATTGCCATGTACAAGAAGAAAAATTACAGGTGAGGGGACACTTAGGAGGAAGCTAGCCACGGCTAGCTAGTCAAAGAAGACTGAGGACATTTCTCAATGTGGGAGGAGCAGGGGGGTGGGCGGTGGGGGCGGGACATATGGTGGGGGAGGCACACATGCCTGCGTGTTGAGTTTTGAGTTTTCTGGAAGCAGATGCTGAAAGAGAGTTGGAAGTGCAGGATGTTTACTGGAGGAGTGAGTTGAGGAAAAAGTTAAACTGCTTTGTAGATCCCACACAGGCCCAGCCAACCTGGAAGGAACTCTGGAGTAATTGGGCACAGCTGGATGTTGATGCCTCTGCTGTGCCCAGTCATTGGAGGAGGGCAGTCACAGGACAGGCATGCTCTTGTGCTGGCCTGTTCTCTGCAGCTGAGGTGGTCACCTGGGAACAGAGGTAGCTGAGGACCCCCCTCTGGCTGGACTCCCTGAAGGTGAGCAGCAAGCCACTCCCTGAGGTTGAACTCAGATGCACACCTGTGTGCTTCCCACAGAGAAAGAGGAAGGGTGGGAAGAAGAGAATGGATCCTACAGATTTTGTATTTTACAGGTGGGAATAAAGAAAAGTAAGTAAATAAAGCTTGCCACTGAGGTCTCTACACTGATACTATGTATTTCTTTTACCTATTAACACTTATTAATTAACAGGAGAGAGAAGGGAGTAAAAAAGGTAATAAAAATGATTTCTCATATGTTGACTTTGAATATCCTTAAAATATTAAGGTAGAGGGTTGGAGATTTAGCTCAGTGGTAGAGCGCTTGCCTAGCAAGTGCAAGGCCCTGGGTCCGGTCCTCAGCTCTGGAAAAAAGAAACAAACAAACAAAAAGATATTAAGGTAGAGATCATGTTCAAAGGAAACTGGGTACAGTAGGCATGCTTGTAATCCACAGCTTGGGGGTGCTGAGTGGGGAGGATCACAGGTTCAAGGCCAGCCTGGCCTACATAGTGTGACCCTATCTAAAACAGAACATAAAAGAATCCAGTGCAGGGGTGGGATTGCTGCTCAGTGTCAGGAGCCTGCCTAGCCTTTGTAAAGCCTTGGAGCTGGTCCCCTGGGGAAAAAATAGTGCAAATATGGGGTTTGGTAGCTATTACTGTATTCATGAGCCATACATGTGTTATCTGACTTGTGTTACTTTACCTAATACCCATAAAGTCTGCTTGAGGTAGATGTTTTGTTACATCCTTTTGTGTTTTATTATTCACTAAGGAAGGAAGATCTGGAGAAGTTAAATGCCTGACTCGAAGATGTCAAACTGAAATCTGGTTTTAAAATGTTCTTAAAGTTGAGTGGTGGTGGCACACACCTGTAGATGTAACCGTCTTATTAAATAAGAAACACAGAGCCAAATGCAGAGTTAAAATCCAAGAGGTCAGAGCAGTAGCTAAGAGCTGATGCTAAAAATCCTTTCTTACCCTTCACTGCTGTCGTCCTTCCCTCAGAAAGAGACCTAAGTGTCTCTGTCTTTTTATTGACTTTCTGCTCTGCCTTCTCATTGGTTGTAAACCCAACAACATGATATCCTCCTCACTGCCTGTCTGTACAGACCTCCAGGTCTTCTATGGTTGGTATTGAGATTAAAGGCGTGTGTCTCCAGGCTGGCTGTATCCTTGAACACACAGAGATCTGTCTGTCATGTGGTCAGGATTAAAGGCGTGCACCACCACCACCACCACCACCACCACCACCACCACCACCTCCACCTCCACCTCCACCACCACCACCTGGCTTTTGCTATGGCTTGCTATTAGCTCTGACCCCCAGGCAACTTAATTTACTAACATACAAATAAAATCACATTTCAGTACAAATAAAATATCACCATACATGCCTTTAATCCCAGCACTTGGGAGGCAGAGGCAGATGGATCTCTGTGACTTTGAGGCCAGCCTGGTCTACAGAGTAAGTTCCAGGACAGCCTACACAGAGAAACCCTGTCTTGGAAAAACAACAACAAAAATAATTATCTTTAATATGTATATGGCTATGTCTCTCTCTGGGTATGTGTGAGTTATATTACTGAAGGCTGTGAGCCACCATGTGGGTGCTGGGAACTGAACACAAGTCGTCTACAAGAGAGTCAGTGCTCTTAGCCACAGAGCCAGATGAAGTACACATTATGGAGGTGACAATGACAGGCTATGGTGATCTTTAACTGCTTTATAGAGAGGCCACTCCACTGGTTACTGAGTGATTGACAGATGAGGAAATAGAAGAAGGCGTATAGGCCACTTTTTTCAGAAGTTTTAATAAAATAGAGGAAATAATTACACCTTTTACATAAATAAGAAATTTAATATTTAATTATTAACTTACTCTCCCATATTGTTTGCTCTTACAATTGTGACATTTCTCCAGTTTTGTCAAACCAGTACCCCTTCCCAAGTTGGACACACATGGACACATTAAATGTTGTTTATTTTGGTTACAGACAACTCACTTTATTTAGTTAGATGTTTGGGATGCCTCCAGTGAATTTGCCTTTCCAGGGAGGTCACAGATACCCCAAGTCTACCTAGCATCTGTTTCCACAGATAAGCAAGTACCACCTCTCAGACCAGTTAAACAAAGCACGCACGTCCTCAAGTCCTTCACAAACCAGACACTTTGTCTCCATGCCCTCCTCACATCCCTTCCTCAGGCTCCTGGTTGGCAGATGCAGGAGCAAAAGGGAATGTGGCCCTAAACCTCCTGCTATACGGTGGCCTTCTGGGAGAGGGGGTCTGTTTGGCTTCATATGAGTGAGCTGTGACCTGCCCTTACCAGCGCCCATCAGCCCAGCCCTTTCTCCAAGGGGACTGGAGGGTAGTTAGCAGCGCCGCCCACCTGTGCACAGGAAGATGCCCACGGCCACACCAGCAATTATGAAACTGCCCACCAGGATGCCCAGGACCAGCGAAGTGTAAGAGCGGCCTGCTTGGCTCCCTGTAGAACAGGTAGAGAGTGAGTTTAGGAGCACACTTCCAAGGAGTCCAAAGTTCGGGTCGAATCCCAAGGCATCTATACTTCAAAAGGCAGTTGCCCAGTGACTTAAGCTGTGTGTGTGCCCTCTCACAGTCTCCAGCCCCCTCCTTTTGTTGCACAAGGGACCCTTCACATCCATCCACTTGCCTGGAAGGTGCCCCCTCCCCCAACACACAGGCAGGGCCACGCCATCCTCATACCTTTCATGTTTTGTGTGGTGATATGGTTCTCCAAGTACTGCACACAGGTGCCCTGAAGAAACTCCTGCAGTTCAAATCGGGTCCGATTGTAGGCATTAAGCTGCTTCAGGGTGAAGCTGATTGCTTCGGAGGGCTCCTGGGAGCTGGACACCCACAGGGCAGTCTTTGGCTGGAAGCTCACAAAGGAGCTCCCGTTGACGGCCACATCGAAGTAGGTGCGGGCTTCAGCGCTCTCAGCAGGCAGCTCGCAGCCCAGGGAGCAACGCACCGTGAGAGGAACTGTGGGGAGGAGGAGGGTCAGTTCTGTGCTGGCCTGAGGAGAGGCCGGGCATGGCGGGTGTTCATCCGGGCCAAAGGGAACACGGAAGGAAGAGAGGATTGTGGGCCTGAGGACACACACAGGGCCAGAAAGAGTCTGACTGACAAGTGCTGGGGTTGACTGTTGGAGCCTAGCTAATGAGGAGCCAGGAACCGTGAAGAAAAAGTGAGACCATGAGAAAAAGGGAGGGAGAAGGGATGTGAAAGGGAGTAGAGGCTTCCCAGACAAGAAATTGAGTCTTTGAGAGGAGCTGGGGCTGTGAGGAAGCTGTGGGAAGAGGTGGCTGGAGGCGGAGGGCAAAGCCCTTCGGGCTGTATGGAGTGGACCGTGAGGGAAGGAAAGGAGTTGGCCGAGTCTTCATGGAAACTTTGGGGGTGAGAGAGGATCAGGACAGGGTTCCCCAAGAAGGTCTGCTCTGAGAGGTCACATTGGCCCAGGGAGATTCTGATAGACTCACTCTGTCTATCATCTATCTATCTATCTATCTATCTATCTATCTATCTATCTATCTATCTATCAATCATCTATCTATCATCTATCTATCTATTTATCTATCTATCTATCTATCAATCATCTATCTATCATCTATCTATCTATCATCTATCTATCAATCATCTATCTATCTATCTATCATCTATCTATCAGATAGAAGTTTCTTACAGTTAGGACCTCTGCTCCTCTCCAAGCCCCACAGAACAATCTCCAAGGGTCAGGGCTCTTCAGAGAAGCCCTACCCCAAAGACCACGCTCACCCTCCCCTCCCACTCACAAAAGATCCTGCTGTCTAGAAACTTACCCTTAGCACCCCAGCTCCACCACAAGCCCCTCTCAGACCCTCTCATCCTCCAGGGCTCCCACCAGCCCCAATCCAGAACCCCCACTCACAGACTACGCTGTTCTTTCGCTCGCGATAGATCAGATGCACCAGGTTTTGGAATTGGTTCAGGTAGAGCTGCAGGCCCTTCTCTGTGACGTTCCAGCTCTCGGGATCCTGCCAGGGTTGCAGCTGGAGGATGGTGATGTTGTTGCCCGGGCCTTCCAGTGTGTGCGTCAGGAGTTTCCCCAGGGAGGCATTGCCGTGATGTCTCACCCGATAGGGGTCTTGGAAGTAGGAGATCTGGAGCATACGCAGGCTTTGGGAGCCTGGGGGAAGAGTCAGCACAGCGTCAGGACAGTCCAGAGAAGGAAGGGGTGGCTGACAGCCAGAGATAATAACCCCTTACCCAGAGGCCTGCCGCCAATTTCTCGGTCCTATAAAGTGCTCTCCCACCTGCCTGCCTATTTGATGCTCACAATAACCTGCCAGGAGAGGACGGGGATTATTATCTTCGCTTTACGGATGAGGAACTGAAGCCTGCAGTTGGAAAAGGCATCCCTCTGTGTCTTTGCCTCCTCCTTCACACGTCCAGCCCATCACACTTCTGCCTATGATAAAATCCCAGTTCCAGCCCAGTTCCTTCTCTCCTGGTCCGTTGTCATCTAGGCTGGGGTACTGCGGAGACTCATTTCTCAATTTCATCCTTTTGTTTGTTTTTCTGAGACAGGATTTCTCTGAGTAGTCCAGGCTAGCCTCCAACCAGTCTCTGCCTCCTGGTACTGGGATTAAAGGCTTGCATGTGCCACCACACTAGGCTCAGTTTCGTCGCTTCTTGCTGGCTCTCCACCTGATCCAAAGCCCTGAAAGCTCTCCAGTGTCACACCATGCCCCTCCCAAATAATAATAGCTAATATCCACTAAGTGCTTGTTCTGCCTTGGGTGCTGTCTTACACACATTATTAACTTATGTATGCTTCCCTCCTCATGCCTTAACATGGTAGCTACTATTATTAACCCCATGTGTATGGGGATCTGAGGCTAAATGGTGAAGCAAGCCAGGATTGGAATGCTGGTAGCTGAAGCCTACCGGCCTCTGTCTGTACTCATTGTTTCCCCAGAGAACACCTGGCCACAGGGCAGATCTCAGAGTCTGGTCCCAGGTTGGGATCCACAGCAAATGATCTGGCCCCAGCTGCATCTTCTGGCCAATCTCGGTGTTCAGTTTTATCAAATGGCGTGAAGTTCTTCATGCTGACTTCTCCACTGTGCGCAGAGCTGGTCAGGGTTGCTTCAGCCGTCCTTGTTCAGCCTGGCAAATTTCTATCTGTTTCAAGACCCAGCTCTGAGATGGAGGTCCATTGCCTTCTTGGAACACTTTCTCAACTGCCTGTCTTCCCCTCCTTTTCATTTGGGTCTAGGCAGAGCGGGTTGCATCAGCACAGATTCCACAGGATTCCTAGTGTTAGTGTACAAATACAAGGACTCCTCCCGGCTGTTAAACTGGGTTTGGCTCATCTCTGCCTTCAAAAGCCCGAAAGGGGCCTTGGCAGTATTGGTGCCCGGATGAGTATGGCATTGTAGATCACACCCGGCCCTCCATGCCCGTGTTGCATTTCTGAAGTTGCTTTCTGTGTTTGCAAGAGTGGATATGTTGGCGTGAGTAACCTTAGCAGCGATCCTGAACTGTTCTGTTTCCCCGTCCGTCGGATCAGTGTGATAACATTGCTCACCACGGTGGATAAACGAGTCAATGTGTGTATTAAATACAGTAAGCATTCTGAATACTGCTAGTTAGTAGCTCCTCCGAGGGCGAGACTGAAGCTGTAGGGGAGGGGGCCAGCGATGATACTGTCTGGCTCTAACTCCCCTTGTCTGTTGAAGAGCGTCCAGCAGCCAGATCCTTCTGGCTCTGGGCTCTTCTCCCTCCCCTGTCCCATCTCACCAGCTACACCCCGAGTTTTTCCCCTCATTCCTTACCCCCCATAGAATCCCCCAAACTTGCCTCGGTTCTAGTGTTTTCCCATTCTCTCCAGCTCAGCTGGTCGCTGACTCTCTCCCGGTCCTCCCTCTCTGGCACTCAGCTCTCCTCTCTGCGTCCTCACTCTCTCTGCTCTTCCACCAGCCTCCCCAAGTCCTTTCCAGAGAGTTAACTGGACTTCCTCGCCTTGTCTTTGGAACGTAAACCAATGAACAGGACCCAGCGTGCACCGTAGAGAGATCCTAGCAGCCGTAGACATCCACGCGGCGGGCTTAGCTGTCCTACGATCTTGTCAAAGTCCCCAGAACACTCCCCAGGCAGGAGCCCGCGTGCCTAACTCACCATCTTCCTGGTCACAAAAGGCACAGCCAGGCAGCAGCAGCAGTAGCAGCGACAGCAAGTTCGTCAACATCCTGCAGAAGTTCTGGGTCCCACCTGGGCGGGGGCAGGCTTGGGCTGGGCTGACGGCAGATTAGGAAAGAGAAGGGAGGCTGTCCGGGAAGGGCAGGAGCAGAGCCACGGTTCGAAAGAGACCAGGGAATGCATGGAGGGAGAGGGAGTCAAGCCTTTAAAGTGTCACTTCTATCTACCTCATTTCCTACTAGGGGGCCGGCTCGCCACGGCCCCTCCCAGCCTTAGGCCCTCCTGCCGGGACCTGTCTGTTCCCTTCTCCTCCCGCTGCTCTCTTCCGAGGCTCGAGGAGGAGCGGAAAAGGGGGAGAAGGGCTTGGTGAGAAGTCCATCCGCCGCTGAGTCAGGGGGTGGGGCGTCTGCTTTCCGTGTTGCCACTCCAAAATGTAGAGATCGTTAAGTTACTGACGGGGAAACTGAGGTCCGAAGAGATGTTGGGACTTGCCCAAAGTTTGTACGTCGTGATGACGGCAGATTCAGGATTGGAATTTAGCTTTCCAGGATAACTGGCTATATTTATCAGAAGTTTAAGTATAGGAATTACACAATCGGGGGCTTGGCTCTCAGAAATAGTCACAGAAACGAGTGAGTATATAGGAGCTCATAGTTTTGTAACAGTGATTTACGAACGATCCAGATAAATCTCAGCATCAAGCAGGTCATAGTCATTTAGTGGACAATGACATCACAGTTAGCTTTTTTTTTTTTTTTAAATGGCAGAATAAGAATATTGAAATAAGAAATTTGGTGCATCATTCTTAGTAAGCAATATTTCCTGAAATATGTGTTCACTTGTATAAGGGCGTTCTTGTTTGTGGATTTTCTTCTTAAACAGAGTTCAGTATCAAGCTGTCTTTGAACTCACAGAGATACAGCTGCCCCTACCTCCTGGGTGCTGGGATCAAAGACATGAGCCACTCTGCCTGCTCTTATGCACTTTTTAAGTTAGCATGCACAGCAATGGGTTTCATCATGGCATTTTCACACACACACACACACACACACACACACACACACACACACACACGGTCCGCATATGAGAGAAAACATGCAGTATTTGTCTTTCCAAATCTAGTTATTCCACATAACAGGACGACCTGCAGTTCCATCTGTTTTCTTGTAAATATTACAATTTAATTTCCTTCTTTGGCTAAATAGAATTCCATCTTGCTCATAAGCCACATCCATGTGTCGATGGCGTGCAGGTATATTTCTGTAGTGGGTTTTGGACAGCAGTATGAAATACAGACCTTATTTTGTGAAGCAAGCAGGCTGGTTTATAGACTGGTTTAAAGTCAGTGCCCCCAAATTAGGAAAGTCCCTATGGTGAACTACAACTCAGAAGTAAAAACAAAAATAGAAACTTCCCTTTAACACCCCACTTAATTCTCATATTGCTTAGAATCACTTGAAGTTGTTTGTATTGCTTAATTACACGTTTGTTGTCTGAATTCCCCACCCACAAGCTCCTTGGGAATAGAGGCTGCCCATCTTGCCCCATGCTGGTCCAGTGATGCATATCACACACAAACATCCACTAAACGAATGACAGAATGAGGGTGTCATGATTTGGACACATCTGTAGGAATAAGTCACAGACCTCTATATGCAGCTTAGAACCATTTGCTCATCTGTCAGCCGCACAACAACCAAGCACACCTGTTTCTGTAGGGGAGCAAATGAATCTGGAGAGATAAGTATTAGGTAGAGCAACGGTGTATTTCCAGGGAGGGGAGGGGAGGAGGAGAAAGAAGAAGAGGAAAGGGAGAGAGAGAGAGAAAGAGAGAGAGAGAAAGAGAGAGAGACCCAGACTGCAATAGGAGTGGGAAATCTTGTGGAAAAAAAAATACCACTATTTCACTATTTTCCCAGGCTGTGGTGGTGCAGGCCTTTAATCCCAGCACTCGGGAGGCAGAGCCACGTGAATCTCTGTGAGTTCAAGGCCAGCCTGGTCTACTGAGCATGATCCAGGAAAGGCGCAAAGCTACACAGAGAAACCCTGTCTGGAAAAACAAAACAAAACAAAACAAAAAAGAAAAAAAGTATGGAATATTCCGCCGGGCGGTGGTGGCACACGCCTTTAATCCCAGCACTCGGGAGGCAGAGCCAGGCGGATCTCTGTGAGTCTGAGGACAGCCTGGGCAAGTGAGTTCCAGGAAAGGCGCAAAGCTACACAGAGAAACCTTGTCTCAAAAAAACAAACAAAAAAAGGTTAATTTTACATAAACAATATTTATGTTTATTTGAAAACAAGAATTGTAAGTAACAGGTTATGGTATATCCCTACACTAGAATAATCTGTAGTGTGAGAAAGCGTGGCAGAACAGGGTGGCATGGAGCAGTGAGCCATTGACGTGCAGTAGGAACAGTGGACCAAATACGGACAGCGGATGGCGTATCCTGTGTCGTGTTTATTTTTAAATGCACTGCTGTCCAAGTGATGCGTTTATAAGCCCACCCTCATAGCTCCAAGGATGTGTCTGTCTATATGTTCGAGTGCACCGGAGAATGTCTGGAGACTGGCTGTGGCTCAGAGCTGCCTCTGGGGAACAGGATTGGGTCAAGGGCCAATAGAGGAATTTTAACTTTTTATTTTATATCCTTCTTTGGGTCACAGTGGTTATGTACAGGCTCCCATTTTCTAAACTCAGTATTTGTAGACAACTCTCTATTATTCCAGATTTTACAGCTCATCATCTTACTCTGGAAGAACAGGGGCTTCAAAGTGGAATGGTTTAAATCATGACCAATTGCATTGTCTTGAATTTTAAAAAAAGATCATGAACTGCCTTGTGGTTGAATAATTACTACTTCATGTTTGTAGAATTATATTCTAAGCACAGCTGTCCCTACCACCTAGAAGAGCTATAGCATCACAAATGTCACTAAAACAACATCCACCCTCACTTGTGGCTTCTCTTCCCTGCATTAGCCCCTGAGTTAATAACCTCAAACGAAGATAAAAATTGACTCTTTCTTTGCATTTCTGTACACTTACGCCATATACGAAGGCATCTTCAATGATACAGTGGTATCTTCTACTTTGTGGAAATGACACTAACATGCATTAATCCTCTGTCTGCTCTTCCATATGACCCAGGTCTGATTCCCAGCGCCCCACATAGCAGCTCACAGATGTAACTGTTCTCACAGTCTGTAATGCCAGTCCCAGGGGATCCAACACCCGCTTCTGACCTCCGAGGGCACCAGGCAATGCACACACGGTGCCAGGACACACATTCAGGCAAATATTCATACACATAAAGTCAAACAAATAAATCTAAAAAGAATATATCACTATTTATTCATATCTGGTACTAGACATTACATTTTCTTGTTTGTTTGTGTGTGTATGTTTCTGTGTGCACACATGCATATATGTACGGAGGCCAGAGGTAGAAGGTTGGGTGTCTTCCTTAATTGCTCACCATCTCATTCTTTTTCCTTCTTATGATGTGTGTGTATGTGTGCATATGTGCATTCATGTTCACATGTATGTAGGCACATATGAGTGTGAAAGGGAGCATGTGTGTACACATGTATGCAGATCTTCTTCGGTCACTGATACCACATTCTTCAAGTCAGGGTCACTCAGTCACCGAGAACTTGAGGCCAGTGAGCTGGTTCAGCAGGCTAACACGCTTGCGCCTGCCCACCTGAGTTTGTGCCCCAGGACCCACGTGGTGGAAGGAGAGGCCTGACTCTGGTATGCACGAGCCTTCGCTCCACTAAATTTAATTATTTTTTGCAGACTGAGAGCTTGAAAAAAGCTAGTCTCACTAGCCAGCTTCTCTGGGGATCTCTGTCTACACCTTCAGAGGCTAGAATTACAGGTGGTCCACTCTGCCACCTTTGTTTACCTGGGTCCCTGGGTTCTGCATTTTAGCTGCTGAGCCATTTCCCCAGCCTTTCATCTTATTTTTTTTGAGACAGGGTCTCTCACAGAACCTGGAGCTTACTGACTGGCTGGCCAGCAAGCCCATGCCTCATCCTGTCTCTTCATTTCCAGTGGTGAGATTACAGGTACACCATGCCAGAATGAGCTTTTTATACGGGTCTGGAGACCCGAACTCAGGTCCCCATGCTTGAAAGGCAAGCAGGTTTTTGAGTGAGCCATCTCCCCATCCTGACATTTATGTTTATTTGTTTATTGCATGTAACGAGCAGTGCTGGCATGTGCATTCATGTTCATGATCCTTTGAGTCTAAATGGGAGAGCTTGTGTAGCTGCACACCTGGGTGTGGACTTGCTGAGTCACAGGGTTTTCAGTTTGGGTAGATACTGCCAAAATCTGTTACAAAGATGTGTGCTAATTTGCATTCCCAGCAGTGTGTAGTTCCCTGCTCCACGTCCTTGCCAGCCCTTGGCAGCACCAGGTGGGTGGTGGAAAACAGTGTTTCAGTTTGGTTTGACTTTACATTTCTCTGATTCCTAATGAGCTTGTGTGTCTCTTTGCTTTGGCTTTTCGTCCTTTGAGGGCCGGAAAAGTGTTTTGGGATGGAAGGAAATGAATGTCACACTTCAGCCATTAGTCACATGCAGGAGCCAATGAAGCAAGCGCTGGCGTCAGTGGTGAGGGGATGGAGACCCAGTTCCACACTGTTACCCTCAGCAGCCTGGGTTTCCTTAGATTTTTAGAGATCTTGACTTGGGCTAAACCAGGCTTCGTGTCTTTGGCACTGAAAAGAATTTCAGGCCAGGCAGGTATGTGATGAAATGGAGATTTTATGTAAGAGTTCTTAATGGAGGCTTAACTGAGAGGATTAGAAAAGAGAGGCACTCAGAAGAAAGTAAGACACAGCCCAGAGCACAGACATGGGCTTCTCCAAGAGAGGGAAGCAGAAAGTAACATATAAGAAAGTGGTTCTGGCCTCCTCAAGGGAGACTCACAATCCAACCACCTTTTCCCTCCTTTTCTCTCTCTCACTTTTAAACATTTTATTCATTATTTAATGTGTATGTATATTTTACCTGCATGTGTGTATATACACCGTGTGCTTGCCCAGTGCCCATGGAGGCCAGAAGAGGGTGCTGGGTCCCCTGGAACTGAAGTTAAGAAAGGTTCTAAGCCACCATGTAGATTCTGGGAATCAAACCAAAGGTCCTTTGTAAGAACAGTAACTAACCACAGACCCATCTCTCCTTCCCACCTCCCACCCTCTTGGGTAAGTGAGGTTATAGGACGCTTTGGAGGTACTTCTGACAGCGTCAGAATCTGATAAGGTAAAGCCAGGAGCCACTAGTGTTGCACAAAGGGTTTAGTATCTGTCCCTTCCCTGTAACTAGAGTTTCTGGTGAGATCCTAGAAAACTGCAGGTTTGTAGCTGGGGAGGGAGAACGGCCTTGAGCAGCTATGGACTGTGCTGCAGCTCTTGCTCTGCTGAGGCTAAGACACTTCATTGAGGGCTTCCTCTCCCTTCTCACGTCCCCAGGATTTTTCTGGCGTTGATGTAAGCAACTGGGGTTCAGCTGGAGGCATGTCGTCCACAGTACTAATTACACAGAGGACTGTCCCACCAAGCTAAGACCTGTCATAGACACAGGTGGTTAATAGCAATAGCCATTTTCCAAGTACAATCCTTATATACCAGAGCCCTGGAAATGGAACAGTGAGGCTCCGATAATAATTTTGATTGCTAACATTCATTTATTGTTAGCCAGGTGCAGTGTCCAGTCTTTATATAAATAATCCTATCTAAATGCCAGTTCTATGAGGTAGGTTTCATAAACACTAGCATTTTACTAAAAGAATCAGATTCAGAGAAGTTAAATGACTTATCTCAGTTACACAGCAAAAATTATCATTGGAACTTCTTTCCTTATGATGCCAAAGTTTATTAATTTAATCTACATAGCATAATCTGAAAGGTTTTTAATGCATGCATATGTGTTTGCATGTACGTGTGTGGGTGTGTGTACTTGTGTATGTGCATGCACACACGTGTGTTTATGTGCATGAATGTCAAAGGACAACCTCAGGAGTCATCCTCAGGAATACTGTCTACCTCTGTGGCAGAAAGAAAATGGCCCCCATAGGGAGTGGCACTATTAGGAGGTGTGGCTTTGTTGGAGGAAGTGTTTCACTGTGGCAGCCAGCTTTGAGGATTCCTATGCACAAGCTATGCCCAGTGTAGAACACAGACTGCTTCTGCTGCCTGTGGATCAAGATATAGAACTCTCAGCTCCTTCTCCAGCACCATGTCTGTCTGCATGCCACCTGCCATGACAATAATGGACTAAACAACTTCGGAAACTGTAAGCCAGCCCCAATTAAATGTCTTCCTTTATAAGCGTTTCAGTGGTCATGGTCTCTTCACAGCAATAGAAACCCTAACTAAGACAACCTCCTTTATTTTTTACTTTTTTTGGAGATATTTATTTTTAATGTGGTGTGTGTGTGTGTGTGTGTGTGTGTGTGTGTGTGTGTGTGCAGGCACATGCATACTGCAACATGTGTGTGGAAGTCAGAGGACAACTTTCAAAGTTGTGATCAAATGCAGACCATCAACTCTGCCTGGCAAGCCTGGGGCTGTTGAGCCATACCACTCATCGCCTCTGTCTACTCCTTTGAGACAGGGCTGCTCAGTGACTTGGAGGAATCCTCTTGTTTCTGGCCCCAGTGCCATGACATTTTTATATGACTGCTGGAGACTGAACTCAGCTCCTCATGCTTGAAAGGTAAATGCTTTCTCAGTACACACACACACACACACACACACACACACACACACACACACACGGCTCAAAAAGACTTTGATCCTACATTTCTGAGCACTTGCCTCTGACATCCTTGAGTGTTTAAGGTAAGCTTCTGATTTCTAGTGTGCCCTGCACTCACTTCCTCTGGGCAAGCCAAGGTCATTATCCTCACTTTGCAGACAGGACTACTGAAGCCCAGGAAGTGAGGGGACATGCATACGGTCACACCACCTGGGAACTAAAAGCAGAATTTGAACTCAAAGAGGATGAGACATGGGGCTGAGGAGAGAGAGGGTGGAAGAATAGGGTAGGTGTAAGCTGGTGAGCTGAGAGGAATTTTGAGAAGTTTTCCATCTAAATCCAGAAATGCTGCCATTGGCGCTGAGGGGCTGAAAAATCACATCCCACAGTGGGCTCCGAGCCAGCAGCCCGATTTGACTGGAATCTGAAAAATAAGGGTCTTAATGAGCAAAGGGAAGTGAAGGAAGCAAGTGGTAGTGTTTCTCACCCCGGAGAGCACATGTTAGGGAAAGATAAGGGAAACAGGAAACAGGCTGGGGCCAGCGCTGGTGCAGCCCCAGTGGGCGAGGAGGGCCCCTGCCAAGACTGGCTGTGTGCCCAGCCGCACTTCAGAGGATCCACGACTCCTTCCCTGTGACCTGAAGACAGACCTGCCCCAACCTGGCTCACAACCAGAGTGTGACCTCTGCAGAGACAAGGCCCACCCCACCTCCCCAGGACTGGGGACCACCACCAACACAAAGTCTATGATGCCCAGACGCTGTGTTGAAGGAGGGAAGCATTTGTGCTTGGTTCTTACTAGACACACCCCCACCTCATTCCCCTCTAGGCCCCCCCCCTCCACCGCGCCCCAAAATGTTGGAGAAGCAGCCAGGGAACTCCTACTTTACAGATGAGGACACAGGCGTGAGCTGCAGAGCAGATGAACCAGACTCCCAAACATGCTTTCTTCATCCTTAGCGCATCATATGGATCCTGTGTGCCCACACACTGGGAATTAAGAAGGTAGGGGAGATGAGAAAGGAGCCAGGCTTTGCAGGCAGCCAAGGGAACTGCGGCTTGCAAAGTTAGATGGGAATCAAGTGCCGCTTCCTGAAGGGAAGGCAGGGAAGTAGATGGAAGTCTTAGTCAGCACGTTCTGTGTGGGCACCTCAGCATAGGGCACGTGGGACACCACGTGAACGGCAGTGGTGGCGGTGCAGCGGCCTGAGGTCAGGTAACTGCAGCTGCCAGCCCCAGTGATTGACAGGTACCCCATGGTGTGGACGTGAGTCCCACTGACCTCTCCAGCTTTCTCTTGCCCTGGATTCCTGTCAGCCAGACTCACTCCCCCTGGTTTCCTGAACACAGAATGCTTGCATGTTTATCCTTTCACTTTTTTTGATAATATTTTCAGGTCGCCGCAAGTCCCTAACTTTATATTCCAGACTAGCTCATTTCACATAAGCTCATGCAGGCACCCCCACATACCTAACTTTTAAAGTAAGTACATATTTAATAAATAATTAAAAACAATAAAGATATGAGCCACCTAAGGGGGGAAACTTAACAAAGTGTAGGTAAGTGTTTAGAAATAAAATTATAGAACTCTGAGAAATGTCAAAGAAATTGTAGGGAAAAAAAGATACATACACTATCCTGTGACTGGATGGTTTAATACCATGAAATTATCTATTCTCCCCAAAGCCATTTCATGTACTACATGCAATGCCAAAAACAAAACAAAACAAAACAAAAATCAACAAACTTAGTGTCATGTCATTTCAAGCCCACCAGCCTGATAAAATGACCCCAAACGTGTTGTACCAAGTACTTGCTTTTTAAAGAATTATTTTTATGCTGGGTGTGGTAGCGCAGGCCTTTAATCTTAGCACTCAGGAAGCAGAAGCAGAGGATCTCTGTGAGTTCAAGGGCAGCCTGGTCTACAGAACAAGTTCCAGGACAGCCAGAGCTGTTACACACAGAAACCCTGTCTCAGAAAAACAACAAAAATAATTATTTTTTATTATGTATATGGCTATGTCTCTGTCTGGGTATGTGTAAATAACTAACATTACAGAAGGCTAAACTAAACTAAAATTACAACCACCATGTGGGTGCTGGGAACTGAACACAAGTCCTCTACAAGAGAGTAAGTGCTCTTAGGCACACAGCCAATTCTCCAGCTCATGTTACATACTTATTTTTGAGATAGGGTCTTGCTACAATTGCCCAGGCTGGTTTCAAACTCCTGGACTCAAGAGACCTTCTTGCCTTAACCCCGTGAGAAGTAAATGTTATTGAAAGTAGTATTTGAGAAAATCTAATATTCTGACTGCTTATTTCTCATGGAAACACAATTTTGTTGTATTAATTTTGCATCTAGTAACCTTAGCGAACTTTTTAAAAAAAGATTTATTTATTATGTACACAGAAGAGGGTACCAGATCTCATTACAGATGGTTGTGAGCCACCATGTGGGTGCTGGGAATTGAACTCAGGACCTCTGGAAGAATAGTAGGTGCTCTTAACCTCTGAGCCATCTCTCCAGCCCCGAGAACTTGTTTTTGGTCTAATATTTGTGGGTAGATTCTTTGGGGCTTTATGGATAGTCACAGCACCAAGGGATGATAATAGTGTATTTCTTCCTTTTGAAGTTTTACGCTACTAACGAACATGTGTTACTCAGATGTACTTGCCCATTGTGCTGTGTGAGGAGGACAGAGGTCAACACTGGGTATTTTCCCCCTCAATCACTTTCTACTCTAGTTTTTGAGACAGGGTCTCTTCTTGAACCTGCTGGCCTGATTAAGCAGCAAGCCCTTGGACCTGCTTGTCCCTGCTCCCCCACCCCAGGGCTGAGAGTCCAGACACCATGCCTGGCTTTTCCCTGGGTGTTGGGGACTGAACTCAGGTCCTCATGCTTGTGTGGCAAGCGCATTGCCCCGAGCTTCCTCTCAGCCTCTCAGGCTCTTCCTTCTTCTTCTTCTTCTTCTTCTTCTTCTTCTTCTTCTTCTTCTTCTTTTTTGAGACTGGGTTCCAAACTGGCCACTAACTCTTGGGAGTCTCTTTCCCCAGCCTTCCCAGAGCAGGAATTACAGGCATGTGCCACCCTGCCTGGCTTAATTTTTTTTTTTTTTATAGAAACAGGGTTTCTCTGTGTAGCTTTGGAGCCTGTCCTGGATCTCACTCTATAGACCAAGCTGGCCTCGAACTCAGAGAGATCTGCCTGGCTTTGCCTCTTGAGTGCTGGGATTAAAGGTGTATGCCACCACCACCCGGCTGCCTGTTCTTATTTTTTAAAGTTTTATTTGTGTTTATGTCTTTCTCTCTGTGTTTATGCCCCATGTGTGTAGATGCCCTCAGAGGGTTTCAGATACCCTGGACCTAGAGTAATATGAGGTTGTGAGCTGCCTGATGTGGGTGCTGGAAGAACCCCAGACACGGAAGTCACCTTTCTCGTCCTCTCTCACTCTGTGAGACAGTGTCTCACTGTCTACCTTAAGCTGGCTCGGAACTTTAACTCCTGCCTCTGCTTCCTGGAGTGCCGGGACTCCCTGAGTAGGCCAGCTATTCCTACCTCACCCCCTTTCTAAAAGACAGACAGCCTGGTGAGATATCTCTGCCCTTCTCTGTGTCTCCCCCATTTCTGTCTCTCTCGTGTTTGTGTGTGTGCATTCACACCAGTACCGTGGATGGAGACCAGAGGACAACCTTGGACATTGTTCTTCAGGAATGCCACTTACATTTTTTTGGAGCCGATTTCTTCTGGGCCTGGAGTTTGGCAAAAGGCAATTGGCCAGAGAGGCCCAGGAATTCCCCTGCCTCTATCACCTCTGAGCTGGAATCACAGGCGCTTGCCACCGCACCCAGCATTTTAAAAAAAGAAATTTGATTGTAACATTTATTTATGTACTGTGTGTGTGCACACACGCACACAACATATGTGTGGAGGTCAGAGGACAACTTTTAGGAACATGTTCTCTCCTTCTAGCGTGTGAGGCCGGGAACAGCACCCAGGGTGCGTCAGGCTTGGCAACGGGCACTTGTATCTGCCCAGCCTGCTCACCAGCCCTCCCTCACACCTAGCATATTTTTATGTAGATTCTGGGAACGGAATTCAGGTTTTCGTGCTTATAAGACCAGCACTTTACTGACTGAGCATCTCCCCGGCCCCGTTTAACTGGAACTCCCGAGCCTCTTGCCGGGATGTACTACCTGGGTGGCTTCCTAGCCTCCTACCCCTCCCCTCGTTTTTTGCTTTTCTGTTCTCTTCTCTACCCCTTAAAAACCCATTGACAGCACTTAGGACAAAGTCCAAGTTCCCTGCCTGTCTTTACAAAGGTTTGTATCATCTAGTCCCCACCCACCCCGGCCACCATTGTTTCTCATTGCTTACAGCATTACCCACCATCTTCCAGCTATTTGGCCACGGCGTTCCTTGCAAGTGGATTCCAGTTACTTCTGCACTGGGGCCATGCACCAGTTCTTCCCTTAGCTTGTAGAGTCCTTCCTGGGCATGTGTCATTTCTGTTAATTAGTTGCTTCCTTCTTAGAAACCCAGTCTTCTTCTTTTAACCCTCTTACATGACTTTTTTTTTTTTTTTTTTTTTTTTTTTTTTTAATGCATCTATCTTCCATACCAAAAGCTGCAGGATGGGGAGCGGCTGTGTCTGGACATGTCTGTATCACCAGGGTGGCAGAGTACCATCTTCACAGTAAGTGCTCAAGAGATATTTCTTAAGTCAATGAGCAAATAAGATTTCTAGGGAGAATTAGAAAAAGGTGATTAGTCAACCTCTTGGCATGAAAAGCACTATTTTATCTTTCTGAGATTCTGATTTCTTATCTGGAAATTGAGGATTAAATAGAAACTATCTCAGGGCTGGAGAGATGGCTCAGTGGTTAAGAGCACTGACTGTTTTCCAGAGGACCTGGGCTCTACTCCCAGCAACCACATGGCAGCTCACGACCATTCACAACTCAGTCCCAGGGGATCCAATGCTCTCTTCTGGCTGCCAAAGGCACTGCACACAGTTGATGCCCAGACAGACATGCAGACAAAACACCCCAACACATAACAAGAAAATAAAACAGAAACTGTCTCAAAGGGATATCATGGGTCTGTACATTTTTCAACATAGGGTCTGGTATTTTGTGCCAAGGATAGTCCTTGTTAACAACGACAGACATTTTTTTTATAAAAATAGAAAGTAAGCATGAGTCACAAGTTCATTTAATTCATCAATGAAGGGAACAGGAAGATGACAAATCCAACTTAAAACAGAACGTTAAAACCAGAGTTTTCGTAATCAATAGAAGAGAAAAATATTGAAGTTAGATATTAATAAATAAATGCAAGATGGTTAAAGAACCACAACCTTTGGGGTTCTCTTCTGTACTAGACAAGAGAGAACATTATCAGTTTGTGGAATTGTACACCATCTGGGCTCTTGTTGATACAAAAGTAAATTTTTTTCAGAGGTAGATGACTGTTTTGTTAGTCTTTTTTTTAAAAAAAGATTTATTTATTTATTATGTATATAGTGTTCTGTCTCCATGTTTTGCCTGCACACCAGAAGATGGCATCAGATCTCATTATAGATGGTTGTGAGCCTGTATGTGGTTGTTGGAAATTGAACTCAGGACCTCTGGAAGAGCAGTCAGTGCTCTTAACTTCTGAGCCGTCTCTCCAGCCCCTTGTTAGTTTTGTTTTGTTTTGTTTTGTTGCTGGTTTTGAACAGGGTCTCAGTAGGTATCCCAGGCAGGCCTTATGCTCTCAGTTCTTTTGCCTCATCCTCCTGAGTGCTGGGATTTCCAGCATCTGTTACCACGCCCAGCTTCAGTAAGTATCCCAGGCTGGCCTTCTGCTCTCAGCACTGGAATTTTGAACTTCTGATACCACACCCGGCTTTAGAGACTCGTAAATAGAGTTGCTGGTCAATGATTTATCATGACATCAAAATGTCACACAGGGCTGGAGAGATGGCCTAGAGGTTAAGAGCACTGGCTGCTCTTTCAGACGACCCAGGTTAGATTCCCAGCACCCCCATGACAGCTCACAACCATCTATAATTCTAATTCCAAGGATCCAATGCCCTTTTCTGGCCTCCATGGACACTGCACACATGTGGTACATAGATATGTATGCAGGCAAAAATACCCACACATGTAAGATTAAAATAAAGAAAAAAAAATAAACATGTGTGCCACTATGCCCAGATCTACCCACACACACACACCAAAATGTCTCACAATCATGTTCTTCCTTTATAACATGCTTTGTATCATTTTTCTTTTTTTTTTTTTTTTAAGATTATTTGTTCATTATGTGAGGGTGCCAGATCTCATTACAGATGGTTGTGAGCCACCATGTGGTTGCTAGGAATTGAACCCAGGACCTCTGGAAGAGCAGTCGGTACTCTTAACCTCTGAGCCATCTCTCCAGCTTATATCATTGTTCTTAACACTACTTATTTTAACCCGCAAGACACCTGGAAGTTGTGATTACAATGCTCAAGCTTTTGTTGAAAGAATCAGAATTTTATTAGACTTTTTTTTTCTCTACAAAATTTTCTTCTGTTCTTGCACAAATGAGTAGTGGTAGAATTTAGAGGCACAAACCAGGAAAGCTAAGGGAAAACCATTATGTCTCCCCTCAGCTTGGTGTGCTGTGGGGCTTGGTGCATTTCATCAAACTGGCAGAGAAAGCATCTGCTTTGGACATCACCGAAACACCCTCTCTGCATCCCCATTTTCTGCTCAATAAGAATAGATTTTCTTTTAAAGAATCGGATGTTTCTACAGTGGCAGTAGATGTCATGGGGAGTCCTGAAATTTTACTCAGTCCTTTTACATTTCCTTACCTCCTTTTAAATGTTTTTTTTTTTTCCTTTATCATTGTAGGGCTGAGGATATAGGTCAGAGCAGAGTGCTTACCTAGCATACTCAAGACTCTAGGTTCAATGCCCAATACCAAAAAGCTGATAAAATGTGTGTAACAGATCATATCATTTAGCTGTTTTAAAGACTGCAGTGCCGCTGTAGATCCAGTAATAAGACTGAGTTCACGTGAAACATGAGCATGTTAGGAAAACATGTCTAGGACTCTGGCCAGAGAGCCACTGTTCCAGAGTTTGGACATGCTGGGCACAGGGGAAATGCAAGCATTTCTACAAGGCAGCAGATGGAGAGCTTCCCAGGAACAAGCTAGTTATTTCTTGGCAGTCAGAAAGTATGTAGTTGACAAATTGCACTGGGAGAAGCCACTTGAACCTCCTGACCTTCAGATCCCGGAAAAGGGATTCCCAGCTAGTCCTCAGCATAGGGGCCAGAGGGCTGACTTCCAACCTCAGGAACTGAACTTAAATTTCTGGCTTTCCAACAGAAGCGAAGGACCCCAGAATGACATCAGTGCTATAGAGGTTGACCAGACTGCCACTTTCAAATTCTGAGCTGGCCTTTCATTATTCTCATTAATATGGTAGAATGTTCACTGCCTGGCTCCAAATCTTGTCTCTAATGCTTATTAGGCACAATACATGGCTGTTTACTTACATCTCTCTTGGACTTTTAAAATTTGTGCTTTTAAATTTGAGCTGGAGACATAACTCAGTGGTTAAGAGCCATTTTGTACTTGCACAGGACCTGAGTTTGGTTTGTGATTGTCTGTGATTCCATCTGTAGGGCCTATAATACCCTCTTCTGGCTTCTGTGGGCATATGCACTCACATGTGTTCACACACACACACACACACACACACACACACACACACACACACGTAAAAATAAAATAAATCTTTTAAAAGTTGTGCTTCTATTTAAAAACAATCTCTAAATCAGTGATAATACTACTGTTGGGAGGTGGTGGTTAGGATTCCTGGCATTGATGTGTAGAAAGTACTAAGAGCAGTACATTCTGCCAACACACTTAGCCATTTCTTCCTCCTCCTTTACCTCTCCTCACTCTTTCATCCCACTTCTCTTCCACCATTTGGCAAACAGTTCACCCCATTGGATGTTGCCCCCGTGGTGTTGTGCCTCATGAGTGTTTCTGCGGGGATTTCTGTGGTCGATGACTGTTGATTTCTGTTTTCTGATTGTTTTTCTGGCAATAACTATGAGTGGTTTGGTAATTTTTATACTGAGAGGTAGTCTCATTCATTTACTTTCCAAAGGGAAAGTGACTCACCCAGGCTCACACAAAGACAGTGGCTAAACCAGTAATAGGACCAAGACCTACTAGTTACCAATATGAGGTTTTCTCTACTCACACACAGTCCGAGGTCATTGCCCTTGGGTACTGGTATGATCCAAGTGCCTTCCCAACTCTGTTTACCCACAGGAAGACATGACCATAGCATGCTTTCTTGGACTGCCAGTCCCTAAATCATGACACAGAGATTAACTATAAATGCTCAGCCTTGGCTTAGGTTTGTTTTTAGATAGCTTCTTTTTTTTTTTTTAATTTAACTTAAATTAACCCATTTCTATTAATCTATGTGCCACACTGAGGCTTGTTTACCTTATCTATATATGTCCATCATGTTTTCCTGCTTCTTCTGTGTCTGGCTGGCTGACTCCCCCTTTCTCTCTGTCTGCCAGTCCTTCCTATCCCTCCTCTGCCTACCTACTGGCCATTCAACTTTTATTAGACCAATCAGGTACCTTAGGCAGGCAAGGTAAAACAGCAACACGTACTTACGCAGTTAAACAAATATTCTATTCCACAACATGTGACTCTTCTCTATTCCAAGTACTCACCAGCTATTCACCAACAAACATATTTCCTGTCCAACAAAATTATAAGGTCGACAAGGGAACAGGCCATGGCTTGATTGTCTGGTAATATTAGTTTTGTGCTCAGCACTAAGCCTCAAACTCTTGATGGTAGGAGTTATTGCCTGTGACCTCTAGCACTATTAGAAGTAAATGCAAAATTAATAGCTATCCCACAGGAAGACAGGGAAAAAATGAATATCTATAAAGAATAATATATATGATGGGCAGTGGTGACATATGCCTTTAATCTCCCTCCTCCCCACACTCATGGAGACAGGCACAGGTGGATCTCTGAGTTTAAGGCCAGCCTGGTCTACAGAGTGAGTTCCAGGACAGCCAGGGCTACACAGAAAAACCTTGTATCAAAAACAGAAACAAAAAACAAAAAAGAAAGAAAGAAAAATATTGGATAATCTCCCATATCAAGATCCTATAGATGTAACCGTCTTGTTAAATAAGAAACACAGAGCCAGTTGCAGAGTTAAAAACCAAGAGGTCAGAGCGATAGCTGAAAGCCTTACCCTACACTGTCTTTCCTCTCTGCAAGAGACCTACTTCTGTGTCCTTTTTTATAGACTTTCTGTTCTGCTTTCTCATTGGTTGTAAACCCAGTCACATGACCTCATTGTCACTGCCTGTCTGTACAGACCTCCAGGTCTTCTATGGTTGGTATTGAGATTAAAGGCATGTGTCTGCCATGCTGGCTGTGTCCTTGAACACACAGAGATCTACCTAGCTCTGCCTCCCAAGTGCTGGGATTAAAGGCGTGCACCACCACCGCCCAGCTTCTGCTCTGGCTTGCTCTGACCTCAAGTCAACTTTATTAACATACAAATAAAATCACATTTCAATACAAATAAAATATCACTATATTTCCCCTTTTCTATTTTAATAAAAAGAAAAAAGTTATAACTACTATAAGAAAAACTATATACAAAAGTACAATAACTATATATACCATATATACAAACAATAAATACCTAAACAATGTCTAGTCCATTTGCATTTGACAAATTCAGAGAAAATAATTCCATTATCTATCCTATTTTGGTAAGTCCAAAATGTACCTGATTCACTTTCTATCCTAACTTATATTACTAACAGAACTGTCTTATAACGTCTTTCAAATTTATACACTTACAGCTATTAGTGAGTTTTTCTGAAATCCTTAGCAAAGAAAATTATAACTATAACTAACTGATCTTCAACTCCCTCAGAGACCCAAGAAGGAAATAATACTATCTAATAAAAACTAAAAACAGGAAGTGCATGCAAGCAGCTTCCAAAAAAAAAAAAAAAAATGTGAGTTGACAGAAACAGTCAGCTGCCTGGACAGTCACCTGAGGTTTCTCCGCAGTGTTGGGGCATCATCTTCAGCCTATAGGCTTAGCGTATCTGACAGACTCATTTGTGAACTAGGATGTATACAAGATCAACAGTTTGACCTCACATTTGGTGAGAGCAGTCCATGTACCAGAAACTCCTGAACTCCACTAGTGTCATGTCATGATTCAGGATTTTAAATTCTGGAAATTATTGATGTCTTTTCAATTCAGCTGTCCATTCTTCTTGGCTATGTATAAGTAGCTTCATCTCGGCATCCTGTTCTTCTCTACATCCCTCTATTAAATGCCAGTCTACTATTGAGAAGGGTGAGCTTAGTTATTCTTCAAGAATAACTGTTTCCTCTGCTGTTCCATTGCACATCAGAAGCCATCGTCCCACTCCCTGTTCAGCTGCCTTCAAAGAAAAGGGCATGGTACCTTTTACAGATTGCAAAGGCCACTCACTTCAGGGATGGTTACATATTGTCCTGACTTCAGAAGATGCCTTTTGTTAGAGCCACAACCATACTTGTTTTGGCAAGAATCGGTAGTCCTTTGTTTCATGTCCTGACTGTCCTGTTTGTCAGCAGTTGATTCTAGGATACTTTCTTGTCCAGTGGCTAACTTTTGCCACAGTGAAAGTTAACTCCATATGCAGTTTCTTCAATGCCCATATTTTCTCTGAAGTAGATTGGTACTGCAGGAGCCGACATGTCTCATAGTCATAACAAAAAAGAAAAATTCCTAAGTTATTAAAACATTTTAAATGCCATATTCTGTAGATCTCTGAAGGGTTTGAAGATTACCTGTCTATCTAAAATATATCAGTTTGATTTTGAAAACACACCTAATATGACTACAAGTTCAATTGTAATGTCTAACTTTCATTTCTATATATCCTAATAGTTGGTAATACTACCATTCAAGGATTAGCAAATTGTATTACATTGTTAAATGAATGGTATAAGTACAATATCTCGAGCAAGATTAGAAATATGTGTATGGCATATTCTAACAATCTCAATATATATATAATATAAAACAATCCAATCCAATGTAAAGTATTTAAAACTAGTAATTGTCTTTTTTCTCCCTCTCTCTCTCTTTTTTTAAATAAGCACCTTAAATCTAATCTCCTTTGCCTAGCCCTTTTTCTAACCCTTAACAACAACTTGTAACCAACCCTCCTAAACAATGAAAACTATCCCAGACCCAAAACCCATAAAAAGACCAAAAAAACCACCCACCCCACACGACCCCTTTTGGAATGTGGGCGTTGTATTCTTAAAATTGCTTCCTGCTGGGTATGGGCGAAGTTATCTTTATTCTGAAAAGAAAATTTTGGGTTAATTGTCAAGTTCTAGGAAAGGTAACTATATTCTTTGTTATCCATAATGCCAAAGTTCAGGGTTTATCTCAAATCCTTATTCAAGTAGTCTTTGAAACTGGATCATCTCAGCTAGCCATCTCAGAAGTGCTCTAAACACTTTGTAGTCCAAAGCTGATCTGTAGATGATGTTTATCAACTTAGTAATATTATTTTCCACGTGGAATTGTCGTTGTGGGGTCCCATCTTCTTCCTGGAGATTTCAGTTGATGTTAGGCCTGGCCGTGATTTCCTGCAGAAAACTGAAAAGAGACTCGAACACAAAGACATGTATAGGCAGCTAATCGAAGCCTTTTCTCTAGAATTAATTAGTACTCATATGACCATTATTATCTCAACAAAGTTTAATATATATATATATATCTTGTGAATTTTGACATAAAATTCATACTGGAGGAAAAGTTTAAAGAATTAGAATAGAATCAAAGACTTGAGATTATAATAGAATAGTCCCTTAATTAATTTGGCTTTTCTCCTGTCCCATGTCAGAAGATGGCTCTTTCTTCTGATATGATACAGGGAGTTTGCATTTTCCTTTTAACAACATGCTTGAGTTTACAGGAGGAAAGAGCCATTCTCCAACTCCAAAGTCAGCTTTAAATTTTAATTGAACTGGGACTACAAGAAGACTAAGAGTATTAATTTTTTAGAGAAGATCAGAAACAAACATTTAGGAAGATTTATGAAATTTTGTAGATGATATACCAATAGGCCATTTTACTCTTTTTCCTGGGACAGATGATTTGTCCTTTTTCTTCAGTTGTCTCATTTGTCCAGTGTTCTTCAGATTCCTTAGCCTTCATTCTCCTAAAAGACAAAAACCAAAACCCTTCTCCAAGACTAATTTTGGGGAGGTCCCCTTTTGGCAATTTATATATGATTAAATGAAAAGGCATGTATTAATGGTATAAGTTAGTTTAAATTGGATGGTCATGCTGGTTGATGAACTATCACCTCCTCTAATTAAGAGGTCTCTTGTTCAAATCGAACCTTTATCAATTTTGATGGTACCCACAGCTTATCTTCTCCTGCAGAAACAAAAGCAAAACCTCGTTCCCAATGTAACACATACCCTGGTTTCCATTCTGAGGTCAGCACATCCTCAAAGTATATAGGCTGATTTAATTCTGTAGTTTTTTCTATTATCCAATGTCTCTCTGCAGCTGTTGTTCCTTTCTCATTAGCATTGAGAAAATTCAAAGTTAATAGAGCATTGTGCAGTCTATTTCTGGGGGGTTTTGTTACCCCTTTCTGTTTATTTATCATGTCCTTTAGAGTTCTGTTGGATCTTTCTATAACTGCTTGGCCTGTAGGATTATGTGGTATACCTGTAATATGCTTTATATTATAATAAGCAAAAAACTGTTTCATTTTAATAGTGACATATGCTGGAGCATTGTCAGTTTTAATTTGTGCAGGTATACCCATGATGGCCATAACTTCTAGCAAATGAGTGATTACAGAATCAGCTTTTTCAGAACTCAAAGCAGTTGCCCATTGAAATCCTGAATAAGTATCGATATTATGGTGTACATATTTCAATTTTCCAAATTCCACAAAGTGAAACACATCCATCTGCCAGATTTCATTCCTCTGAGTACCCTTTGGGTTACATCCTGTTGGTAATGGCATCTGATTGTAGAAGGAACAAGTAGAACATTTCTTTACAATTTCCTTGGCTTGTTGCCAGGTTATGGAAAAATCCTTTTTTAAACCTTTACTATTGACATGATGTTTTTTTATGAAATTCTGAGGCCTCCAGCACATTTCCTATCAATAATTTATCGATCTCATCATTACCTTGTGCTAGAGGGCCTGGCAGATCAGTATGGGATCGGATGTGAGTTATATATAAAGGATGACTCCTTTCCCTGATTATATCTTGTAATTGAATAAATAGTGAAGTTAATTCTGAAGCATCAGGGATAAATTCTGCAGTCTCAATATGTAATACCACTCTTTCAGCATACTGAGAGTCAGTAACTATGTTGAGAGGTTCTGAAAAATCCATTAATACCAACAGAATAGCATACAATTCTGATTTTTGAACTGAATTATAAGGACTTTGAACCAATTTACTTAAATTTTCTGATTTGTAACCTGCCTTTCCTTGTTTGTTGGCATCTATATAAAATGTCCGAACTCCAGATATAGGCTTTTTCATGTACAATTCGAGGTAAGATCCAATCAGCTCTCTTTATAAGATCAATTCTATTGCTTTGGGGATATTTGCTGTTAATTTCTCCCAAAAAATTGCTGTAAGCTCTTTGCCAAGGTTCACTTCCTGTCCATAATTTTTCAATGTCCTCTTTAGTTAAAGGTACAACAATTTTTGTTGGGTCTATTCCTGCTAATTGATGAAGTCTCAATTTTCCTTTCAAAATTATTTTCCACATAAGTTTTTAATTTTTTTATTTGGTTTATTTGGTAAAAATATCCATTCCAATATAATATCTTCTCTCTGCATTAATATTCCTGTAGGAGAATGCCTAGAAGGTAAAATAACCAAAATGCAATCCAGCTTTGGATCAATACAATCCACATGTCCTTCATGTACTTTCTTTTCTACCAAGGCCAATTCTTTCTCAGCTTCAGGTGATAATTCTCTTGGACTATTTAAGTCCTTGTCTCCATCTAAGGTTTTGAACAAATTATTCAATTCATCATTTTTTACTCCAACAATAGTTCGTAGATGAGAAATGTCTCCAAATAATCTTTGAAAGTCATTAAGAGTCTGTAGTTGATCTCTCCTAATTTGTACCTTTTGAGGTCTAATTTTTTGTAGCTCTATTTTATATTCTAAATAATTAATAGAATCTCCTCATTGTATCTTTTCAGGAGCAATTTGTAATCCCCAGCAAGGCAATATTTTCTTTACTTCTTCAAACATTCTTTCTAAAGTATCTGCATTTGAGTCAGCTAGTAAAATATCATCCATATAATGATAAATTATAGATTTAGGAAATTATTTACGTATCACTTCCAAGGGCTGTTGTACAAAATATTGGCACAGGGTTGGACTATTCAACATTCCCTGTGGGAGGACTCTCCATTGAAATCTTCTAACTGGTTGAGAATTATTGTAAGTTAGTAGTTTGTTTGAAATTTTAGGCAGTCTGACAATGGAACAAGTATATGAGAAGATTAATGTTGATTGAATTATGTGCATTATTCTTCTTCTTCTTATCCTTATTTTACTATTTAAAAAGATAGTCAATTTAAATGCCAGGATAAAAATTTTAGAAAAACTTGTTAAACCTGCTAAAATGAATTATAGAGAAATTCAGATTCAGACAGAAGAAATTAACAGTGAAGTTGTTTCAGGATTGGATTATAAGGTTACAGAAAGAAAGCCTGTTTTCATACAATCACCCTTAATTTATCTGGCAACCTGGTCAAGTGAATACACAAAATATTTGGACTCTAGTTAAAATGTTAGACTTACGAAGGTTTAAGGAAGCAATAGTATCTTATGGCATGCATTCTCCATATGTAAAGCAAATGTTAAACTCCTGGTCAACTCATAACAGGACTGGCGGGAGCTGGCGCAGGCTGTTCTGGAACCCGGACAACAGCTCCAGTGGCAAATGTGGTTCAAAGAGGAAGCTAAAAACATAGCAAAACAATGTAGGGATAAAGGTATACAAGTCTTCCAGGATCAGCTTGTTGGAGAAGGCCAATATGCTGCAGTACAAACACAATGTTTATATGATATCCAAATTCTAATTCTATGTTGAATGGCAGCCTTGAATGCACGGGACAGAGTTAAGGAACCAGGAAAGAAAACTGAGTCATTTACAAAGGTTATACAAGGCCTAAAAGAATCTTTCACAGATTTCTTACAAAGACTGACTTCAGCAGTAAAGAGAATGGTCCCAAATTCAGAAGCTAGCCAGATAATAATTGAATCTTTGGCTTTTGAGAATGCAAATGCAGCATGCAAGAGAATAATCAGGCCATTAAAGGCAAGATCTGCACCCTTGGAAGATTGGATTAGAGACACGGTTAATGTTGAGGCTCATGATCATGATAATATGTGGGTAGGAGAAGCAATTTCAAGAGGTTTGAGGAATGTCAGATGTTTTGGATGTGGAAAACAAGGACATTTGAAAAGGGACTGTAAACAGAGCACTTCTAGAAACAATGTTTCTTCAAGGAACAATGGCAACAGAATGCCCCTTCCTTCTGGAGTATGTAGAAGGTGCAGTAAGGGAAGACACTGGACCAATGAATGTAGATCAACAAGGGACAGACAAGGTAATACCTTGCCTCAGTCTTTGGGAAACTCCCAGAGGGGCCTCAGGCAGGCCCCTACAGTGAATCCAGTTCAGACCTTTCCTGCAATTGTAGAGGAGACCCCTACTCAGAGCAGTTAAATAACCAAATGCCTATTGGAATAAACCAGGCTACTCAGAGTAATGGAACAACTGAGACAGAGAGAACAGAAAATTCAGGAGAAACCACAAAGAAAATATTTTGGCGAACTTCAATAAATGAATGAAGACCAAAATTAACAATAAAAATAAATGGTGTTTTGTTGTCTGGTCTGGTAGACACAGGTGCTGATGTGACCATAATTGCACCAGAATTTTGGCATCCATCTTGGCCTCTTCAGGGTAAAGGTTCAACTGTTAGGAATTGGAACATTATCTCAAGTGAAACAAAGTGCAAGATGACTCAAATGTATAGGCCCAGAAGGACAGAGAGGCAGATTAAAACCATATGTGGCTAACATAGCTATGAACCTGTGGGGTGGAGACCTGTTACAACAATGGAATATTCAGATTAACATCCCTCCAACCTCAGAAATAAAATCATAAACTAGCACATGTTTCTGGGAGAAATATTAGAAGGTATTATTCTAATGAATGGTCACCAGTCAACCATATTATACAAGAACAGGGCACAAAAACTGATGATCTTCCAAAGACACCAACAACTCTACCTTTAAAATGGTTAACAGACAAGCCTGTATGGGTTCAGCAATGACCTTTAACAACAGAGAAACTCCAGGCTTTAGAAGAGCTGGTAGAAGAACAGTTAAATGCTCAGCATATTGAAGAATCTACTAGCCCATGGAATTCTCCTGTATTTGTTATTAAAAAGAAATCTGGTAAATGGAGAGTGGTAACAGACCTTAGAGCAATTAACAAAGTAATTCAGCCAATGGGCTCTCTACAATCTGGAATTCCTTTGCCTACTCTGTTACCTAAAGGATGGCCTCTCATAGTTATCAATTTAAAAGACTGTTTCTTTTCAATACCCTTACAAGAAAAAGACAGAGAAAGATTTGCTTTCAAGATCCTTAATGATACCTTCAAGGACTCTTTCCAAATAAGGTAACACAGGTTCCAGGACTGATAACACAGATGTTAGAAAGCTACTTTTTAGCTTAGCACAGGCATCACGTATTTTTCAGGTGTATTCCTTTCTTTGTTATGAAATTCATCTCAGTCTATGCACCTATTCCCATGTCACAAGCCCTGTAGCTTAGCTTTCTGTCTCCTATTCTGAACTCTAGTGGAGATGAAATGGTTGCAGGGAGGCTGGGACAAGGCTGACTGCATTTGGAAATATGTGTCTCTATGAACAAAACAGAAATGGTTAAGGTTCTCACTTTCTTTTCCTATTTTGATAAAAACAAAGCTTTTCAACACTCACAGAATGAATAAAACCAAGATTTACACTTTCACGATTCTTATGTGACTGATTTCACAGTTCTCTGATGAGGCAAAAAATTCTTTTTTATTCCCTGAAAAGGATTAGAATTCTTCTATCCTGGAGTCACCCCTCATTCTGTTTATGATATTATGATCTATCTTGGAAGGCTGTGGGCCAGTGAAATGACAAACTACAATATTTACATGTAAAGAGACTCAGAGTAAATCACCTAACTGCCCTAAACCTCAATTTCTAGATTTTAAATGTAGAAATTGACAGGGCAAGAAAAGATGTCTACAGATTAAATAGGGTAGTGGAGGTGAAAAGTCCCAGCATAATGACTTGTATATATATTGTTGTTTGTTGTTGTTCTTTAGTTTTCAAGACAAGGTTTCTCTGTGTAGCCCTGGCAAGCCTATAAGACATTCTCTTAATCAGTGAGTGATGGGGGAGGGCCCAGCCCAATGTGGATGGTGCCATTCCTGGGGTGGTGGTCCTGGGTTCTCTAAGAAAGGAGGTGAAGCACACACCACAAGGAGCAAGCCAGTACGCAGCATCCCTCTGTGGTCTCTGCGTCAGCTCCAGTTTGAGGTCCTCCCATGGCTTCCCTCAGTGATCCATGATTTAGGAGATGTAAGCCAAATAAGCCTTTTCTTCCCCAGGCTGCTTTCAATCATGGTGGGTTTTTTTTTTTTCACAGTAGTAGAAACTCTAATTAAGATAAGCAGGCTCTCCCTTTAAGCATTCGGAAGGAGGGTAATTTTTTTTTTTTTTTTTTTTAAAGTTGGCTTAGGCTCAGTGAAACTGACTTCAGGTTTCTGGTCTTAGAGTTTCTATTGCTGTGAAAAGATGCATGACCACCACAACTCTTATAAAGGAAAACTTTTCACTGGGGCTGGCTTAGAGTTCAGAGGTTTAGTTCATTGTCATCATGGCAGGAAGCATGGTGACATGGAGGCAGACATGGTGCTAAAAAGGTAGCTGAGAGTTCTAGATTTGAATCTGCAGGCAGCAGGAAGAAGAGTCAGCAAGCCACTCGCCCACCTCCAGTGACACACTTCCTCCAACAACACCACACCTATGTAGCAAGCTTTCTTATTGCACTATCTTTGGACTGCCAGCCTGAAAACAATACCCAGAGACTTATTACTTATGAAAACTTGACTTTAGCTTAGGCTTTTCCCCAACTAGCTCTTATAATTTAGTTAACCCATTTTTTTTAACCTACATTCTGCCTTGTGGCTTGGTTACCTCTTCTTAGTACAGCACATCTGACTTGCTTGAGTCTGGAGAAATCCACTGGCCTAGATTCCTTCTCCTTTCCTCTCTTTCCCTGGAAGTCTTACCTATTTCTCCTGCCTAGCTATTGACCACTTAGCTCTTTATTTTAATCCAATTAGAAAGCCCTTAGGCAGAGATACATCTTTACAGTGTAAACAAATACTCTGAAACACACCTCCTCCAACAAGGCCACACCTATCAATAGTGCCAGTCCCTCTGAACCAAGGAGGCCATTTTCATTCAAACTACTACACTTCTCTATCCCAGAAATGTGTGGTGGTTTGAAAGAAAATGGCCCCCAAAGGGAGTGGCACTATTAGGAGGTGTGGCCATGTTGGAGGAAGTATATTACTGTAGGGGTGGGCTGTGATGTCTCTTTTGCTCAAGATCCGTTAGTGTGACAGTCAGTCAACTTCCTGTTGCCTGCCTATCAAGATGTAAGGACTCTCAGCTCTAGCACCACATCTGCCTGCCTGCATGCCACCACACTCCCTGTCCAAACTGATGATAATTTGTTACAAATATCTTGGGAAACTCATACAGTGTTCCTGTGTTGTTATCCAGGTCTCAGTTTTCTGTGGTCTCCCTTCTATCTGGTCCCTCTATGACATTTAAAAAAAAAATTCTCTTAGTTAATTCAGTGTTTGCTCTGGCAGTATTATAGGCATTTTACATGGTTCACTGAATCCTTCAATACTATTAAGCAGGTATTAATATTCTTCCTAATTTACAGAGGAGAAAGAGAAAAAAAAAAGTCGAGGTCACACTTCTAATAGCAATGCCCTAACTTAACACCCACACATTTACTCCTAACCTGTACCACTTCAGTTTCTCAGGGTTAGAGACAGAGTCTAATTTGCTTATCAACTGATGTCACTTTGGGACACGTACTCAGGGATATTTTCAAGGATTGGGGCTGGAGAAATGGAGCAGCTCTTCTAGAGGTCCTGGGTTCAATTCCTAGCATCTACATAGAGGCTCCCAATGTCTATAATTCTAGTCCCAGAGGACCCCACATTCTTTTCTGGCCTCAGAGGGGACCAGGTATGCATGTGATACATAGACATGCATGCGGACAGAACCCTCATATATATAAGTAAATAAAATTACAAAATTATGCTGAACCCCAAACTTGCCCATAACTCCTAGCCTGTGCTCATGAGTGGCCCTAATTAAAATGAGTGTGTCACAAAAGGTATGGAAGTACAAGGTGCTTGCTGGGAAGAAGGGATTCAGCTAGAGCAGAGGGGAATGGGAGGTAATGGGGAGGGCAGTGACCAAAACACATAGTATTTGTACATGAAATTGTCAAAGAACAGTAGTCTTAAAACGAATGCTGGGCCAAAGGAGGCCAGGCCTACCTGCCCCGTACTCGATAAACAAAGCAACCTTTGACTTTTTCAGCAAAGAAGAGGTGGTCAACCCTAACATTGAAGAAATATCTAAGTTAAAAGTATCTCAAAGATCAGTTTAATCAAATCCTTCCTGTTATAAATGTGGATGCTGGGCCCAGAAGAGGGGAGAGGCTCCTTTGGGGCTTCATAGATAGGTTGTGTGTGAATGGTAGAGTTGTAATGAAGCCCAGATCTAACTTCAAATACAGGATTGTCTCTATAGCTCACCGTACTGACCAAGATGGGTATTGCTGTGCCTAACGTGCTGACGAAGTCTAGGACCCAGCAAGAAAGGAAGTGGAAAAACTGGCCCAGATGTTCTTGAAGCAATAGTGCCAGGGTCTTCATTCTCACTTGGGACACCGAAGGGCTGCAGCCACTGAAATGATCCAGGGTACCGGGACGGGCAAAGTTCTAGGTTGATTTAGTGACTGGAGGGACCATGGTGTCACAGCATTCTAAAGTGAAAGAATGTCATCAATTTATGAATTCCTAGAACAAGAGGGACTTATGCAAATCTTAAGAGTGACGGCTTTGGGAAAATAATTCTAGAGTTTACTTACACAATCGGGGAAGTGGTTTGGGAAACCCTGCGTCTAATAATGGTCAAAGCTGAACATTTTTCATCCATCTTTATATAGACATTTTCTCAAATCCTGAGCCCCTGCTGGTCCCTTCTTAAAAAGGTGCTTGGGGAAAAACAAACAAACAAACAAACAAACAAACAAAAAACCTAAACTAAACTAGATAGCACCTGCAAAGTGCTCCTTCACGCTTTACTACGCAGTAAGGGCTCAACAAACGGAAACTGGGATTGTGAAAACATCACTCACAGCAGCCACAGCAGCCACAGTCCTTAAGACACGTTGAACTCCTTTCTGTAGAGCAGATATCCCGAGATGCTCTTTTGCCTGGGTTCCACTGCCCATTGCATCCTGGGTCTTGTAGTCAGGAAGTGAGTGGCTTATTGCCCTACGCGCAGGCGTCGTGGTGCGTATCCCCGGAAGAGCCAGCCGCGGCTCGGGAGGATGAGCTGGTGGCGGTGGCTGCAGCTGCTGCGGCGGCACTGACAGGACAGGAGCTCTATGCCTTTCCGGCTGCTCATCCCGCTCGGCCTCGTGTGCGTGCTCCTGCCCCTGCACCATGGTGCGCCAGGCCCCGACGGCACCGCGCCCGACCCCGCCCACTACAGGTGAAGGGGGCCAGGCTCCTGCAATCCACGGCTGGGGAATGGCAAGCGCCCACCGGGCCCCTTCCCTTCCCTCCGCCCCAGGACCCCAACCCTGACGTGCTCTGGTCCCGCTGCTGGGCCCCTCGGCAGAAATCACATGGTGGTTCCCACTCTCCGTCCTGTGTCTGGTCCTTTCTCCCGCCTGGTTTTGGGTTCTGGCCCCCTACCTTATTTCTCATCCCTCGCACCAGGGAGCGAGTCAAGGCCATGTTCTACCACGCCTACGACAGTTACCTGGAAAATGCCTTTCCCTACGATGAGCTGAGACCTCTCACCTGTGACGGGCACGACACCTGGGGCAGGTAGAACGAGCTTGAGGGCCAAGGGGGTTGGCCGGGGTCCTAGGAGGGCTGGTGGCTTCAAGGTCTTATTGATTGTGGAAAGTTTCCTGCCTGGGCTGATTCAACCCCTTTCCCTCAACCCAAGCCAGCACTGTCAGAGTCTACACAGCTTTCCCGGTACAAAAAAGTCTTGGATTAATCTGGCAGGCTAGACCTCTAGGCACACTTTCAGCAGGAACAGGAGTCACATATGAAGACTTGGGATTTTGAAAGAACTCCCAAGAATCAGAAAACTCAGCTCCTTCATTTTATAGGTGGGCACCCAGGTCCGGGAGGGGATGTTACTCTCCCCAAACATAAGGTCCTTTGTGGTTGCTGTTCTCTGTGTGACTGAGACATATTTGCCCTCTATCCTCATGCCACTGTTTCATGTCGCTGCCATCTTCATCCCCTCCCCAGATTTAGCTTCTCTCACCACCGTGCATACAAGTCACCTGATTCATTTTCTTTTAGTAATTCTTGTATTATCACGTTTTTCATTTTCACTAGAATACAAACCCAGCCGAGTGAAGAATCATTGCATTAGCAGAAACTGACAGGGATTGAACAGGGTGCCACGTGCTTTTCAGTGTGCTCCCATTTAATTCTGTTAACACTCTTGGGAAAGGGCTGTAATGCCAAGGTGTGTGTGTGTGTGTGTGTGTGTGTGTGTGTGTGTGTGTGTGTGTGTGTGTGTATGTGTTCAGATGGGTCCCACGTAGCCCAGGCTGGCCTTGAACTCACTAGATAGCTGAAACTGACCTGGAACTCCCGGTGCTTCTGCCTCCAGCTCCCAAGTGCTGAGATTGCGGGTGTGTGCCGGCACTCCTGGGTTACTATCCTAGTTTTACAAATATTTTTAAAGGATAGCATGCTCTCCAATGCCAAGGACTAGACAAGTAAGCTAAGAACTTGTGCCATTTTTTTGCTTTTTACTTGGAACAAAAAGTAAATACAGGGGGCTGCAGAGATGGCTCAGTGATAAAGAGTATTGGCCGTTCTTCCAAAGGACCCAGGTTCAATTCCCAGCACCCACATGGCAGTTCACAACTGTCTATAACTCCAGTTCCAGGGGATCTGGCATCATCATGCGGGCAAAACCCCAATGTACATAAAAAATAAAGAAATCTTTAAAAAAAAAAAGTAAGTAAAAACAAGTGGTTGATTGAAGCAGGACAGAATCATGCTTGATGACTGTCCCATTCCTTAGGACTCCAGCACTGCAACCTGTCCTGTATATCGTCCCAGAGTGTTCTCAGTTTATACTATTGTACAGGTGTGCATATATGTATTTGTTTATTGAGATAGGATCCTGCTATGTAGCCCAGCCTAGTGTAAATTCTCAGTCCTTCTGTATCAGCCTTTCCAGTGCTGGAACTGCAGGCATATGCCATACTTGGCTACTGTGTATCTTTGTTGAAAATTAACTTATTAAAGTTTAACTTTGTAAAAAAAAGGAACTTATTATAACTTCCTGCTTTTCTGTCAGTATGGCTTTTTAAGTTCTATTAATGGTATGTATGTTTGTTTTGCATGAATTTAGGTGCACCATATGTGTGCAGGAGCCTATGGAGGCTCCTGGCTAGAGTCCCTGGAACTGCAGTTGCCAGCAGTTGTGAGCCCCCATGTTACTGTGGGAATCAAACTCAGGTCCTCTGCAAGAGTAATACGTGCTCCTAACCACTGGGCCATCCGTCCAGCCCCTAGTATGGCCTTTTTTCTTTACCTGCAGATGAAAATATGCTATGAGGCTTACTTCATACATGGTGTTTTTCATTTAACAGCATGATCTTCTCATTAGTACATTAGAGTCTCATTAGAACTCTGAAAACCATGCCTTAATAATGTCATAGATTTGTATTTATTTGTATCATAGTTTGTTCATCACTCTTCAACTTGTGAGCAACTAGTAACTTCTAGCTTTTTGATGTTAGAAGTAACACAGCCTTGAGCATTCTCCAACCGTTACTATGTTACAATCTTGTACTGCCCTCGCTGGTAAAGAAGAGTACCAGGAAACAGAGGTGAATGTTAATTACAGTTGAGCTACACCAGGTGGTTAAAGGGCTCCGATTTTCCCTCCAGTTCCTCTGTTGTAATTATACATGGGACAGATAGGGACATCACTGTGCCTCATTTGAGTTTTGGGCAAGTCTGATCTGGATAGTTATGAATCTGGTGTTTGATGTTCTTATAAAGCAGTTGGGACTTTGTCTTTTTACAGTTTTTCTCTGACGCTAATTGATGCCCTGGACACCTTGCTGGTAAGTATCCTATTTCTTTCACTCTCTATCATTGCCTAACCAACATCCTTCCCCTTTTGGTAGCTTGTCTGTGGGTAAAAAGTAAATTCCTCCCCGAGGTCTTTATCTCATGATTCTGAGCCACCAGGCTCTGGTTACCCAACTGCATGGGAGAGAATGCCAAGTTCCAAGAGAAAACCAATGTACGCAGGTTCAGTCATTGAACAAATATTTATAGAGGACCTGTGATAGACTTGTCCAGCCCAGTGAGGGACACAGAGACTTCGACATCATCCTTTTCAAAAGCTTCTGTTCTAGTAGCCATGTGCAAAGACAGTACGATAACATAATACTTGTTAGTGTGTCATGTGTGGCCTGCACTAAAGCCTTTATGGGTTGTGTTAGTCCATGTTTATCATTGCTATGGCCACACAAGAGAACAGTTTAGAAGGAGGAAGGATTTATTTAGGCCCACGGTTTTAGAGACCTCTGTACATGGTTGCCTAGCCCCATGTTCTTGGGCAATAATGTGGCAGAGATGCTTCTTTGTCTCATGGTGGATAGGAAACAGATTTCAGGACAGGGAGGGCCAGTGACAAGGTACCCCCCTATGACCTGCCCACCAAGCTACTTACTTCCTCCAGCTAGGCCCACTTGATAAGGTTTCCATAACCTCTCAAAATAATGCTGCCTGCTGGGACCTGGGCTTCCACACAGCTTGTCATGATCACTTCTTACTCAAATGGCAACACATGCATTCTATTTAATCCTTCCAATAATCTCATGGTTTCATTATTTCATGGTTTTATTCCTTCCTATAGCTGAGACATGTGGTGCTTAGAGAGGTGAAAACAGAACTCAGATTTGAACTTAATTTTATGTGTCTCCAGCCCTCGATTGTCTTCTGTTCTGCACATCCCCACCCAGGGGTTTAGGGTTTTGTTCTTTAGCGAGGCAGACCTCAAACTTGGCAATCCTCTTGCCTCAGCCTCCCAAGTGCTGAGATGATAAAGATTTACCACCATGCCTGGCCACTCCTCATTTATACATTTATAATATTTATGTGACTATGAACACTGCATAGATCTGGTTTGGCTTATAATTTTGTTTACTATTGGTTTTTATGTTCTTATCTATTCATCAAATAGTTATTGAGGACAACTATGTACCAAGCATGGTGCTAAAGTTGGGAGTCAAAATGGTGAGTTTAAGCTGGGTAGTGGTGGCGCACGCCTTTAATCCCAGCACTGGGGAGGCAGAGGCAGTCAGATCTCTGTGAGTTCGAGGCCAGCCTGGTCTACAGAGTGAGTTCCAGGAGAGTCACAAAGCTACACAGAGAAACCCTGTCTTGAAACCCACCCCCACTCCCCACCCCCAAAAAAGGCGAGTTTAAACAGAAATGATCTGTTTGCTCAGAATTTGAGATATTAGCACCGGAAAGACACACAGAATCAAAGAATAGCCATAAAAGATGATAATCACACACTCAGGCTGGAGCTTTGAATTGGAAAGGCCCTAACCAAAAATGACCTGGCCGAGGGTGGTGGTGCATGCCTTTAGTCCCAGCACTTGGAAGGAAGAGGCAGAGGCCAGCCAATCCCTGAGTTCAGGGCTAGCCTTGTCTATGGAGTGAGTTCCAGGACAGGCAGGGCTATACAAAAGAAACCCTGTCTTGAAAATTAAAAATAAATAAATAAATAAATAAAAACAAAAAAACCCAAAAAGGAAAAAGAGGAGGAGGCTGGGAGAAGTTCTCTGCGGCGGTGATGTGAACCTGGAGTTGGAATTTGAAGGAGAAGCGGGTGGGAACTGGGGAAGTGATGGAGGAAGTGATAGAGGAAGTGATGGAGGAAGGAGGTTCCAGGCCAGCCAGTGCAGTGGCTCTGGGGCAGGAGAGACTGAAGCAAGTGCATTTGGAGGGGAGGCCAGTGCCACTGAGAGAGGGAGGAGGAAGTGACACGGGGGACATGAGGTGTCGGAGGCTGCAGGCTCTTCTTCGGTATGTTAGGATCTTTCATTTGAGAGTACGGAAGAGCCACTGGCTTTTTTCTTTTCTCTTAATTTATTATGTACAGTGTTCTGTCTGCACGAGTGCCTGCATGCCAGAAGAGGGCGCCAGATCTCATTACAGATGGTTGTGAGCCACCATGTGGTTGCTGGGAATTGAACTCAGGACCTCTGGAAGAGCAGCCAGTGCTCTTAACCACTGAGCCATCTCTCTGGCCCTTCTTCCCTTTTTTTAACCACTGGCATTTCTTATGTATAAGACAGGAAGTGATGAAATTTCTGCTTTGAGATCACTGACTGCCATGTGAAGAAAGATTTGTGTCTTCATTCAACAAACATTTGTCAAGTAACTGCTTCCTGAGCTCTGGGGACACCAGGATGAATGGGCCTGTGCCACTGCAAAGGCCTTTTTGTTTTGTTTTGTTTTGTTTTAGGGGTTCTTAAGGGAAGAAGAAAGACTCAGGCATTGTGGAGCAGTGGTAACTGACCAATGCTTAGTTGGATTTATAAATGGAAGACTAAGAGTCTGTGACTTCTGATGGAGGGAACAGTCAGGAAACTGGAGAAGAAGGGGCACAGTTTCACTGTAGATGAAGGTAGGCCAGAGGAAGGTGATCAGTGAGAGAGACGGAGCGTGGCTAGTCAGGAATTCTTTGGATTGCAAACAGAGGCTCAGTTCAACTGATTTAGGCAGGAAGACAAACTTACTGAATCAGATAACCGAAAAATCTAGATCAAAGCTGGCCCCAGACCTGATCCAGACAGACAGTGACATCATTGGGAGTCTCCTTCCACCTTTATCTCTGCCTTCTTGGTGCTGTGTCCTCAGTCTTCAGAAGCAGTAGGTCAGCCTGTTGCCTTTCCGATTACCCTCCAGTGTAAGAAACAGAGTGTTCAAAGAATCAACCTTTCCTGTTAATCTAAGGAGTATGTCTTCACTGATCAGTCGTGGATCACATATGTATTTCCAAACAGTCTCACTTGGGGAAGGGATATGGTACCTTGGCTGGTCCCAGTGAAGTACCTACCCCACAGCTGGGGACATGGAACCACCCTCTCCTGAATTATATATCAGGCTAGGCATGGTGGCACGATCCCAGGAATATCAGAAGTCCAAGGCCATTATTGCCTTGTAGAGTGAGTTTGAGACCAGCCTGGGCTGTATGAGAACATCTCAAACAAACAAGTTTGCTTGCTCTCTCTCTCTCTCTCTCTCTCTCTCTCTCTCTCTCTCCCTCCCTCTCCCTCCTTTCTACCCTTTCTTTCCTCCCTACACCCTCTCTCCCTCCTTGTATGTATATCCATATACAACACATATGTGTATGTACACATATGTATGTAGATACACTTATATATAGTATTTGGCTGGTTATTTAAACAGATATTTCTTTTCCCCAGTAAAAGAGAGGGGCAGACATGGCTTAGTTGACAGAATGCTTGCCTTATGCATAAGGCCATGGGTTCAGTCCCTACCAACCTGATTGGCTAAGAACTACAAAGCTGGGTGAAAAAACAACCCACCCTTTAAACATACAGCTGGGGGGCTGGAAAGATGGCTCAGTGGTTAAGAGCACTGCTGGTCTTGTAGAGGGCCTGGGTTTGGGTCCCAGCACCTACATGGTGGCTCACAACCATTTTAACTCCAGTGCTGGGAGATCTAAGTTCCCACTTCTGACCCCCAAGGGCACCAAGCATGAATGTGGCGCACTTGTGTAGAGGCAAAACACTCAAACCCTCAAAATAAAATAAATTTTTCAAAAAGGAAAAGAAAAGGAAATGAAGCCAGGAGGTAATTTTTTCCTAGTAATGAACCAGTTACTCAACTACGTCATCAGAGACGTAAGTACGCACGCTCTTTGTGGTTTCCTGCTCTCCCAGTGTTAGGCTTTTCTTCTCTTGCTTTGTCTTCCATGGTGAGACCGCTGCCGCCACGCTCCAGAAGTCATGTCTGCTTCCAGGGCAGAAAAGCAGGGCCAGAGTAAAGGCCACGCTAGCCGTATCTGTTCTTACGAAAAGGTTTGTTCCCAAAGGTGCCTCTGGTATAGTCACAAGGGTCGGAGCATCATAACATAGTGGCCTCTCAAAGCAAAGGAAGCTGAGGGAGTTCAGGGTTCTTGGCCTCTGTGGCAGGAGGCTTTGGGGTAAAGAAGACTGGGAAGCAACTGTTTTCCATAAGGTAGAAAGGACAAGTGAGCAAAACAGCTAATGTCCACTGCTGATCCCTGCTTTGTTTATAAGGGATCCATTGAAATGGACCAGGAAATTGCTCAGACTGGGTTTCTGTATGGTTGCTGGCTCGGTGTAACTGAATTCAGGACGGTTCTGACTGAAAGGTGAGGGCCACACGTCATCTGAACTGCTTTCATGCATGTGGGAGCTGTGTGTTCAGGGTTCTCTTTCATTCCAGATTTTGGGAAATACCTCTGAATTCCAAAGAGTGGTGGAGGTTCTTCAGGACAACGTGGACTTTGATATCGACGTGAATGCCTCTGTGTTTGAAACCAACATCCGAGGTGAGGGCTGCCTTCCAGGGCCGGTAAGAGAGGAGACTGGAATTGTCTCTGACCACCAAAATGGTAAATGAGCTCTTCAGGAGTCACCTTGCAGGACCCTGATCCAGACTGGTGACAGACAGTAAATGACATTCATTTCGTATTGGAGCATGGAAGGTCTGACTCTGCTTTCGTGGAGGCTGTTGTTACCTGGTAGAACTTCGTGGATGATGGGAACATTCATTGTTGTTGTTTTAATTTGGTTTATTTTCTTTTATTATTTTTTACTTTTTTAGACTTAGCCTCACTATGTAACTCTTGGCTGGCCAGAAACTGGACCTTAAACTCCAATATCTGCCCGCCTCTGCCTCCCTAGTGCTGGGTTTAAAGGCATGCACCACCACACCACATGATAGTTTGGCTGTTTTCTTTTGGTAGGGGGTTAGTTTTTTGTTTTTTTTTTTAAATTAATTAATTTATTTTTGAGACGTGATCCTCACACTGTTGCCAACGTTGGATTACAGCTCACTACGTACAAGCTGGCCTCTAAGTCAGGGCCATCCTCTCGCTGAGATCACAGACGTGAGCCACCACACCCAGCTCCCATTTCCCTCTTACTAATGTTGAAGTTATGCATGGTATCTTCTAAAGTAGTTTTCTTAGCAAATCGAACAAATACCTTATCAAAGTAGTGAAAAATCCCTGTTTTCTTCCTAAATGATAGACACAACTCGGAGAACATCTTGACACATGTGCATTAGTTCCATATTTTAGTTCTTTATAGTTGAAGTGTAGGTTTACTTACTCATATATTTAGCGTGTGTGTGTGTGTGTGTGTGTGTGTGTGTGTGTGTGTGTGTGTGTTCCTGCAACTGTGTATGCATGTGTACAGCCAGAAGTCATATCAGACAGGTATTCATCAGACAGGCTCTCACTGGGACCTGGGGCTTGCTGCCTAGGCAAGGCTGGCGGGCTGTGAGTGCTAGCGAGCCTCTTGTCTTCTTCCTCGGCACTGGGATTGCAGGTGTGTACCATCACACCCACTTTTTCAACTTAGGTGTGAAGGATGGAACTCAGGTCCTCAAACTTACAGGGCAAGCACTGTACAAACTGAGCCATGCCTCAGCCCCGTTACCACCTTCCTGGCTGGCTTTGCTTTAGTGCCTCAGGCTGAATTATGTGCGAGCGTCTTTTCTCTAAAGAACTTTAGAATTTTCCTTTGTGTGGATATGTTCTTGGCAAACTTTCTCAGGTTTTGTTTACACGAAAATGTCTTTGTCTTACTTCCTTTGGTCTTTGGGAGATACTTTTTCGGCGTGTATGGCTACTGTTAATGATTATTTTCTCTTAGTCTATCAAAGAAATTTTTCACTGTCTCCTACTTTTCATTTTGTTAAATAATCCATCAGTGTCACAGTCATGTCTCTGTAGATAAATCTGTTTTGCCCATTGTTACCCAGACTGTAGCTGCTTTTAAAACCTTTTATCTGGGGAACAAAGTAGGGGAAAAGAATTTTGTCTCTTTTTGATGTTTTGTAATGTATACATTTACAATGTGTACATTAATGTATCTTAATGTGGGATTTTTTTTGTTTTGTTTTTGTTTTTGTTTGTTTGTTTGTTTGTTCTCGGGATTCTTGGGTCTATAAACTGCAGTTTTTCCTCAGTTGGGAAAGTTCAAATAGTGCCTGTCCTCCATTTTCCCCATTTATCTGTCTGTTTACTTTGGTTTCAGTTAGAATTCTCATCTTGTCCCCTAAGTTGCTCTTGTATCTAAGGCTTTCGTCATGTTTACTTTATGTACTAGTAAATCGTGCAATTTTCACTCCCAATTATTGGATTTTTATCTTTAGAAGTTCTGTTTGGCATTTTTGTAAATATGCCTGGTCAATTTTTTTCACAGTTTTTTGCTACGTCTTTCTATATCCAATCTATTTCATTTCTTTAAGTATATTTCTCATAATTATTTTCCATTCTCTGTGAAAATTCCAGCATCTGAGGTGATAGTGTACTTTATTTCTGTTATTCCTTCTTCCTTTTTTTAAAATCCTGGCGTGATCAGACACAGCTGGCCTGGGAATTGAACCCAGGTCCCCTGGAACATCAGTCAGTGCTTTTACCTGTTGAGCCATCTCTCCGTTTCTGTTGTTATTCCTAAGTTTTGATTCCACATTTTTTTTTTTTTTTTTTTTTTTGGTGATTTAAACATGTTATTTGTATTGTTTACTATGGGCTCACTTCCTAGACTTCACCAATTGGATTCTTAGAGGCCTGCATGGAATGTGGCTTTTTCTTCTCACATACGTTTTTGTTGATTTCTGCCATGTAAAGGGCTCTGGTTTGGGGGCTGGAGAGATGGCTCAGAGGTTAAGAGCACTGGCTGCTCTTCCAGAGGACCTGGGTTCAATTCCCAGCAACCACATGGTGGCTCACAACCATCTGTAATAAGGTCCGGTGCCCTCTTCTGGTTGGTCATACATGCAAGCAGAACACTGTATCCATAATAAATAAATCCTTTAAAAAAAGTGGGGAGGGCTCTGGTTTGATCTCTACTACTATCAAACTCTGAACCACTCAGCCTCCTACAGCACCCACTTTTATGTTAACATTAGAGGTTTTCTAGAACATTCAGTTCATGTGAATTCAGACTGTAAAATTTGTGAGTTCCTGGTTGTAGCCTCTACCTCTTTGGGGATTTTGTTGCTTAACTGTTAAACCTGAGAATCTAGAGAGAAAGACAGTTCTACAATTTTTGAGCCAAATTTGAAGCTAGTTTTAATTAAATAGTGGCTGGGATGATGGACTTTGGCCAGGACCATTTCAGGGTTCCCAGAACATGGTGACTTGAGTCATAGTTTGCAGAAGGTTATAAAGACAAACCCATAAGGCTACCGTACTTCTCACAGGTTCAGTCAGGGGCAAGAGTAGTACATCCTGATGTATTTCCTGCCTGAGTGCCTCCCAGCTATATCCAATCAGGGGCAAGAATACATCCTGATGTATTTCCTGCTTGAGTACCTCCCAGCTATATCCAATCAGGGCCAAGCATACATCCTGATGTATTTCCTGCCTGTGTGCCTCCCAGCTATATCCAATCAGGGCCAAGCATACATCCTGATGTATTTCCTGTCTGTGTGCCTCCCAGCTATATCCAATCAGGGGCAAGAGTACATCCTGATGTATTTCCTGCTTGAGTACCTCCCAGCTATATCCAATCAGGAGCAAGCATACATCCTGATGTATTTCTTGCCTGTGTGCCTCCCAGCTATATCCAATCAGGAGCAAGCATACATCCTGATGTATTTCCTGCCTGTGTGCCTCCCAGCTATATCCAATCAGAAGCAAGCATACATCCTGATGTATTATTTCCTGCCTGTGTGCCTCCCGCCTACATGTGATCAAGCACATCAGTGCAGTTGAGTCAAATGAACTTGTTTAGGGGAGCAAAAGCATGTGGCTTGTTATTTCCCATAAACAATAGCCTCCAGCATTTCAGGAAGTAATGCTGCCTTGGGCAAGGGGCTTACAGGATAGAGGTATTTTTGTTTTGTGGATCTCTTAGGCACAGTAATGACAACTTAAAACAGAACTTTGACTCTCATAAGCCCTTACTTTTACTTGGTTCATTGTCTGTAATTTTCATGATGTTCGCTCGTGGATGTATGCAGGGTCCATCTTAATTCATTCTTTGAGGACCCACTTCATGCAGAGACCTTTTCTCAGAGGACTTGTTTGGCCCAGTCCTGTCTTTGTCTCAGTTCCTCTTAGCCAGGAGGAAGGGAAAAACCAGAGCTCAAGGTCATAGGTTATTTTTTGTCAGAGGGCACTTCCTGGTCTCCAGTCAGCCTTATTTCCAGTCACAGAATCTCTGTCTTTGTATACATCCTGAATATTGTGTGATGAATCAAAATGAAAAGTAAGATGGAGGTCATGACAGCTGTCTTCTCATGCTCTGATGTGCAAAAGGTGAAGAAGAGAGGCGGGCTGACGTGAGACTGGCTTTGGAATTAGTCACACCTCCCCACCACATGTCAGACAGGTGACCCAGGACAAGTCACTGTGCTCTCTGAACCTTAAAATTTGTGTCTGCAGAGGGGAAGCTGTGCCTAGCTCTTGTCTGTACTGGAGAATACAAAGAGTGCCCATTATGTTTGTGACCCACCAAGGGAAAAACCTGTTAATGTTCAATAAGTGGGTGAAGGAATGGCCTTTTGTTTGTTTGTTTTTTAAACAGTGGTTTTCAACCTGTGGGTTGCAACCCCTCTGATATTTATGTTGTGATTCATAACAGTAGCAAAATTAGAGTTAGGAAGTAGCAATGAAAATAATTTTATGGTTGGGGTCATCACAACATGAAGAAGTGTATAAAGGGTTGTAGCATTAGGAAGGTTGAGAACCATTGTTTTAGGATATTTTATTTTTTAAACTTGTATTACATTAATTTATTTATTGTGTGGGTGTGGGTGAACACACAATGACATAGCATGTGTGTGGAGGTCAGAGAACAACTTGGGGGAATTAATTTTCTCCTTCTCCTACTTGGGTCCTGGAGATGGACCTCATATCATCAGACTCAGCAGCAGGTACCTTAACTCACTGGCCCTTTTAAAATTTATTCTCTGATAATTTCATAGATGTATATAATGTATCTTGGTCATGTTCAACTCCAATCTCTTTTCTCACTCACTTCAGAACTCCCCCCCCACACACACCCATACTTCCTCTTCCGACCTTCATATCTAGTAAATGCTGCCTGCACATGAGTGAGTGGTCATCCATTGGAGCATGGGCAACCTACCAGTGACCACACCCTTAGCTGTCAGTTACCATGGTTCCTCAGCTAGGGATGGCCTCATGAACACCTGTCCTATTCATGCTGGATTGCTGACCAGCCTGATGGTCTGCAGGTGACCGTAGCTGCTGCTGTGGATTCATGAGAGCGGTGATCACTCATCCTCACAGCATCCTCTCCAACCTCTGCCTTTTACATGCTTTCCACCCCCTTCTCTGAGATATTTCCTGAGCCTTGAGGAGGGAGTTTAACATAGATACTCTGTTGAGGGCTGAGCACTCAGTAGTCACTTATCCTCGGCACTTTGACCAGGTCTGAATCTCTGCATTGAGAATAAACGGAAGACTACAGTATTGACTGCTTTCAGAGAAGCTCCTTTTTGTAGCACTAATCTATGGGGATACAAATAAATATTTAGAAGGCAGTTTGACATGTCTGTTCATCAACCCAACACTAGTAGGCTCCTTCCTAGGAGCCTTTGACCTCCCCCACCATGGGCTTTGATCAGGTTTACATTGCCAGACATAAATTCCCTCCTTTGGAGCAGGCTTCAGATCTAATTAGAAAGTGGTTGGTTACTCCACAACAGCCATCCCGCTACTGTACCTGTGGACTTACCTTGGTGGACAGGTCAGTGTTGTAGCATTACCTCTGCTGGGTAAGTACATTTTCTCTGGCTTGCATAGCACGGTTTGGCACTATGAAAGCCAATAGAATTGTTAGTGTTCTGGGCTCTCACTCTGTAATCCAAGATAGCTTCAAACTCTGCCTCCACTTCCCTGGCCCTGGGATTAGAGGTGTGTGTCACTCTGCTTGGGTAGGGATGACTCTTTTACCAGCTCCTTCCTAATGAGTACTCCAACAGAGTGGTTAGTACTAGTTTGTGTAAGAGAAAAACTGTTAGGACCCTGACACTTGGCTTTTGTGCCATCTCTAGTGGTAGGCGGACTTCTTTCTGCTCATCTGCTCTCAAAGAAGGCTGGTGTGGAAGTAGAAGCCGGATGGCCTTGTTCTGGACCTCTCCTCAGGATGGCCGAGGAAGCAGCCCGGAAACTCCTCCCAGGTAAGACCAGGCAGAGATGGGACAGAGGTGAAGCGTAGGGGAGTGAGGATGGGATGGGGGCGCTGGAAGGTGACAGTGACTCAGGGCCAGTTGGTTTTCTTTTTCCTCCTCCTCTTTTCCTCTCTTCCTTTGAGTTGGGGTCCTACTATATAGCTCCTGCTGGCCCGAAACTTACTATATGGTCAAGGCTCACCTTGAGCTTGTGATGGTCCCGCCTCTGCCTCCCAAGTGCTGTGTTAACAGGTGTGTGCCCCCACATCTGGCTCTAATCCTACTTCACTTGCTGCTGGTAAGAATGGCAGTGCTGAAAATTTCCCCTGATTTTTGTTTTTTAAAACCTCAAATCTATATTTTTGTCCCTGTGGAAACCATAGAAAACAGGAGAGTTCTCACTATTGAAGTCAGGAGAATCCTGAGCATTTTGAGGGCTTGCTAGAGTGTTGACCCAGGATGGCTAAGCCGATGTTACTACTGTTTGCAGGTGTAGTCCAAAGCGAGTCTCGCAGGTTCAGTGGTCCTTGCATTTATTTTGAGAGAGCCCTCTTGTCCCTACCAAAGGCCACGTGCTGCCAGAACAAGAGGGCCCCAGGGAGTAGCTATGGTCTAAGCATTAGGGCTGCAGGTTCTAGGCTTTCCTCTGCCACTCAGCATCTTGACCATGTATTCTCCTGCTCTGTTGCTCAGTTTCTCTGTCATCCATAATTCATACATGCTAGATGTGTCTTTTGGAAGGCTAAGCTGAGGTCAGACAGGAGAAGACGTTTAACAAACTTCAGATGACAAGGATTGGTTTTGATGGTTAAACCATGTTCAGCACTACGAGCCAAGACTGTTTTTATGGGTGGGGGGCATCAACGCTGAGCTCGACAGCATCAGCTGGACACTGTGTTCCCTCCTGGGTGTGGTAGAAGTCTAGGGTTGTTCACACCCAAACACATGACTGCCATTGCGTGATTTCTCCTAGCTCCTTGACCATCCCAGTTATTTGTCTCTCAGCCCTGGGGAGGGCCAAGGCGAGAGGGTGAGCTGGTTTCAGGTCTCATAGCCCATGGCTCACAGCCACGCGTCTCCTCACAAACATCATGTCCTGTGTGATTCATCCCTGGAGAAAACTGCCTTATTGCGCCTTCTATTTTTTTCTCATTTAAAAATTATTTGCACTGAGTAATATACATATTCTAAAGTTCACATTGAGTAATTATAAAGCCAGCACCGGTGTGTCTCCTCTGTGGGTCAAGAAAGAGGATTCTCACACCCTTCCCATAATACTTCCTGCCTGTCCCTAGAGGACTACTTTGAGTCCATCTTGCTTGTGACTCTCCCCCTGTCTGCTCTGTTCAGAAAGCAGGCTTCATTTCTCCTGCAGACAAAGTGTCTGGACCTCGTAGTGCTTCTAGGTTTTGACAGATTAGTTCACAATTTGGTGACGTGCAGACTGCTCTGCCGATGTTTGCCTTGGGGCAGGAGAGGAAATCTCTATCTTGGGGTAGAGTGGGCAGAGCTCAGGGCTGGATTTGAAAGGGTGGGGTCAGGGCAGGCCTTTCCAACTCCCTCTCTGTGTGACTCTCCGATGTGACCTTTAGCTGAGTCACTTGTTACAGGCATGATTTCCCTACCTGTAAGTAGTGGGTTGTATTGTATCAGTGGTTTGGTTTGTATCCTATTTTTAGATTCTATTTTAGAAATAATTTTGTCCCTGAACTTTTTATTTGAATCAAGAATCTAAAATTGACCCCTCTACCAATCTGTTTGATTTGGTGAGAGTCTATGAGTAACTTCCAGTGGGGCCTCACTGCTGCCTAAGCATAAGCCTTGCTGAAGCACACCCAGGCACCTCCCTGGCTTTGGAAGGCGTAGTGTGAAAAGAAGTAGTAAAAGAAGTAAAAAGTCATGCTAGCTAACGTGAGGTTGGAGTGTGGCAGCTGGGGGCTCAGCTCCCTCCAGGTCACTTCCTCACCATGGGAGCCCAAGGCTACACAGTACAGTGTTTGGCAGCATCTGGGTTAGGCGGTTAAGGGTCCTGCAGTGAGACCTACGTCTTTCTCTGGCTCAGACACAATTACCCAGGAAAAAAGAAGTGCTGATTGAGGCCTGAAGCCTGGGGCCTATTGTCAAACCGCCTATTTGACTCCCGTTCTACCTGGAATCATAAGTTCCTGATGGTTTAGCATTTCAGACCCCCACGGGCATGCCCTATGGAACTGTGAACCTGCTTCATGGCGTGAACCCAGGAGAGACCCCTGTTACCTGTACAGCAGGAATCGGGACCTTCATTGTGGAATTTGCAACCCTGAGCAGCCTTACCGGTGACCCTGTGTTTGAAGATGTGGCCAGAGTGGCCCTGATGCGGCTCTGGGAGAGCCGGTCAGATATTGGGCTGGTAAGTCAGCTGTCACCTTTCTTATGTAAGCTAAGGCTTCTGTGCTGTGCCCCCACCCCCCCCCCCACCATGAGACCCAGAGGTCTAAGGAATGAGGTACGAGTTCGGCCACGGGACTCTTATGGTGATTGTAGGAGTGGCCTAGGACACCAAAAGTAGACTGAGTCATTTGCATTTGCCACAGAGGTGTCTTAGTTAGGGTTTCTGTTGCAGTGATAAAGCACCATGACCAGTAGCTGCGGAGGAAAGTGTTTATTACATCTTGTAGTCCACCATCCAAGAAAGTCAGGGCAGGAATTCAAGGCAGAAACTGATGCAGGGGTCATGGAGGAGTGCTGCTGACTGGTTTGCTCCCTGGGGCTTGCTCAGCTGGCTGTCTTGGAGCACCCAGGACCACCAGCCTTGGCATTCCGCCATCCACAGTAAGCTGGGCCCTTCTCCATCAATCTTCAATGAAGAAGATGTGCCCCAGGCTCGCTCACAGGCCAGTCTAGTGGGGCATTTTCTCAGTTGAGGTTTTCTCTTCCAAAATGACTCTAGCTGTGTCAAATTGACATAAAACCAGCTAGCACAGGAGGGAAGAGTCAGATTGCTCATCCTTGGAGGGAGCAGGGCTATGTTATGCTTTGAGCCTTTCTTTCTTCTAGGCAGGAGTCATACACTTCACACCCCTGACTCACTGGCCATAGATTACCTGGCCCTCTAGTGACTGTCGACATTTCAGAACTTGTTTTCTAGAACACCAGTACTGAGAGATGTTGAGTGACCTTTCTATGAAAAAAACGATTACAGAACAGATCATCTAGGGAATTCTTGCGGCATCAGGTTTTTGTTGTTGTTTTTTACTTTTACTTTTTTTTTAAGAGTCACAAAGAACTTAAACAGAGTAAAAGTTATTAAATTCAATGGTAAAAGAACCTCTTTAGCTTTGCTTAACATTTCCCAAGCATATTTGACCCTAGGGCTTCATTTTTCCTCCAGTTCCTATTAATAAGTGGATATTTAACATATTCTGGAGCAGCTAATCCTCAAAGATAATTTCAAATCCCCAAAGGAAGAAGCCAGTGACACTAACAGTCATTGATTCAAAGCAGTCAAGACACTAAGGCTGGGTTCACTTCAGGGCTAGATTCACCTCCTGGCCTGCTGCAAGGTTATTCAACCACTTTGGTTCTCCAGATATCCTGGCAGGGATGTGAATGCATTAAAAACTATGCTGGCCAGGCGGTGGTGGTGCACGCCCTTAATCCCAGCACTCGGGAGGCAGAGGCAGGTGGATCTCTGTGAGTTCGAGACCAGCCTGGTCTGCAGAGCGAGTTCCAGGACAGTCAGGACTGTTACACAGAGAAACCCTGTCTCGAAAAATCACAAAACAAAACAAAATATGCTGAGACACTATAGCTCCTTGTGTTTAAAAGTGATTTTATGTAAAGTTTGGGGCGAAGTCAGTTCAGAGAGTGGAGCTTGTCTGAGGATTCAGAAAATCCCTTTAGACGCCATCCTGGAGGCTCATGGTAACATCTTTAGTCCAATGCAGGCAGGTTTTGCTCCAGCCTTTGAACTGTGATGGGCTTGGTTGGTGCCCTGTCTGTACCCCTCCTTTACCATTCCTGTGTATCCTGCCTGGGCTGTCGACATTCATGTGACACACACACACACACACACACACACACACACACACACACACACACGGATGGATAGATAGATAGATAGATAGATAGATAGATAGATAGATAGATGATAGATGATAGAAAATAAAAATAGTAATATTCAGTTTATAAAATAATAAAGTCTGTTGCTATAGTGAGATGTGGACTGTGCTGGGAACTCAGCACACACATACAGATGTGTTTATGTGAGCTACTTTGCTTTTGGCCTTTGATCTGGGGATTGAACTCAGGGCCTTGCAAATGCTGAGCAGGCACCCTCCTGAGCTCAGCTGACACTGGAGTCAGACTCATGCCTTGAGTCTGAGACAGATTCCAGAAACACGTTCTCAATCTCTCATCTGCACTCACCCTAAGCAGGGAGTGATGACTTGAGATCCTTCTCTTTCCCTTGTCAGTTTGGTTAGTGTGCTACTTCAGTCCCTTCAAATGTACATGAGCTGTGTCTCCACGGTAGAGATGTGCAGGAAGAATGCCGTGGCCAAGCTTCATGGCCTTCTCCAGCCTGCATGTCTTAAGGAAACACTGAGGTGCCAGCCTGGCATCTCACTGGGCAGTCAGAGCACTAAGTAGATCGTTCTTTGGCCTTGGTCCTTCCTAGGGATTGTGTTTCTCTTTTAGGTTGGCAATCACATCGATGTGCTCACTGGCAAATGGGTGGCCCAGGATGCAGGCATTGGGGCTGGCGTGGACTCCTATTTTGAGTACCTGGTGAAAGGAGCCATCCTTCTTCAAGATAAGAAGCTCATGGCTATGTTTCTAGGTAAAAGGGGCAGGGTAAGGGGGCTTTTTCTATGACTCTCCTATTGACTGTGCTTTACTGTGTACGTCAAGTCCTATGGAATCCGTCCATTCTGCATTCAGAGCCACTGGAGGCTCCTGATGCCCTGCACCTCTTCAGATTTTCTTTTTCTGTTTGATGGTTTTGTTTGGTTCAGGTTTTGTTCTTTTTGTTTTGTTACTTTTTTAATTCTGGGTTTGAATCATGGTCCCATGTAGCCTAGGCTTGTCTGAAATTCTCTGTAGCTGAGGATAACCTTAAATCCTTCATCTTTCTTCTTTACCTTTGTTGTGGGACACTGTTCCTGGGGAGACGTGAACAAACAGCTACTCACCGCAGATGGCGAACTATGACAGACTAAAGTATGAATACCACCAAGATCTAATTCGGTGAACCAGAGTTTTGTTGGGGTTACTTAGAGAAATAAGGGAGAGGTGCTTACGGAGCAGAAATGACTGAAAGATAGCTGCACCGAATGAATCCGCGTGGGTGACATGGGAGTCTGGAGCATACTGCGTAACTTGCGAGCAGCTCAGCAGCTTGGAGAGTCTCTTCCAGGCAGCTTGAGTGGTCTGAGCCATGCCAGGCAACTTGGCTGACCTCTGCTTCTGTTAGCAGCTCTCTACTTCTTCCGGCAACTTAGCTTACCAGAGAAACTCTTTTAGCAGCCCTTGCAGCTTATATATTCTTGGTGAGGGAGGGGCCCGGTGTATCTGGTTGATTTCAGGGACTTCCTGAAGCCTCAGAGTTGTTTCCTTCCTGAGCTTTCTGAGTTTGCCCATTGTTTCACCTCTCCTTAGAACATCCTATTGCCTCACCTGTTTCTAACATTCTGTGTCTTAATGAGCTCCCTCCAACATGGAAGGTTTTAATCTTGGAGGAAACTGCTGCACAAATCCCCTAGGAGCTGCCTGCACACAAATCCTCTAGGAACTGCTTGCACACAAATCCTCTAGGAGCTGCATGCACACAAATCCTCTAGGAGCTGCATGCACACAACATCGCCTAGGAGCTGCCTGAAACACTGCTTTCTCCAACTGTGGTCTGGATTCCTTACCTCTTGGCCACTTCATATGATGTTTGCTTCTCCTGGTGTATATGTATTTCCTGTCTTCATGTGTCCACCTTCCATTCTCCCTTCAGACCCTAGTTTACACATCCTACCTAGGAAGCAGGGTGTTCTTCCTCAGTATGGAGACTTCAGCATGTGCCCTGTGCCTTACTCACTTTCTGGTTTCTCCCAATCCTTTATACTCAGTAGGTCACATTTATCTAGTTCGTTTTTGACCTAGTAATAATTCCCATGCAGGCTCGTCGAACTCGTAGTAATAGTTATTACAGCCACTATTAATTTACTCGGCACATGTTTATTGGATAACAGTGACATGCCAACCGCTGGGCCAAGCTATGAGCCTGGGTCGTTTCATTCTTACTACATTTTTTGACATAGCGTATGAATTCGTGTCTGCATTTGGTTCCTGTCCATCCAGATAATATCTATCATGTATATTTATTATGCACTGTGCTAGTGGTGGGGATTCCACAGTGAACACAAAATTAAAGTCCTGTTGGACACACATCCTAGGGGAGAAGTGTCAGCTCAACTTCCCACTGATGTGTCAGCTCCATGTAGGGAGGCTTTGTCTTGTTGATAACTGAATACCCATTTGGTACTTATTTGTTGAATGAGTGAATGACTGGATAATCCCACAAGGTATATAACATCACTTCCCTGATTTAACATATAATAAACCTGATGCTGAGAATGGGAAAGTTTGCCCCAGGCCATAGCTAGCACGTGGAAAAGAATTTGAGCATGGAGTTTTGAACCCATGTTCCTTTCTAGTGTGCTTGCTTCAGTGTATCCTTCTCTGCTTCAAAGCTAGGCCATGGTACAATATTTCAAAGTGTAAGGCACCTTCTGTTGTCAAGGCTTGTCTGCCAATCACCTGTGTCTGTTATCTCTTCTCCCATGCCGCAGAATACAGCAAAGCCATCCGGAATTACACCCACTTCGATGACTGGTACCTCTGGGTGCAGATGTACAAGGGCACTGTGTCCATGCCAGTTTTCCAGTCCTTGGAGGCCTACTGGCCTGGTCTTCAGGTATGACCTGTCAAAGAGAGTGGCCATTTTTCTGTGGTATGTGGATGTAAGCAAGCTTGTTTGGATGTATCAGATAAGGAACTGAGCTGCTTGAGTACGCTGAGGCAGGTGTGGAAGGAAGAACTAAATCGAGTTAGACAGACACATGATTCTCCCGGCCCAGGTTTCCCAAAGGAGCGGTAAGGAGCCGAGCTCCCGCTGGCTGTGGGTGTAGAGCCACCTGCAGCAATGGGCAGTGCTGCAACAGCCACTGGCAAGAGCTGTTTTTCCACTGGGCCTTTCTTCCAAGTCCCCTCCTTGACACAGGGCCTGCTCTGCCCGCCGTCCTGAGTTTTCCTCTGATCCAGTCTGATGGAGCTGTAGTTAGAGGAGGCCTTAGAGTACATCTCATCTCCCTACCTGTGCTGTAATAGTTCACGGACCAACATAGTTTGTAATAGAAGTGATTCCCTTCAGTTTGCCTTTGTTTTGTTTTGAGACAGGACCTCATATATCCCAGGCTGGCCTTGAATTCACTGTGTAATGGGGGACGACCTTGAACTTGTGATTCCCCCTGCCTCTACCTCCCAAGTGTTGAGAGAAAGACACTTAAGTGGCTGTGAGAATGGACAGCCTACTGCTTTCAGAAACAGGGGTGTGTAGTTGGACTTTCTTTTGGCCCGCCAGCTCCCAAATAATGGCACAGAGACTTCTGATTAATTATGAATGCTTGGCCATGGCTCAGGCTTGTCCCACTAGCTCTTATAACTTAAATTAACCCATTTCTATGATCTACATTCTGCCATGTGGCTTGTTACCTATCCTCTATAATGTACATCTGACTCCTTCAGTGTCTCACTGGCATCTCCTGCATGCCTAGTTCATCCCCTGAGTTCCTCTTTCTGCCCGGAAGTCCTGCCTAACCTCTCCTGCCTAGCCATTGGCTGTTCAGCTTTTTATTAAACCAGTCACAGTGACACATCTTTACACAGTGTGATAAAATATCCCACAACACTGTTGAGGAAGTGGAGTTTTGGAAATGTATTTCTGTTGTTGTTTTCTTTGTTGTTTGAGAGAGCCTCACTATGTAGTCCTGTCTGCCCTGGAACTTACTAAACTTAACCTACTTTGTAGGAGATCCAGGCCAGTGAGGGACCCTGTCTCAAAAAAGCAAAGGGACATCTTCCAAGAGTCAACACTTGAGGCTCTCTGCTGGCTTACACACACACACACACACACACACACACACACACGGAAACACAAAGAGATAAAGGTTGCTGTTGAACTACAGTAATCCAGTAAGAGTAATAATTAAAATTTTCAAATTCTTAAGTAGAATTTTAAAATATAGGTAAGTGACCTGGCCATGATGGCACAGCCTTTAATTCCAGCACTTGGGAGGCAGAAGTAAGTGGATCTCTGTGAGTTCTAGATCAGCCTAGTCTACATAGCAAGTTCCAGGATAGACAGAGTCATGTGGTAAGACCCTGTCTTAAAAAGAAAAGAAAGGATTCTTTAAATAGACTTAATAGTAACACATATTCTCTGACTCACAAATCCTGTTTCTGGAGATTTGTCTTACAGATACATTTTTAGATGCATGAAGTGATGTATAGGCAGCATTCATTGTTTTAGCAAATGACAAAAGACTGGAACTAAGCCAAATGTCTGGTTATAGAACGGGTTAAACTTGGGTCTAGGTGACCGACTACTGTGCAGCTGTATAGGAGGGCACTCCGTTACATGGAAGAAAACCAAGATAGATTGTTGAATGAATAAAGGAAGTGCAGAGCAGCATGTTCAGAGGGCTGTACAAGAAGAAAACACACTCATTTTCTTAGCTCTGCATAAAGAAACTTGTAAGGTGGACATGGCTGTCTGTTGGAGGTGTGGGGGCCTTATGAGTCTTACTTAGCACAGTAGCCTTTCCCCCTGTGCTTAGAAATTTGGATCTGCTCACCAAAATAAGACTGGTAGCAGACACTGGTCATGAAGGTCCAGAGACTTAATCTCAGGTCCTCACCAAGGTGTGAATAGGTGTTGAGTTTTATGTCTTACAGAAAAGGCCCAGAGAGGTTCGCTCTGTGGCTGAGCGCTGCACAGAGTCAGTGATCCACCTCAGGACTGGTCAGTAGCACAGCTTCCAAGGCTTGCTTTGTCTCTCCTTTGAGATCGATTGATTGTGACATGTACAGGTGGACACAGTGCCTGAGTCTGCTCACCTGCTGACCGTTTCTTTTCCACAGAGCCTCATTGGGGATATTGATGATGCCATGAGGACCTTCCTCAACTACTACACTGTATGGAAGCAGTTTGGGGGACTGCCGGAATTCTACAACATTCCTCAGGGATACACAGTGGAGAAGCGAGAAGGCTATCCACTTCGACCGGGTGAGCAGTGTGTCTGGTCCGTGGCCAACCGGCAGGCTCTGGTTCTTCACACCCCAACCCTTCACAGGCCCTCCCAAGGCTACTTTTCTTTCTTCTCTAATGCCTCTTGATGGTTTTCCTACTAGGTGTGGGAACCGAGTTCTGGTAGGTTGAAGTGACTTGGCCAAGGCAGGAGCTGGGACCAGAACCCAGGTTTCCTATCTAAGTCCTGTGCTCCTTCAAACTTGGAGAAATGAGAAAAAAGAGAGGTACCAGCTGGACTGGGTCCTGGGGACTTCCACCACTAGGACATCACAGACTGTAGGCCACTTCTGTGAGTGGCTTGTGTAAGGTACTCTTCTACAGGAGGACCTTAGGCCCCCAAGTTTCATTCCCCTCACCTTTGGCAGCTCAGAATCCAGGAGAGACCACAAACTGGACACTATCTGAAGTTCTTGCCAGCTCTGGTGTCCTCTCATTCACCTCAGGGACGTTAAAAACTAAGGAGGGAAGGACAGGGGAGACAGAGGCCGAACTTAGTCAGCAGGTAGGCCCACAGCCTAGTGTAAGTCAGGTTGCATTATGGTAGTCTCTGCCCACCCCCCCCCCCCCACTCCCCCACCCCCACCCCCGTGCCACCGAATTCCCGTAGCAACAGACTGGCCTTGGTAGTGCCTCCCCCTGTCTGTGCTCTCTGCCCACCCCTTCCACTTCTAACCCCAGTGAGTGCAGGGCCTTGGGAGGTGAGAGAGGAACCCAGTGACATCAGTAGAGGGTCAGCAGTCACACGCAGGGACTGCCGGGCTGCTGCTGTTCTTGGTGTTTCTAGACATTTGTTCTCATGGCTTTTCTTTTTTAGAAAACTCCTGGGAAGCATCAGACTTCTGGGAAGTATCAGTCATAGTTATTGTTACCAGGAGATTAAAATAAACTCAAGTTTGTGACTGCATGTCAAACATTTAGATGCAGTTTCAGCACTGGAACTTCTGAGGGGTCTTCTAACTGAATCCTCCTACAGTGACTGGATCCAGTGATTTTCTAGTCCTGGCCTAGTCACCACCAGAGACAGCTCGCTGCTTATGGAGGCAACCTGCTCTATTTGCAGGGCTGGCTGGCAGGAAGGTTCTCGAGGGAAGTACACATCACTGCCAGGAATTCTAGGAGCTCGTGGTTCAGTCCCCCTTCCTTCCCCAGACAATAGGTAGGAGAGATAAGATACTGTTCTGTAGCCAGGCTGGCTAGTGCATGGTACTCTAGTGTGAGTCTTTGATGACAGTTACAGACCCTCGCCTGAAGCCCTCTGTAAGGGCCTTTACTTCCCTGGACTGTCCTTCCGAGTCGACAGGGTACCATACAGCACAGCATTGGCTCCCACACTGGACCCGTGTGTGAGAAAGAGAAAAAGTTGGCCTTGACCCAGCCAGCTGCTGGCAGCAGAGGAAGGCCTCCCACGAGAGCGCTGTCCTTTCTGCTGGCGCATGCAGCATGCGTGTATGCGTTGTCTGCCCTGGAATGCGCCCTAGAATGTGAACAGTTGGATTAGCACTTGTTTAGAGGCCTGTGGGATGAGGGGAGGGAGACCTGAGGAGACAGGCAGAGATTCCTTCTCCAAATTAAGAGTAGACCAGGCTGTGGACACAGCTCAGTGGTAGGGGGTGTGCCTAGCATGTGCATGGCCCCAGCTCTGCTCACACAGACATGAGTGAGTAAGTGGGAGCTAGAGTTTCCATCAGAAGGGAGAGAGCCAGAAAGAAGAGCCAAGAGACTTGGGGTGGGGGGGGGGAGAGAAATTCTTTGATTTGAGAAGCTATTGGTGCTGAAGTAGAAAACATAAAGAAGCCGGGCAGTGGTGGCGCACCCCTTTAATCCCAGCACTTGGGAGGCAGAGGCAGGCGGATCTCTGTGAGTTCGAGGCCAGCTTGGTCTACAGAGTGAGTTCCAGGACAACCAGAACTGCATAGAGAGACCTTGTCCCCAAATAACTCAAAAACAAAAACAAAAACAAAAACAAACAAACAAAAAAACCCTACAATATTTAAAAGAAATAGATTCTTTCTTTTAATTAATGGTAAATAGTCTCACCTGGGCCCATTCCTCTTGGCTAATACCCAGCTTAGGAAAGGGAACTTGGCTGAGCATCGAGCATCTGGAACACCTTCCCATAGTCTCATGGAGCCCAGGCTATCCTTGGACGTGTGTACTGGGGAGAGAGACTCAGAACTCCTGATGCTCCTACCCTCAATTCCCAAGGCTTGGGGTTTTAGGTGTGTGCCCCCACACCCAGCTAACTTTTCTTAATTAATATTTTTTTCTTTTTCTGTGGTTCTGGGACTTGTACCCAGGGCCTTGTCCATGTTGGGCAAGTGCTCCTTCATGGCACTGTGTTCCATGGGGTTCTTATCACATCACTGCTGGGAATAGTTACCAGTCAGATAGCCATGTGCACTGCTGAAGTCAGGAGAGAGCAGACACTGAGGGTCAGGTCACAGCCTCTGCTACCTTCTCTGTCCCCGAGCCGGGCTGCCTCTCTCTCTGTGGCATGGGAGTCTGCTGGGTTCATCAGAGCTTCAGGATTTGTGCATCTTGGCTCCGAAAACTCACCATGGACACATTCCACCTTTCTACAATGTCAAGAATGTATTTAATAACAAATTCATAAGCTACAGTGGGTTCATTGGTTGCAGTTTGCCAAGTAGTCCCGAATGCTATGCCATGATTCTCTCTAGTGCGGGCTCTGCTGACCAGGTGTGGAGGGGAGGAGCCTTTGCTGCCTTCCCTGAGTGGGCCCCTGCCATGCCTGCTCAGCTACTGAGAAGGTTTGCTTGGCTTTACAGAGCTCATCGAGAGCGCAATGTACCTCTACCGTGCCACAGGGGATCCCACTCTCTTAGAACTCGGGAGAGATGCTGTGGAGTCCATTGAGAAAATCAGCAAGGTGGAGTGCGGATTTGCAACGGTAAGTGTTTCAGAGCCTCTCGCCTCTCACAATCCATGGTGGTGGCTTGACAGCGCTGGAGCATTAGCACCAGAAGGGAGTGGTTATAAACCGTGAACAGAGAAGCTTGCTGAAGGCCACATGTCTAGTGGAAGTGTGAAAGGTCAGCAAGGCAGAAAGATAGGTAAGGGGAGAGTGTCTCAGTGCAGGCCTGTCTGGAGAGAGAGCTGCAGAGGGGGCCTCTGTAAGAATTGGAACCAGTGTCCCCTTACAAGCTGGTGTAGTTACAGGACACAGGCACGGAGAATGGAAGAAGGCTGAAAAGTTTCTTTTTGGCCTACAGTTTGTCATTGCTAGGGGTAAGCAGTGAGTAGACAGTTGGAGAATGTTAGGTGGCTGATAAACATCTTTCCTGGTGGCCATTACGTGGTGCCCCCAGGGCAGGGTGGTCAAGCTTATAAAGCAACAAGTTAATTTACTTCTGAAAACCAAATTATTGTAGTTACTGGAATTGTCATAGTTAACCGAGTTTTACAAAAGGTGTGGACCTGGCTACCAAAGTGGGTTAGACCTTAAGCCCTTGACTTACCTCTTCATCAGATGTCCTTGTCTGTCAGAATTTGTGCTTTACAAAATGGGGTTTGGCTGGCTGTTACACAGAGAAACCCTGCCTTAAAAAAACAAACAAACAAACAAACAAAAAGACCAAATGGCCTTTGCAGAAAGTTTTGTCCCAGGGCTTTTTAAATGAATTTTGAGAGATGAAATCTAGAATCCCATAGCCTACGTTCAAACATGGACTTCTTAACAAACGGTTCTGCTGTTCCCACGGGTGTTTACTGTGTGGGTGTCCATGGGTTAGAGACAAACCTGGCCCCCTGCTCTCATGAGCTTACATTTTAGTTTGGAAAAATAATGAAAACATGTCTGGGAAACATGTGTGGCTGGATCAGAGGAGGGTAAGCAAGGGGGAAGGTTAGAGAGGAGGTCTCGGTAAGCGAGGCAGAGGTGGATGAGGCAGGGCCTTTGTGTGCACAGGAGTGGGATTTGGGGCAGGATCCACAGCAGAACAGTGCTGTGATCTGATTTGTACTTAGAAATAGCACACTAGCTGCTCTGTGAGAGAGCTGACATCCTCACAGGACCCAACAGGAGAGGTACAAATAGCCACTATATACACATAAAACAGATGTCTAAGAAAATAATCTGGGTGTTTCCTGACATTCTGTAGAGTTTGTGTTGGGGTGTGGAATTCAAAACAAAACAACAAAACTTTTGCAAAAATTTTGATATCTTGTAGGTAAAGTATATATAGATCCTTTTTTCTTTCCATGGTGCTAAAGATTGGTCCTAGGGCCTGATGTATGCTGGGTAAGCACTCCACAACTGAGCTCCATTTCCTGTTAGACTCAGTTTGTGATAGAGAAGACCTGTAGTAAATGGGTTAGTAAAGCCATGATTTGTTTTGGCTTCCAGTATGTTCTGTTCTCTGAAAAACCAAAGCGATAAGTCCACTGGGAAAGCTAAGCTCATTTCCATGAAAAGGAAGCATCTGGGAGATCTCCCAAGGTGCACATGAGAACAGCCCTTGAGTCTTTGTCAAACAGGGAAGGAAATCTGACTTGGTCTTTGAGTCCATACTTGAGTCACAGAATTGTGTAAGCTAAATGTCCACTGAGAATTAATTTTACTTAAATGTACTAGTAAATCTAAGAAGCTAAAAGTAAGCGTTTGTAGTAAATTATCCTACTCATCTCTGCCTGTGAACTTTTGAAATTTTGTCTAGCCAACCCCTAGTTAGTTCTTTACAATAGTGAAAACCTGACGCTCTCCTGAGGAAGAGTCAGGTCAGGAATATGTGACACCATTTGTCATGAGGACTGTGTTGGAAACAGATGGACACATTGACCTCTTTCCACAGTGTCAGAATTTATTTAATAATAAATTCATAAGCTACATTGATTTCTTTGTTGCAGTTTGCCAAATAGTCCCAGTTTCCCTTCGATAGCTGTCCATTGGCCAACACAAGTTCTTTTATTCCAATCTTTAATAATAATATTAATTCTTGGGTTATACACTGTGTGTCCATAGCTGTCCTCCATGTGTCTGTGTAAGTGTGAATCGGTGATAGAATGGCTACAAAGGACTAAAGTCCACAGCAGAGTTCAGAGAGTTCAGAGGGCCTTGAGGGGCAGAGGCAGAGGCTCTTTTTGTTCCCCTCTCAGCCTCATACCTGGCTCCCTCACTTCCTTAGATCTGTGTTTAAAAATATTCACAAAGACCCTCAGGTGAGACTGTGCTTTGTGCCTGGAACTGCAAGAAAAGGATCCAGTAAGGAAACAGTGAGGGCAGAGAGGGAGCAGGGGCTAGGTCCCGAAGGGCCTGACAGACTCAGCAGCCTTAAGCGTCCGTCGGGGAAGGATGGACGCAGGAGCCCAGCTGGTCATTACTCAAGTGAGAGGCGATGGTGACTTGGAAAAGTGAAGCCCCGGGAAGTGACTCTCCCGAAGGCCCTCAGCGGTTAGTTATCACCAGGGCTGCCTGACCCTTACTCCCAAACCGCAGTGCCTTTCTGACTGCTTCTTCCTGTCACACGCAGATCAAGGACCTCCGAGACCACAAGCTGGACAACCGCATGGAGTCATTCTTCCTGGCCGAGACTGTGAAATACCTCTACCTTCTCTTTCACCTGGACAACTTCATCCACAACAACGGCTCCACCTTTGACTCTGTGATGACCCCCCACGGGGAATGCGTCCTGGGAGCTGGGGGCTACGTCTTCAACACAGAAGCTCACCCCATCGACCCCGCTGCCTTGCACTGTTGCCGGAGGCTGAAGGAAGAGCAGGGGGAGGTGCAGGCCTTGATGAGGGAGTTCTACTCTCTCAAACAGAACAGGTCGAGAGCTCCGAGAAAGACCGTGAGCTCAGGACCCTGGGCGCCCCCCGCAGGGCCAGGCACAGCCCCCTCACCTGAAAACCGTGACCAGCCAAGGGAGAAGCAGTCTGCCAAGCAGAGAACCCCACTTCTCAGCTGCCCCAGCCAGCCCTTCACCTCTAAACTGACATTGCTAGGCCAGGTTTTCCTGGATTCCTCATAATCCCTGGATAATTTTCTAAGTTTTATTTTTTTGAGACGAAGCTATAAAATAATAAATCTGCTTTTGGCTATCACGTTTTACATACTGGACTCTTGAGATTTCACTCAAAAAAAAAAAAAAAAAAAAGGATTTGTGTTAAACAATCATGAATCTAATTTATTTTTTTCAGTCAATTGGACAAACAGCTAAACACCAACGAGGCTGGTTCCACAGCCCCCAGGGCTCAGGGCTAAGAGTTGAATCTCTCTGCCTTTTCTGGCATCTTTGGAGAATATGATTTACCAGTATTTCCTTGTTGGTTTTTCCAACAGGTGCTTTCGGCTTTTAGCTGCCCCCTCTATCCATGTGTCCTTCGGGGCAAAAGAGGTTTATTAAGCACCTTTGGGTGCCAGCCATAACCCCAGACAGTAGCAGCAAACAAAGAAAACAAGGTTTTATTCTGGTTGGAACTAGATTCTGGTAGAGAGAAGTCCACTAATGAGTGTATGAAGTGGCATCGGCATAATTCTGTGAAGGACAGAGTCAGAGTGGGTACTGGAGATGATTCAGTTGGTAAAGCATTTGTTGCACAATTGTGAGTTCAGATCCCCAGCACCGACGTAGAGCCAGGCCCAGGAGTGTCTGTAATCACAGTGCTGGGGTTGCGGGGTGGTGTGTGTGAGGGAAGAGGCAGGTGGACCCCTGAGCTCAGTAGTCAGCCAGTCTTGCTGAACTAGTGAAACTTGGGTTCAGTGAGAGAGACCCTGTCCCCAAAAGTCAGGTGGAGAGCAGTTGAGGAGGACCCCTGATGTCAACCTCTGGAGCTAACACACATTTACATACGTGCCAAAAAGAGAAGAAGGAAAGGAAGGAGGGATGAAAGAAGAGAGGTGCCATGTTAGTTATGGAGAACTAAAGAACCTTTAGGTAGGGGGCTGGGAGGGTCTTCTGGTACAGGGGAATTTTTACATCAGGAAAAAAAAATGCCAGTTCCTTGTGTGCTTTTCGCTCAACTTCAACACATTTAGCTTCAAAGATGGTAGACTTGGGGCGGAGAGATGGCTCGTGGGTGAGAACACTTCGCTGCAGAAGCATGAGGGCCTGGGTTCTGATCCCAGCACTCAGAAAACCTGGCTGCGGCCATTCACACACCCTCTACACCAGAACTAGGGAGTGGAGGCCCGAGGTCCCCTGGAGCTTGCCGACTGCCTTCTTGTCCAGATTTATTCAGAAACCTTGGCTTCCAACACACACACACACACACACACACACACACACACACACACACACACACGACTGAAGGAATGAATGGATAAATAAATGTTAGAAAGATAGTAGGCTTACAAACAACCTCACTTATTTCTGTAAAATATGTAGAATCCAAAATGAAAGTATCTGGGAAGATGGGCATGGCAGACATGCATATAGTCCCAGTATTTAGGAGGCTGAGGCAGGGATATCAGGAGTTTGAGGCTAGCCTGAGCTACATAGCCCCTGTCTCAAAAAAATAATACAGAACTCATCACCAAAGCATAACTACAAAAATGAGCACCATTCCTGAAGACATTCAAATAGCCAATTCATGTTTAAAATTCTTATTGTGTAAATTTGTATTTCACTGAATCAGAATCTAAGCAGAGCTCATATTTTGGATATTAGCATGTTTCTGCAGTGTCGTCTGATATACAAGTCTCCTGTGTTTGGATGTAGACAGCATGTTTCTGCAGTATCGTCTCATAGGTTTGGATATTAGCATGCTTCTGCAGTGTCATCTGATATACAAGCCCTCTCCCTCCCTCCCTTTGTTGCGCTCCCTTTCTCCTTTTCCACTTTCTGCTCATCTTTTCTTATTTATTACCTTTATTTTATGTATATGGGTGTTTTGCATGCATGTATGTCTGTGCACCACATTTGTGCCTGGTACCACAGAGGCTGGAAGAGAGCATCAGATCACCTAGAATTGGAGTTATAGAGGTTGGTAGCCACCATGTGAGTTCTGGGAATCGAACCTAGGTCCTCTGCAAGAGCACTCAGTGCTCTCAACCGCTGAGCCATCTCTCCCCACCCCCTTAATTTTTATTTTTGTTGTGTGGGAAAAGAATAATCTCAGTGTCCCACAAAAGAATACAAACAAAGCAAAAGTAATTTGCCAATTTCTTTTTGCAAAAAGGCGCATCAGAACCCAAACAGGGCTAGGGAGCATGTTGGCCAATATGGCTTCTGTCTTTTACCTCTAACATGGGTATCGACTGTGTCTCAGCCCATTGATGAGAACTCAACTTCACAATCTGACATAGTTACTGACCAGAGCAAAGGGGAAAACAAGGTCCAGGCAATAGTTACCCTTGTTGTGCTAACTATCTTTGATAGAAAAGAAAATTTTCTTAATTGTAATTTGTTGAAGAGAGAGAGTTGTCTTGTAGCTTTCCCATATTATAGATTTTCTTGCCACTTTTGTTAACATGGGCTAAGCTGGTAACATGAAGAAAAGCAATGAAGACAGCAGGTTCCAGCAGAGATGGCAGAGGCCTCAGAACAATGTGATAAGGACTGCCAATTCAACCCCAAAATTAAATGGAGTTCCGACAAATGCTACAATATAGATGAATCTTGAGAATTCATGCTAGCAAGAAGCCAGACACAAAGGGCCTTTTATATTCTATTCCATGGTGTTGGTTCTGATATATTGCCCATGTGCTGGCAAATAACCTCCCATACACACTCTTGCAAGCAACTCTAATGAAACTCAATGGGTCACACACAAAGAGAAGACATGAAAATGGGAGAGGGACTTTCTGGGGAAAAGAATGTTTACTAGAGAGTAGGGAGATGATGTACTGAGTCTTTCTTTGTACCACCAGCTCCCAAATAATGTCATGGAGATTTCTTATTAATTATGAAAGCTCAGCCTTAGCTTAGTCTTGCTTCTAATTAGCTCTTATATCTTAAATTAACCTATTTCTATTAATCTATGTGCTGTTACATGGCTCATGACTTTTACCTCTTCTGCATGTCTTGCTTCCTCTGCATCAGGCTAGTAATTCCTTCTTCTCCCAGACCCTTCTGTCTCCAGAAGTCCCGCCTAACTTCTTCCTGCCTAGCTTTTGGCCATTCAGCTCTTTATTAAACCAATCACAGTGACATATCTTCACACAGTGTTAAGGAATATTCTGCAACATTTCCCCCTTTTTGTCTAAATAAAAGGAAAAGTTTTTAACTCTAACATAATAAAACTATAAACAATAAGAACAATTATCAGGTAAGAATTACATTATAATGTTCAGTTCATTTGCACTTGGCATATTCAGAGAAAATACTCAATTATCCATCTTACCTTGATGAATTTAAAGTTTTATACCTAAACCATTTTCTATCATAACTTGTATTACCACCTTAAAACTATCTTTTTAGACCTTAAAACATTTTCTTAGATAAACAACTTAAGCTTCTATGTTTCTCAACCTTATACATTTTACATCTCTTTTGTAAGTTTTTTTTTTCTCAATTTGGTAACAAAGAAGACTATAACTATAACTGTAACAATTTCGTCTTCAACTCCATCAGAGACCCAAGAAGAATAAAATATTACTTGAGTAAACAGGAAGTGCAGAGCAAACAACTTCCAAATGACAGAGACGTCTCATTGCCTGGACAGTCACCCCAAGGTTCCTTTGTGATGTTGGGGCATCTATCTTCAGCCTACAGGCCTATAGTATCTGGCAGATTTTTCTGTGAAGCAGGAATTTTGAAGGACTGTCCTACCTTGTCTTGGCAAAGTTTGGCAGTCATTTTCTTTTGTGTCCTGCTTGTCCAATGTGGACAGCAACTGTCAGCAGTTTAGGCAAGGGCAGTCTCTTGCCCAAATGGCTAACTTGTCACAAAGAAAGCAAGCTCCATATGGAGGTTCTTCAATGCCCATCATTCTTTTTTAAAGTAAATTGGTGTTGCCAGGAGCAGATGTACCTTACTGTTAGGAAAAGCTCTGTGTTATTAAAACATTTTAAATGCCATATTCTGTAGGTCTTTGAAGTGTTTGAAGATCTCCTATCTAAACTATATATAGCTCTGTTTTTGAAAACATACCTAACATGACCATAAGTTTGATTGTTATAGATGACTATTAACCTGTATTTCTTTATTATCCTAGATAGCTTTTAAGGACTAAAACTTTACATTACATTTTTAAATGAGTTGCATAGGTATAATACCTTAAACAAGAATAGAAACATATATACAATAAATAAAATATACACAATTTCATACCAATGTAAAATACTTGAGACTAGTGGTTGCTCAAAAGTAGACTCAGCAACCCACCCTTTTATCCCATCATTTCTATACTATAGCTCCCCTTCTTTCCTTTAGAAAGAGATCCTTGAATCTAATTTCCTTTGTTTAGCTTTTGCCCTGACCATGACCATGACCAATTTTTAACCAACCTCCCTAAATGATGACACACATCCATAACCCACTGACCAAAAACCACCCAGCCCACCTCTCAGGAATGTGGGTGTCATGTTCTCAAAACTGCTTCCTGTTGTCTGGGAAAGATGGCATCTTTGGGGGACCCTGAGAAAATTGAGATAATGGTCAAGTCCTGGGAAAACTAGCCAGTTTGTTTCCCAGTCTCTATGCAATGGGAAAGTGCAAGACTTATCTGCAGTCCTGGCTAGAATAGTCTGTGAGGCTGGACCATCTCAGCCAGCAGCCTTGAAGCTGTTCTGGATGCAGAACTCTGAGGAAACTGCAACAGGGGCTTTCTGAGAGGCTGGATCTCCTGGGCCACCTGTTTTCACTGGTGCCTGGTCCTCTTGCTCTGTCTTATGGTTTTTCTAGGTTTATTTCTTTTGTCTGTAGCCAAGATCCTCAGGAGGTCTCCCCCGTTCAAATCTGATCTCGATTAACTTTGAAGTAATCCATAGCTTTTCTTTTCTTTTTTCTTTTTGGTTTTTCGAGACAGGGTTTCTCTGTGTAGCTTTGTGCCTTTCCTGGAACTTGCTTTGGCGACCAGGCTGGTCTCAAACTCACAGAGATCCTCCTGCCTCTGCCTCCCGAGTGCTGGGATTAAAGGTGTGTGCCACCAGTGCCCAGCTTGGATGCCATTTGTAAACGAGTCTTTGTACCACCAGCTCCCAAATAGCAACATGGAGACTTCTTATAAATTATGAAGGCTTGTTTCTTTTTTCTTTTAAATTTTTAATTCATTTTACATACCAACCACAGTTCCCCCTTCCATCTCTCCTCCCACTCCCTCCCCCACCTGCCCCCAACCCACCCCTCATCCACTCCTCCAAAAGGGTAAGGCCTCCCATGGGGAATCAATAAAGCCTGGTACATTTGGTTGAGGCAGGACCAAGCCCCTCCCCCCTGCATCAAGGCTGAGCAAGGCATCTTTCTATAGGGAATGGGATCTAAAAAGCCAGCTCATGCATCAAGGATAGATCCTGATCCCACTGCCAGGGGCCCCTCAAACAGACCAAGCTACACAACTGTCTCCCACATGCAGAGGGCCTAATTCAGTCCCATGCAGGCTCCACAGCTCTCGGTCTAGATTTTGTGAGTCCCCATGAGCTTGGTTCAGTTGTCTCTGTAGATTTCCCCATCATGATCTTGACCCCCTTGCTCATAAAATCCCTATTTCCAATCTTCAACAGGACTCCCAGAGCTTGACCTGGTTCTTGGCTGTGGATCTCTGCCTCTGCTTCCATCAATTACTGGATGAAGGTTCTATGATGATAGTTAGGTTATTTACCAGTCTGATTACAGGAGAATGTCAGTTCAGGCACCCTCTCCACTACTGCTAGTAGTCTTAGACGGGGTCATCCTAGTGGGTTCCTGGGAATTTCCTTAGCACCAGGTTTCTCCCTAGCCCCACAATGGCTCCCTCTATCAAGATATCTTTCTCATTGCTCTCCCATGCCACCTTAGGCTTGCTTCTAACTAGCTCTTGTAACTTAAATTAACCCATTTCAATTTATCTATGTGTTGTTACATGGCTTTTGGCTTTTATCTCTCCTCCTGCATGCCTTGTTTCCTCTGTGTCCAGCTAGTGACTCCTCCTTTCTTCTTCCCCCAGACCTCCCCATCTCCAGAAGTCCCACCTAACCTCTTCCTGCCTAGCTATTGGCCATCCAGCTCTTTATTAAACTGATCACAGTGACACATCTTCACACAGTGTAAAGGAATGTTTGGCAACAGGATGAGAGAGGAACAGAGGGTAAAGACAACACTAACAGTCATTACAGATGTGTATGAAATTGTAGAATAAAGATTGAAAAAGAGGAAACATTTTTGTACGTAAGTCAGTAGTTCTCAAATGTTAGGTGGGATTGGTGGAGGTCCCATGAAAATAAAAGAAAGCAACATGCAGCTCCAGAAGTGGAAAACAGTGAAGGACACTCATGTGGAGACCGTGTGCACACGTGGCACAGGGGACCTGGGGATTTTATAGGGCAGAAAGGGGATTTGGGGGACGGAAGATTCCATCTGTAGGTCAGTTCTGCAGTTTCAAAATGGTAGATCCCAGTGGGTTTGGGTATGTGAACAGCCTCATCAGAAGCTGCTGCAGATCTTATCAATCAAGTCAATTTTCCTGTCTGGAGTTTCTCTGTCAGGGTTAGTATGCAGCTCTGAGGGGAAAGGCTTCTGCAGCAGAAGTCTCGTAGCACCGAGGGCACAGGTATCCTGGCAGTCAGAAAGACACGTGGCTGCCTCTGCTCCGCGAGAGGCATCACAAAATTGAACTTACATAGTGTTTCTTGGGAGTGGAGTTTTCCAGGTTGGGGGTTGGTGAGATTTCAAGTTCTGAGCTTGGGGAGAGGCCAGGGACTGGTGGGTTTTTGACTTCTGGGATTGATGGGTTTTCAAAAGCTGGAAGTGAACTCAGACTTTTTACCTTACACCCAGTCCAGTAGCTCCAGCATATCTTCACTAAGTAGTGTTTGTTGTGTTTTTTAAAATGGATTTCACAGTGTAACTCTGCCTTTGCCTCTGAACCCTGGAATTACAGATGTATATCCACATTCATTTCTTGATTATGATGGTTTCATGGTTATTGGAGCATGCCTTTGTTCTGAAGAGAAAAAACACGGAAATATTGACATGAAATCTTATAGTATCTAAAATTTCTTTAAAATGGCTTAGCCAAAAGGAAATGGTTTGGGCCAACAAGATGGCCATCAGTGAGTAAAGGAGCCTGCTGCTAAGTCTGTTGACATGAGTTCAAGCTCCAGGGTTCACATGTTAGAAGGAGAGAACCATGTTATCCTCTGACCTCTACACACAGACCTTGGCATGCACATACCTGGATTCACATATATGCACGAGCAAAATAAAATAAATAAAGTAAAATAATTAGAAAAACGAACTTTATAAATATTCATGTACCTAGGAGAATATATGAACATACATATCATATGTTTTATATATCTCTCTGTATATGTAGGAGCACACACACACACACATATAGCATAATATTAATAATGGGAGAGCATAAGCAAAGGATACATGGGTGCTCATAATATTATTTTCAACCTTTCTGTAGATTTGAAATTTTTTCCCAAAAAAGCTGAGGGAAGAAAGTGAAAGGACATGAGAACAAGTGCTTGGCCGATGGTAAGTGGCCAATTAAAGAGTGAATCTTAGATGAGTATAAGGGCCTTTCCTCACTCAGCACAGCATCCCTAATGCTTGTGACAGTAATCCATAAAGTAATGCCTAAAACAACAAATCATTGGGCCAGTGGACAGTTCTGCTGGTAAAGGAACTTGTCACCAAGCATGGACATGAGTCCAATACCCAGAGCCCATAGGTAAAGGGAGAGAACAGGAACCCCACCAGTTGTTCTCTGATCTGTCTACATACACACACACACACACACACACACACACACACACGCACACACACACAGTAAAAAAATAATTAAAACCCCCAATTATTGAGTACATTAGAAACAAAATATGAAAATAGTGTCGAAAATGACATCACAAGATGACACATGATTACATGGCCTGAATATAATAATGTGATTTTCTTTGATTATGTCTTCCCCATGATTAAAAAAATGATTTTAAAAATTGCCCTAGAAAAATCCCTATGCCTAATTGAGATGATCTTGGTAGTTAATGCTAGGAATAACAGCATCATATGTGGTTACAATACTGGGATTACTGCAAAAAGTTAATCAAGCCGAGAGTTCCCATTCTGTTATTTTATTTTTTCAGTGTTGGCCCAAAGCAACGTCAACAAGCCCCTTGGCAGAAGGATGCTGCTCCCTCTGGTGGTGAGAAGCAGCTGGTCTCCATGAGAGAGGCCACAGGAAAGAGATGAGGTGTATTCAGTGGTCGCACAGATTTCTGGAAACTTTTCTCCTTAATTCCTAGTCATAAGGAGTCCTTAAGGACCAAATTTGAGGTGAAGTCTTTAAAAGAGATTTATCTTTATTATTTCTTAAATGTATTTGTGTGTTCAGGGGTTATGCTCACGTGAGTGCAGATGCCTGTGGAGTCCAGAAGAGGGCATCAAGTCCTGGAATGAGCCTCCCAGGGTAGATGCTCGGAAGGGAACTCAGATCTTCTGCAAGAACAGTAAACACTTTAAGAGCCAAGTGGTCCTTCTGTCCCACTTGCTCAGTTTTTTATGTGTGTTTTTTGTATTGTGCAAACTTTGCTGAGATTGTTCATTGGTTCTGTGTGTGGAAATCTTCAGTTTCCTACGTATGGGATGATGTCATCAGGAAATAGAGATGATTTTACTTCTTTCCTTTCCAACTTGACTGCTCCCCCCGCCCCTTGACTAATTGCTCTGGCTGTCTTCTAGAATTACACTAGCTAGAATGCTGTTCATGTAATGCTAAGGGACTATTATTGAGTCAGAAGAAGTCCACTTTTGGTTTTGTTTGTTTGTTTGCTTGTTGTTGTTGTTGTTGTTTTTCCGAGACAGGGTTTCTCTGTGTAGTTTTTGTTGTCTGTCCTGGATTTCACTCTGGAGCCCAGGCTGGCATCGAACTCACAGAGATCTGCCTGGGTCTGCCTCCCGAGGTCTGGGATTAAAGGCGTGCGCCGCCACTGCCTGGCCAAGAAGTCCACTTTTAACTTATTTCACATCGATAAAAAATTGTTTTCTGGAAAGGTCCAGCAGACCTTCTCACCATCAACATTCCACTCTGAGGAAAACTGAGGAGAGTTATGGTGTTCTTCCTACATTTATTTGCCATCTTTTTTCTTATGAATTGCCTATTTCTGCTCATCTATTACTTAAAAAACATGTATTTATTTTCTCCGTGTGCACATGCATAGGCAAAGATGTCATGGCGCTTGTATGCAGGTCAGAGGTTAACTTTCAGGAATGGGTTCTCTGCTTCCACCATTTGGGTTCTGGGGATTGAACTCAGGTCTTCAGAGTTGGCAGCAAGTGTCTTTGCCCCCAGGTCATCTCAACAGCTGCCCCTAACCTTTCTTTCTACTGTGCTGTTTGGCTTATTGTGATTTTTGTAGGAGTAGTTTTATCTGTTCAGTGATCTACTGATCATATAAAAAAAATTTTAATGCCGACTGTTCCAGGCACAGTTCTGGGTAGTGGAGATGGGCGTGGCAAAGAAAACAGATCACAAATACCTCTAACTGGAGAGGTGCACAGAGTCGTGAATTGTACGTCAAGAGGAGAAAGCAGGTAGTGACAGCGGAAGAGACGCTTTTTACCTGTGCTCAGAAGGAAGGGATGAGAAAGGCAGCAGCTCAGACAGCTGCCTGGGATGGAGAACTTGAGGCCAACAGGACAGGAAATTCTTCATCAGTTCTAAGTTAACTCTTTCCCAGAATGCCATGTGCCTTCTGTGGTTGTTCATGGTGTCTTGTATAGGAGGTTATCCTGATGCTGAGATCTTCTGGTCCCGGTTCTGGACTTTATACTTAAGACTTTTCTTCCCCTAAATCATAAGAGGATTATCCTACATTCATTGCTACCATTTTGTGCTTTTAATTTTTTTGTTTGGATGGTTTTTTTGTTTGTTTATTTTTGTTTTTATAGACAGGGTTTCTCCCCTGTGTTGCCCTGGCTGTCCTGGAACTTGCTCTGTAGACCAGGTTGGCCTCGAACTCACAGAGATCTACCTGCCTGTACCTCTCAAGTGCTGGGATTAAAGGTGTGCTCCAACACCAATAGCCTGAGATAGATGAGCTTTAAGGCCACAACTGAGTGATATCTTGGGTACTCAAAAGTGGCCTTTTGCTTTCTTCCAGACAGGTAAGACTGCCAGAGAAGTAAGGTGTTGCAGAGTTGTCTGTTATTAGTCATCCAAACTTTTTGTCCATTTTATTTTAAAATTATGTGGTGATATTGTGTCCCCCAATATATTGTGTGTGAGGACCAGGAACTAGAGCCTTTTTAATCTTTTAGACTTTTGAGCAGCAGTTCAGCTGAGATCCATTTGGGTGAGGACTTAAAAGCTTTCAGTTTGAGGAAACAAGATCAGCTGAGGAATTGGTGAGGTGAGGTTGGCTGTGGCTTGTTCTGTTTCTCTGATCTTTCATCGTTCACCCCAATACCTGGCTCTGAGTTTGTTTTAATTAATAAGACCTTATAAGACTTGTTCCACCAAATTATATTTATTTAATTAACTAGTTTGTGTGCATGTGTGTATATGAGAATGCACATATACCATGATATGCTTTTAACTTTTAACAGCTTTGTGGAGGTATAATTTACATTTCAAAACCTACCCATTTGGAATACAATCCAGTGATTTGTGTGTGTGTGTGTATGTGTGAATGTATACTGTCCCTACAACCCAGTTTTAGAAATACAGGTTGATTTTGTTATGTTTAGCTTTGATGTTTCTAAGATGAATTTGAGATTTTAGTGTCAAGTTACAGACCTAATTTTTTTTCTCCATTGGCTTGAAGAAAATTTCCTTCACCACAGGATAGACTTCCTGTTTCTGGTTTTTCTTCAGCAATCACAAACACACAGGGTTTTATTTGGCTTATACAGATTTCAAGATGGGACAATTTCACTGAAAAAATGCTTTTATTTTATTTTAATAAAGTTTTTCTTTTAAAAATTATCTCTTACTTTTTTGAGATTATTATACAATCACATCACGTTTCTTCCCTTTCCTCCCTCCAAACCCTCTCATATACCCCTCTTTGCTCTCTTTCAATATAGGTTTTTCTTAAATTTAAAAATTACATTTAATTTGTGTGTGTGTGTGTGTGTGTGTGTGTGTGTGTGTGTGTGTGTGTGTGTGTGTGTGTGTGTGTGTGTGTGTGTGTGAGAGAGAGAGAGAGAGAGAGAGAGAGAGAGAGAGAGAGGGAAAGCAATCAATTTAGAGGAGTCTTTTCTCTTCTTCCATCAATATGGGTTCTGGGAACCCAACTTAGATCCCTAGTCTTGACAGCCAGTGCCTCTACCCATCGACTCATCTCTCAAGCCCTATTTTGTTTGTTTTAAACCAGACAATCTAGCAGTGATCGGTGGAAACCATACCTTCTAAGTGGGTGTGAAGATGGTACCCACAGTCCAGTTTATCTTGGCAGTGCCCATAAATGTCTGTGTTTCAGTGTAATTATTTATTACATCATTTCACACTTTAAGGGATTTTGGTTTGAACAAGTTATAGCCACCTTAGTGACAAGTAGCAAACTTCTCGACATCCTAATTCATCACCTTCAGCTCTCCTTATTTGTGTTACAAGATCGCCTCCTAGGAGTGAAATGGGGAAAGAGTCGGCACCGCCCTGCTACAGAGGTTTGTTGGGAGTTGGCGAGTTCAGAAGAGAAAGAGCATACTAGAGCCGGGAAACCAGCACGGTGCTCTGTTTGGCAGAGGATAAAACTTACTAACCCCTACTCCTTGCATTATTTCATTGAACTTCACCACAACCTAGCCAGTTACATTTATTTGTGTGTGGATTTGCTGTGGTCCTGTAATCCAAATCCCCTCACAGGGTCGTCCACCTCCTCTACCTGTTCAGTGTGACAAGTACATCTGGCTCCCTTAGAAATTATTTATTGACATCCGTAAAATTATTAACCCCGACATAATTTTATAATTCATAAAATATCTTCCAACATTTTCTTCGAGTAAGCAATAGCTCATTGAAGGACCTTTATGTATCATTTACACAAAATATATTTGTTAATTATAATACAAATATTAGTTGACTGATCCGACTCCCAGGGACTACATATTGAATGGACTAACTGAGGCGCAAGGGTAGAACACAGTGACTTGGCTGAAGTCAGTCGTAGAAAAAAGGGGACAGAGCGGTGGTGGCGCACGCCTTTAATCCCAGCGGCGGATCTTTGTGAGTTAGAGGCCAGCCTGGTCTACTGAGCAAGATCCAGGAAAGGCGCAAAGCTACACAGAGAAACCCTGTCTCAAAAAAAAAAAACAACAAAAACAAAAAGGAGAAGAAGGAGAAGGAGGTGGAGGAGGAGGAGGAGGAGGAGGAGGAGGAGGAGGAGGAGGAGGAGGAGGAAGAAAAAGAAGAAGAAGAAGAAGAAGAAGAAGAAGAAGAAGAAGAAGAAGAAGAAGAAAAGGGGACAGGAATCAGTCAAGTGTTAAATTCTGGCCTAGGGCCTTTCACTGGCCACTCGGCTGCATCATTTCTAAATAGACAAGAACTGTGAGAGCATGCGCACGCAGCGACTGGTCGTCCTTCTGGAGTTACATCACAGAAATGCAGGAGGTGGGATGTGGGAAAACAGGTGGTCCAGGAAACACAGCATCTCTGTCATCTGCCCGGCCTCCGGAGAAAGACTACACTTCCCATCAGGCCTCGGGGCGCGCACAGTCCCTGCCACGCGGCCTGCATCTCCGAGTCAGTCCACTGGGGGCGATGTGGGGAATCCTTCGCTGCCCCGAAGAAATCTACGCGGCTCCGGGGCCGCTTGCTTCCTGTTTGTCGGACGAGGAGACATGGCGGCAGCGCCGGCAGCGGCTGGAGCTGGGGCCAGCCGGGGGAGACAGTCGGCAGCTACGGCGACGGCGTGGGGCGGCTGGGGAGGCCGGCCGCGGCCCGGTAACATCCTGTTGCAGCTGCGGCAAGGCCAGCTCACCGGTCGGGGCCTGGTCCGGGCGGTGCAGGTACGAGGCCGGCCCGGAGGGGCGGGGCGGGGCGGGCCAGGCTGGAGCTGGCCAGGGGCCGGGAAAGAGGCCTTTCCAGGCCGCTGCGGGACCGGCCAGATCCCCCTTGGCTGGCCTCGGGGCTGTCCCGTGTGCCTCCCGGACGCTGTCAGCCGCGGTGGGATGATGGGCAGCGACCGCTTGGGAGGCCTGCGGGTCTGGGCCGAGTAGGGTCGGGCAGCCTGGGCTATTGATGTATGAGCCCTGGGCCGAGTTTCTAGATCCTCATTTCCCTGCGCCACGTCTGCATGTCTGGGGGACCTTGGCGAGTTGGCTTCATTTTCTACTGGCCTCGATTTGCCCCTTGTGAGCAAGACGGGGTCCTCCTCGCTGCAGTCCCCCAAACGGTTCGGAAGCCTATCATAAATGTCATCTTCTCAAAGAGGCCTTAACGTTCCTCCTCTTCTAAAGTAGGTCCCCATTGTTATTCTGTCAAATCCCCCAGTTCGTTTTCGGTTGCGTTATTTTCTTAGCCTGTAATTGCGTATTTCTTTGTTGTCTGCCCTTTTCACGCCTGTCTCCCACATTAGGCTGAGCTCCAACGAGTGCAGAGACTGTTTTGCCAGTGTAGGGCGACGTGCTTTGGAGGAAGAACTTTAGTCAAGCCCAAGTTCAAAGCCCTACTCTCTTTCTTGCTCGAGCAAGTTACCTTTCGGTGACTTAGTTTCTTCATTTAAGTCACATTTTAAGGTTATTGTTAAATTCAAAGGAGATGGTAGTGTGAAGTGTTAGTGCATTTCAGGTGCATATAAGGGCTGGAGGAGTACTCAGTTAATGTTATATTTAATGTCTAGCTTATTATTACACCGATTGGTGTCCAATACATGGTGTGTGTGTGTGTGTGTGTGTGTGTGTGTGTGTGTGTGTGTGTGTGTATGCTTGTGGGTTAGTGTAGGGCACTACCTTAGAATAAAGCAGAATAGATGACTCGCCTCAGTCTCACATTTTCCTCATTCTCCTAGGTGATCCCAGAACTTACTTTGAGAATATTAGCAAAGCTGGGCCCCACCTTCAATCCCAGCACTCCGGGGACAGAGGCAGGCTGATCTCTGGGAGTTCCAGGGCAGCCTGGGCTACAAAGCAAATTCCAGCACACCCAAGGCTGTTACACAGAGAAACCCTGTTTTGAAAAACAAGAAGTGGGGGTGGGGGGAGAGAGAGAGAGAGAAAGAAAACACAAGAACACATTAGCTTAATTTAAAGATAGCTTTTGCATATAGTTTTGGGGAATACAAAGAAACCGATAAGTGTTGAATTGGAGAGGGATGAATTAGGTGCATGGATGAGGGAATGGGTGTAAAATTTTTCTCAGTGTACCATTACATATTTAAAGTTAATTTTGAGCCATTTGAATATTACTCAAAGGACTAAAAAGGTGAAGGTGAGATGGTCTGTATTTGTGGAGGGTTGCAGATGATGGAGCACTTTTGGGTAGCCATATTTTCCCACAGAGACTGTAGATGAGCATCTTCATTGCGTTTTTCTGCATCTGCCTTAAGAAGGTCTGAGAAATACTTTCTCTGTCCATTAAGCAAGATATGTGACTGAGCTGAGTGTGTAGGGCAGGCAGAAAGGGGACTAACCTTTAATGATTACATATATTAGAGCAATCAGTGTGCAAGGTGTTGGAGACAGGCTGTCACTGCATAGATCTGGCTGGCCTAGAACTGACTGTATGGACTAGACTGGCCTTGCACTTGAGGCGATCCTCCTGCTTCTGCATTCTTAGTGCTGGGATTACAGGTGTGTTCCACCACACCCAGCAGTTTTCAATATTTTGAGCCATGTGTTGAACTCTTTTGTTTTGTTTTTCGAGACAGGGTTTCTCTGTGTAGTTTTGTGCCTTTCCTGGATCTCACTCTGTAGCCCAGGCTGTCCTTGAACTCATAGAGATCCGCCTGCCTTGCCTTCTGAGTGCTGGGATTAAAGGCGTGTGCCAACACCGCCCGGCTTGAACTCATTTCTTAACACAAATGAGGAAATGGAAGTTCAGAAAGGTCAGACAGTGTGATTCTAAACACCTTTCCAGATAATCTGTGTTCTAAAGACAGTGAGCCATAGAAATTCTTTAAAATGAGGCAATTTAGGAAAATAATTTGTTTTCGATGCTGAAAGGCTAGGAATACTAGAAAACTATGTTAGAAGGCTACTGGAATATTCTTGGAATATTCTGGTCATTGTGGTCTCCACTATTACTCTGTTGATGCCCAAAGTTTGTTTCGATCACGTTACTTTCTTAACCTGTAGTTGCGTATTTCTTTGACAGTTTTATACAGGCGTAGGAGCTATTTCAGAAGTTGTCTTAGAATTCCTGTTTCCCAAATAGCAGTGATAGTGGAGTGGAGACCCTTACATTTCATTGTTTCCTTTCTTCATGGAGTTCTTCAGTTTCCTTGCTGTGCTCCCCCTATCCCTTCTCCTGCTATGTAGAATAAATTATTTGCTCACCCATATTTCCTCAGTACAGCACACACATATTGGTTACGGCATATGGCACAGTAGGAAAGTACCAGGTTTTTAAAAAACTGTTTTTGAGGGGGTGGTGGGATGGGGAAGAAAACAGATTCATTAAGTATACTGCAAGGGCCACAGGCTGGACAGTAACATGAGCATCACCTGCCTAAAAATACCTTTTAAAATAAAAAATGCACAACAGCTGATCATCACAACTGTTTGAAGCTATGCAGTTCAGTAGTGTTCACTATTCTCACACTGATGCACACCCAATCTCTAGAACTTTTCAATTTGCAAACCTGAAACTGTATCCACTGAGCAACTCCTTGTGCCCTCCCCAACTTCCATAACCACCTTCTACTTTCTCTTGCTGGGAGTTTGAAAGGTGCCCTGAAGGTTCGTCTGAGTAGAATTTCCCTGGAAAAGACTGGATTTGCAGTAAGATGGGTCTTAATTGAATCCTAGTTCTGACCTTTTTTAGTCAGGGCCCTTAGCCTAAGTTAATCTCTTCAGATCTGTTTCATTATTTCTAAAATGGTAGTAATGACATCTGTCCCACAAGGTCGTTATGAGAACCAGGTGAAACAACAGGTAGGTCCAGAAAGTTTAGCCAGTGTGCCACATACTGGCTATTTGATAAATAGTTGCTCTTGGCTAGCAGTAATTAGCCTGGTCTTCTTGAGAGTGTCTTATTTTCTTTGTATCTGCAGAGCCTGAAACCATGCCAAGCACTTGATAAGAAGGATTCAGGAAACTGAATTGAAATAGTGTATCCCCAGTCTGTATCTGTCTGTAGTCACTCTGCAGTAACCCCATAGCTTCAAAGAGTTCCAGACTCAGGTCTCCTGTGATTTGAAACCTGGCATGGGTACATACTTGCTTTATGTCTTTGGGAAAGTTACTTAAGATCTGTTTCTTTTTTCTTTGTTTTGTGGAGATAGGGTCTCAAAGTAGCCTTGGCTGTCCTGCAACTCACTCTGTAGACCAGACTGGCCTTGAACTCAGAGAGATCTACCTACCTTTACCTTCAGAGTGCATGCGCTACCACTGTCTAGGACCTAAACCTCTTAAGATTATGGTGAGGAAAATGAGTTTTTACATAGAAAACATTGAAAAAAGTAACTGAAGTATAACGAGTGTACAGAAACGTTAGCTTTTATTATTATTGTTGTTGTTGTTTTAACAAATACTCTATATTCTGAGGGCTTTTAAGTCTGCATTTCCATTCCTGGCCTTTTTTTTTTTTAAAGCTCCACATGGGTAGGTATTTCCAATCACCTGCCCTGAATCTCCATGTAGATAACTATTGGGCAACCTATATTTAATATATAGAGATCAGAATTTTGGTTCCTCTTCCATCAAACCCCATCCTCCCTCAGTTTCCCCTGTCTTTGCTGGGGAGGACGTAGGTCACAGGACTTGAGTGGGCTGGTTCTACTCAGTTCCTTTGCCTCATTTTCTTCCCAGCCTTTTGTCTGTCCTCTGTCAAGGTAATACATATGCCAAGGTACTTTGCAGTTTATTCACGCCTTCATACTCAGCTGCACATTTGATCTTCAAAGAAAACTGGGTCTTAAAATCCTCTGTCTGCAGCTCCCCTGCTGCTTCTCATTGCAGTCCGAGTAAATCTGCTCCCTGTATGATGAGGGTCAGGATCCTGCAGGGCCAATAGAGTTGAGGGGAAAGAGACTGCATAAACTGGGCACTAGAACGATGAGTCTGTTCTGCAGATGTTCTGTAGCTTGGCAGTTGGGGAGTCTGGGTTATGGGGTCCCTTCTGTTTCCCAAATGCGGTTACTGTGTGACCACTCTAGATTTCACCTGTCTTTACTTTGACCTTTCTTAGACCCTCCCTCCCTCCCTTCCACCCACTCTCCGTTTCTTTCTTTTTTTTTTTTTTTTAGACAGGGTTTCTCTGTGTAGCTTTGGAGCCTTTCCTGGAACTCACTCTGTAGACCAGGCTGTCCTTGAACTCACAGAGATCCGCCTGCCTCTGCCTCCCAAGTGCTGGGATTAAAGGTGTGCGCCAACACTGCCCGGCTTCCGCTCTCCGTTTCTATGTGCTACTAAGACTCAAACTTGGGGCCTGTACATGCTCGGCAAACAGCCTCCCACACTGCCCTCCTCTTAGTTTTCTTCTCTTCTGTTAGTCCTGTTTGTTTTAGTCGTTTTCTAATTAGAGTTGACACTTAGGAATTTACGTCAAGAAAAACCCCTCTTTCTGCTAGGGGCAGTGTGATACTGAGAAAACCGTGGAAACCAGGTGTAGTGGTATTGTAAGCTGGTAACTCCAGCACTTGGGAAGCAGAGGCGGGACTGCTAACAAGCTCCAAGGCCAAGCTGGTCTACATAATGAGTTCTAGGCCAGCCCAGATTACATAGAGAGATCCTGACTCAAAAGCTAGACCCCTTCCTCCACAGGTCGGGGAGAGAGAGAAAGAGGAAGAAAGAAAACCTCCTGGATAAGTAAGTCTCAGAAATGTATATAAATACTATTAATCTCAGTAGCATTTGTACCCACAAACCCTACGATGTACTCTAATTGTGTTGAAACCACAAAAACACCATTGCAAAGGATGCAAATATTCAGTGGTTAATAATCCTTATCAGACTACCCTAGCAAGATATTTAATCTTCATTAATCATCTTTTGAAATGTCTGTTTGCCTGCACTTAGCTATTTTGAGATAGTAGCTATTTTAGTTTAGTATCAAACAAAGAAAATACATGTTTGTTTTCACAGACATTAGCTTTTATTAATTAAGACATTATTTTAAAAGGAAGGCAGTAAAGACAATCAGTGAAAATTGTGAATGCCTGGAAATGTCTCACTGACTAGACAGGCTGACAGTGTAGGGAACAGGATGTAAGGGATTATCGCTTCTGTACACTGTTAGACCACAAGTGCTTGAAAAGAAACCCTGTAGGACCCCTGCCAGTAACTTAGCTGTGAAGATGACTGGAGAGAAGCGCTTTCATCACAGGGCTCAGCTAGTGCAAGGAAAACAAACTAGAAATGATTATTTTTATTTACCATATTTGAGACAGGATCTCTCTCTGTAGCCCAGGCTGGCCTGGATCTTACTATGTTGTCCCAGATGGCCTCTAACTCATGGCATGTCTCCTGCCTCAGTCTCCAAGTGCTAGGATTAATTATAGGTATAAACCACCCTGCCTGGCTTTACATGTTATTTTAAATAAGTGTCTTGTAAGCCAATGTATTAGTAGTAAAATTCCTTCTGAGGTATTTGGACTGTGGCTGGATATCTGGGTATCAAGAGGTTTATTTTAGACAACAGCAATGCCCTGCCCCACTCTTCCCTTGGCCTGCCATTCTCCCAAGGCAACCACTGTCCATGATGTAACTATTACTTTCACAAGAGAAGGACCCAGGAAGCCAGAGCGCCAGTATTTCTAACTAACTTGTTTATAACGCTGTTTCTTACATTCAGTTTGATACCTATTTCCTTCCTCATGTAAAGATTAGTCTGCATGTCACTTGTCTACTATTCTCCCAGTGTCACAGTTTCGGTGGCTGATGTAGAGTCGTTGCATTCTGCTGCTGATGTAATTGCTGTTCATAGTGCCTCATAAAGACATGTTGTAGACTACATGGAGCCTTCTGAAGCTTTCCCAGCATAGAGCTGCATCCTATCACGTTTGCTTTCCTCATCTGGATACTTGGACATCAAGCTCTAAAACTTCTTTGTTTGGCTTTTTAAGTTTTCCAACCTCCTCTTCCTCGTGGAGTTTGGATTGGTATCTTTACACCTGGATTCTTGGAACTTCCCTTCATCAAATTCAGAGCATTTAACTCTTGTTTTTTTTTTTTTGTTTTTTTTTTTGTTGTTGTTGTTGTTGTTTTTATTTTTTTACTGACTTTCCTGTGTTTTAGACCTTGTTTTCTTAGTGTCTGTCTGCCTTTCCTGGGAACACATTCTGTAGTAGACTCCCAGGAAAGTATGTGAAAGGTAATTTTTTTCATGTTTACACATTTGAAAACATCTTTGACTCTTCTACTTGTATATCAGGTCTAATTCTTTGAGCAGGTACATTCTTTTAAACCACATTTTGTTTTTTGGCTCACTCTTGAAGGTGGTGAAGCTGTAGTCCATCCGTCCTTGTTTGGCCTGCCACTCTGTCAGTGGACCACAATTAAGACATTTTCGTTTTGAGAAGTACTGGGATCCTTCCAGTTTGGGATCTGTTATGAATAATGCTGATATGAGCACTTGTTCATGTCTTTGGTATGCATTTGTACAACCTGCAGGGTATATGCTGAGAATTGCTGGGGTGTAAGATACGCAGAGATTGGCATCAGTATCCGCCTCTAGAGTTTCTCGGGTGCTGGCACTAGTTCCCACTCTCTTCAGCAGTGTCTGTTAGTGTCACGTTCTTGCCACCCTAGAGCTTTGTGTCCGTCATCTTCACTCTAGGGTCTTCTTTTTCCGTTGGATGTTTAATGGTATAAACACTGTGGGTTTAATTTATGGTGAGTTCATGAAATTAAACTCCCTTTCAGAAGCTTATTGGCAATTTGGACACCCCTTTTTGTGACTTGCCTGTTCAAATATTTTGTACATTTTTGTTTTCTTTTAGAAATGATTTTTATGTATATGGGCTTTTGCTTGTATGTGTATCTATCTCTATGTATCATGTACATACCTGGTGCCTGAGGACACCAGAAGAGGGCATCAGGTCCCTTGGAACTGGCATTACAGATGGTTGTGAGCCACCATGTAGGTGCTGGCAATTGAACCCGGGTCCTCTGGAAACTCACCACTGCTCTTAACCACTGAGTCATCTCTCTGGGCCTTGTTTTTCATCTTTGTAACCTAACTGGAAGTCTTTGATATCATCTTTTTTTAAAAAAATAGTGTCTCACTGGCTAATCTGGAATTCCATCTGTAAACCAGGCTGGCCTCAAACTCACAGAGAGAGCCACCTGCCTCTGTCTCCTGAGTAATGGAATTAAAGGCATGTGCTACCACATCCTGCTGGATATATGCACCTTTTGTAAAGTGATGTTTTGCAGATACTTTCTCCTATTCTGTAACTCCTTTTTGATCTGTAAAGATCTTTTTGATAAGGCAGGCATAGAGGAGACAGAGGCAGCAAGAGCTTTGAGCTCAAGGCCAGCCTGGTGTGCATAGTTCCAGATAGACCGTATCTCACAAAACAGCAAGAACATCTGGTGAACATAAATGTTAGTTTTATTATAGTTCGTTCTATCACTTAAGTGGTTCTTGCTGTTTAAGAATCTGCCTGTTCTCAAGGGCTGAAGACTCTGAGAATCTTCTGAAGTGGTAAGGATTTGCTTTGGCATTTAGCTGTGCATCCCACTGAGAGTGGCACATTTCTTATCTCTGGACATGTTCTTCATTTACTTTGAGGCAAGTGTTACCATGTAGCCTATGCTAGCTAGCCTTGAACTCATGGCAGTCCTCCTGCTTCAGCCTTTGGAGTGCAGAGATTGGCAGGCAGCACATGTCATCAGCCTGGCTGGCTGGAGGATAAGTTACACCGCCTTTCTTCTGGTGGGTGCCTTTACATCATGTATCGTTTCCCAGTCTGTTAAGGTCAGCCTTTCTGAAATGTTTCTCTGGGAGGCAGCAAAATAAACTTTGTTTTAAATGGAGTATTTAGGGGCTGGAAAGATAGCTCAGAGGTTCAGAACACTGGCTGCTCTTCCAGAGGTTCTGAGTTCAATTCCCGGCACCCACATGGTGGCTCACAACCATCTGTAATGAGATCTGGCTCCCTCTTCTGACCTGCAGGGATATACGCAGACAGAACACTGTATACATAATAAATAAATAAATCTTTTTTAAAAAAATGGAGTATTTAGTACCTTTACTATAATAACTGACATTTGGGGATTTAAATATATTTATTTAATCCAATACTTGCTTTTCAAATGTCATATCAGTTCTGTGTCCCTTTTGGGCCCCTTATTATTTATTTGTGTGTACATGCACATGTGTGTTTGTGGTGTTGGTGCAGTTGCATGGATGCATTGTATGTATGTGTGAGTCAGAGGGCAGCCTGGAGTGTCAGCCCTCAGACGTCCTCCCTGTTTTGGTTGAGGCATGGCCTCTCATTGGCTTGACCTTCACCACATAGCCAGGCTAGCTGGCCTGTGAGCTTTTAGGGTCTGTCTTACCTCTCTCACCTGCCATTGCTGGGTTACAGGTGTATTCCACCACACCCAGCTTTTTGGGTGAGTTCTAGGGGTCTAATCTCAGATTCTCACATTTGGGAGGCAAAGAGCTTTACAGAATGAGGCATCTCCCCAGTCCTTGATGTTTCTTTTAAAATACGATTTTATCAAGACTTAAAACAACCAACCAAACCCATGCTTGTAATCCCAGTACTTGGGGGGTGGAATTAGGGGATCAGGAATTTGAGGCTGGCCTGGGCTCCAGTAGATACTGTCTCAAAAAACAAAACAAAATTACCAATTAAGTTTCAGTGATTTTTTTTTTTTTTTAAGTGAATTATAGGGCTGGAGAGATGGCTCGGTGGTTCAGGGCATTGGGTGTTCAGGAGATGGGTTCAGTTTCCAATACCTACATGGCAGTTTCCAACCATCTGTACCTAACTCCAGTTCCAGGGGATCTGAAACCCTCTGCAGACCTCTGCAGGCACGTATGTGGTGTACATACATGCAGGAAAACACCCATACACATAAAAATAACATAAATAAATATTAAAAATATATTTATAAAATCATGCGACTATCACCAAAATAGTTTTAGGGCATTCCTGTCCCTTAAAGTTCACTTATGTCTGTTATTTATTTAGTTTCCATAACAGGTTTATTGAAGTGTTGATTGACTTATTGCACACACATCCCATTTAAGGATGCAAGTCAGTAGCTGTTTATACAAAGCTACAGTTACCACAACCAACTTTAGAACATTTCCTGGGAAAGAAAACAAAAACAAACAAAAACTTGATTGAAGCACCAAGGTAGCATAGCAGTCCCTTAATCCTAGTACTTGATAGGTAAAAGCAGGAAGATCAGAGTTTAAGGCCATCCTCAGCTACGTAGTGAGTTTGTGGTGACGATGGGTTACATGGAATTAAGTCTCAAACTAACCCTGTACCTGTAGCAGTTACTTCCCAGTTGATATCTCTGGCCCTTGGCAGCAGCTAATCTTGTTTTCTATCTCTATGGATTGGCTTGTTCTGTGTAGTAGGAGCTGTTTGAAGTTCAGTCGCTTTTTCCTGTGTCCTGTAGAATGTCTAGCAATCTCCCGTGCGAAGCAGGAACCTGAAGGACCATTTCGCCTTGTTCAGGCAAAATTCAGTGGTCATTGTCCTATGGGTACTGTATGTCTAGTTTATACAACATATTATTAAGTAGTCTAGGCAAGAGCACTTTCTTGCCAAAATGGCTATTTTTGCCATAAAGAAAGCAAACTTCCATATGGAGTTTCTTTGATGCCTATCATCCTCTTTGAAGTAATTGGTACTGCCAGGAGCAAACGTGTCTCATCATCTAGAAAAGTCTTAAGTTTTTGAACATTTTAAGTCCTATATTTTGTATGTCTTTGAAGTGTTTGAAGATTACTTACTTAAATGAAATATATCTATGTATACCTAAAAACTTAACTAACATGACTATAAGTTTGATTATCATAAATGACTAATTATTCTGTATTTTTAATTATGTATTACAACTTTAAATGAGCTGCATAAACATAATTCTTACACAAGAATAGACATATATATATATATACACATATATATACAGTATAACAAAATTAGCTTTAAATTTAAATCAATAAGCCAAAATCCATAGCAATGTAAAACATTTCAAACAAGTTGTTGCTCTTTAAAAGTAGATTTCAATAATCTACCCTTTCATCCTATCATATCCTTTTTTTTTCTTCTGGAAAGATATTGACTATAACCAATATATATAACCAATAACAATTTGTAATCAACCCCTAAACAAAGACAGACATCCATAATCCATTTTTTGGGAATGTGGGCATAGTTTTCTAAGCTTTTGCTGATTGGGGGCACTGGTAGTCTTATGGGGACACGAAGAAAATTTTAGGATTATGGTCAAGTCCTGACTGGAGTAGTCTCGAGGCTGTATTGTGTGAGTCAGTTGCCTTGAAGCTGTTCTGGATGTTGGATCATCTGGAGACCTCTCAGGGGGGTCTTCCTTGATAGAACCATATTAACCCAGAAGGAACCCACAGCTTCTCATCTGCTGTGGCAACAAAAACAGAACCTCTTTTCCAAAGCAACATATCCTTAGAGATAAATTTTGAAGTCAAGATACTTTTAAAATATATATATATATTGGTTTAACTCAGTAGCCTTTACAATCAAATGTCTCTTACCAGTTAAAAATCAACATAATCCAGACTCTGTGTAATTTCCATCTTTACATGGCTTATTATATTTTTTACATATTTTTTTTTATTTTTATTTTCCAGAGCTGAGGACCAAACCCAGGGCCTTGTGCATGCTAGGCAAGCACTCTACCACTGAGCTAAGTCCCCAACCCCTTGTTTTATTTTTTAAATATTTTATTTTTATGACTAAATGCTTTCTCTTTTCTCTCTCAAGCTTACATACCTTTTTACATACATTGTAAACCGTTTAGAGTTTTATTCCATCTGAATCTGTCTTACTGTGAATCTGTAATCATTTTTTCACCATTGATTTAAACTGCAATGTGTGGCTAGTAACAAAGCAGTAGCAGCACTGGCTGTTGGCCCCATCCCATTAGTTTTTTTAACATGACATAGGTACCAATGAGTCATGCTTATCTTTCCAATTCTGGGGAGCAATATTAAATAGTATGCCTGTGTTTTTAAGCCCATGACTGTACTCCCAAGCTAGCAGGCAGTGGCTGGGAGAAGTCTCTTCGTATTGCAGCCTGTCCTGTTAAGAAACCTCAGGAATCTGCTGTGTTGCTGCTGAAGCCCACTGTGACCATGGGATACATCTCTGTACTGTGGCCCACCATGAGCAACATGAATTAGGAACCTGCTCTTGGCTCCATTTTAGAAGCCTTTTTAAAAAAGCATTTTCAGGCTTTTGGATAGAGATTCTTGCCCCACATTGGGTGCCAAATAAGTTTCTCTGGTCTCACCCAGCCCCACGGTCCCGTGTTTCTCCCATCCCGCTTGGCCCTGTGGTCCTGCAGCTGCTTATAAAATAATCACTCAGAGGCTTATATTAATTACCAACTGTATGGCCCATGGCAGGCTTCTTGCTAGCTAGCTCTTTCATCTTAAATTAACCCATTTCTGTTCATCTATGTTGCCACATGTTCTGTGGCTTTACCTGTGTCCCATTACATGTTTCTTCTTGGACAGCAGTTTGGTGTCTCTCCCACTCTCCTTTCTTCTCTCACTGTCTCCCTTGGATCTTCCTGCCTGCCTCCATCCTGCTCTGCCATAGGCTGATGCAGCTTTATTTATCAACCAATCAGAGCAGTGCATATTCACAGCATATGGAAAAACATCTCACAGCAGTTCTGTATATTTTTTATATTGAATAGTATCAAATAAAATGTGGTCTTTTGTGTGTGGTTTCTTTCATTTAGAATAATGAGCCTCAAGATTTATCTGTGTTGTATGTATCATTTCTGGCCAAATAATATTCCATCATACAAATGTCCTATAATTTATTTTGTCTGTTCAGCAGTGGATGGACACTTGAGGTTCTATTTTTGCTTACTGAAATTAATGTTTATCATGAGCCTTTGTGTAGCTGAGTTTTCCTGGTCCTGCCTGGCCCAGGGTCAGGACAAATCTCTCTCACCCTCCAGTCCTGCAGCTGCTCAGACCCAATTTGAGTAAAGCACAGAGACTTATATTGCTTACAAACTGCATGGCTGCAGCAGGCTTCTTGTTATCTAGTTCTTATATCTTAAATTAACCCATTTCTGTTAGTCTATAAGTTGCCACGTGGCTCGTGGCTTACTGGTACCTTACAGCTCGCTTTTCATGGCAGCGGCTGGCAGCATCTCTCCAACTCAGCCTTCCTGTTCCCAGAATTCTCTTCTCTGCTTGTCCCACCTATACTTCCTGCCTGGCCACTGGCCAATCAGCATTTTATTTATACACAGTGATATCCACAGCACCTTTGTGTGCAAGGCTTTTGTGGACATTGGTCTAGGAAGAGAATTGCTGGGTCATACGATAATTCTGGGGATGGGGGGAGAGAGAGAGAGAAAGAGAGAGAGAGAGAGAGACTGAGACTGTGTGTGTGTTTGGTGTGGTGCTAGGGTCTATCCCTGTGTGTGTGGGGGGGGTGCTGGGGTCTATCCCAGGGCCTTGTACACAGCTAGGCAAGTTGGCAACTTGCACCACTCAGGTACATCCACGGGCTTCGGGTTTTGAAACAAGGTCTTGCTAAGTCACTCCTGTAGCCCTTAGATCTGTGTGACCCTCCTGTCTCGACCTCCAAGAGCTGGAATTAGAGTCACACCCCACTCTTCCTGGCTGAGTTGAACTCTTCAGTCCTTGCCAAACTGGCTGTGGCATTTTTCTTTTCTGCCTAGAGTCAAAGAGAGCTCCATTTCTCCAGACTTTCACAAACACTTATTTTCTGTCTTTGTGATTATGTGGTCTTGGTTGGTGTGACACATAGCTAGCTCATGGGATTTGATTGCTTGTTCCCTGATGACTACTGATACTGATCATTTTCCATGCATACTGGCCATCTGTCTATCACCTTTAGAAAAATGTCTTTGTAGAGACTTGCCCACTTTTATTTGTAAATTTTCTATAGTATATGGTTTTGTCAGCATATCCTTTTCTGTTTATATATGTATTGGTTGTACCATTCAAAGAATGGTCCATTTAATCTAATAAAATTTTGAACATAGAGTTGCTAATATCCATGGGATCATCGACCCTACTTGTAGTTCTGACATTAGTAATTTGTATCCTTTTTCTTGATTAATTAGCCTGGTTAGAGTTTATTGATTCTATTTTTCTTTATAGACCCAATTTTTAATTAGAAATTTTTCCTCTACTGATTTCCTGTTTTTTAATTTAATCTTTCCTTTTTTATTTTTCTTCTTTATTTTTATTTTTTTGTATTTTTGGGGGGCAGGGGGTCCTTTAAAGACATGGCAGTAACATGTCTTTAAATCCAGCACTCAGGAGGCAGAGGTGGGCAGATCTCTGTGAATCTGAGGCCATACTCTTTTACACAGTGAGTTCCAGGCCAGTCAGTATGACACTGTTAGACTCTCAAAAGCCTACCTAAAACAAACAAATGAATCGCCCCTAAACAAACAGAACAAAAATTGCTTAACCTTTGGGGAATCTCATTGTTCTGAGGCTAGTGTCAAACTCATGTTTGTCCTTTCACCTCAGCCCACTACTGAGGTTCCCTCTCCCTTCTAAGATTGCTGCTATTCAGTGCACTTCTCCAGTCGCTGTGTCACCTAATAATTGTTGCTGGCATTTGCATTTGGATTACTTTAGATTGGAAAAGTTAATTTATGTTCATCTGTTTCATCACCATCCCTCTTTGTGTATAGTGTATAAATGACACATTAGAAGAGACAGGTAGTCATAGATGCTTAGTTAAGCCAGAGTCTCTCACCAATATCAGTTTCCTTATCTCATATTTCTGCTAGGTCAAGTTTTGTCTGAGAAGGTTCATATTTTTTTCTTTACTTTTGAAGGATAACCTCACTGAATCCATTGTTGCCAGTGGGTGTGATTTTTAACCCTTTTTCCATGCTTTAAATATTTTATCCTGTTTTTGCTGTGTGGCTTCAGACAATATGCCTAGTATAACAGTTTTTCTCTTCTGGCATGTGTGTGTGTATTTATACATGCATGCATGTGCCTGTGTATATGTTCAGGTGCAGTGCACACATACATGTGTGTTTGTAGATGAGAGGACAGCCTCAGGTGTTGTTTCTTAGGTGCTATCTTCCTTGTTTTTGGAGACAGGGTCTCTCACAGACTGGAACTCCCTGAGTAGGCTTGTCTGGCCAACCAATTAGCCCCAGGGAATCTTTGTCTCCATCTCCCGCAGCCCTGCGATTACAAGTGTGCCCACCACATTGGCTTTTCTTTTTTACATAGGTTCTGGACATTGAACTCGTATCCTCATACTTGGAAATGTTTACCAACTAAGCCCTTTGACTCATTTTGTCAATTTTTAAAAAATATTATAAAGGAGTTCTTATTTTTTTGCTTGGTAATAATATCTGTACTAGTAACATTTGTTGAGAAAACTATTCCTTGGTTTTGACAGTCTTGTCAAAAAATCAACCTTGGGACATGGCAGCAACGTGCCTTTAAATCCAGCACTCAGGAGACAGAGGTGGGCAGTCTCTGTGAATTTGAGGCCATACTCTTTTACATAGTGAGTTCCAGGCCAGTCAGGACTACACAGTTAGATTCTCTCAAAAACCTGTCAAAAACAAACAAATTACCCCCAAACAAACAGAACAAAAATTGCTTAACCATTGGGGAATCTCATTGCTCTCCACTGGTCTAGGGTATCTTTATGTTCACCCAGTCTGTGCAGTCTTGATTAATGTAGACATGTGATGAAATTACAAATCAGGAAGTCAGGAATTCAGATTCTTCCAACTTAAGGCTGTTTTGACTGTTCTGTGTCGCTGGCATTCCTTTGTGAGATTTAGCAGTAAATTATCAATTTCTACAGTGAAGACAGCTGGGCTTTGATAGGAATCACACTGAGTCAACAACATAGGAATACTGTTTTAGTAATAATAAGCAGTGTGGAAGTTATTGCCAATTCAGTAAAACCCCATTCCTTAAACATGAGATAGCTTTCCTGTTGTTTGTTTGTTTGTTTGTTTGTTTTTGGGTGGGGGAGATTCTCACTGTATAACTCAGCCTGGCCTTGAACTTGAGATTCTCCTGCCTTGGTGTCCTTTAATATCTTTTTTTTTTTTTTTTTGGTTTTTTCAAGACAGGGTTTCTCTGTGGCTTTGGAGCCTGTCCTGGACTAGCTCTGTAGACCAGGCTGGCCTCGAACTCACAGAGATCCACCTGCCTCTACCTCCCAAGTGCTGGGATTACAGGCATGTGCCACCACCACCCGGCATCCTTTAATATCTTAACAGTGTTTAGTTTTCTTGTATAAGTCTTACACTGCTTTTGTTAAATTTATTCTTAAACATCCTATTTTTTGATGCTATTATAAATGTAATTGATAATCAGGATCATGTTATCTGTGAAAAGAGTATTCCATATTTTCAATTCAATGTTCTTTGTGTTTCTTGCCTAGTTGTTCACATTCCTGTTTATAATACATAGTCAAATGGAAGTGGTAAGAGCAGACATCTCTGGGTCTTTTTTTCTTCTTGATCTTAGTAGGAAAACATTAGTCTTTACTAGTAAGCATGATGTTAGTTTTAGACTCTTTATAAATACCTTTAGCTGGTTGAGAAAGTTCTGTTCTGCTTCTAGTGTGTGCCGAGTGTTCATCATAAAGACATGTTTGGGTTTGCCATTTTTCGTCTGTCTTTTTACATATCTGAGTGTGTCCTGTGGTCTGTTGGTTTCTGTATTGTAGTAGTTGACATGTTGAACTATTTCCCTTCCCAGGATAAATCCTGTTTGCTTTTGTTACATGTGTTGCAAGGTTTTTGCATCTATATTGGTAAGAGAGTGACTTGTAGTTTTTTTGTGGTGTATTTGTCTAGATTTGTTACCAGAATTCTGGCCTCACCTATTTTATGGGAATCTGAGTATTTGTGTTATTATCCTTTAAATGTTGATAACATGTGAACCACTGGTCTGGATCTAGACTTTTCTCTGGAGGTCTTGGTTGTTGCTGTGTGAATCATCCTTAATTCAGCCTCTGCTTGTTGTTACAGGTCTGCTTGATACTCTGTTTCACAGCTTGTGTTCTCCTAGTCATTTCCTTTACAGTGCTCTGCTGTAATCTCTTTTGCTCAGATCAAGTTAGTAGTAATTCTCTCATTTGTTCCCGAATTTAATAATTTAGCCAGACATTAGAAGCTGCAGTTAAAAGTTTGTCCATTAATTGACCTTTTCAGAAAATCTTGAAACTTTTAATTTTGTTGATATTTGTATAGTTTCCTGCTTTTAATTCCTTTTATTTCTGCTGCCCTGTTGTTTGTTTTTGTTGCCACGCTTGGTTATTTCCCGTGGTTGCTCATGACAGGTTATTGGCTTGTGATCTCCCCTTTCTAATACTGTTAGAGCTCTCTAGTGTCATGGTGCTCACATAATGTCCTGTAGGATGGTTCTGCAGGGTCTCACAGCAGTGGAAGCTGCTTGCTTTCCTTCTTCAGGAAAAGAAAGAGGTTTTTAACCTTTTGTTTTGTTTGTTTTGATTTTTGAGGTCGAGCACTATAAAATTGCTAGTACACAGACATTTTTGTTGTAAGGAGGAGTGTTTCCCTGTGTTTCACCCTAAGACAAAGCATTCTTTTGAACACTTTGTTACCCTTCTAATCTAAGACACACGACAGGGCATTTGTGTTCTTTGAAGGCCTGTTTGCTCCATACAAACCATAACATGATCTTTTGATTTGATTGAATCACAGAAATTTCCTATCTGGTCTTTGTAATGGTAATGTTAGTGAAAATGTCCCTGATCTGCTCATTTTCTGTCATTGTGCTGTAGCTCTTATTGATACCTTCAGACTTTGTTGTTGTTGTTTCTCTGTGTAGCCCTGGAACTCGCTCTGTAGATCAGGCTGGCCTCGAACTCAGAGATCCGCCTGCCTCTGCCTCCTAAGTTCTGGGACTAAAGGTGTGCACCACCACCTCCCAGAGCCTTCAGACATTTACTCAGTTCCTGCTCCGTGCAAGTTGAATGAAAGTAAGAGAGACAAAGAAAGAGTGAGTGAGTGTTTTCAGAGTTTGGTATCTGCTCTGAAGTGGTGATCATAGAGGAGAGGATTAAATGAACTGGGAACTGGGTACAGTAGGTTAAAATATAATGCAATGGGTGAGACCCCAAAGTAGGGGCCAATGCCTGAGGAAGGAGAGGAAGGAGGGCCAACCAAGGAAGGTTTCTAGCTGTTGCCTGAACTTAACTATATGTATGTATTTCTGTGTCTATGTGAATGTATCCACGTGTGTGTGGATGCTGGCAGAGACTGGAACTGGAGTTACAAACATCTGGGAGCTGCCCAGCATGGGTGCTGAGAACTGAACTTGGATCCCCTGTAAAAATAAGAAATGCTCTTAATCACTGAGCCATCTCTCCAGCCCCTGCCTTGATTTCTTTTTTTGTTTGTTTGTTTATTGCTTTGTTTTGAGGCAGGGTTTCTACAGCCCAGGCTGACCTGGGACTTACTATGTAGCCTAGGATTTTTAAACATGGCAGCTCACAGCTGTTTGTAACTCTAGTTCTAGGGGATCTCGCACCCTCTTCTGGCATGCATGGGCACCAGGACCAAAAGTTGTGTACAGACGTACATGCAGGCCCAACACCCATGTACATAAAATAAATAGGAACTTAAAATTTTAATAAAATTTTCTTTAAATTTTTAATTTTTTTAGTTAAATATGTGTGTGCCCCGTGCTGCGATGTGCATGTCAGGGTTGGGGGATGGTATGTGGTGTTAATAAGTCCCTTCCACCTTTATGTGGGTTCTAGGAATCAAAGTTATCAGCTGGTGTAGCAGGCAGCCTTACCCACTGGGTCATCTCCCTGGCCCTCATTGTCTTGCATTTGAAGGAAAACAAGCATTTCCGATAGAAAAGACTGGGAGAGAGCCTCTGGGCAGAGGGAGAAAGAACGTGTACAGGGAACAGAGCTGCATTTGGAGTCTTGAGTGTGCACTGGGAAAAGCAGGAAGCTGGCAAGTAGGGGTGGATTCAGAACGGTGCTGCTTTAGGAGCAGAGGCTCGGACTTCAGCTTATAAGCTGTGGCAAGCACCTGAAGGTGTCTTCAGGGCCAAAACTTCTTCCTTGCCAGTAATATGTTTGTTTTATTTGTTTATTCACAGTTCACTGAGACCTTTTTGACTGAGAGGGACAAATTATCCAAATGGAGTGGAATTCCTCAGTTGCTCCTTAAGCTGTATGCCACCAGCCACCTCCACAGTGACTTCATCGAGTGCCAAAACATCCTTAAGGTAACTCATAGAGGCCTTAGAAAGGCTGTGCTCAGATCTCCAGATGTCTCAAAACTGGTGGCCTTTTAAAAATAGCCTGTTTTCCTGTGTGCTGTAGAGTTGGAGAAGTTCAGCAGCGTTGTAAAGAGAAAATAATCGTTAGTTATTTCATCTCCAGAGTCGGTCAAGGTGTGTGTCCTGGGAGCTGTTGAAGCAATGCTTCCTTAGTTTGGGGGGTCAGCACTGTGCCTTCACCCCCACCTCCTGTGGTGCTGTGAATGAGCCCAGGGCCTTGCACATGCTAGTCAGAATTGTACTCTGAGCCCTACCCCCATCCCTACCCTTACATGACATTCTTTCAAACAGCATTTTTAAAGGCTCCGTATTATTGAAAGCTCTTGGAAGGGGCTTTATGGCTGTCAATAATTATCACTAATTTAAGATTGAAGTTAGATTGCTGGTTAGGTTGAGACATTGTTCTAGACACTTGTTCACCGTCTTGAATACTGTCTCAGTGCTGGCCCCCACACTCAGTTTCTGATTTGGGGGCTGGGTCCAGATAGGATCTAGAGAAGTAGCTGGAGCTACGGTTATAACCTGTGTCAGCCTGTGGTCAGAAAAACTGAACACTACAGTGCTCTTCAGAGGTAAAGTGTCGACGACTATCCAGTGTATTCTAAACATGCTTCTTAAATAAACCTAGTTTTCCCCTTTATGAAGAGATATTACATGTTCTTCATCTTTTCACAGTCTTATTGAGAGAAGTAATTATAGCTCCTCTATGTGCCTTAAAAGTGCCTTGCAAGGTGGGTGTGGTGCCGACACACTCAATCCCAACATTTGGGAGGCCAAAGGCAGGTAGATAGATCCCTATGAATACAAGGCTTTCCTTTACTACACAATTCCAGGACAGTCAAGACTACATAGTGAGTTCCTATCTCTCAAAACAAAACAAAAAAACTAAAGGTGCTTTCCAAATAACTTGTTACATTTAATTCCTGCCAAGTCTCTAAGTTACAGAATTGAGGTGAAATTGAAGGCTTAGGAATTTAATACTCAGGGGATCTTGACTTTATTCACTCTGTGAATACATACTTGAAAATTGCTGTGTAAAGCAGCGTTCTGTGAGATTCTTTTCTGTCTGTTACCTGTGTTTTATGAACAAAGGATGCCATGCCCCTCCCAAAGTTTGAGAACCACTGCCTGTACCTGCCATGCTGAATACCTCCTCTGCTTTGAGACTTAAAGAAGGAAACAAGGAAGAATCTATTCAAGTTTGTCTTCAAGGAACACCGATTTAGCCTAGGAAAGGAAACCCTGGGTTTGTAAATAGTTGCAAAGTGAAGTACTAAATGTCACCAGTGACTTAGAGAGTCCTTTGGGTGGCATCATCAGAATGCCTTTAACTTGGAGAAGTCACTGAGGATTCCTTCAGGAGGTCACAGTCCAGCAGAGATTTGGTTGTGGCTGCAGAACCAGTTGTTTCTTACAAAACCTAGTAACTTCAAGTAGCAGCCGCCATCTTCTCTCAGCAGTTCTCAGTAAACCAGAAGTTTGTCTGCTTCCTGCGTATTTGCTGTAGGACCTAATGCTGTTTAGAATGTCCAAAATGGCCTCGCTGGTGCCTGGTGGGTTGTTGGTGGGATTCAGCTAAGGCTCCATGGTCTGGCCTTCCCCAGGGGGCTGCTGAGCCTCTCACAACATGACATCGAGGTTCTACAGTAACAAACGCCAACTCTGCTGTAAGGCCTTTATCAGGTTTATCAGGCTTATGTCTAAGTGCACGGTGTCACTTCTCTGCATTCTGTTTATTGAAATAGTCACACCCAACTGGGCGGTGTTGCACGCCTTTAATCCCAGCACTCGGGAGGCAGAGCCAGGCAGATTTCTGTGAGTTCGAAGCCAGCCTGGGTTACCAAGTGAGTTCCAGGAAAGGCACAAAGCTACACAGGGAAACCCTGTCTCCAAAAACCAAAAAAAAAAAAAAAAAAAACCAGCAAAGGGAAATAGTCATACCAGCCAGATTCCATGGGAAAAGGACTCCAAGGGTCCTGAATACTTCATTGAGGGCTAGCCTTGTGCTCAGGGGCTTTCAGTTTGTGACTAAACATATATTTTAGTGATAAATTTTAGATATTTAGATATTTCTAGTCTGTGTTAAATTGTAAAATGGAATCTCTCCATACTTTTTTTTGAACCAGGAGATTTCCCCTCTTCTCTCCATGGAAGCTATGGCATTTGTAACTGAAGATAGGAAACTTACTCAAGAAGCTACGTATCCAAATACATATATTTTTGACTTGTTTGGAGGTGTTGATGTAAGTAGCTATTTAATACTATTAATCATTTGAGAATTTAAAATTAAACGATCTAAAACATTTCAGATCGTTTAATTTTAAAAACATTTATTTTGCGTGCGTGCTCTTACATTGAATCACTATAGTGTTTGCTTGGGAGGAATTTTCGTGGAGTGTTAATATAAGTAAAAGGTGTTTCCCAGTGTCCCTTGGTCAGGAGCTGTTGTGATCACTAGTTCTCACGTGCCTCAGAGATGCTCTGTTTGCACGTGCGTGTGTAAGTGCTCCTTATCTCCAGCTTAGTTTTCTTTCTCCCACATGCACTGGCAGGTTATGTATCCAGGATATTCTCTTCTACGGTGCTTTTTCCTTGTGACTTACTAAGTGGGTACAGTTTCATTTCTGTACACCTAAATCTGCTATACTTTAAATATCTAATTAATATTTCCTGATGTAAATTGTACCATGGTTTATTTGCTCAGGCCCCAGTTGAACATGTAATAATTTTATTACAAACAAGATTTCAGAAGGTTGTTTTTGTTGTTGTTGTTGTTGTTGTTGTTTTTTTAACAGACTTTTGGAGCCAAAGCATGTATATCTTTTATTTATTAATCTGTAGTTTATACCAATCAATTTAAATCCTAGGAACAACACGTAAGAGTATCTTTTTACCCATAGCATTACAAACATGCTGTATATATGTGTGTATTTTAAAAAATTATTTGTTATTTTTGAAGTTATAATGTAATTATATCATTTCTCCCTTATGTGTATTTTTTAAATATTTATTTTCATTTATATGTATTAAGTGTTAATGTGTATGCCTGCATGAATTTCTGTGTACCATGTATGTGCAGTTGCTTGCAGAGGCCAGAAGAGAGTGGAAGATCCCCAGAACTGGAGTTGTAGGTGGTTGTGAGCTGCCACATCTGAGAATCCAACCTGGGTCTTCTGCAAGAGCATCATGTGTTCTTAATTACTTAGCCATCTGTCTACCTCTTGTATATATTCTTCTGCGGACTTTGTTATAAAAGTCTAGTCTTGATACAGAAGAGCACACTGGTAATTACCAGAAAATGAATTCCCCTTTGTCCTGCTGCTCAAATAAAGAAAGAGAACATGCCAGCACCTAGGAGCCCTCCCCTGTATGTTTCAAGTCTTTACTAAGCAGATACAAGGAAAAGAAAGGGGAAAAATACATTTCTTTATAACTCTGTTTTTTAAAAAACTGGGTTTATTGAAATATGGCTCATATGCCATACAGTTAACTGTAGCTGAAAGTTTTCCTGGTCCTATCCAGCCCCCATGGTCCGCAGCTGCTCAGACCCAAGTAAACACACAGAGGCTTATATTAATTAAAACTGGCCATTAGCTCAGGCTTTCCAATGACTAGCTCTTACACTTAAACTCAGACCATTTCTGTTAATCTATGTATTGCCACGTGTTCCGTGGCTTTAACTGTGTGCCGTTACATGCTGCTCCCTGGTGTCTCCTGACTCAGCCTTCCTGTTCCCAGAATTCTCCTTGTCTGCTTATCCCACCTATACTTCCTGCTTGGCTACTGGCCAACCAATGTTTCATTAAACCAGTGTACAAAAGCATTATTCCACAGCAGTTAACCCATTTCAAGTATACAGTTCATTGTTTCTTCACTTTTTGGCTAAGGTCAAGTGCAGTGTGTATAGTTGATTATATTTAGAGGCATCACTACAGTCAGTTTTAGAATATTTTCATTATACCCCAAAGAAACTCTGTGTATTAGCTGTTACTCCCCTGTTGCCATCCTCCCCTTGGCAACCACTGATCTCCCTTTTGGCTCTATAGTTATTTCCTGTAAGTGGAATTATGTAATACATGGTCTTTTGTGATTGGCTTTTTTGATGTAGCACAATGCTTTCATGCTTCATGTTGAAGCATGCATAAATTTTCCTTTTAATATAGCCAATTGATACTCCACTGTATGGATGTATAGCACATTTTGTGTATCTATGCCTGTTAATAGGCAATTGACTGTAAAGCAGACTATGGCTTAGAACAGTTCTGAACAAGTTTCTGTGTAGACACCTGCTTTCCTTTCTTTGGGTGTATACTAGGAAATGTCTGGGTCACCTGATAACTTGGTGTAATTTTTCTGAGGGAACTGGCAGACTGTTCTCCAAAGATGCTGCACCATTTCATGCTCCTGTCAGCTGGAGCCTGTCCTGGATCTCGCTCTGTAGCCCAGGCTGGCCTCGAACTCACAGAGATCCGCCTGGCTCTGCCTCCCAAGTGCTGGGATTAAAGGCGTGTACCACCACCACCCGGTTCTGATCGCTCTTTTGTTTTTACCAGTACTTTTATTATCTGTCATGTCTGTTACTCCCATTCCAGTGACGGTGAAGTGCTTCATTATGACTTGGATTTGCATTTTCCTGATGGCCAGTGATGTTGACAGTCTCTCATGTGTTTGTCATTTGCTTCTCTTTAAAGGACTATCATCTCCTATTCCCATTTTCAAATTGGGTTTTCTCTTTTTTATTAAGATGTAAGTTCTTTATGTATTTTCTCCATGGTTTTAAATTTTTTTAGCTGGTTGGTGGTGGTATACGCCTTTAATCCCAGCACTTGGGAAGCAGAGGCAGGCAGATCTCTCTGTGAGTCTGAGCCAGCCTGGTCTACAGAGTGAGATCCAGGACAGCCAAGGTTACACAAAGAAACTCTGCCTCAAAAAACCAAAATAATAATAATAATAATAAGGAGGAGGAGGAGGAGGAGGAGGAGGAGAAGCAGAAGCAGCCAGGTGTGGTGGCACATGCCTTTAATCCCAACACTCTGGAGGCAGAGGCAGGCAGATCTCTGTTAGTTCAAGGCTATCCTGGTCTACAAAGTGAGTTCCAGGACAGCCAGGGTTGCTACCCAGAGAAATCCAAAATAATAATAATAATAATAATAATAATAATAACAACAACAACAATAATTTAATAGTAATAAAATTACTGTGAGTGAAATTGTATATTTTTATGTGTTTGTAAGTAATTCCTTTTCTTTCAGTTATCTGTTAATAACTATTTTTTTAATTTGGTTATCAGCCCATTCATTTATTAATCCATTAAAGCTTATGTGTGTGTGTGAATGCCAGTATATATGTAAGTGCACCATATGGGTGTCTGGTACCTGTGGGGTCCAGAATAGTGTGTCAGGTCCTTTGGAACTGCAGTTACAGACAGTTGGAAGCTGCCATGTGAATGCTGGGAACCAAACCTTCATTTTTTGGGTTATTAAGATAAGGTGACCTGTTGCCCAAGTTAGTCTCCAACTTGCTATATAGCTGAGGATGGTCTTGAATCACTGATCTTCCTGTCCCTACCTTCTAAGTACTGGTTATTTAGAAGTACTGGTTATAGGTATGTATGACTCTTCTAACTTAAAACTTTGCTGTTAAAAAATGCCATTTTCTTTTTTTTCCTTTTTTTTATTTTATCCCTGAGACAGTATCTTGTTAAGTTGCTCAACTAGGTCTTGTACAACTCAACTTGGCCTTGAATTTTCAATCTTCCTGCCTCCCAAATAGCTATGGTTATGTACCTATGCTACTATGCCTGGCCTTCACACTCTGATCCTTTCTCCCTCCTTCCCGATGGACCCGCACTCTCGCATACGCTAGGCAGGAGCTCCACCACCAACACTGCTCCAGCCCTCTGTTCCTTCATTGTTGCTCAGCATTCCCTGTTAATCAGTTTTTGTGACCCTGTAGCCTTTACTTACTCAGACCCTCTACTTCTGAATTGCTCGTTAAGAATTGTATATAGGAGGAGCTGAAGAAGTAGTTCAGAGGTTGTGATCACTGGCTACTCTTGGAAATGATCGAGTTCGATTCTGGAACCTACATGGTTGCTCACAACCGTCTATAACTCTGGTCCCAGGGTTCCAGTGCCTCTGCTGGCCTCAATGAGCACCGTGTGCATGCGGTGTACATACAGCAGAATACTCACACATGGAAACAGCAGAAAACAGAAAACAAAGAAATGTGTGTCAGAGGCATGGGAGATGGCTCAGTGGGTCAAATCACTTGCCCTAAAAGCCTGAAGACCTGAGTTTGAGTCCCCAGAATCCATACAAAACCTGGACACTTAGCAGGAGCATTGTAATCCCAGGTCTGGGTCAAATGAAGTATGTCTGATGGTCAGGTGTAGCCATGCTTGGCATTCAGGACCTCTTACTCATTGACCTAGGATTGTAGTCCCACTGAGCTTGTTCTATGAAAGTATGTGGTGCAGCTGAGCATCTTCCATCTCGAGAGCTCAGGAGATTGTGATCTCTTTTGAAAAGCATTGACTGATACCCAGGAACCACAAAGTGGAGGAAGAGAACTGATTACCACAGGCTGTCCTCTGACCTCTACAGATGCCGGGGCACCAGTGTGCCCACCCTCTAAAATTAGTAAGCTTATTAGTGTGCGAAAGGAAGGCTGGAGACTGAGTAGTAGAGTGACCCAGCCTAGCACTCTGCACAAGCAGAAGGCTGCCTTCGGAGTGCCTTTCATTGTCGGCCCAAGTCCTGTGACCTCCTTCTTGTCTCTTGCCAGTGCAGTTAGCTTTAAATGCAACTGTGCAGAAAGCCAAGCCCTGTGAGTCTCCAGAAGTGACAGATAGGTACAGATGCTGAGGGTTTCCTTCTGTCAGCTACTGTGTCCCGTCAAAGCCCCTCCCCTCGGTTCTGGATGTTGGAGTCACACAGCACACGTAGTCCCCAGGAAGGATTTGGTTTCTTAGACCCCTCAGTTGATCTCTAGTCTTAAAGGCTGCCCATGGGCTTTAAAACAGTGAGAAGAAACAGAGACTTCAAAAATGCGGTGGGATCTTTTTTCTGCCACTTGGCTTGAAGTGTCTCAGCTGTGCTGTCCAATGTTGGCAGTACTTGGAAAGGGCTAGAACATTTTGGTTCTGTTCCAAAATTGTTCCTGATTTGATTTAAACAACAAAATAAAACAAAATACCCACTTATGGTAAATGTCTTTAAATATGCAGACTTAGTTGTTTTATTAGCACAGAGATTATTTTAAAATATTTAAGTAGAAAGTAGGCTGGAGGTGAACACCTGTAATCCCAGTACTTGGAAGGCTGAGGCAGAAGGATCATGAGTTGGAGGTTAGCCTAGGCTACCCAGCTAGACTGTCTCAAAAACAACAAAAATACTGAAATAGGAAGCAACTTTATTAAAAAAAAAAATTAAAGCCCTTATTACAAAAATAAGAGCTGATCCTTAGGGGCTAGATGATGACTCAGGTAAGAATGTTTCTGCTCTTGCAGAGGACTCAGATTCTGTGCACAGCACTCAAATGGCAAATCACTTCTGTACCTCCAGTTCCAGAGGGTGCAGCGCCCTCTTCTGGCCTTCAGGAGTTACTAACTCTAGCTGAAGTGCTGCTTTTGAACCTTACAGCCTCCTAGAACAAGAGAGTTCATGACAGCTTCTTGGACCATAGTGTTCATAGTAAAAATTGTTTTGTGAGTTGTGCTTTGAGTTAATTTTGAAGATTTTTTTTTTAATTTTTTTGTTTTCAGCTTCTTGTAGAAATTCTTATGAGGCCTACAATCTCCATCCGGGGACAGAAACTAAAAAGTAAGTATGTTAGGTGCCAGTCCTCATCCCGATATGCCAGAAATATCTTCCAGTCAACTCTAGAGCTTGCTCTGTCCATCCCAAACTAAACAACGCACTACATTAATTGTATAAATTGTAAATGAAGATTTGGTACCTTTAAAGAAAAAAACCCATGAAAACCATTGATTTCAAGAGTTGCATCTTTGTACTTTCCAATAATCACTTGATCCAGCTTTTGTTTTCTTTGGAAATTTTTTTGTTATATGTGTAGTTATCTGAGAAAGCAAGAGATAGCCTGATAAGATCATTTTGTTGAAACAGCCTGTCAACTGATCAGATTTTTGTTACAAAGGAGATTTATGCTCTTGTAAAAAGTCTGGTCACATTGGATGTGGTGGTACAACTCCTCTATTCCCAGCCTCTGAGGCAGAAGCAGGTGAATCTCTGTGAGTTCAAGACCAGCCTGGTCTACACAAAGAAAGAACTTGACTCTAAATAAATAAATAAATGAAAAAGAAAAAAAGTTCAGTCATTGCCAGAGTCATAAATGGGAAAAGGTGTTTGCATAATTCGTAATTTTTTTAAGTTGGGTGATAGGTTAGTTGTATTACCTTTTACAGCTTTTACTGTGATAGACGCTCTTTTTAGGTGTCAGTATTTATTTATTTATTTTAAATTTTACCTTAAAGGTACACTTCACTCTGCCTTTAAAAGCTTGAGATTACTTCAGTTAACATCCCTGTGTGTGTGTGTGCGCACGCGCACGCTATATACACATTTTAAATTTGTACCTACATCAATAGGATGTACTACTATGTGGGGCCCCATTTATGTATGCATTAGTAGTTAGAGAGTTCATATTCATTTTGGGGTGAGGCAGGGGTGAGGCAGGCTGGCTGAGGATAACCTTTAATTCCTGATCCTCCTGCTTCCACCGTCCAAGTACTGGTGTTGCAGGCTTGTGTCTCCTTGTCCTGTTCTCATACTCATTTTGAGTATCTCTGTTTTGTATTATGACAACAAGTAGCATCTTTTAATGCAGTGGTTCTCAACCTTCCTAATGCTACGACCCTTTAATACAGTTCCTCATGTGGTGACCCCCAACCATAAGATCATTTTGTTGCTGCTTTATAACAGTAATCTTGCTACTGTTATGAATTGAATAGTCATGTGAATATCTGATATGCAGGATCTCTGATATGCAACCCCTGTGTGAAAGATTCAGTTGACCCACCCACCCCCGGGCTGTGACCCACAGGCTGAGGTCCCCTGATTTAGTGGCTGGTTGGTCACTCTTTGTCTCTTCCCTCCCAGTAGACTTGTGGGTACCATGAGGAGCGGGGACTTCTCTTCCTCTTGTGCTTGCAACTCCACATTAAAATGAGCAGTGACCAAATTCTTAATGAATGCATGAATGTAACTCCCTTTGGAAATGGAAAGTTGAGAACTATTAGAGTAATTTTGATTCATTCTACTCTGAATTCATTAAATAAATAAGCAAGGCAAAATGTCAAGTAGGTTGAGAGGTAGTCATGAGGGCCCCACATACCTCCATAGTCCAGAGTAGATGAGTAGCCCATCTGTCTGGCCAGGCTAGTCGGACAGGGCCACTCATTGGGATCTTGAGGGAGATCTTGCTGTTAGAGTTTATGACAGTGAGGAAATGAATGGAAACTCTTTTTCTTTTTTAAATAATTTATTTAACTTTATTTTATGTGCATTGGTATGAAGGTGTCAGGTCCCCTGGACCTGGAGTTATAGGTGGTTGTGAGCTGCCATATAGGTACTGGGAATTGAACCCAGATCCTCTGGAAGAGCAGCCAGTGCTCTTAACCGCTGCGCCATCTCTCTAGCCTGGAAACTGGTTTTAAAAATAAATGCAACACCAGATAAAGCACTCTGCCATGGCTCATACTCAGTTTTGTCATCTCTGGGTTTGGACCTCATAAAATTAAGTTCCTTTTTGTGCTTCTGTCTTGTTCTGGTCATAGATAAGTAGTGAGTTCTTTCTTTATTGGAATTGACAGTATATCAGACATTAGAAGCCACTTTCCTAATATAAATAATTGTAACAAGAAAACCTAAAACCCAGTTGGCAAATCTGAGGCAAATCTGCCCTTATTTTCTGCTAGCAAAATTTTCAATGGGAATATGTAGGAAGAGTTTGCTCAGGATTCTTACACTCTGGATACTAGTTCTGATTTTGAAAATGCAACTTGAGTCTTTTTTCTGGTGGCACTGTGGTGTGGAGAGGCACTGTGTGTTCACTTAAAGTGGTGCAGTCTAAGCACACACCCACCTCCCCAGTGCTGGGACTTTAGCACACAACACGCACCCAGCCAGAAGTGTGCTAATGTTACACCGTGTTTTCTGTGAGAAAAATAATGCTGCTCCTTCCCTTTCAGTAAGTGATGAGATGTCGAAGGACTGCTTGAGCATCCTGTATAACACCTGTGTCTGCGTGAGTATCTCTGCTGTTACAGCACCCATTTATCCTACTTATCTTCACTGGTGGGGCGAGAATGTTTGAGTGGCATAGCAGACATGAGAACTGTCTTCAGATATTGAAGGGAATTGCCCTTATTTTCTGTGTGCCTAAGAATCAGGACCAGCAGGTATTAATAATGGAGAGGCAGGATTTTGTAGCACTTAATTAGCGTTAAAGCTGCCTCAACAGGCTCCAAACTCCGTAGCCATCCCCTCCCCTCAGGTGTCCAAGCAGGGACTGAGCACTACCTGTTGAAGGGCGACAAGTGTTGGCAGAGTGTCCATGTCCTTTAAGATAACTTTTAACTCCATTCTGCCCATTCCTTCATTTCCCTACTGGAATACAAAAGCCAGGGGTCCTGCCGTCTACTGACTCTGACAGTCTGTGTCAAGAAGACGGTGAAAAGGCAGAGCTGAGCACTTACTGCTGGAAGTGGGTTTTGGGCCCTGAGCCTGGTCCACAGAGTGTTTGCCATCGAACTGGCATTACAGGACTATCGTGAGAATGAAGTGAACTCACAGGAGTGAATGCACACCATAAGCAGTGTGTAAATGTTGGTTTTTAAAGGCTAAGTGCTGACTTTGGGAACGTAAGGTAAAATTCCTTGTCACAGTGCACAGCAGAGCATGCTATGTGCTGCTGTAGAAGTGAAGCCTGTCATGGAAGCAAAAGGAACATTTGACTCTGTTTCTTGTCTTCTTCCAAAGAAGATTGCAGGGCAATACTGCAAAGAGCACAGACTGAGAAGTAGATGAGTGGCCAGCACAGGCAGCACCTGTGCACACCAGTATCTGGGATGGCTACGTGCCTTGGATTATAATGCTGGCTGTGTGGTTATTGTACATTTCCTTAGAGCCACTTTTTTTGAAACAAGAAAAATAATTGTCTTGATACTATATTTTATTTAACACATCTGGTAAGAATATTATTCCAGGGTTGGGGATTTAGCTCAGTGGTAGAGCACTTGCCTAGCAAGCGCAAGGCCCTGGGTTCGATCCTCAGCTCAAAAAAAAAAAAAAAAGAGTATTATTATTCCAATTAGTCTTTAAGATATTTTACTTTTTTGTACCAGTCCTTGAGGATCCAGTGTGTCTCAGCTTGGATGAGCTGCTTTTCAGATGCTCAATAGCTCAATAGCCACATTTTTACAGCTAGTAGCCCAGCAAAGCACAGTCAGGTATATAAGACAAAAGGCTAACAGTCAAGAATGCTCAACTATCTTTGTAGCTAAAGTTCAATAATATTAAAAAACAAAAACAAACAAACAAACAAACAAACAAAAAACCACATGGAAGAGAGTGACTCCATAATTGTCAAGTTTACTATTAGGGTGTTTTTAAATTGTGACCTAATATCAATCAGAGACATTCTAGGAAAACAGTTCAGTTTTAAAAACTTAAGGCTACAGAGATGGCTCATCTGGTAAAGTGCTTCCCACACAAGCATAAGGACCCAAATTTGATGATGCCATGTAACAAAGGGGACGTGGTGGTGAGTGCCTGTAATCACAGTGCTGAGAGGGTAGAGGCAGATGGTGCCCATGCCTCAATGGCCAGCCAGCCTGGATTGCTTGATGAATTCTAGGCCAGTGAGAGACTCGGCACATTTTTATCAGTCTCTTCATTTGGAAGATTAAATTCGATTAACAAATTTATCTACTGATTATGAATCTCTCTAAATTTGGAGTACCCACTCACCAGTTTAAAATCCAAACTCTTGAACGGGACTTTTGAGGTGATTTGCCAACTAGTCCTTTTATTTCTTCATACCCCTTGTTTTTATTTTGTCCTTTAAATGTCTCCCATGAGCTAGGTCTGCTATAGATAGCAGAGGTGTGAAGATAGAGTACCTGTTACATCACCGTCAGTGGATGGAGGGCCACGTTTGGTGAAGGATGTGGACATGTATAAACCAGGTGCTTTAAGACTTCAGAGGAAGGAGAGCACCTGTGTTTAGAGTAGGTTAGGGACAATTTCACAGAGAAGGAATCACCTGATGAGGTGGTAGGCTTGCTTGCCTGTTCCCATCTTTGGCAATATTTTATGAATAACAAAAGCATGTTATATATATAATTTAATATATATTTAATATGTATGTACTTAAGTGAGTATATGTGTATAGAAGTCAGAGAACAGCTTGTAGGGAGTAATTCTTTCCTTCCACTGTGTGGGTTCAAGGATCAAATTCAGGTTGTTGAGTTGGTGGCAATTGCCTTTACCCATCAAGATACTTTGCTGGCCCCAAAGCATATTCTTGACTAAAGAAAATTGCAACCATAGATAAGATACAGAGTGTAAATCCCATGTGGTCCATTAAGCAGATTAAACAACTACCAGCCATATGCTATAAATAATTTTAGATTTTTGTATGCTGCTTTATGTAGAAGCCACATTTCATGGCAAGTTTTTTTTAATTCTACAAAAGAAAAAAAGAGGTGGGGCAGCGGCGGTGCATGCCTTTAATCCCAGCACTCAGGAGGCAGAGGCAGGCGGATCTCTGTGAGTTCGAGGCCAGCCTGGTCTACAGAGCAAGATGCAGGACAGGCTCCAAAGCTACAGAGAGAAACCCTGTCTCGGAGAAAAAAAAAAAAAGGAAAAAAGAATAGTTACATTATTTTCCTAATGGTATATCCCATAATGTAGGCAAAGCATAGTTGATTTATAGATTCTCTCCCAGCAGACACTCCTCTTGTTCCAGTGTTAAATGGTTGTGACAGATAGGGACTTTGGTGGGTAGTGTATCCTCCCTTGGAGGAACAGTGTGGTCAAGTAGAGACCCCTTGTGTGCTTCAGTGTTAACAGCCCGTCACTCAGCCTGACCTGACCTGAGTTAAGGCTCTGGGGACTGTCCCTGACATATACTGTGTGAAGGACCTTTGAGGATCAGTCAGAAGAGTGAGTTCATTGACAGCAGAGGAAACTAAGCCTGTTGGCTACTTCAAGATCACTTTGGCTCCAAGATAGTGGCTAAACAAGAGTATTTACTGCACTCTCGCTGGAATCCTCCCGCACTCTTGAGATAACCGTGTACAGGTGAAGAAATGGAAATCCAAAGGTCAGCAGTGATTTGCTCAGGGTCACCTCGATGGAATTAGAATTTAGTTTGGACCCTCGAAAGTCATGCTTTAGACAGCAAATCGTTCCGATTGAGACTGTTCTAATGGAGGCTGGCTTGCAGACACCTTGCACAGCCTTCTTATGAAGCAGCATCACCTCGAGCATAGGTGTGTTGCTTGATTGTCTTCTAGGTGGGATTAATTGCTCACGTTAGTCAGTGGGCTTTTGTCAGATGGTACTGGTTGGCTCTCTAAAGGGAGCCATTAGGGGCTTACACCTTAGGAGCTAGCTGAAGCTGTTCATTGCCTCCTCCTTTTTTCTCATTCCTAGCTCCAAGTGGGTTTGCTGTCGTGTAGTCTGAAGGTCGGGAGTCCTTTTTGACATGTGTTCCCTGCGGTACTCTCGACTTCCTCTACTGATTGGCTCATGCTAGTGTTTCAGGAGGGTTGCTGTCTGCGTCTACACTAGTGCCTTGCTCTTCGTGTTTGTGTGTGCTCACAAGCCCGTCTGCCTCTTCTCCCTGTGACAGACGGAAGGAGTAACAAAGCGTCTGGCGGAGAAGAATGATTTTGTGATCTTCCTGTTTACACTGATGACAAGTAAGAAGACGTTCTTGCAAACGGCCACACTCATCGAAGATATACTGGGGGTTAAAAAGGTGAGCTGTCTTCTCCCGCTGTGGGAGGGGGTCTGGATTGTGGAGCCTGGTGAACGGCTGGCTAGACAGGGCTCCCTTCCAAGAAGTTCTTTCCACCCATGTTCATTTCTTGTTCTTAGATAGATTCACATATGAAACGAGGTTGGGTTCCTCATGCCCATGGGCCTATATGGCTGTGAGACATAAATACATATATAAATGGAGGTCAAGCAGAGTGTGAAACACAAAGCTTCACATCGATTTGGTGAATGTTTAGTGTTTCTGGCTAAGATACAATTGCTTCTCACTAACTGTAGAGCTGTTAGCATGCTTTTCTGCCGTGAACATAGGTGACTTCTCATGCAGCTGTGTTCTGTGTTTGAACTGCTGTGAAGCCTTTAGCCACCTGTTTTGTTCCCTCTGGTGGTAATAGTAGCTTTTGCTCTATATTTTCCTGTCAGCTTCAGTTGGATAATTGCCTTGAACATGAGATCTCAGTATAAGCACTGAAATCCTGCATCCATTCGTTTATTCTTGTTTGTTTGTTTTTTGTTTTTTGGAGACTGGGTTTCTCTGTGTAGCTTTGCGCCTTTCCTGGAACTCGCTTTGGAGACCAGGCTGTCCTCGAACTCACAAAGATCCTCCTGGCTCTGCCTCCTGAGTGCTGGGACTAAAGGCGTGTGCTACCACCACCCATCTCATTCTTCCTTCCTTCCTTCCTTCCTTCCTTCCTTCCTTCCTTCCTTCCTTCCTCCCTCCCTCCCTCCCTCCCTCCCTCCCTCCCTCCCCCTTCCTTCCTTCCTTCCTTTCTTTGTTTCTCTCTCTCTCTCTCTTTTTTTTTTTTTTTGTTGTTGTTGTTGTTTTTGAGACAGGGTTTCTCTGTGTAGCCCTGGTTGTCCTGGAACTCACTCTGTAGGCTACAGTGGTTTCAAACTCACAGAGATCTTCCTGCCTCTGCCTCCCAAGTGTTGGGATTAAAAGCATGTGCCACCACTGCCTGGCTTTTTTTTTTTTTTTTTTAAACTGGAACTAGGAATTTTACTTAGGGTCTTGTACATTCTAGGCAAGTATTCTCTCACTGAACTATTACCCTGTGTATAGCTCATCACATAGTTGAGGTTATCTGGGCAAGAGTGAGACTTTGTCTTAACAGCAACAAAAGGATGAAAACATTAAAGTTTTCTCATCAGAAACTCATAGACTTCCAAAAACACACCCATATCCACTGTGCTGGAATTTTGGTATAATGCCTGTTAGGCCTGTTTACCTCCTCAGTCCTCTCCACGCCTCACCGTTGCTGGTTGGCAGATTTCTTCTCATTGCTATTGCAGAAAAGAGGATGCCCCCACACTGTCCCCTAGCTGTCACTTCTGCTTTCTGTGGGCCTTGCCTGTTACTACCCAGGCAGAAGCATCACAAGTGTCTCATTGTCTGTAGGAACACATTGTCAGTGTGTACAGGCCCCAGACAGTCCCTTTGTGCTCTTTGATAAAATGCCTTTGTTATTTCCCAAGAACCGTGTGCTCACTCCAGTGTGTGAGGATGACTGTCAGTGCAGGAATTCCATGCTCCTGGCAGGCTCAGAGTAGTCAGTGATTGTTCCTTCCCAGCTTTGCCCACCTGGTTCCTCATGCCTTCTTGTTCCTATCTGTGTTATCCACATTGATGATAGCTTCTTCTACACTTTGTAGGTGCCTTGATATAATGTACAAAACTAAAGTGGAAGCTTGAGCCACTGGCTGGGAAAAGATACCTGCAATTCATGCAACAAACAAAGGATTAGCAGTGGTGGTGCATGCATTTAACCCCAGCACTCGGGAGGCAGAGGCAGGTGGATCTCTGTGAGTTTGAGGCCAGCCTGGACTACAAACAGAGTTCCAGAACAGCCCAGGAATATACAGAGAAACCCTGTCTTGAAAAAACAAAACAAACAAACAAACAAAAAACCCAAAGGATTAATATTCAGAATTCATCAAAAATTCCTGCAAATTATCATGAAAAAGACAAATAGCCTAGTTAATAAATGAGCAATATTATGAACAGACATTTCACAAAGGAGAAACAGATGAGCTATAAGGAGATGTTTGGCCTCATTGGTAAGTCAGGAAATACAGCTCTTACACTGTGTGAGGTGCAAGAGCAGATCCTAATGAATGTAGAGTGGAAATTTTTTCCATGGAATGTACTTGTCCAGTTTTTATTTTGTACTTGAACGTGTGCATACTGTGTGCCTAGCACCTGGGAGCACTGCCCACGGACTGGGGCCTCAGTAATTACTGTGGGTGAGCTGTATGGGACTTGTGCCTCAGCATGCTTGTGGGTCAGTGATTCTTAGAAATGAAAACACGGAGCCAGAGAGATGGCCTAACAGGTATAGGCACCTGCCACCAAGCCTGACAACCTGAGTTCAGTCTCTGGGAACATGTAGTGGAAGGAGAGAACCAATGGCTGTGAGTTGCCCTCTGACCTCCTTTTGTGCGCTGGCACACACCCATCAATATATATACACACATGACACATATATGCACATGCACACTGTTGTGGGCTATTTGTACCTTGTGTGAAGATGTATGGCTGTGATTGGTGTAATAAAGAGCCGAACGACCAATAGCTAGGCAGAAGGTATAAGCAGGACTTCTGGGCGGAGAGAGGAAGTGGGAAGAATCTAGTCATGCAAGACAGGGAGAGAGAGAAAAGCGAGGAGACACAGGAAGCAGGAAAAGGGGTATGTGACAGAACGCAGATTAGTAGAAATGGGTTAGTTTAAGTTATAAGAACTAGTTAAAAACAAGCCTAAACTGAGGCCAAGCTTTCATAATGAATAAGTCTCTGTGTCAATATTTGTGAACTGGTAGCCCAAAGAAAAATCCTACTACAACACTACATGTATATACATACATGCACACTCACCCATACATATACACACATATACAAATACTCATGCACACACATTCATATACACACATGCACACCCACCTACATACATACATATATAACACACAATTAAATAAAATGTAATTAGAAAAACATTTTAAAGGAAGTGAAAATACTAGGGGCTAGGGAAATGGCTTGGTGGACAAAACACTTGCTGTGTGACTGTGAGAACTGCAGTTTGAATCCCCAACACCCACATAAAAACCAAGTGGTCAGGGTGGCCCATGTGTAATCCTAGGGATCCTGGGTAAGCTGGCTAGCTAGACAAGGCGAATAGGCAAGCGCCATGATTCAATAAACAAGGCAGATCAAGATCCAGTAAGACACCTAACATCAGCCTCTGGCCACCACATGTGCCATACACACTTGTACACATGTGTGAATATGTATACACATACATGCAGAAAAAGAAATGAGAACACTAGAGTAAACCCAGAAGGTCTGTCTGTCAGCTAGAGGGAACAGATCCAAGTGTGTCATGCAAGGACATTGTTTGAAGATGCTCCCCTGCGCCCCCATACATGTGTACTGGGTCGCAATGGAAAACATGTCTCACTGGTCGTTCAGAATTGTTTAGTAGCTACTGCTCTAGGAAGACTTCTCCATGGGCTTCAAGCAGCAGCACTTAAGGGACACTGAGAGCAGAAGCCGATAAGCAAGCCTGTGACCAGGTCTCCTCACACACTGGCATAGATATACTAACACATCAGACGTGACTGGTGCTGTGACCAGGTCTCCTCACACACTGGGATATACTAACACATCAGACGTGACTGGTGCTGTGACCAGGTCTCCTCACACACTGGCATAGATATACTAACACATCAGACGTGACTGGTGCTGTGACCAGGTCTCCTCACACACTGGCATAGATATACTAACACATCAGACGTGACTGGTGCTGTGAGTAAAAGCACAGCTGAGGAGGAAAGTGACTGAGTGACAAAAGCCAGCTGCAGAGTGTTGAAGGCTGCATGTCATTTTCATAAAGTAAAACATAAAACTGTGTGTGTGTGTTTGTTTCGAGACAGGGTTCCTCTGTGTAGTTTTGGTGCCTGTCCTGGATCAGGCTGGCCTCGAACTCACAGAGATACTCCTGGCTCTGCCTCCTGAGGGCTGGGATTAAAGGTGGGCCTCACCTCCACCTGGCTACATAAAATTTTTTAAGGGCCAAGTAATTTCGCAGCTGTGGTCACCCGCCAGAGGCAGGGATGGTAGGAAGCTCACACAGTGAGAAGCCCATTATACTTTATAACGTGTATCAAATGTTACATTTAAAAAGTAGTGAGGCTGAGTGTAATGGAGCCTTTATTCTAGGGAGGCTGAAGCAGGGGGATTAAAGGAAGTCTAAATCCAGCCTAGGCTACAGCATGAGTTTTAAACTAGCCTAAGTTATCGTGGGATAACCCATCTCATAACCAACAGCAGTGAGAAGTGGGTGTGGGTCGTGGACCTGGTTTTGGACCCACACCCTGAGTTGGACAGGGCCAGAGGGATGGCAGAGCTGAGAGTCACACACTGAGTTAGATGGGCTGGGCATTGGAGGAGCTGAGTGTCTAGTGATAACAGTAGTAGCTGACATCAGTGTGTGCTGACTGGAGAGAGGACAGACAACTGTTCCCAAATGCTTCCTTCTTAACAAACCCCTGTCCTTCATCACCATGTCTAGGAATCATTTGCCTGTTTAGTGCACAGTGACTGAGCTCCTTGCCACCAGGTGCTCTACTGTGTTCATGTATACAAGGACCACCTGTAGGGATGCTCACTGCAACATTCACTTGTAGTGAGGAGTTATAGTTCACCTAAGTGTGCATAAAGGAGAGCAAAACATGTAATAAATCAGTGAAAAAGAATTGAACTAGAGCAGTTGTTAGAGGCTCTATACAAATTTCAGTGTGGAATCACAAGTAAGGTCTAGTATGTTCATCACGTGCCCAACAGTACTGTGGCGATTAATGGAAGTATTTATGAGGACTGGAAATACAAGTTCAAAATGATGGCTCCCTCCTGAAAGAGAAAGGGGATTGTAACTCTAGGACTTTACAGATGCCTTTGGCACTGGGCAGTGATGGTACATGCCTTTAATTCCAGTACTTGGGAGGCAGAGGCAGGCGGATCCCTGAGTTTGAGGCCAGCCTAGTCTACAGAGCTAGTTCTAGAACAGCCAAGGCTAAAACCCTGTCTTGAAAAATCAAAGAACAAAACCTAATCTAGGAATAGGAACTAGTAGAGTGTTTGCCTAGCATGTGTAAAGCCCTGGGTTTGATCCCTAGCACCATATAAACTGTGCATAGTGCTGCACACCTCTGATTCCAGCACTCAAGAGGTGGAAGCAGGAGAATCAGAAACTCAAGTTCATCCCTCGCTGCATAGATTTTAAAACTAGCCTGGGCTGCATAGACCCTATCCAAAAAAAAAAAAAAAAATCTCTAGGGAGAATAGTGATTTGTAATTTAGAAAATTTGAATAGTAGGTTTTTTTAAAGAAACCAAATGTGCTGCCAGAGCAAAGGCAGATAGTGGGAACAGTTGTGGTTACAGGTAAGTGTAACCTCCATACTAACTGTGAGATAGGGAGTCCTAGTCTATTACTAACAGTAGACACTAGGTCAGAGTAATGGGAAGGAGGAGAGATTCCAGCCCTTGACTGAGGCCACACAGCTGAGGGCGGGCTACAGAGCTGGGATTTGGACTCAAGTGGTCTCATTGCTGAGCCCTGAGGAGGAGTGCAAGGAGGACACACACATACAGCTTCTCGAGGAATTGAGCATGGGGATTGTTTATTTGTGTCTTCTATAGGAAATGATTCGGCTAGATGAAGTTCCTAATCTGAGTTCCTTAGTATCCAATTTCGATCAGCAGCAGCTTGCTAACTTCTGCCGGATTCTGGCTGTCACCATTTCAGAGATGGACACAGGGAATGATGACAAACACACGCTTCTTGCCAAAAATGCTCAGCAGAAGAAGAGCTTGAGCTTGGGGCCTTCTGCAGCTGAAATCAACCAAGGTAAAGAGTTCTCAACATTTCCAGGCTGTCGCTGAGATCTTTCTTCAGTCACCTGCCTCTTAATATCTCTTTGCAATCTGTGTTTTAGGGTTTCTGGGGTCCATTTGGAGGATGTAAATTTTGTGTCTATTTTGTGTTTGTTTGTTTCAGGACCAAGTTCAATAGCTTTAATCAGGTTTTTTAATGGATCTAGAAGTTAAAAAAAACTCACTGTCTAATTAGAATTACAAATGCTTATGTTTTAAGTTTTCTTATAGACATAGTATATACCATGTTTTTCATGGCCATATTGTGGTAACAGAAGATCAGGACGACAGCCCATATGTTCATCAGTGAGAGGCTACTTACATTATGGAATGTTTGTATAATGAAAAATAGTATAGATTTTAAAAGAGAGATGATACATCTATAGACTGGTATAAGAAAATCTACAAAATATATTCATTATAAAAAAGGAAATGTAGGTCCAGGACTGTAGCTCAGTGGTAGACGGTGCTTGCTTAGCACAGGCCCTGGGTTCAGTCCCTAGCAGTCAAGGTAGGTGGGGAGTAAGAGGATAAAAAGGATTTACCATAAGACAGGGACAGTGAATAAAACTACACGGTAGTTTGTTTACGTATAGTATTTGTGCAGAAACTGAAGGATACAAAGAATTGGCAAGTGCTTACTTGCTGGCAAGTGGGTGGCAGTATTACTGGAACTTCTTACTGTGTGCTTCTTGATTTAGAGCCCCGAATTTGAGTTACTCAAACAAGAACAAGAACCCTCACGATGCTAATCTACTCCAGTCACTCTCTTTAGTGATGTTGGGGGTTAAACTCAGTGCCTTATATATACTAAGCAAGCATGAGATGGATGACATACCTCCCATTTTCAGATAAGGGCTCTTCAAATTTGCCCATGGTAGCCTTGAACTCACTATGACTCTAGGCTGGCCTCCAATTGAGCCACCTACGTAGCTGAGGTGGTTTTTGTTTTTTTGTTTTTTTGTTTTTTTTAATTTTAATTATTTTTATTTCATTTTATGTGTGTGTGAGTTTTACCTACATGTATGTCTATGTACCATGTGTATACCTGGTGCCTGCAGAGGCCAGAAGCGGGTGTTAGATCCCTTGGGACTGGGATTTCAGCTGGTTATGAACTACCATAAGGATGCTGGGAATTGAACCCTGGTCCTTTGGAAAAGTAGCCAGTGCTCTTAACTGCTAAGCCATATCTCCAGCCCCAGTAGCTAAGATTTTAGGTCTGTGCTGCCATACCTGGCCTTATCTTATGGCTCTCTTTTCAGCAGAAAAATACCTGTTATGTTGATGGAGTATTCTTCCCAGAGCTGGGTGGAAGAGTATAGATGACTTAATTGAATCATTTACGTGTCTTTTAAGTTAGTTGTTGAGGGTTAACAGCTAGATATCAGATTTCAAGCTGTTGACACAGCTCAAATTTAATATTTATTGTTAAAATAATAAAAATGGAATAGAAAACCATTACCATCGCAAGGTAGCATCCTCACAATGCTCTGTAAATAATACTTTGTTTTTTAGCCATTTGGCTGGGTGCATGCAAACTTATTTAAGTGAAAATAGCATTACCCATCATCTTGGGGGACTAAGATAATCTAGCTAGTTGATTTTGATTGATTCATAACTCCAAGGCCACTTTTCTTTGATTTGGGGTGTTGAAAAAAGAAAGTTTATATATAAAATAGCTAGGTTCACTTGCCTGCTTGAGTGGCTATTCTGTTAGATAATCTGTGTGCAGTGTCTGTCTGTAGCTGATAGGATGAAGTTTAACTGTTGGAGTGTGTGAACTTATGCAGCATAGGTTGGGGAAGGTTTTTATCACATTTACTTACTCACTGTGTGTTTGTGGGGTGGGGGGCTCATACATGTGCACATGTACCACAGCAGGTGTGTGCAGGTCAGAGAAGAACTTGTAGGAGTCGGTTCTTTCTTTCCATCATGTGGGTTCTGGGGATGAAAGTCAGGTCGTCAGGCTCTACCTGGAGTTGATGCAGAATCTAACCGTTTCTGACTCTGGCTATTATTCCTGTTCCTTGTCCCAAACCCACATATGTCTCCGTGTCAGATGCTCTAAGAAGGCCAAACTAGTAAACATGATAATAATATAATAATAATAAGCCGGGTGTGGTAGCACACGCCTGTAATCCCAGCACTCAGGAGGCAGAGGCAGGTGATCTCTGTGAGTTCGAGGTTTAATTTAGTAGTTTTTAGACTCCAATGTCTCTCAACAGCAGTTTGCTCATCAGCAATCAATTAAAGTTAATAGCATTATACAGGATCCAGTCTCCCTGTATAGTTCCCATCTCTACGTGGCTTATTGTTAGTTTTTAAATATTATTTTTTTATGATTGTCTATATACTTTTTCTTTTCCTTAAGCCTACGCACGTTATTAAACAAACTGTAACTTGTTTAAAGGTTTTTTTTTTTCCATCTGAACCTACTTCACTGTATATCTGTAACCTTTTCTGTCTGCAAGAGCAAAACCTTAAACTGCCGTGCAGCTTAGCTCCTAGTGTGCCTGTGACTCAAGCCCATAGGCAGCAGCTGGGGGGATGGTCTCTGTGCCGCTGCCTGCATGAGAAACTGCTGTTCCAGGAAGCCACGTTTGGCTCTGTTTTTGTGTGTTTGAAACCTTTTTTCAGGTCTTATGTGCCCCCACTTTGGACACAGTTATAGTGAGTCTCTCTCTGCCCCACCTGCCAGCTCCCAGATAACCAATTGGAGGCTTCTTAATAATAATGAAAGCTTGGCCAATAGTTTAGGCTTCTTTCTAACTAGCTTTTATAACTTAAATTAGCCCATTTCTATTAATTTACGTACTGCCACATGGCTCATGGCTTGTTGACTCATCTCTTACACTTCCTGCTTCCTCTGCATCTGGCTGGTGATTCTGCCTTCTTCCCAGCATCCTCTGCCCCGGAAACCCTTCCTAGGTATTGGCCTTATAGGTTTTTACTAGACCAGTCCAAGTGATATATATTCACACAGTGTAAAGGAATATCCCACAACAGTCTAATGTCCAATTTTTATTAATTTTTTTAAAGGTTTTATTTTATTTTTTTAAATGTGTATTGTCATGTATGTGTGGGTTCCCCAGAAGCCAGAAGAGGGTATCAGATTCCCTAGAACTGGTGTCACAGGTCCCTCAATGCGGGTGCTGGGAATTTGTAACATGAATTCCTAAAATGGTCTTAATAAAAAAAAAAAAAAAAAAAAAAAAAAACCAGAGCCAGAAATTGGGGTAAATACTGAAAAATGAGAGAGACAAAGGAGCAAGTCACCTCTTAGTGCTGGGGCTCCTCAGCCTGAAAAGCTTTCCTCATCCAAAGACTTCAGCTCCTGTCTTCTCCAGCCTTATATACCTCTCTCTGCCCACCATATCACTTCCTGTCTCAGCCTTCCTAGTGCTCGGATTAAAGGTGTGGGACTCCCAAGTATTGGGAGTGTGTCACCCCTGCATTGCCTGGCTCTGTTTCTCTCCTAGACGGAGTCAATCTCATGTAGTCCAGAGTGGCTTTGATCTCACAGAGATGGAGTGCTAGGATTAAAGGGGTGTGCCACCACTGCCTGGCTTCTGTGTTTAATATAGTGGCTTGTTCTGTTCTCTGATCTTCAAGCAAATTTATTAGGGTACACCACATATCACATTTCCCTTTTTTGTTGAAAATAATAAAAAGAGGTTATAATTAATATAAGAAAAAGTATATCAAATTAACAATTTTATTAAAAGTCAACAGTTACATTATCAATGTCCAGTCCATGAACATTTGACAAATTCAGAGAAAATACTCCATTATCTATCCTATTTTGGTGAGTCCAAAATGTCGTACCTAAATTACTTTCTATCCTAACTTGTATTACCAACCGAATACTATCTTTTGACGTCTTTCAAACTTATACACTTTACACCTCTTTAGTGTGTTTCTTTTCTGAATTTCTTAACAAGGAAAACGAACTATAACTATCTAGTCTTCAACTCCCTCAGAGTCCCAAGAACGAAATAATATTACCTAAGTAAGCAGTAAGTAGGCAGCTTCCAAAAAAATGTGAGAAATGACAGAAACAGCTGGCTACCTGGACAGTCACCCAAGGATCCTCTGCAACATTGGGGCATCCATCTACAGGCTTAGCATATCCGACAGACTTATCTATGAAGCAGCATTTTCTGAAGGGCCTTCCTACCTTGTCTCGGCAGTCCTTTCTTCTGTGTCCTGCTTGTCCCATTTGGACTACTGTTAGCAGTCAAGGCAAGGGCAGTTTCTTGTCCAGTGGCTAACTTTTGCCACAAAGAAGGTAAATGCCATATGGAGTTTCTTCAATGCCCATCATCTTCTCTGAAGTAGATTGGTGTTGCCAGGAGCAGACGTGTCTGTAGTAGTATATTTTAAGGTGTGTTACTTTTGTTTATGTTGAATTTGTTTAACTCTGTGAAGCTGGGTTACTGTGCTTGTGTAAAACACCTGATGGTCTAATAAAGAACAGAACGGCCCATAGCAAGGCAGGAGAAAGGACAGGCAGAGCTGGCAGGCAGAGAGTATATGTAGAAGGAAAAAAATGGGAGGAGAGAGCTAGATCTAGCAGTCAGAGAAGGGGGACTCTAGGGGTCAGCCACCTACCTACTCAGCAAGCCACGGAGTAAGAGTGAGATTTACAGAAGTCAGAGAATGGGAAAAGCCCGAAGGCAAAAGATAGAAGGGTTAGTTTAAGGAAAGCTGACTAGAAACTAAGCCAAGCTAAGACTGGGCATTCATAATTGAGAATAAGCCTCCGTGTGTGATTTATTTGGGAGCTGGGTGGCGGGCCCCCTAAAAAAGAGTAAAAACAACCAACAACACATGCCTCATAGTCATAAAAAAAAACTATGGTATTAAGACATCTTAAATACTGTATTCTGTAGGTCTCTGAAGTGTTTGATGATGACCTGTCTATCTAAAATATATCTCTGTGTGACCTTGAAAACATACCTAACCTGACTACCAGTTTTATTGTAATAGGTGGCTAACTACTAACCTGCATTTCTGTATATCCTAATTAGCTGGTAATAATAACTTTTGAGGACTAGCAATTTGCATTACATTGTTAAATGAACTGTATAGACACAGTACCTTGAACAAGATTAGAAGTGTATGTACAGTATTTTCTAACAAAATTAATTTTAACTTTATATCACTATACAAAATTTGTATACAGTATATAAAACTTGAATCCAATGTAAATATTTAAAACAAGTTGTTGCTTTTTAAAAGTAGATTCGCTGGGCGGTGGTGGCGCACGCCTTTAATCCCAGCACTTCTGAGACCAGCCTAGGCTACCAAGTGAGTTCCAGGGAAAAGGCACAAAGCTACACAGAGAAACCCTGTCTCGGAAACAAAACAAAACAAAAAAACAAAAATAAAAAATAAAAGTAGATTCAATAATCTACCTTTTTATCTTATATCTATATTCCTGTCTTTTCAGAGTAAATTCAATAATCTGCCCTTTCATCCGATCATTTCTGTATCTTTTTTTTTCAGAGTAGATTCAATAATCTACCTTTTTATCCTATCATTTCTGTATAATACATTTCTATATCATATCCCATTTTCTTCTTTTAGAAAGAGATTTGACTATGACCAATAACAATTTTTAACCAACCACTAAACAAAGACAAACATCCATAATCCATTTTTGAGGAATGTGGACGTAGTTTTCTAGGCTACTTCCTGCTGATTGGGGGGTACTAGTAATTGTATGGTGACACAAAGAAAATTTTGGATTATGGTCAAGTTCTGATTGGAGTAGTCTGTGAGGCGGTATCATCTCGGCTAGCCATCTCAAAATTGTCCTGAGCAGTTTGTAGTCCAAAGCCGATCTTTGGGTGGTGTTGTCAGCTTAATGGTGTTATCATTGTCCTGATGGAATTGTTGTTGTGGGGTCCCATCATCTTTTTGGAGACTTCAAAGTCACTCACTGTTAGGCATGGTCATGGTTCACTGCCAAAAATTTTTTTACTGGGACATTTTTCCTAGATGATTTGTCCTTTTTCTTCAGATGTCTCATTTGTCAGTGTTCTTCAGATTCCTTAGCCTTCATTCTCCTGAAAGACAAAAACAAAACCCTTCCCCAACCCTAACTTTGAGGAGGTTCCCTTTTGAAAAGTTATATCTAATCTAATGAAAAGCATTTGTTAGTCATATAAGTTAGTTTAAATGGTCATGCTGGTTGATGAACTATCACCTCTTCTAGTTAAGAGGTCTCTCTTGTTCAAATTGAACCTTTATCAATTTTGATGGTACCCATAGCTTTTCTTCTGCTATGGAAACAAAAGCAAAACCTTGTCCCCAACATAACACATATCCTGGTTTCCATTCTGAGGTCAGAACATCTTTAAAGTATACAGGCTGATTTAATTTTGTAGTTTTTTTCTATTATCTCTCCGCAGCTGTTGTTCCTTTCTCATTAGCACTGAGAAAATTCAAAGTTAACAGAGCATGATGTAATCTACTTCTGGGGGTTTTTGTTACCCCTTTCTGTTTATTTAGCATATCCTTTAGAGTTTGATTTTGATCTTTGTATGACTGCTTGGCCTGTAGGATTGTGTGGTATACCTGTAATATGCTTTATATTGTAATAAGCAAAAAAAACTGTTTCATTTTACCAGAGACATATACTGGAGCATTGTCAGTTTTAATTTGTACAGGTATACTTATGATGGCCATAACTTCTAGCAAATACATGATTACAAAATCAGCCTTTTCAGAAGTTGCCAATGAAATTCTGAATAGGTATCAATGGTGTGGTATAAATATTTCAATTTTCCAATTTCTACAAAGTGAAACATATCCATCTGCCAGATTTCATTCCTCTGAGTACCTTTTGGGTTACATCCTGCTGGTAGTAGAGTCTGATTGTATAAAGAACAGGTAGGGCATTTCCTTATAATTTCCTTGGTTTGTTGCCAGGTTATGGAAAAATCCTTTTTCAAACCCTTACTATTGACATGATGTTGTCTATGAAATTCTGAGGCCTCCAGCACATTTCCTATCAATAATTGATCGATCTTGTCATTACCTTGTGCTAAAGGGCCTGGTAGACCAGTATAGGATCAGATGTGTGTTATATAAGGGATGATTCCTATTCCTGATTATTTCTAGTAACTGAATAAGTAACGAAATTAATTCTGACTCATCAGGGATAAATTCAGCACTTTCAATATATAAGACCACTCTTTCTGCCTAGGGTACACAATATTTCACCACAGAATTGAACTTGAGTTCTTTGGAAGACCAGCAAACATTCTTAACCACGCTCACCACCACACTCATCTTTTGAAATGTTGTTTCTATCCTGTCTAGTTCATAAGCAGCCACTGTAAATATTCAGATTATATGTCTCCATTCTTTTTTTCTGGTGCTAAGAATTAACACAGGGCGTAATGCTACCTAGATATGCTCAATACCGAGCTACACCCCAACACTGCTTCTGTTCCTTAAATTTTGGGGGGGAAGAAAAAAGAGATTAAATCAATATTATTTAATAATTTTTATTTTTCTCCTTAAAACAAGTTTTTTAAAGAACTATATAAAAATATGTGTCATCATTTTTAAAGTCTGTTATATTCTTTATGAAGTTAGCTATAGGTGATCAGTTTGCTGTTGATAGACATTTAGTGATTTCTATATTACAAAAAGAACATCATTGAATCTCTATACAGATTTTTGTGTGTGTGCATGCAAATGCTAGACATCATCTGTGGCTGTTCTTCCTCAGGGACTGTCCACCTTGCTTTTTGAGGTGAGATCTCTCACCTGGGACCTTGTCCTCTTAGTGTTTTGTAAACTTCACTTGTCTAGGGTCAAATGGAAAGACGAACCTCAATTGAGAGAACATCTCCTTCAGGTTGCCTGTAGGCAAGTCTTTTGGAGGGGAGAGGAGCATTTTCTTGACTGCTAATTGACAGAGAAGGGCTCAGAATACTGTGGGTGATGCCACCCCTGGGACCATATCCTGGGTAGTATAAGAAAGAGGTCTGAGTGAGCCAGTCAGCAGCACCCTCCATGGCCTCTGCTTTGTTTCCTGCCTCCAGGTTCCTGCCCTGCTTGAGTTCCTGTCCTGACTGTTAACCTGGAAGAATAAGAAGAAATAAGCCCTCTCCCCTCAAGTTGCTTTGGTTGTAGTGTTTTATCATAGAAATGCTAACCAAGATAGACCTGTGGCTTGCTGGTTAGGCTAGGCTGGATCTGAGGGGCAACTTCTTACATGGTGCCAGGGATGGAACTCAGGTCCTCATGCTTGTATGGCAGACGCTTTACTTACTGAGCTGTTGTCTCTCCATCCTGTCAATACAGATATTCTCATAATGAAAAATTTACCAAAAATGAGCCTTCAACTCAAATACACACATTAAAAGCATAAAGTTATCCCTACTTAGAGCCAGGTTCCCTGCACATCTAACATCTAAACTTGTTTCTGAAGTTTGTTGTTATTTTATTTTGGCTTAGCTTTCTTTTCCTTCTTTCTTTCTTTTTTTTAATATTCCTGGCTATACCGGAACTCACTTTGTAAACCAGGCTGGCCTCAGACTCACAGAGATCCACCTGCTTCTGCCTCCCGAGTGCTGGGATTAAAGGTATGCACCACCACACCCAGCTACTTATTTTTTTTAGTGTGTGTGTGTGTGTGTGTGTGTGTGTGTGTTGCTTGTATGTATGTCTGTACACCACTTGGGTACCTGGTGCCCAAGGAGGCCAGAAGAGACCATATAGCCCTGGAATTGGAGTTACGGACAGTTGAGAGCTACTATGTGGTCCTGGGAATTGAACCCAGGTCTCCTGGAAAAGCAGCCTGTTTAGGCCTCTGAGCCATCTCTGCAGCTCCTTGGTACTTTGTTTTTAAAAGGGCAGCTCTGGCTGCTATCACAGTAGGCCCTTTCCTGGCTGGATAGGGTAGCACATATCTATAATGGTAGCACTTGGGATTGGGGATTGAAGAACAGCCTGGGCCCTGGAGACCGTCTCTACAGAAGAAAACGCCAACCGAAGGACAAGGGAATCAGCCCTGCCATGGCAGGGCTGTAGAGCTGTTCTGTGAACTCCTTCTCTTTCTTTCCTTGCAGCGGCTCTTCTCAGCATCCCTGGCTTCGTGGAGCGGCTTTGCAAACTGGCAACTAGGAAAGTGTCAGAGTCAACAGGCACAGCCAGCTTCCTTCAGGAGCTGGAGGAATGGTACACGTGGCTAGACAACGCCTTGGTGCTCGATGCCCTGATGCGGGTGGCCAGTGAGGAGTCTGAGCACAATCAAGGTACTTTCTAGGGGTCCCCTGAGGGGTGAGTTTTTCTGGACCCCTTGGAGACATTGTTGGTCCCCTTTCTGTGGAGAATTAAGTGTTGCTTACAGTAGAAATTTCCTTAAGGTGGTCCTACACCAGGACTGTATTAAAACTTTAATAAGTTCCACTTTACTTCATAAAAAAAAGAAATAAAAAAAATCTGAATTTGTCTAATAAATAATAGGTTGAATTGGGGGTGCAGAAGCAGCTCAGAATAAGAGCCCTTACCACATGGCTTCACTGGTGAAGCCTACCAGCATTTAAGTTCTTCTGTAAAGATAACACTTCTCAACTTGTCCTTTGAGACAACTTTTACCCTTAAAACCAAAGAGAGCACAAGAAAAGAACTTACAGACTAAAATCTTCCACATACAGATGTACAGATTCCCCCCCCCCCCCCCGAAAGAAACTTCTGTAGCCAATTAAGTACCTCCTTGGGAGTATACATGGCCTGTTTATATAGGTTGCCCTAAGGGACACTGGGGACAATGTTCATGTCTCTGATCTCAGTTGTTAGGCTCCAGACAGGTATGCAGGGTGCCTTTGGGAAGCCTAGGAAGTACAGAGCAGATGGAAGGGAAAGCCTTCCTGACTAGATTTCACAGTGGCTTCACAGATTATATATATATACATATACACAACTATGAGGAAACAGTTCATACTCTCTTTCTCCCCTTCTTTCTGTGTTTGCTTACATGAGCAACCCTCTCCACCCTCTTCCTCCTATAGCCCTGTCCTCCTTCCGGCCTCCCCAGAGCTCTGCAGAGCCAGGTTAAACAGCATTCAAGGCTCAAGTGTGTGGCCAAGGCAAGGGTCTGTGTGCTGCTGCCATCTCAGACCACTGGACTTTGGGGATGTTCTGGGTGCTGGTAAAGATGTCCCAGTGGGGATGGAGTGTGCCTGGCTTTTCTCCTGTGTAGAGAACAATATGCTAAGTGGATACCATGTTCTCACTTAGATTTTGTTTGATTTTTTTTTTTTTTTGTTCGAGACAGAGTTTCTCTGTGTAGCTTTGGTACCTGTCCTGGATCTCGCTCAGTAGACCAGGCTGGCCTCGAACTCACAGAGATCCACCTGCCTGTACCTCCTGAGTGCTGGGATTAAAGGCATGCACGCACACTCACACACATACATGCACATGCACACCTGGGCTGGATTTTTTCCTACGGTACATTTTCTCCTCCCGCCTTGCCTACTGCCACAGTTACCAGGAAGAGAGCACGGGCCTAACTCACAGTTACCAGGAAGAGAGCACAGGCCTAACTCACAGTTACCAGGAAGAGAGCAGGGGCCTAACTCACAGTTACCAGGAAAAGAGCACAGGCCTAACTAACTCACAGTTACCAGGAAGAGAGCACAGGCCTAACTCACAGTTACCAGGAAGAGAGCACGGGCCTGACTCACAGTTACCAGGAAGAGAGCACAGGCCTGACTCACAGTTACCAGGAAGAGAGCACGGGCCTGACTCACAGTTACCAGGAAGAGAGCACAGGCCTAACTAACTCACAGTTACCAGGAAGAGAGCACGGGCCTAACTCACAGTTACCAGGAAGAGAGCACGGGCCTGACTCACAGTTACCAGGAAGAGAGCACGGGCCTGACTCACAGTTACCAGGAAGAGAGCACGGGCCTACTGCCACAGTTACTAGGAAGAGAGCACGGGCCTAACTCACAGTTACCAGGAAGAGAGCACAGGCCTGACTCACAGTTACCAGGAAGAGAGCACAGGCCTGACTCACAGTTACCAGGAAGAGAGCACAGGCCTGACTCACAGTTACCAGGAAGAGAGCACAGGCCTGACTCACAGTTACCAGGAAGAGAGCACGGGCCTGACTCACAGTTACCAGGAAGAGAGCACGGGCCTGACTCACAGTTGGATGACATGAGGAATCTGTCTGCTGAGTGTGGGGCACACACCCTTAGTCCCAGCACATGGAAGGCAGTGGCAGGTGGATGTCTGAGTGCAAGGCTATCTTGATCCACATAGCAAGTTCAGGCTAGACCGGCCTACAAAGTGAGACCTTCCCTCAAATTAATTAATGGATTAATTAATTGAATAAAAAAAACAAAACAAAACAAAAAAACAAAACGCTGGGCAGTGGTGGTACATGCCTCTAATCCCAGCACTTGGGAGGCAGAGGCAGGTGGATCTCTGTATGTCCGAGGCCAGCCTGGACTACAGAGAGTTTCAGGGCAACCAGGGCTACACAGAGAAACCTTGTATCAAAAAACCAAATAAATAAAAAATAAATTAAAAAAAAAGCTCCAGTGGGTTATTGCCCTGTAATTATAGATAACAAGTGTATTATATATCTCAAAAAAACTTAAAGAATTTGGGATGTTTGAAAAGATAACATTTAACTTGTCATTCAGTAAGCAATGTACATGTGTGTATCTTATCAAAACTTAGTATAATATGCCCCATTAGTAGGGACAGTTTGTTTTTATATATTAGTTAACTTTTTTAATTTCTAAATTATAGCAGACAAGCATTAGCAGAAGAATTTTTTTAAAACTTTATTCAGCATCCTTGTATGTTGCTGACTTGTGTAGGCATTGTTCTAAGCACCTTCCACATGTTAATTCTTCCCCTCCTTATAACAGTAGCAGGTAGTTGCTACGACATCAGCACTGTCTCACAAAGGAGGATGACTAGGCAGCACAAAGAAATCATCCAGCTTCCCTGACAGCCCAGGGCCAGGCTCAGCGTCTGTGCTCTTTCTTAACCACTGTGCCATGCTATGTCTTATTATCTTGGTGCATCACTGTCTGTTTTCAGAGCTCTTCCTAAGAATCCAGTGCTGGATGCTTGTTAAGTGGGTAACAAAGTGAATGAGCAGGATTACCTAAGGGAAAATCTTATAAAGGAACCCCTCATGCTCTCAGCACTGTATAGACAGCACCAAACGCTTGGTCACTGGGGACCTGAAGAGTGTTCTCCACAATTCACTGCTGGACATCTGACTGTGTGATTGGTGACAAGAAGAACCAGAGAGGAACTGCACTGGCTGTGTTAGAATGCTGTACTTGATGTTGGAGAGTACAGACTGCAGAGCCTTCCCTAGGTTTCTGAGCTGCTCTTGTAGGTGTAAGGAAGTTTTCTGGCTTTTAAAATGTCTCATGAGTTCAGTCTGATGGCTCTTTAATTCTAGTCTCTTCACAGCAGGCCTGTGGGTAGAGCAGGTTTCCTCAGGAGCCAGGCCTCACCCATCATACGGGGGCCCTGCCAGCCTCCACTGTGTTCCCTCCTCTAGGCGCTTCAGAGGAGAATGCGCTGCCACATAACTCAGCCAGGACCCAGCTGCCCCAGTCAATGAAGATTATGCATGAGATCATGTACAAACTGGAAGTGCTCTATGTCCTCTGTGTGCTGCTGATGGGGCGTCAGCGAAACCAGGTGGGTGTTCCCCCAGCTTCAGAATGGGAGAGATGAAAGCAAATACTGCATGACCTATGGGGTACCAGGTGTACCTCCACCAGGCTGTCTCAGCATGGCACTCTCCAGCCCAGTAAAGTCTGTGCATTATTTGTCTCCTTGTAAGGAAACCAGACTGATTCTAGAGCCTGGAGTGTCTGCTCTAGGCTTCAGGCAGCATTTCTAGATAGCGACTGTGCAGGCCAAGAGCAAGCCTTTATTTAGTAATATAAGATTATAAAGTCATGCTGTGTGTGTGCTGGGCATGGTGTCATAGGCCTTTAATTCCAGTATTAAGGAGACAGAGGCAAGCAGATCTCTGAGTTTGAGGACAGCCAGGGCTGCACAGAGAAACCTTATCTCGAGAGAGAAAAAAAAAGACTGACCCTGTGAAGAGCACTCCAATTGGTTATCTAATACCAGATGGTCAGCCCTGAAAACATACAGAGAAGTAACATTATATAGACTGTGCAGGTTGCATTTATTTATTCAGAAACACACACATCTATACCAACAATTGAAGAAGAAGAAGCCATGAATTGAAAGGGCAGGGGAGAAGGGATACAGGGGAGGTCTGGAGGGAGAAAAGGGAAAAGAGAAATGATGTAATTATAGCCTCAAAAATTTATAACATTATCTTAAAAAAAAAGTCTGGCCCTGTTGGTGCAGTAGAGAAGCTGCCACTCCGAGGTGAGGCCAGGGTGCCGGGGCAGAGCCTAGAATGATGCCCACTTCGGAAACCTGAGCAGATGTTGGGCAGTGCTGGGGGGTGGGGACTCCCCAAGTCTTGAAGTAGGAGAGAGGAACAAGATTTTCTTTTACTCAGCTTCTCATTGCCATGCAGACATCTGGTAGAGACAGTTTAAAGGGAGGAAAGGTTTGTTGAAACTCATGGTTTCAGCGATCCACGCTCCCCTGACTGGGTTTGTCTTGGCCTGTTACTAGGTCATACATCATGACTGAAAGGTGTGCAGAGCAAAACTGCTTACTTCAAGGCAAGCAGGAAGGCCTAACTAATGCCCTCCATGAATTCCCCTGTGACCTACTTCTTCCAGCTAGGCCCAGTGGTGAGCTGGAAAGAGGCAAACCAAGGGATAAGACGCTTGAATTTGTGGTATTTCCTTGCTGACCTTGTCTAGAACAGTCTTTTCTGATCATAGGGTCGATTCCAGTCTCCTTCATTCTCTGGCTATTCATATGACAGGGATAGTCTGTTCCTAACGAGAGATAGCAAAGGATTTGTTATGTAAAAATATTTAGCAGGCACATCATCCCCATAGTTGATGCAAATTAGTATCAGTGGAGCCTGTCTCCCTTCTGGGCCTCAGTGTACTGGAACACATCTGAGTTATCCATTGTTGGTAATTGCCTTCTGTAGCTCTTTTATACTTACAGAAGCAAATACAACTTTCGTACATTCAGTTGAATACAAGACACATCTCCTTCCGTGTATTCTTTGATGGTTCAGCTCACTACATGTGAAAGACTTGGATTCTTTCTTTTCCATTTATCCCATCATTTGGATATGTTGTTATTTGTTTAACTAAGTGTAAATTATGTCTGTGTTGGGTATTATAGACAATACTTCCACCACTGATGCTGTAAATATGTCATTTGTCATAAGTAAGGGTCCTCTAATGATAAAAGGAGAATTTTTGGCCAAGGAAACACAGATTTGTGAATATGGAGGATTGTGCCAAACCATCCTCTTGCAGGTGGTACCAGCATGCCTTGTCATCAGTGTCCAGGTCACCAAAATGGTGCTGACTTTGGCGTTGATGACCAGACGCCTGAGAAAGTGTTGTAAAGGAGGAAAGGGTTGTTTTTGCTTGTGGTTTCAGACATGTTGTTTAATTGTATGTAGTATGAGGGTATGGTAGAGCAGAGCAGTTCATTCATGACAACCAGAAACAAAGGGGAAAGCAGGAAGACACTGGATCTTACCTCCTAAAGTTTCTAAACCCCCCAAAGTAGAACCTCCAGCTGAGCACTGAGCACAGAGCCCTGTACTTTTATGAGCCTTGCGGGGGGGGGGGGGGAGGCCAGGAGAGGATACCAGATTCCCTGGAGCTGGAGATGTGAGCCACCTGACATGGATGCTGGGAACCAAACTCAGGTCCTCTGGTGACTGACAAAGAAAGGCTAGATGAAAGTGAGACCAAACTCAGCGGGGAAACCATTAAACCTGTAGCCCTGTGTTTAGAATAGGGAGTGTAGTGTCTTGAGTGAGCTCCGGTGGCTTGGGAGCCTTGCCCTGTGACCTTATCATTGCAGCCTTCATGGCATCCCTCCTGGACAGGCTCTAAACCTTGCCTGAAGCTCTCTTCTGTAGTTGCTGTAGATACATCCTGGGGTCTCCATCACAGCTGAGTTCATGCATCACCCTCCTCTAGGCCTTCCTTTGAAATCTCAATGAAAGCCTCAATGATTCCATAACTCTTGCATGCTACATGTCTGAAAAACCAGCATCATGTGAGCTGGGCCTAGTGTTGTAAATCTATAATCCCAGCTCTCAGGAGGAGAGGGAATGAGGATCACAAGTTCAGAGCCAGTCTGGGCTATAAAGTGAGACACTGTCATAAAAACAAAGCAAAAATCTAATGCCCTGTGAGTGATATTAAGGGGTGCTACTAACTCAGGTAATGGCTAGGTCTCCCTTGGACCATAAGTACAGTGGTCTTTGAGTGTCTGGGGAGCTGAACCTGGGAGAGTACTTCTATAGATGGTCCTGTGTGAGCAAAGCACCTGTCCTCTGTCTGCTCTCAGAAGAATGTTTCGAATGAGCTTCTGATCTTATACCTGAGCCTGGGGCTGGTGGGGTCCCTCTAACCCTGGAGGTGCCTATTAGGCACGTTCCCTGTCTTTTCTATTCCTGTGCAGAGTGCTTGGCTTCTTTTTAATGGCCCTAATCTTTCCCAACCACATCCTCTTTATCACAACTTTCAATTCCTTCTTTTTCTGGATAACCCACTTTGCTTTATAAGTTCTCTGCTCTTTGCCCCCAGTTTTCACTATAAAATTAGCTACAATCAGCCATCAGTAACCGTGCCACAGCCCAAGTGCTATGCTGTAGTTGGAAGTTTCTCTGGTGTCAGAACATCTCTCCTACCCACAGTCCTACAACTGCTTATAAAATAATCACTCAGAGGCTTACATTAATTACAAACTGTATGGCCTATGGCTTCAGCTTATATTAGCTAGCTCTTTCAACTAAATTCAACCCATTCCTATTAATCTATATGTTGCCACGTGGCTGTGGTGTTACCGGTCTGCTGGTATCTTGTTGCTCCTTCGACAGCTGCCTGCATCTCTCCTGACTCCACCCTTCTCTCTGTATCTGCTTGGATTTCCTGCCTGGCTGTAAGCTTTCTTGCCATAAGCCAAAACAGCTTTATTTATTATCCAACGGGAGCCACACATATTCACAGCATACAGAAAGACACTTCACAGCACTATGCTGTTTTAAAATTTCATCCTCCAAATTATTCTATCACCTTATACTCTGCCTCCCACAAAGCTTTAGGATATGGGCAAATATAAGCAAAATATTTGCCAGAATGTTCTGGGAATGATCTCTAAATCCTGTTCCCACTAAAACCTTGTGAGCAGTCTTATTTTTTTGTTGTTTTATTTTGTTTTTTGAGACAATGTTTCTCTGTGTAACCCTGACTGTCCTGACTCGCTTTGTAGCCCAGGCTGGCCTCAAATTCACAGAGATCCACCTGCCTCTGCCTCCCAAAATGCTGAGCTCAGAGGTGTGTGCACCATGCCTAGCTTTGTGAGCAGTCTGTCTCTGTGGTCTGCTTTTCTATGGTGTTCTGGTGTTTTGAGCTCCTGTTAGAATCTCCTGTTCAGCTGTACGTGTTTTCTTCATTAGGTTTTGTGTCCCTGTGACAGGCAGTCTGCAGGAGGAAGATTTCTCTTGGCTCCCTGTTTTAGAGGTGTCTGGTGGTGAGAAGGGTGGTACGACAGGACAGTCCCTGTTGGGAAATGAGGAACCAGAGAAAAAGACAGGGACAAGAGTCTCTGACGGGTCTACCCGCCATCCGCTTCCTCCTGCAGACCCTCCTCCTCAGTTTGAGGCCCTCCTGAATGGTGCTGCCATCTGTGAACTGGCACAGTTACAGATGCCAAAGGCAGATGAGACTTGGTCTCCTTTGCCTGTCTGAAAACAAGTTGTTTGAGATATGAATTTTTCTCCATAGTGAGATTGAGCTTTTCTTGTGATTGAGAACATTTTCTTGGTGCTGGAAGGATGGCTCAGTGTTTAAGAGTGGCTGCTCTTCCAGAGGACCCCGTTTGATTCCCAGCACCCACGAGGCAGCTCACAGCTGTCGGTCAATTCAGCTCCAGGGCATCAGACTCTTCCTGGACACTGAACACACTACGATGCACAGACATGTATGCAGGCAGAACACTATACACATACAATAATAAGAACAAGTTAAAGACCATATTGTCTTTTTTTCTTTTAGGTGTATGGGTGTTCTGCCTAACCGTGTGGCCATACACTGTGTGTATAGTACCCTGAAATGCCAGAAGAGGGTAAGGGATCCTCAGTGACAGGAATTACAGAAGGTTGTAAACAGTCGTGGAGATGTTGAGAATCAAAGCCAGGTCCTCTGGAGGAGTAGCTAGTGCTTTTAACCACTGAGCCATCTCTCCAACTCTTAAAAACATTTTTTAGCTGAGCATGGTGGCCCATGACTTTAATCCCAGCATTCAGGAGGCAGAGGCAGGTGGATCTCTGAGTTTGAGGCCAACCTGAACTACAAAGCAAGTTCCAGGACAGCCAGGGCTACACAGAGAACCCTATCTTTTAAAAAATAACAAACAAAACACAAAACAAAGCAACAACAGAAAATTTTTCTAAGCCAAATAGCATGGCTCACTCCTCATAGTGAGTTGCAGGCCAGCCTATAACTGCATCTCCAGGGGACCTGATGCCCTTTCTAGCTTCTGAGGGCACCAGCACATATGTGCAGTACTCACATGTACATGCATGTACATTTTTAAGGGTGTTTTTCTATGCAGTCAGGGTAGAGGCTGTGTGGATGCTGTCTTTAATGCCAGCACTCAGTTCTAACAATTGCTTTCTTCATCCTGAGGATGGCTGTATGTATGGAGAAGAGGCCTTGCTGATCTTGGGCACACATTGGTCTCACTGTGGGCTCACTATTTCTCCCTTCCCACCCCACACAGGTCCACAGGATGATTGCTGAGTTCAAGTTGATCCCAGGACTCAATAATTTGTTTGACAAACTGATTTGGAGGAAGCATTCAGCGTCTGCCCTTGTTCTGCATGGTCACAACCAGAACTGTGACTGTAGCCCGGTAAGCAAGAGAGCCTGGAAACATGCAGGATACTAATTACTAAGAGTTACCTGTTTTGAGAGCCACTGCTGATCCTGAGGGTCCCATTCTTGAAGATGGGAGCAGAAAGGAAGTTTTTGTTTCTCAGTACCCAGATAGATTGCTGAACTGAGAATCAGAAGTCCTTTGCCACTCAGCTTTTCAGAAGAACTTGACTGAGTCACAGAATCTCAGAGCTTGTTTTCTTGGACAAGAAGGACCATGTGCCTATTGGCCTCAGCACAACCTTCCCACACCACTGGCAGGAAAGTGCTCCAAGACCTGAAACTCTGTAAATCAGCATAACCTGGTGCCCTGGGTTCCTGAACCTGCATTTCCTCAGTGCCCTGTCTCCTGCTTTGCTGTTCTCTTTGACCTGTCAGATTGCTTTTCCATCCATTTGAGTTAATAATTTAAAAGGAGTATAGTTTACATGTGTAGATAACATGTCTGACTTAGTCAGAAACCAGTTGGTCTTTGTTTGCTGTATAAACACACACTACATCTTCTGTTTTTCCTTTTACAATTTATCTCTTTAATGGTTTGCCAGTTACTTTCCTTTGGTCCCTTGGAGATGCTCCTGTGGTGCCATTAGCTTGTGCTTGGGTCTTCACACCTTCAGAGTGGCACATCCCCCATTTTGTGATGTTTGGGAGGAGGCCAGCCTGGGGACTTGTGCAGCCTCTACCCTGGACACTCTTGAGCCAGTGTTTTAGGAGGAGTCTGTTTTTATGTTTAATTTCTTGGCCCTGCCCCTCAGTTAGGATGCTTATTTCTCATGGGCAGCTCCCACCAGCCAAGCCTAAGCGAGCCAGGCTTCTTGCCCAGCTCTCTGGCTCACAAGTTGGCTCTGTCTGATCACTGCAGGACATTGAAGCCAAAGCCTTGTTGTGAGTAGGCCTCTCTCTCATCCAAACATCTCCCTCAGCTCCTACGCACCTCTGCTTGGGCTCTGTGAGCCAGGCCTTTCTGATTCCTGTAGGTTTCCCTTTCTCACTTCTAAATTAGCCTCACATGTAAAAGGACTTGTTGATTTTTTTACTTCTAATATGCTAGGAAAAGGTCTACATTAGTTTACCTTGACTCTGGTCGGCTATGAATGTCTGACTTCAACTAAAGAAAAATCCCCACTGTGCTTGTGGACAGGGACTCAAAAGAAGCAGTGTTGCAAGACAAGGACATCACCAGAGCCCACCCTTGTTTTATGTAGAAGTACCATGACTAATGTAGTTTTAATGTGTGTTATAGGACATTACCTTGAAGATCCAGTTTTTGAGGCTTCTCCAGAGTTTCAGTGACCACCATGAGTAAGTATATGTGCCCTGTAATCTACAGGCATCTCCCCTCATCTTCTCACTGACCCTGACTCCGAAGGGCCTGGTGTGGCTATCCTTCCTTCATCTAGTGTTGGGTTTTTCCTGCACCTTCACAGCCCCCGTGAAGGGGCAGAAGTGACTGTCCCTCACTGCCCCTAGAGTGACACATTTCCCCAGTGACTGGCCTCTGAGCCTCAGAAAGCCCTTGACTAGAAACAGGGGGCTCCTACCTCCACAATGAAATGTGTTGAGCCCCTAACACACACACTTTTTGAGATGTTCTGCTCTTTGATTTTTAGCGTTTCAGCTTTTAGTGGAGAATGTGTGAGAAAATGATTATCCACTATAAAGGAAACAGTGCAGGGGAGGGGAGAAAAGCTGGTGATCTTGGCCTTAGCTTTGCAGTAAGGACTTTGGTGACCTGACAGCTGTGTGTGCACAAAGAAGTGGGCACACTGGCACATGACTTCTGGTTTTATTTATTTGTTTGTTTGTTTGTTTGCTTAGTTGGTTGGTTAGTTAGTTAGTTAGTTAGTTAGTTAGTTAGTTAGTGTCCCAAAGAAAGCCAGGAATTAAAGCATCCATAAACAGCATAGAGGAGGAGTTACCTGCAAGGAGTTTGTCCTTTTGGTTTTCTCACAGTGCTGGGGGTTAACCTGATTTTCAATGTAGGTCAACATTTTGGAACACTGTACAAGTTAATCCAACATGCCCAAGGACAGGGTGGCCTAGGGGCCTCTATCTCTCCTGTGAGAACATCTGTGGCTGAAGGCACCCATAGGTTACAGAATTACTTATTTTCTGTCTTTGAGTTTTTGTGGGAGTGGTGTGTATTTGTCTGTCTGTCTGTCCGTCGGTCCGTCCCTGTTCCTAGCTTTCATCAGACTCTCAAATCAGCATTTCTGTCTGCCTGGCTCAGAGGATGCAGTGAGGAATGGAAATACTTTGGTCCATCTGGGAAGAAGTATAACATTAGAAGAGGTCACCAGGAGAGAATGCGTGATGACAGTGGGCATGGTATTTGAGAACAGAAGGGCACAACTCTGTGGGGGACGGTGGGCAGGTTTCGGTGACCGGCTGGCCGGTACTCGGTGACTCTTTACTACAGAGAGGCCTGAATGGGATGAAGAGACAACATGAGGAAGTGTTCTTGCAGAGGCTCACATGTGGGGAAACCCTGCAGGGAGGGCATGATGTGGTCTGAACCAGAGCAACCAGATGGTGTGGTGGCTGTGAGCTGCTCAATTTGTAGTGTGGCTGCCAAGGGCCTCGGAGTCGTGTTCTCTCCCTAGGTGTTACACAACTGAAGTGTAGGAACTGGGGGGGGGGGGCCGTTTTCAATAGTGACAGGGTCCAAGCCCTGTTCTGAGAATCACACAAGGAGCTGGGTGAGGGTTCCCTTCCTGGGCGAGACAGATGAGGATGCTGGTTCTGTGCTGCCCAGACCCGTAATGACAAGCCTGCATGAAGAGGACAGGGCTGTCAGTTGGTCAGGCCCCTGCTTAGGTGGCCACTGAGAAGGCTGCAGCAGGGCTAGGCTCTGGAGTAAGATGGCACATGGGATTGGACATGCTGAGATGCAGGGGACTTTGAAAAGCCACATAGAAATGTTCAGTGCACAACACCCAGACCTGGAGATGCCCAGGGACGGGCCTTGTCAGTGAGTGACAAGTGAGGCTGGTGGTGCTGGCAGCTTCTCTCCTCCGGGGTGGGGGAGGCAGAACTTATTGCCCCGCTGCCCCGCTGCACTGCAGCCCTGGTCCTGCCCTTTACCCTTTGAACACATTTGTTTCAGGAACAAGTACCTGCTGCTCAACAATCAGGAGCTAAATGAGCTCAGTGCCATCTCTCTGAAAGCCAACATCCCTGAGGTGGAAGCTGTCCTCAACACTGACAGGTGATCCTGGTGGGGAACAACTGTGGGTGCAGGCCTGCAGGAGGGCACACACAGGTGTGCTGCATACTTGCCCTTTCTCCTGTGTGGCTGCTACCATGTCCCACTGGCTTTCACATCTCCTGCATTTCCTAACTGAAGATCACAGCAGCCCTCAGAAGGAAGCGCCATCTTCATCTCCCTCTCTGTATGTATCAAGCGGCCCCTGCCAAAGGTCAGCTGTGCTCTGTCCCTCCACCTTGTCCCTGCAAATGGCCCCTTTGCTGATATCTTCCTCCCCTGCCCAGTGACAGCTGTGCTAAGCAGGGTAAGCAGATTCTTCACCCCTGCCCAGTGACATCTGTGCTAAGCAGGGTAAGCAGATTCTTCCCCCCTGCCAAGAATCAAGTCCTGTGTGCTGGTTATATCTCCCTCATCTTTGGAACAACACAGTGACATGCCAGGCTCACAGGAACTTACAAAGTGTGGATCTTATCCAGCAACCAGAGCCATAACTCCCCACCGCCCTGACATCTACAGGGGATGGAGTGGAGCTGCTGTGTGAAGAGAGTGTTTAAGGGCCCAGACACCTGCCACCATGACAGACCTAGTCCTTTTCTTACCTTCTGCCTTTGCCTCATAGACAAGGAACTGAGGCCTGGACGCCCACAGCTCAGCTGGAACTAACCCTGGGGCAGGAAAATGAACTCTGGGCCCTGCCCAATTGGCACAGACTTTGTTCCATCTGGCATACTCTGTTGTGGCCTGGATTAAACTCACTTGTGATATAAATGGCCCTTCCTCTGGCTGTTCTGAGCCACATCTGGCCCTGGATGTGCCTCTGCAACTTGCTAGCCAGTGTGAGAAGAGAAAACTGGCTTAAGATGCAATAGAAATGCACTTGGCTGTTGAGTTGATGATAGCCGCACAGTCCCTGGGGTCCTGGCACAAGGTGGAGCAACGGCATCCATCTACACTGGCACAGGAACCTAGTTCAGTGGTCCCCAGCAGCCACTCACATCTGTCACCAGTGCTCTGTCCCTTTGATTTCAGGAGTTTGGTGTGTGATGGCAAGAGGGGCTTGCTAACTCGGCTGCTGCAGGTCATGAAGAAGGAGCCAGCAGAGTCTTCATTCAGGTGAGTCTATGGACAGGGGCACTTCTTAGGGGCCTAGGAGCCAGGGCTTTCCCAGTTGCTTAGTCTCTAGCATCTACTCCTTAAGAGTAGTCACCAATGGGGAAGTTGGCCTCATTGCCACTGGCTCTGTGTGACTCAGCTGGTAAGTGTATGTACCCCTGTCACATACCAGCAGGGTATGTCAGGAGGTGACTGAGCAGTCATCAGGCTGGCACTAGAGAGGTGGGGCAAAAATGGGATCAGGCCCTGCCTGTGTGACGTTACCTGGGGTCGTAAGAAATAAGCATGAAAAGAAAGAAACCCTCAGTGCAGCATGGGAAGAAACAGAGCCAGGAGCTGCCCCAAGAGCCATCTGCTAGGTAACCAGGCACCAAGGAAGAGGCTGCAGAGTTCCTAGCCACTTGGAGAACATTGTGAAGGCTGCAGACAGGAGGGATTCCATCAGGCCTGGGTGCAAGGCTCTGTCCCTACAGGGTCACTATCACCTTAGCCTTGCCAATGTGGACCTTCCCTCGGGAATCCCAGCTGAGCCTTCTGGGCTACTCGGTGTCTACTCTGTCTTCTGTAGGCCAGCTCAGTGCGTGTATGCTCAGTGGCTTGTCCACGCATGCCCTGCTGCTGGCCACACACCTCCCTGGCTCCCAAGTCATGTCTTTCCAGTCTTCTGAGAGTGAGCCTAGAGTGTTTGCACATGGAACTTAACTAGCAGCCACTCTGAGCCTGGATGCCTCAACTGCTATGCCATACAACTCTGGTACAGCAATATGAAAGACTGTCCCTGCTGGGCTGTGAGCCTCATGATAGGAGGGTAGCCATTCTCTTACTCACTGCTCTGTCCTCAAGACCTAGGGATGGGGCCCAGTACTGGAACATGTTCAGTAAATGTTAGATACTTGGCTGCGAACAACTCCAACCCTGGGGGATGGACCCTCAACCAGGAGAGGGCAGCCATAGCCACCCAGGTCAGGAGTCAACATTTGGGTCACAGGTTTTGGCAAGCCCGGGCTGTGGAAAGTTTCCTCCGAGGGACCACCTCCTATGCAGACCAGATGTTCCTGCTGAAGCGAGGCCTTCTGGAGGTATGGCTGAGGAACCGGGGTGTCAGGTGGCCGTCCTCCCCAGCCCTTGTGTCGATTTCTCATCCGGAGCCTTAAGTAGTTTGGTCAGGAAGAGAGCAGGTCTGGGTGTTCCGAGTGCACGATGCTGTAGTGTTTGCCCTGAGCTGCCAGCTGTGGGCTCCTGTAGGTACTGATGGGTGACTGAAGGACTCAGAGGTAACCATGCAGGAGTGTAGACTATAGAGTTACCCAGCAAGGCCTTTGACCCAGAGAATAATTTGGTATTGACTAAAAATTAACATTCCCATTTTGATCAGTGGCCTGCAGAAAAAGCAAATTCAAAAGGGAGTAAATGGCCGAGTGTAACTGGTTTTTAAAAAAAATTACTATGAAGAAGAAACTGACCTATGAATTGTAAAGGAAAATAACTGCCCAATTGGTATAAGTCCGAGAAAATTAGTTGAGCTTGGTGGAAAGCCCAGCACTTCATAAGTGGATGCAGGAGTTTTACAAGTTCAAGGCCAGATCCTGTGCCTCAAAAAAAAAAAAAGAAAGAAAGAAAGAGAGAGAGAGAGGGAGGGAGGGAGGGAGGGAGGGAGGAAGGAAGGAAGGAAAGAAAGAAAGAAAAGAAAAGAAGGGAGAAAGGGAAGGGGGAATAACCAGAAAACAAAATAGTAGAAACAGGAGTTAAATTGGCTTATTAGTCTTGGTAAATATTTATTGATTTTTATGTGTTTTTAACAGTTTCATTGATAAACACTGAGACAGCCCTTAGGGTCAAGATGTGTATGCTGCCCTTAAATTCTGTCCTTCATTTACTTAGGTGGCCCTAGTGCTTGGACAGCAATCCTGATTAGATCTGGAGACAGAGAACTCTGGCCATGTAGGTGGCTGCAGAGCAGGTCAGAGGCTTCACCTGTGAGCCCTGGCAAAGAGAACCCTACATGCCCACCCAGTGCCCCTACTGAGATCACTCACCTGGCTCACTCTTGGAGTCACAAGTGTCCTCAGCAAAGAACCTAGACAAAGTTGCAGATCCCATCTACCTGGATGCTTGCTTGAAGCAAGTGAGTGGTCTGCGCTCCAGGCCAGGCCTGAGTGGCAAACAGGCAGAGGCAGCCCCACCCACACCCTCACCCCGCCCCTGCTCATGCAGCACATCTTATACTGCATTGTGGACAGCGAGTGCAAGTCACGGGACGTCCTCCAGAGCTACTTTGACCTCCTGGGAGAGCTAATGAAGTTCAACGTCGATGCATTCAAGAGATTCAATAAATATGTCAACACTGATGCAAAGGTAAGGCTCATCCAGGGCCTCCGTGGTATCTGCTGCAGCATCAGCTGTCTGTGAAACTTGGCCTGCCAATCTCAGGTGTGGTTACACAGTTGAAAGAGTCTGGGATCCAAAGGGCAACCAGCAAACCTTCACTACACATACCATGTGCCACATTTTGAGCCAGACCCTAAGCATATTGGGATGAGAACTTTGGCTGGGTTACAGCATCCTAGCAGCCCAGCAGGAAGAGCAGGCCACTTAGTGTGTCTTGTCAGCAGAGTAGTGGAGCTTGGGTAGATCAGTGGTGCCCTGGCCAGCAGCCCCCGCCAGTGAGTGCCATCTCTGCTCCAGTTCCAGGTGTTCCTGAAACAGATCAACAGCTCACTGGTGGACTCCAACATGCTGGTGCGCTGTGTCACTCTGTCACTGGACCGATTTGAAAACCAGGTGGACATGAAAGGTGAGGCAGCCAAGGCAACAAGGCCAGTAGGTGCAGGATGCCTGCCAGATGTCTGGCCTCCAGCCAGGAGCTGCTAAATTACCTGTGTGCCTGGGATCCAGAGGTGCTCTTGGCTGCATGGCTCAGCTGTATTGACTTCCCCACTGATCGTGCTTCCTTTAATGAACAAGTACAACATCTTAGTAAAGGAAAAAGCCACCTTCTGAACTGACTGCTGCAACGTGCAGGGTCCCTTCATTCTGTTTTCTTGTGCAAGACTATAGTCTTTGGCTATGGTGGGTGGATGTCAGGCGTCATCTAGAATTGTGTGTAGCTACACGTATGTGTTCCCATGTGCTGTTTGCCCTAGGAGATCTGTGGCACCAAGCAGTTTCTCACAAGTTTATAAACACTTCCAAAAAAGGACAGTGCCCCTCGTCATTGTCATTGGTAGTGAAAAACATCCTAGTCATGGTTAATTAGACCATTTACCTCCTATTTCTTCTCTGAAGGGTCTGTTTTAGGAGATTGGTCACATAGAATTTAGTGTAATCAGGTATTGATCACCTTGCCAATAGTATGGAAGGTCCTTTGCTCAGCACTCTTTGCATATGGCCTGCAGCAGTGGACATAGACATGTGAGAGCTGTGGTAAACCAGTTAGTCACATTAGGAAAGTGGTTTGAATGTTACTGTTTCTGTGTGTGTGTGTGTGTGTGTGTGTGACAGAGAGAGAGAGAGAGAGAGAGAGAGAGAGAGAGAGAGAGAGTTATGTATGTGTGGGTATGTGCACATGTGTGTGTACATTAGACCAGAGGTTCTCTTTTTCCTCCTTTTGTTTTTGAACAGAGTCTCCCACTGAACCTGGAGCTCATGGATTGGGCTAGGCTGACCAGCCAGTGAGCTTCAGAGATCTGCCTGTGTCTGTGTCCCCAGCTCTGGGGTTTTAGGTGTATGCTGCCACACTGGGTCTTTACATGGGTTCTGAGAATCCAAGCTCTGAACCTCTTGCTTATGAAACAACTTTATCATTGGGCCATTTCCCCAGGCTTCCTGTGTCCTAGAACTCACTCTATACACTAAGCTGGCCTCGAACTCATAGAGATCTGCCTGCCTCTGCCTCTGCTTCCTAAGTGCTGGAGTTACAGGTGTGCGCCACCACTTCCCAGTGTTTGCTATGTTTCTTAATAATCATTATCCTCCTGTCTTCCTGGGGAGGGACATACGAAGGAGCTAGAGCTGATGCCAAGCTGGGAGGGAGCTGTAGGAGAAACACTTTTTGAGCATGGTTCTGAAGCACCATGGAGTCTCTGAGATTTGGTTTAGCCTGATAACCAAACAGTTGAAGACTGATCCTGTTGTTGCAGCTTTTAATAAAGAGTTAGGTTTTTGTATTGATTTACTTTTAATTATATGTTTATGTTTCTTGTCAGACTATCTTTGGACTACCATCCTGCAAATAATGACCTGAGACTTACTATTAATTATGAAAGCTTAGCCTTAGCTTAGATTTTTTTTCCCCCAATTAGCTCTTACAACTTAATTAACCCATATTAAAAAAAATCTATGTTCTGCCTCATAGCCCAGTTACCTCTTCTTTGTACGGCACATTCGGCTTGCTCTGAGTCTGCTGTCAAAAATCACCTGCCCAGATCCCTCCTCCCAGCCCTCTCTGCCGGGAAGTCCCACCTATCCTCTCCTGCCCAGCTATTGGCCATTTAGCTCTTTATTAAACCAATCAGAAGGCGCTGTAGGCAGAGGCACATCTTTACAGTGTAAACAAATACTCCACAACATTCCCCCTTTTTTGTCTAATTAAAAGGAAAGGTTTTAACCCTAACATAGTAAAACTATATACAATAAGAACAGTTATTAGGTAAGAATTACATTCACAATGTCCAGTCCTTTTGCATTTGGCAAATTTAGAGAAAGTACTGTATTATCTATCCTTTTTGAGTCCAAAGTTTTATACCTAAACCACTTCTATTATAACTTGTATTATCATCCTAAAAATACCTTTTTAGACCTTAAAACATCTTAGGTAAACAATTTAAGCTTTTATGTCTCTCAACCTTAAGCACTTTACATTTCTTAGGTGAATGTCTTTTCTGAATTTGATAACAAGGAAAACGTAACAATAACTATATAGGTTTTAACTCCATCAAAGACCCAAGAAGTATATAATATTACCTGAATAAACAGAAAGTGCAGAGCAAGCAACTTCCAAAACTCTAGAAATGACAGAGATATCTGGCTGCCTAGACAGTCACTCAGGGTTCATCTGCAACATTGGGGCATCCATCTTTGGCCTACAGACAGACTTTTCTGTGAAGCAGGAATGTTGAGGGACTGTCCCGCCTTGTCTTGGCAAAGTTCAGCCAAGTTCATCTGTGTCTTGCTTGTCCAATTTGGACAGCATACTGTCAGTATTTGAGGCAAGGGCAATTTCTTGCCCAGTGGCTAACTTTGCCACAATAAAAGCAAATTCCATATAGAGGTTCTTTAATGCCCATCATTCTTTTTTGAAGTAAATTGGTGTTGCCAGGATCAGACGTGACTCACTGTCATGAAAAGCCTTAGGTTGTTAAATAAATGCTATATTCTGTAGGTCTCTGAAGTATTTGAAGACCACCTATCTATCTAAAAATATATGTCTGTTTAACCTTGACAATATACCTAACGTGACTACAAGTTTGATTATGATAGATGACTAACTACTAAGCTATATTTCTTAATTATACTTACATAAGTACAGTACCTTAAACAAGAGTAAAATCATATATACAGTATAACAAAAATAACCTTAAATTTGTATCAATATACAAAAAATATCTTAAACAAGGATAGAAACATAGAGTATGTTCTAACAAAAATAACCTTAAATTTGTATCAACATATAAAAATACATACCAGGTCAAGTATTTGAGATTAATAGTTGTATTTCAGTTTAAAGTAGATTCAGTAATCTACCCTTTTATCCTATCTTTCCTTTTTCCTTTTCAGAATGAGATCCCTGAATCTAATCTCCTTTGCTCAGCTTTCTCCCTGACCATGACCAACAACAACCCCCCTAAACAATGATAAACTTCCCTAATCCATTGAACGACCAAAAACCATTCACCCCACCTCTTGGGAATGTGAGCAATGTGTTCTCTAGACTGCTTCCTGTTGTCTGGGGGCAGTTGCATCTCTAGGGGACCCTGAGAAAATTGGGACAATGGTCAAATCCTGGGAGAGCTAGATAACTAAATTTATTTAGTCTCTGTGTGATGGGAGAGTATAGAGCTTATCTGAAGTCTTGGCTGGAGTAGTCTGTGAGGCTAGACCATCTCAGCTAGGAACTTTGAAGTTTTGGATGCAGAATTTTGAGGAAACTGCAACAGGCATTCTGAGAGGCTAGATCACCTGGGCTACTTGTTTTCATTGGTGTCCGATCTCAACCCCCCCCCCCCCAGAAAACACAGACTTCAAGGTAACATATATAACTGTATTAACACAAGTATGGAGTGTGCAGTATGCACGAGTCAGCTAAAGATGTTTTTTCTATATTTAAGCATGTAAAAGGCATCTGTTAACTTTATAAGTGTGTTTGGACTGTATAACAAACTGATATAAATCTCTGTCCATGCCACATGAAAGAATGGCATGTAATAATAAGTCATGAGAACTCTGTAGCCAACAAGATTTATCATGTCTCATCCAGTCTCAGAGCTGTTCCCATAGCAGAGGGATCAGCATATGCATTACCTTTCCTATAATCTTTCTTGGTTTCTTTCTTTATGTCTATAGCCAAGATTTTCAGGAGGTCTCCCCTGATCAAGTCTGGTCTTTATCAGTTTTGAAGAAATCTATAACTTTTTGTTTCCTATGAAAACAAGCAAAACTTCTCTCCCAACACAACATATTTTCTGACTTTCATTCTGAAGTTAAGGTATTCTTAAATTATATATGTTGGTTTAAGTTAGCAATTTCCACAATCTAGTGTCTCTCGGCAACTATTGTTTTTTGTTCATTAGCATTTAAAAAATTTAAAGTCAACAAAACACCATAGAGGCTCCAAACACCCTGAGTATTTTCCATTTTTATGTGTCTTTTTCCTTTTATATTACTTTACTCTCTCTTTCAGTCTATTATTTTTAGACTATTTTGTTGTAGAATATTTAACTATGTAAAGATGTGTTACATTTGTTTATGCTGCAGAATATTTAACTGTGTAAAGGTGTGTTAATTTGTTTTTGCTGCATTTGTTTTATTATACAAAGATGTGTTGCATTTGTTCACTTTGCCTGCCTAAGATACCTTATTTTGTCTAATAAAAAGCTAAATGGCCAATAGCTAGGAACGAGAGAGAGAGAGAGAGAGAGAGAGAGAGAGAGAGAGAGAGAGAAAGGGGGGAGGCGGGGCTGTCAGGCAAAGAGAATAAGTGGGAGAAATCTAGGTGGAGGAAGGAGAAGAGAAGAATGGAGAAAGAGAGAAACACACCCAGGGCCAGAAGCTAGGCAGCTGCCAGACAGACATAAGAGCAGGAAAATAAGACACACAGAAAGAAAGGTCAAAAGCCCCCAGGTAAAACATAGATCAAAAGAAACAGGATAGTTTAAGTTATAAGAGCTAGCAAGAAATAAGAGCTAAGATAAGGCCAAACATTCACAACTAATAAGAAGTCTCTTTATCTTGATTTGGGATCTGGTTGGTCACCCAAAAGAAAGCCTGCTACACTATTTTTCTCTGTCTGTCTGTCTGTACCCCTTTTCTTCAGCATCTAAGCACTTTTTCTTTCTTTCTTTTTTTTTTTTTTTTTTTTTTTTTTTTGGTTTTTGGTTTTTTGAGACAGGGTTTCCCTGTGTAGCTTTGTGCCTCTCCTGGAACTCACTTGGTAGCCCAGGCTGGCCTCGAACTCACAGCGATCTGCCTGCCTCAGTGCTGGGATTACAGGCGTGCACCACCACCACCTGGCCTAAGCACATTTTAAAGTATACTGTGTCTGTTCAGAAGTATTCTCAGTCTAGACATGACTTTTTGCTCATCTACAGCCTTCTCTGACTTAGTTAGCTAAACTTTAAACTGCTAAGCTGTGGCCAGGCCCTCCGATGCATTGCTTCACTTAGCACATGACTTCAGGTCAGTGAGGGCAAAGCTCATGCCTACGGCCCCATCTGTCTGCCCCAGCTCCTGTAGGCACTTGTACCTAGTCTCCTGCCACCAAGTACCACACCACCTGCTGCTCATAAACCCCATTCAAGTGCTTGTAGCAGGGCTTCTGAAGGCCTCAAGCACCAAGCCTACTTGAAACATTTTTTTCTTCAGTTTTCTCAGGCCCATGTGGGTTTACATGCTATAAGTTGGGCACCAAACGTAGTAAGCTTTCTTGTTGGACTGTCTTTGAACTGCCGTCCTGCAAATAATGACCTGGAGACATTAATTATGAAAGCTTGGCCTTAGCCTAGTTTTTTTCCAACTTAATTTCTTACAACTTAATTAACCCATATTTTTTTTAATCTACATCCTGCCTCGTGGCTTGGTTACCTCTTCTTTGTACGGCACATTCGGCTTGCTCTGAGTCTGCTGGCAAAAATCACCTGCCCAGATCCCTCCTCCCAGCCCTCTCTCTCCAGAAGGCCCGCCTATCCTCTCCTGCTCATCTATTGGCCATTTAGCTCTTTATTAAACCAGTCAGAAGGCGCTGTAGGCAGAGGCACATCTTTAAGTATAAACATATTCTTCAATGTGTCTATGAGTGTGTCTGTGTGTGGGTCTATGCGTCTAAGTGCAGGAGTGGGCAGAGGCCAGAAGGTGTTGGATGCCCTGGAGCTGGAGTTCCAGGTGGTTGTGAGCCGCCACTGCGGGTCCTCTGCAAGAGCAGCAAGTGCTCTCAGCTGCTAAGCTATCTCTCCAGCCCTGACATAATTGTGATGGTGAGAGACCACCAGCTTCAGAGTCAGAACCAAAGTGTGCTTAACCAGTGGCGTGGGTGACCTGAATGCACCTGCTGCTACACCTCTGCTTCCCTCCATAGTGGCCGAGGTCCTATCCGAGTGCCGCCTGCTCGCCTACATATCCCAGGTGCCCACGCAGATGTCCTTCCTTTTCCGTCTCATCAATATCATCCATGTACAGACACTAACCCAGGTGAGACGGCTCAGCCAATGAGCAGACAGGGAGGGCAGATTGGAGAGCATCTCTCTTGTGCGTGCCCCTTCGTGGGAGCCCGTTTTCGGATTCCTCGTGGCTTTACCCAGCAGGTCCGCATAGAGCCACGGGCCTGAGTGCAGGGGTCTGAGATGGTCTGCACTTGGCTGTGCTGGGGGAGGAGGTCTTTTGCTCCACCCCTTGGCATCTCTATAAATACCCTGGGGCAGAGACAGTCGGGGCCCATTGGAAAAGGTTCCAGGCCCTCTCGAGGCTATCCTTTATTTTCTGTTTATCTCCGCACTCTAAATCCTTCTATCTAATATTTCCTGCTGCTCACACTCAAGAAAACTCTGGGGAGCTGTGGGGTTGGTGGGTAAGCGCCCCACACCTCCCTAGAAATGTAGTTCTTCTAGGGCATTGCCCAGTGCCCCAGTTTACAGGAGAACTAAGACCAGATTTCAAGTCTCCTGGGGTCACAGAGTCAGTTGGGGCACAAATGATATTGACATTGCATTCTTCTGACTCCAAGCCAGTGTTCTTCCCCATATACCCTACCCCTACCTTCTGGCTACACTGGCTGTGGAATTGGACCTGAGGTTGCCCCAGCTCCTTCTCTATCTGACAGTCTTCTCTTCCCCCAGCCTCACACCCACTTTTCTAAGATGAGAGTCATCTAGGACGTCAGAGCAGTGGTTCTTTTGTTACTGTCTGCCAAACATATTTTGAGGCTACGCCTGGGGCTAGGGATGCTTGGTGAACAAGGTGAACTGAAACTGATTCTTTCTGAAGCTCACATCCAAGTGGAGCATTAAAAAATTCTGAAGTGAAATCAGTGCACCTAGCCTATGCACCCAGCCCGGTAGGGTATGGAAGCTTCTAGAAGTCATACCTGAACCGAGATGTAGACAAGGACCAATGCTAATATTAGTGTGGACGGTGGTAGTTGGGTATAGAGCAGGAAGGTGCCCCTGGATTGTGCCAGCCCCCTGTGTAGGCCTAAGATACCCTCATCCCTGCCCAGTGGCAACCTGAGGTTGCTGACATGCACCCAGCCCTGCTGCCTTTGGTCTTGCAGGAGAATGTCAGCTGCCTCAACACCAGCCTGGTGATCCTGATGCTGGCCCGGCGGAAAGAGCGGCTGCCCCTGTACCTGCGGCTACTCCAGCGAATGGAGCACAGCAAGAAATACCCTGGCTTCCTGCTCAACAACTTCCACAACCTGCTGCGCTTTTGGCAGCAGCATTACCTGCACAAGGACAAGGACAGCACTTGCCTGGAGAACGTGAGTGTCCCATCCCTGAGTGGGTGGGAGGACAGTGGATGGGAACCCAAGGCCACTCAGGTTGCCCCTCTGTGGACAGGCTGCTCACTGCTGGCCTGCCAAGTCCCTCCTAGGTGACACCAGACTTGGCCCAAGTCACTCCCCACCCCCCTCTCTTCACCCAGAGCTCCTGCATCAGCTTCTCATACTGGAAGGAGACAGTGTCCATCTTGTTGAACCCAGACCGCCAGTCACCTTCTGCCCTGGTCAGCTACATTGAGGAGCCCTACATGGACATAGACAGAGACTTCACTGAGGAGTGACCTTGAGCCAGGCTTCAAGAAGCTGCTGGGCCAGGGCAAGTGTGGGTGAGCATGAGTGCACATGCCCCGCACTCTGCCCGTCCCCATCCCTCTCTTCCTCCCCACTGCTCTGCTGCCCCAGGTCTTCAGGTACAGGCTCAGTGGAAGGACACCCTAGAAGCTCTCGTCTCCTGGGTCTGAGGGCCTGGGTCATTGGGGAGCCTGTTTCCTCACTGCCCCAGGGCAAGGACAATGGCACCATGCCCACCCTTCCCTCGCAATCCTGGAGCCCTGGCCTGCCAGAGAAAGGGAACATGGAAAACTATCTCTGTCTGAGCTTCTCCCATCAGCCCCTTGATGGAGAGGAAGATGCAGACCCCTGTGAGCCAAGCCTCCCTGGCCTCAGGGCCCAGGCAGAGGCTCCTGAGCCCTGGGCAGGGGTGGGTACCGGAGAATGCTGCCTTCCTTCCCCCAGGTCTGCCCACTCTCCTCCTCCCCCACCTCCCTTGTCTTCCTTTAACTCCTCTGGTTCTTTGCTCATTGGCCACTGTGTTCATCCCAAAGGTTCCCAGAAGTGGGGGCCTTTTCTCTCCATCCCATGGGGCATGGAGTGCCTGTGCCTGCCTGAGCCCAGACACAGGAGCCTGGCTGAGAGCTTCTCCTGTGTTGCCAATTTATTAACAGCAAATAAACCAATTAAATGGAGACTATTAAAGAACTTTATTTTAAAGACTGATGTGGACCTGACTTTGTCCATGAGGTTGTTCCCAGTTCCCCTGACCCCATGAACTAAGGACGGTGGTGGTTGTGAAGACATGGTGTTTAGTCAGGGCTCCAGGGAACAGGGAGTGGCCACAGACAGACGACAGCAGACCGGCAGTGGGTAACCTCTTCAGAGCCTGGGGTGTCACTCCTTGTGCTGAGAGATGAGAAAGAGACTGAGCTACACCGTGTCTGCCCAACTTCAGCACACCCAGCACAGAGGCCTCCTCACCTTGGGGCCCAGGGCATCCCTGGTCCTGGCCCGCAGCTTGTTAGCCTGGGTCTCGGCCATGTCTGCGCGCTCCTCAGCATCGTCCAGCTCGTGCTGGGCCTTGCGGTACTTAGCCAGGTTGCTGCTGGCCTGCTGCTCCTAGAGGCATAGACAGGGCCTTGGTTCCCATGGGTAACAAATGGCTACCCTGCTCCCAGCCCAGAAAGCAGCTGGTTTCTCCTGGTCCTCCCTCTGCTCTTCCGTCACCAGCCTTCCCAGTACTCAGACCCAGAGTGGAGACTGTCCTTTAAGAGGTGCTCGTGTGTGCTTGCCCATAGGCCATCCCCAGGCCTGGACGGAGGAAGGGACAGTTCACTTCAGTCTCTTCTAAAGAGATAAGTGACCCATGCTCTAGCCCTTAAGTCCTTGAGTTGAGAGGACAGGGCAGTCACCCTTTACTGCAGCCTGCTACAGGTATCTCTGGATGCAAGGCCTGCAGTTGAAAGCAGCTCCCCACTGGCATCCTGAACGGTCCCAGCTGCCTGGCCCCCAGTGTGCTCACCGCCTCCTCAAACTGACGCTTGTAGCTCTTGACCTTGCTCTGCAGCTTGTCCACCAGGTCCTGCATGCGAGCCAGGTTCTTCCTGTCCTCCTCCGTCTGGGCCAGCAAAGGGATCTTAGGGTTTGCCTGGGCTAGGTTAGCTCCAGGGCCACCTCCTGGGATGGCCCCTATCCCCCACCTGGTATGCAAGCTCCTTGACCCGGCGTTCATGTTTGCGCACGCCCTTGAGGGCCTCAGCATGCTTCTTCTGCTCCGCATCAAGCTCCGCCTCCAGCTCCCGCACCTGTGGAGCAGTGGGAGGGTAGACCGTTAGCCGAGCCGCCCGAGCCTCAGCCCTACTGGGGAGGACCGGGAGGGCTGCACACACCTTGGCCTCCAGCTTCTGCACTTGCTTCTTCCCGCCCCGGAGGGCGGCCTGCTCGGCCTCCTCAAGGCGCGTCTGCAGCTCCCGCACTGTCTGTTCCAGTGTCTTCTTCATCCGTTCCAGATGTGCACTGGTGTCCTGCTCCTTTTTCAGCTCCTCGGCCATCATAGCTGCCTATGGGGGTAGGAAATAGCATGGTGGGGAAGGGCAAAGGCAGCCCTTTGGGCTCTGTACCCACTCATCCCAACCCTGGCTCAGCCTCACGTCAGTGATGGCCTTCTTGGCCTTCTCCTCAGCTTCCCGCCTCTCCTGCGCCGCCTCCTCCACCTCCCCACTCAGCTGGGCCAAGTCCACCTCCAGCTTCTTTTTCTGGTTCAGGAGGCCTGTGTTCTAAGGAGAGCAGAGACTCGGCTAGTCAGCAGGGCTCTGCTCACCCCCACCCCCATCCTAGAGGACATCTTTGGCCTGTCCCCACCTGTGAATGCAGGAGATTGAGACGCTCTGTGGCCTCCAGCAGCTCCTGCTCAGCCAGCCTCCGGCTGCGCTCACCCTGTTCCAGGGCAGCCCGCAGCTCTTCCAGCTCGGCAGCCAGCAGTGCAGCCCTGCGCTCCAGGGCCTGACCCTGTTCACGGAGCTCAGCGGCTAGCCGCTGCTCCTCATCCCGCCCCGCTTGTTCCTCCTTGAGCTGGGCCTGCAGCAGCCTAGTGGCGGCCTGAGCCTCCATGGCCTGGCGGGTGGCGTGGCCCAGCTGCAGCTCCAGGTCATTGAGGTCCCCCTCCATCTTCTTCTTGAGCCGCAGCGCTTCATTGCGGGCCCTAGTCTCTGCATCCAGGGAGGCCTGTAGGGACTCCACTGCTCGCTGGTGGTTGCGCCTGGTAGGGTGGCATGAAGCGTCTTGGCATACAGGCATGGAGTAGGTCGGGCATTCCCTGTGGCCCCATGCCCTAGGACCCATGGAGATGGAAGCCCATTGGGGAGCAAGTGAATTGTTTCCTTCTGTTTTAAAGCCCCTTGTGACTTTCTAAAAAGAAAACAGTAAGTTCATTCACTAGAGGCCAGGAGCACAGAGGCTGAACTCTGGCCCTGAGCATCCTTTATTTAGACTTGTGGAGGGGGGATACCCTACTCCTGTGGCAGGGGCAGACTAGCAGTTCCTGCCAATGTGCCACCATAGGCACAGCAAGACTGCTTTCCAGAGACCTCAGGTTGGTGCATTCCTCATCCTTCTCCGCCAGCTTCCGGTCCACTTCCGCCTTGACCTGGGACAACTCCAACTGGATCCGCAGGGTCTTCGTTTCTTCCAGCTCCAGTGCTCCCTGGGGATGTGGATCAGGCAGTGTTGGGTGAGGGGACTGGGCAGCTATCTGGGGACCAATGAGGCCAGGGAGCCGTGGACCAGAGTCCACCCACCCGTGTGGCCAGCCCTGACCTCAGCCTCCTCCAGTGCAGCTTGCAGCTCGCTCTTCTCCCCTTCCAGCGCCTTCTTGGCTTTCTCCAGTTCCTGGATGCTCTTCCCGCTGAGACTGACCTGGTCTGTGAGGTCACTGATCTCCTCTGCAGGGTGAACAGAGCACAGAGGGGGGACTCACCCTCACATCTGCCCTGCCCCAGGTTACTTTCCTCACCCCAATTCCAAGGGGACCCTAAAGTGCTCTGGACCTCAGGTCCTACCCTGCAGATTCTTGTTCTCACGCTTGAGTGTCTCCAGGGCCTCAAGCGCCTCCTCGTGGCTGTGCCGCAGCCGAAACAGCTCGGTGCCCAGACCTCGGGCCTCCCTCTGTGCTGCCTCAAGTTCCCGCTGCATCTCCTCCTCCTGCCGCCTCCGCTCCTCCAGTGCCCGCTCCAAGTGCCGCTGCTTCTTATCCAGGGCAGCGGCGGCTGAGGTGGCCCGCTCCAGCTCCAAGGTCACATCCTCTGACTCTGTCTGCAGCCGCAGCTTGGCCTTCTCCAGGGAGGAGCATTTGGCATTTGCAGCCTCCACACCTTCTTCTGCCTCCTGCAGCCGCAGGGCCAGCTTCTTCCTGGACCAAACGCACCAGGCAGGGGGGACTAGGGAGCCTGGGTAAGGACCCCAGCGTCCCCACCACCACATACAGAGCATACAGGCCTGCATCCCTCACTGGCCACGGTCTAGACACCAGCCACTCACTTGGCCTCCTCCAGCTCCTCAGTCCTCTGGATGGCGTCTGCCTCATACTTGCTCCTCCACTGGGCCACCTCAGCATTGGCTTTGGACAGCAGCCGCTGCAGCTCAGCCTGGGCCTCTGACTCCTCCTCATGCTGCTCCCGGAGGAGGTCACAGTCGTGCCGCAGGGCCTGCACTGCGTGAGCCAGTGCGCCCTTGGCCTGCAGGGACACCAGTGACCTCTCAGCATCGACCCAGGCTCGCGGTCCCCAGGGCCCGCCTGTCCGCCCCACACTTGCCAGGCCAGCCCACCTTGCTCTCCTCCTCCAACTGCCGCCGAAGTTCCTCCAGACTCTGGGCTGCTGAGGTCTTCCCTCGGCTCAGCTGGCTGATCAGAGACTCTTTCTCTTCGAGCAGGCGGCCCAGCTCCCCTGCAGGTGACGGCCAGCCGGTTGAGGGGACCACCTCAACCCTACCTGGCGTAGCCCGGCTGACCCCAGGCCTCACCGTTCTCTGTCTGTAACCGCCCCCGCTGGGTGCTGGCCTCGGCCAGCTGCTGCTGCAACTCCTCCACCTTGATCTTGGCCTCGCTCAGCTGGTCCTCATAGGTCCTGCACAGCTTTTCAGCACTGGCCTGGAGCGTGGAGTCAGAGATCAAGACAAGTTTGTGCATTCAAGGGCAGGATCCCCGCGGGGGCTGCCAGTCAAGAGATGGGGGGCCTGGGATTGGGGCCTGGAACACTAGGTATGAGACTAGGGATCAAAAGGAGATTGAGTTCCAGGTTCAGGTTCTGAGTTCCTAATGTGGGCACAAACTTCGAGCCTCAGAACCCACACCAAGGTCAGTGAGTCAGGAATTAGGAACTAGATCTGGAATCTGCTGAACAGGTGTTAGGATAGGTTCAAGGGGGGTGTGTGTGGAGTGGGGGCGTCTTGAGTTGGGTGCTGGGGTTCAGGACAAGAACAGTGTAAAGGCAGACGTTAAGTCTGAATTCAGGTGTCCAGAGCTGAGGTCACACTTCTCCTGGGTAGGAGGACTCAGGTCTGGATGTGAATCGGAACAACCTGAGCCAGGGAAGGAAGTTGAGCAGTCGGGGTTAGAGGTCAGCACTGGTAGTGAGCTGGGGGTTAGATGTCAGGTTAAACAAGCCTTCAGGGGTCAGGAGGTCAATGCTGCTGTGGAGTATTGGCATCCAGTGGCCAGGGGTCAAAGAGTTGGGTGAGCTGTGCAGTCAAAGGAGGCAGACCTTGCCGCGGGCCAGAGTCTCCACGCTGGCCCCCAGATCGTCCACCTCCATGCGCAGCTCACTCTTCTCCTTTTCCAGTTTCTGCCGGATCCGCTGCAGGCTGTCCACCTGCTCGCTCAGCTCTGCCGCACCGTCTGCCTGCTTCCGGCGCAGGGCAGCCACGGTGGCCTCGTGTCTCAGGACCGCCTCCTCCAGCTCCCGCCGCAGCCGGCCCAGCTCAGCCTCCCGCTTGCGGCAGCCCTCCCGCTGCCCAGCCGAGGCTCCGCCAGCCTCCTCCAGCCTCTCACTGAGCTCCTCCAGCTCTCGGGCTGCCTCGGCTCGCTGCTTTTCCACACGGGCCCGTGCTGCTCGCTCAGCCTCCAGCTCCTCCTCCAGCTCCTCTGCCCGCGCCTGGGTAGACGGTACCAGCTGCATGAGCCTCTGACCCGGGCCCAGTCTCCCCAGCGCAGTGCCCACTGCCGCCGTGCACACCTGTAGCTCCTTGATCTTCTTCTGCAGCTGGACCCCCAGAAGCTGCTCATCTTCCACCCGCAGGTTCAGCTGACTCAGCTCTGAATCCTTCCTGCGAGTACATGGCGGGGTGAGCCGGCCCTGCCCCTAACTGCTACCCTCCGTGTCTGCCTCGGTCCCTGAAGCCCTAAGGAGCCTCAGTCGTCCACATCTGCGTCCACATCTGCTGTCCTCAGCCCTGGTCCAGAGAGGGCAGGACATGACACCTGCCCTGGTATTCTCCCCCACCACAACAGAGCTGAGAGAATTCAGAGGGGAAGGAGAGCCCGTCAGGTTCAAAGACCCTGCCCACCCCACACCTACTTCTTCAGCTTCTCCTCCAGCTGGTGCTTGTCCTGGGTGGTGTCTGTCACCGTCTCCTGCGTCAGCTTCAGGTCCCCTTCGAGTTTGCGCTTGGCACGTTCAGTGTCCATGCGCAGCTTCTTCTCTTGCTCCAGGGAACACTCCAGCTGTGGGGCAGTGCGGCTCAGCCTGGGGCAGGCGTCCCTGCGCCACCCCGACCGTCCCGACCGTCCCCCACGGTCCTCCAACTCACATCCTCTACTTGCTGCTCCAGCCGGATCTTGGCCTTGGCCAGCGCGCTCACACGGTCCTCCTCGGCCTGCAGGTCACCCAGCGCCTGCTGGTGAGCCTCTTGCAAGGCCTTCTTCTCCTTGGTTAGTCGGACCACGGATTCATCCAGTGCTGCCATCTCCTCCGTCAGGTTCTTCACCTGTGCCGAGGCCCCATTCACTGTGGGTCCATTCCTCCCCACCGGCTGCTCTGAGCAGTCACCCCTTCCAGCTGCAGGATGCAGGCAGGCCGCTACACAGAGCCTCACCATTCCCGCCCCAGGGTTTCAGATCTCCTCAGGCTATGCAGAGGATTCATGTAAAGGTGCATAGCCGAGCACGGTGCCTGGCCCTGAGTAAGAGACTCGTGGGTGGCAGCCATTTACAGTATCAACAGGTATTCAGTGAGTTGTGTTCTGGTCTTGGCTTTATCGTCAAGCCCCTGTGAGAACCAAACAGCCTTGCTTTCCTCTCCCTTCTGACAGAGTCGATACAGCATTGGCAACCACAGGCACCATGAGGTCTCTGTGACAGAGGGATTTGCAGTTCAGAGAAGTTGCCCCCTCCAGCAAGCTTGCAGTCCATGACACATGATAGTTGCTAGTATTTACTAAGCACCTACTGTGTGCCGGGCCCAGTAGTGTATGCCTAGCAAAGGCCAGTTACACACCAAATCCTCAGGCACCCTAATGAGATAAAGTGCTGGTACCCCAACTTGACAGGTGAGAACACTGAGGCTCACAGGAGGCAGTGACCTGCCTCAGGCTACACAGCGGGGGCCCAGCAGAGCCAGAAGAGGACTCTGCAGCGGCCTAACCCTAAACTGGTCCCCAGCTCAGGCCCACCCCACACCTTATTCTCGGTGGCTTGTTTCTCCTTCTCAGCCTTGGACAGTGTCAGCTCCAGGTCGTCAATGTCCTTCTTGAGTTCCGAGCACTCATCCTCCAGCCTGCGCCTGCGCGCGGCCAGGTCAGCATTCACTTCCTCCTCATCCTCCAGGCGCTCATTCAGCTCCTTCACCTTCGCCTCGAGCTGCACCTTGGACTTGATCAGCAAGTGGCAGCGCTCCTCTGCATCCGCTAGGTTGTCCTGCTCCTGAGGGGTGGGGTGGCGGAGCCAGATTAAAGGGGAGCCCAACCCTGAGAAAGGCCATTCGTCCTCACAAAAGCAACTCCAGTGAGGCAAATGTTGGCAATTCAGTTTGATAGATGAGGAATTGAAGCACCCACTGCTGGGCTCTGGAGACTATTGTAGGGGCCTCTCCAGGGCCCTGGACACAGGAACAGAAATGGCGCTATTAAGAATTAACATTAGCTGTAATGCAGGCATCCCACGAGGTGCATTTGCTTGTTCGGAGATGCCACCCTCTGAGGGCAGTGTGGGTGGGTGCAGGCCAGGCCCTGCCCACCATGGAGGGGCATGCCACCAAAGGCCATCCCAGGAGGAGACAGTGTTCTTTCACGTTTCCACACTGCCTGTTGCATAACCTCCCTACTAGAAGGGGAGTTTTATAACCATCATGGCTGTGTCTTCCCTGGGACCATCTCCAGCATCAGCCTGGGGCTGGCATCCAAGCGACGTTCAAAACCTATGCTGGGGAGTTTCCAGACTTTGACCTCTGCCCTCTAGGTAGGATCTGCTTCAGAAAACCCTGTGTCCCTGAACCAGAGAAGGGAGCAAGGGTCTATTTCAGGGGGTTGGGGATGGTGGAGCTGGGGCTCTCCTGCAGCTTTAGCGTTAGGACACATGGATGGTCAAGGCCTCCAGGCTTCATCTCCTGGTACTTCCAGGGTAGGAAGACAACGCAGAAGGTCAGAGTACCCAGACCCCTCCGGGGCTGCCCTGCCCACATCTGGTTCGAGGTTTTCATCAGAACCACCTGGATTCTCTTGCCCTTGTCTCACTCACTGCCTGCAGCTGCAGGGCCAGGTCGTTCTTCTCCTGAGTGACACTGACATGAGTCTCCTCCAGTTCCTGACGCTTGGCCTCCGCAGCAGCCAGTGCCGCGCGCAGCCCCCGCAGCTCTGCCCGAAGTGCCGCCAGCTCCTCCTCTGCCTGTGCCGAGCGCAGCAGTGGCTTCATCTTGAAGAAGAGCTTCATCCAGGACCAGTTCTTGACGGCATTGAAGGCCCGGATGTTCCACTGGATGGTAAACAGGGCATCCCTAGGGGAGGACAGCTCCTGTGAAGCTCTACCCGGTCAAGGTGCCCTGGCCTCTCTCTGTAGTCTTCCCAGCGGTCCTCCGGGGGAGTCTGGGGAGCAGCCACAGAGCCACCTCCAAGGCAAGGACCATAACCTCCAAATATCCAGGTGGCTTCTGCAGGTGTCTGGAGACAGCTAAGCTCCCAGACTGTTTGACTCCTCAGTTGTGCAGTACCCACCCGAGAGGGCTTGCCTCTACCTTAACCAAGCAAGCGATAAACAAGGCACAGTTCAAATCTGGGAAGTACTAAATGCTGTCACCCTCCCGGCCACACGCTGGATGCACTCTCAGCCCAATTCCTAAAACTATGGTATTTGTAGTGTGCCTGTGTGTGTGTGTGTGTGTACTTATGTACTGCAGCACACACATGGAGGTCAGTTCTCTCTTTCCACCATGTGGATGCTGGGAATTGAACTTGTCAGGCATGGCAGCAGGTACCTTTACCCACTGAGTACCTCTCTGGCTCTCATTCCAATACTAAGGTGTAAAAACAGGTGTGACGCAGAACCTCATCCCAACCAGCCATGCGGGACAACCTAGGCAGTGTGGCAGGAAGGAAGAGGCTTGTAGCCCTGGGGAGAGTGGTCACACCTACACTCCCGTCCCTTCCCACCCTTCCTTCCCATCCCTCATCCCATGGCTACCTTCCTCCTAGCATGCGCTGGTACTCCAGGCGCATGAGACGGCCCCGGCTCCGTGCCTGCAACAGCGTCAACACCTTAGCCAGGCGCTGGTCCCGGAGCTCTTCCAAGATGCCTAGAAGCCCAGCCTTGAAGAACACCTAAGGGCAAGGTGCAGCTGAGTGGGACCCCTGCCCAAAGTGAGCGAGTGCACCCAGGTTCAGCCTAACTCCAGGGCTCCCTAACCTTGGTGTGGCCAAACTGATACTGAGTGTGGTCAATGTCCAGGGAGCCCAGCAGCTTCTCTGTGGCCTTCCTGCTGTCCACAAAAGTGTCATCTGGAATGGCACTGGGGTTCAGGATGCGGTACCTAGGAGATCAGGAAGAAGTTGACATGGATAGAACAGGACACAGGCCATGAATGGGAAGCCAAGGAGCTGTAGCAAGAGAATTGTGACTGCCTGACCTCTCAGAGATGGCAGAGAGGGGAGGGTTTTGCCATACTGCGGGATACAGCACATTCTGTACCAACCTCAGCACAGGGGCCAGGTGTGTGGCGCACATCCAAAATCCCAGCACTTGGGAGGCAGAGGTGGGAAGATCCTTGAGGCCAGCCTGGGTACCTGGCCTGACCCTGTCTCAAAAATGAGCTTGATGGCTTAAGGGCATTTTAGTGCGTTTGTAAATGAATGTGGTTTTTATAAAGGGCATGTGCAATTTTATAGTTTCTTAAAGGCCAAAACAAAAACAAAACATAGATGTGGTATGCTATACCATATCACAAATTTAAGAAAAATTGGAGAGAATTCTATTTAAAAGGAGGAAGGATTCCTAGTATGTCCACTTACATGGACATACACACACACACACACACACACACACACACACACACACACACACACACACGTGTACAGGTGGGCTGTGGCCATTCTGTGAAGGACAAGTCCCAGAGACAGCCCAGACCCCTTCACTAGGGGGAACTCACTAAATAAGGTGTGTGGGTCATTGGACTACTGTATGTTTTCCAGACAATAAAAAAAAAATAGTGATGTACTGGGTGTGATGACACACGCCTGGACTCTCAGCATCAGGGTGCTGAGGCAGAAGGATTGAGATTGTTATTTAATTGTCTGTGTATGAGTGCTTTGCTTACATGTGTGTACTCATGGAGACCAGAGCAGGGTGCCAGAGCCCCTGGAGCTGTAGTCACACACAGCTGGTTGTGTGGTTTTAAGTTGCCGTGTGGTTGCTAGAAACTGAACCCAGGACCTCTGGAAGAGCAGCCAGTGCTCTTAACCACTGAGCCATCTCTCAAGCCCAGGTTTAGTTTTAAACTTTTGTGCACAGGTACACATACACATGCATATGGAGACCACATGACAGCCTCAGAGCTATCCTCATGGATGCAGGCCTTTGAGACTTTGAGATAGGGTCTCTGTGTTGCTCAGAAAATCTGCTATCCAGTAGCTCAGACCTAAAACCCGGAAGTCACCATAGGCTTATCCTTTCTTACTCTGTATCCAAGTAACTGGCAAGGCCTGCAGCCCCACCTCCGACATGCACCACAAGTTTGTTACTTCTCTCCTTACCCGCCTCCTGGGATGGAGCCTCCTCCTCAGAGACTAGAACTCTTTGTCCCTGGGGCTGTAACTTGCCCTTCCCACTCCCCCAGGCTCCACCTAATCTAAAAGCAGGAGAAGGGGGCTGAGGTCAGCGCTGAAGCAGCCAGCACCCACCGCTGCCTGAAGTCTGCATACAGCAGCCTGTTGGGGAAGCCTTGGCGACAGATCCGGATCCCCTCCAGGACCCCATTGCAGCGGAGCTGGTGTAGCACCAAGAAGGAATCCATGACTCCTGGATCGCGTTGGGAGTGAAAGGAGGAGGTTAGAAACCTAAGGCCAGGCCTTTAGGTCCCTACCCAGGCCTCTGAGACTGTGCAGACCCTGCCAGGTGAGAGCGTTTCCAGTTCCCCACATCCTGACCAGCCCAGGAACACCACCTGGAGTCTTGTTCTCGTTGGGGACGATGCAACGGACGAAGTGGGGCTGTGTGGCCCGTAGGTTGGTCATTAGCTTGTTGAGGTTCTCCTGGGAGAAGTGGGGAGAGCAGGGAGAAGGCATGGGAGGGGCAGAGAACCAGAATTGGATGCTGCAGTGGATAGGGACCAGTGGGGACTGTGCAGAGGGGCCCAAATACACCCACGCCTGTTCTTTTTCTCTTGCTCCTTATGCCACCCCATCCGCCACCAATGTCTCCACCCCCTCCCAGGGCGGACTCCCAGAGCCGCCCCTCCCCCGAGCCCTGCCCAGGCAGCATGGAGGTAGACAGCAGCACAGACTTGCTGTGATGTTCACGTAGAGAGGAGCTAAACATCACTGCAAGTCTTAACAGCTGCCCACCCAAGACACAGGGATGCGGCAGGAAGCAGAGGGCGCTGCAGGCTGCAGAGGGTCAGGGCTGCTGGGGCCCTGTCTGGACCTCACCTTGTGAAGCTGAGACACCGTCTGAAATGATGCTGCCTTCTTACGCTTCTCTTTCACCCCAGACTTGGGGGGCTCAGCTAGTAAAGATATGAGAACCGATCATGCCAGGGAATGTCACTCTGTGGACCCACAGGAATGACCAGAGTGTCCCTTGGTACTCACTGGAGCAAGAGCCTGCGTAGTTCTCATAGAGGGTGGCCAAGAGTCTGTTCTGTGACTTCTGGAAGATGGGGACCACTGTTTCATTGAGGGGGTCCTTGTTCTTCTCCAGCCAGCCCACGATGCTATAAGGTACCTACAGAGACAAGTGTTGACCCAAAGTTGTGACCCCAAGAAGGAAGAGAGGACAGTAGTTGAGTAGAGAGTTCCAGTGGGCACCTACCACGCCTGCATAGTGGACCACCTCGAAGTGAGCCTGATACTTGCGTTTCTTGTCTGGGCGAGGCTGCTGGAAGTTAGGTGACTTCCCAGAGTGATTGTCATAGAGCTTGGCCCTGAAGCTTGCATCTGAAGCCTTGGGGAACATGCACTCCTCCTCCAGGATGGACAGAATGCCCAGAGGCTGGGGACAAGGAGCAAGATGAAGGGCCAGACCATGCTGGCTGGGCTCCTAGACTCTCATGCTCCAGACTAGCTCCCTCCAGCAGCTGTTTCAGATCCATAACCAAGCCGTCTGCAGCAGGGCCAGGGACGAGCCCCATCCCAAGGAGCCCGCCTTCTAGGAGAGAAGGGTTTGTGGCTTGACTTTCAGTCCCCTTCTTCACCTAAGTGTGCAGACCAGACTGGCATCTCTGTGTTCTATTAACTGACATCCATGGCTCACACTAGGTTTTGTTTGTGGTTTGGTTTTTAAGGCCAACTAACTCTACAATTTGGTCTTCACACTCAATAAAAATAGGGATCTTGCATTTTACTAAACCTATGTTTTTAAAAATAAGCACTTGCTTATTTGTGTGTATGTATATGTGCATGCCTGCATGAGTTTATGTTTATGTGCCCACGGAGGCCAGAGGGAACTGGATCTCTTGGGACTGGAGTTACATGCAGCTATGAGTTGCCTTATGTGGATGGTGGTGGGAACTGACCAGATCTTCTGCAAGAGAAGCAAGGGCTGTTTGTTTGTTTGTTTGTTGACACAGGGTTTCTCTGTGCAGCTTTGGTGCCTGTCCTGGATCTCGCTCTGTAGACCAGGCTGGCCTTGAACTCACAGAGATCTGCCTGCCTCTGCCTCCCAAGTGCTGGGATTAAAGGTGCCACCAATGAAGGCCCACACCTTCATTTCTTAACCAAATAGGAAAATGATTTCACTTCAATACTTATTTAATAGACAAAAAAAAAAAAAAAAAAGACCAACCACCTAAATACCGGCAGCCAGAAACTATCTGAGGCACCTGCATGGCCTATTCTGGTTTCTTCATAGCAGTGGAAATGAATGTTCAGAGGAAAAACACTGTACACTGGGATCGTGTCCATAAAGAACATACGTGCTGAGCTGAGCTGGCAGGATGGTTCAGTGGGTAAAGACTCATGTCACTAAGCCTGATAACCTGAGTTTGATCCCCAGGACCCGTGTGGTGAAAGAGAAAAATGACTCCTGAGTGGTGGGTCCTCTGACTGCCCTCCCACACATACACGCCATGGCAGGAGCTTACCAACACAAAAACAGAAGCAAAGAAATACATGTAATGATGGAAAAGGACCACACATGCCCTGGGCAAAGCGTCTGGAGTGAACACGCTCAAGGCTATGGAACAGGCTGTGGAAGGCTCAAAGGGAATTTTCCCCCTTTGTTTCCAATGTTGCCAATTCATTTTTCCATTCTTTGAGCAGTGGGGAAACATATACAATGTATTCCAATCCAATAAACATAGGAGACTCTGCTCAGGTCCGTTCTGCACCGGAACTGGTGGATGGCAGGGCTGCCCACAACAATGGATGTATACCATCCCTACATCACTTATGACACTATTCACCTATACCCCCATGTTCCTATTTACACCTATGTGCACAGCCATGTAACCCTAGGCACATTCATGCACACATACACACAATCCAATCACAACCACACACTGATACACAGCTGACATGCACACAGGCACTCGGGCAGGCTCCCCACCCGAGGCCTGACCTTCTCGATGAGGTCGATGCAAGGCTGCAGGTCCAGGCCGAAGTCGATGAAGACCCAGTCGATGCCCTCCCGCTTGTACTCCTCCTGCTCCAGCACGAACATGTGCTGGTTGAAAAACTGCTGCAGCTTCTCGTTGGTGAAGTTGATGCACAGCTGCTCGAAGCTGTTGAACTACCAGGGGCGGTGCCACAGTCAGCAGGCTCCTTGTGGATGGGCACGGGGCCCATGGGGAAGCAGGGATGCGGTCCCCCATACCCATCAGCCTCTACCTCAGAGCAATGCCTGTGGCTGAGAGCTGTTCTCACCTCGAAGATCTCAAAGCCAGCGATGTCCAGGACCCCAATAAAGAACTGTCGGGGCAGCTTTGTGTCCAGGGTCTGATTGATCCGAGACACCAGCCACCGGAACAGCCGGTCATAGGTAGCCTTGGCCAGGGCTCCCACAGCAAATACCACCTGTGGATGCAGGAGGGTAGGATTGGCACCTGACAAGCAAGGGATCCCGCCTCAGCTGTCCCTGAGTGAGCCTTAGTCTATAGGCATCTCACCTGCTCCACACTCTGGCCCTTGGTCACATACTCATTCCCCACACGAACCCGGGGGTGCAGAAGACCTTTGAGGAGGTCTCCACTGCTGACCCCCATCAGGTAGGCAGCCTTGTCAGCACCTGGCAGGGAACATGGCTTAGATAAGGGAAGGGAAGTCAACAATTTTGGGGTGGGGGTCTGTTGTCACGTGTGGGGTTAGAAGAGGAAGATTGGGAGGAATCAGGGCCTGCATGTCGTCACCCTCAGGAGGGTCTAGAGTTCAGACAGGAACAGAGAACACTGAGGTCAAAGGTTATGGACAAGGCTTGACGATCATGTACAGGACAAGGTGTCCGGGGTAAAGGCCAGGGATTAGAGGTCCTCACTCTCAGTGCCGTCTGCCTCAGCCTGTTCCTCTCTCTGCTTCTGTTTGAACTTCATGTTGCCAAAGTGCAGGAGGGCACCCACGATCTTGTAGCAGGCACACTTCTCATCCACACTGAAACCCAGGATATCCATCGCGTGCTGAGGTGGGACAAACAAATCGGGTTCAGAGAAGTATGGGTCCTTGAGAGTCTGGCCAAGCACCGCCACACCAGTCATATCTCCTGGTATCTACCCAGGACAGAGGTTCACACACACACACACACACCATGGGAACCCAGCTTGGCTCCACCTCCACCCCCCACCCCCCACTGAGCATACATCAGTGGCGATAAGCTCTTCCCCATCATCCATGTTGTCCACGGTGGTGACCCCCTGGCTGCAGAAGTGGTAGTCATAGGGGTTCATAGACAGAAGCAGCATGTCTGTGGACAAGATGCCCCAAAGGTGAGTCAGGCCAAGTAGTCTCAGGCTGCCTTCCCTCTCCATCCCATCTGGAGACCTGAGGAGTCCCTGTCAGCAAGTCTAGATTCCCTCCTAGGACTTCTCTGGAACCTGAGCTGCTGATCCTTAGTGTCCACACACATGACTTTTGGATTATTTTATCATTTATTTTTATTTACTTAGTCTTATGAGATAGGTTCTATGTAGCCCAAGCTGTCCATAAACTTAAGATCCTCCCATCTCAGCTTCTGAGTACAGGAATTACAGGCCTGGCTGCTTCTTTTTCATAGAGTTGGGGTTTTTTTGTTGTTTGTTTGTTGTATGTGTGTGTATGTGTGTAGTAGGGGGTACGGGGAGACTGGGGATGGAATGTAGGACTGTATCTTCTGGACAAGTGCTTTCTACCACTGAGTTGTACTCAGCTCTTTTAAATTTTTATTTTATTTATTTACATATTTATTTTGTTTTGTTGAGACAAGGTCTCTCTACATATCCCTGGCTGGACTAGAAGTTACTCTACAGACGAGGCTAGCTTCAAACTTAAAGAGGTTCATCTACCTCTGCTTCCTGAGTGCTGGGATTAAAGCTGGGCATCACCAAGCCCAGCCCCTTTTCATTTTTAAAATTCATGTGCGTGTCCGGCATGTGTTCTTTACGGTTCTCTGGAGAATGAACCCCAGGCCATGAGTCTCATCCTTTGACCTCTGTTCACAGTCAGCCCTCTAGCCCAGCTCTTGAGGTGGCACCGGGACAAAGGGAGGACCAGGCTTTGCCTTCAAAGGGTTGGAAAAGCCAAAGTGGATATAGATTACCGCTGGATTCCCTTGGTCCTGGGTGGGGGTTCTAGTCTCAGCATGGCAGGAGCAGCTGCTGCCATCTTGGCAGGACAATGGCGTTAAGAGGCCTGTTGCCTACCGCAGGAACACCCACACCCTTATCCACAGTCCCCCACCACACACACTACCACCACCACCACCACCACCACCACCCCTCAGTAACAACTACCACCAAAGTAACTTTTCCAAAGAGGGCTCAGCGGTAATAAGAAGCAGCAGGAATAAGTGGGGAAGGGTACAGGCAGGCTGTGAGTCTCCAGGAGAGTGGAGGTATCCCACACCTCTGCATTGAGGGTGAACAGCCATCCCAGGGCCTGGCCTGATGGGGGCCAGGCAGTCTCTTTGGGTTTTGATTCCCCGTCCTGGCCCTCACCCTGCAGCTCTGGCTTCTTCCCCGAGAGGATCTGGTAGTAGACATGGTAACCACGCTCACCGGGCAGCTGGAAGATCACTCGAGACTTTTCCAAGAGATCTGCAGAAAAGGGAGTGCTGGCCTGCTGGCTCCTTACCTCCCCAGAGCAAAGACACCAGGGCCGTACAGGGCTGGGAGGCAGCAGCCACAGGGGCAGGGGATGTGTGGAGGTGCCTGTGTCTGTGCCTGGGTCAACACACAGTGTCGGTGTCACTGTATAGGACTTGGGTCTGCCTCTGTGGGAGTTTCTGGCGTTTCCTTCCATCAACCTTATATGTTGAGGCAGAAGTCTCTCAATTGAACCCAGAGCTCATCAATGAAGCCCTTACTCTCCAGCTTCTCTAAGACTTCCCCCTGCCTCTGCCTCCCAAGGGCTGGGATTACAAGTGGCTACCACACCCACTCAGCATGTACATGGGTGCTGGGGATCTGAACTCTGGTCCTTGTACTTGCATAGTAAGTACTTAACTCTTGAGGCTTCTCCAGCTCCCTAGAGAAGGTTTTGAAACAGGGACAGGATACCATCCGCTTTGGACCACAGCCTGACTAGCAGACAGAGCGGAAGAGGAGGGACCAGGAGGCCAAAAGGATGGACGAGAAGGACTCAAGTGGGAACTGGCTGGGGATGGAGAGAAATGGCCAGAGCAGACGGAAGCCAAAGGATTTGTTCCGGTCAGCCTCTGCCCCTCCTCCCGCGGTGCCGGGCCCTCCGGGACTCACAGCTGTCAATGTCTGCAGAGGCCAGCTTCCCAGAGGGCCCGAAGTGGATGCGGATGAACTTGCCCTACAGCAGAAGGACCAGACCATCCTCAGTCCTGTTGTTTCCCACCACCAGGGCCCCCTGGCTACCGACCCTTCTCCACCCCCAGCCACACAGTCCCCCCGCCCCCGCGCCTGCGCCCACTCACAAAGCGGGAAGAGTTGTCATTTCGCAGGGTCTTGGCGTTGCCAAAAGCCTCCATGGCAGGGTTGGCCTCGATGATTTGATCCTCAAGGGTACCCTGGTGGCAGAGGAAGGTGGGGTCAGGGCCGCCCAGGGAATCTCCGGTTGTAAGGAGAGGTGGGCATCCCCAGGACCCCATAAATGTTATCTGCCCCACGGCTGGCCCTATACTTACCCCAGTCTTTGTGGCCAGAAATTGCTGGAAGGGGAAGGACAATGTCAGAGGGTGCGAGGTCTCTCCAGAAGGGGTGGGGCATCGGGACAGTCGTCAGTGGGCTAGTGTTGTTAGTCACCCAGATATTTAGTAATGGTAAACGTCACATTCTACCCTCCCCTGCTCTGTACACCTAGCTTTCCTGGGGCCGTTAACTGAGAAGTGCTAGGTAAGGAAACACGCTTAGTCTTAAGGGTTTGAGACAGGGCGGCGCTTGGGGCTCCTGTGTACTAAGGTCCAACCTGTCTCTCAATTCTCAGGAATCTCTTCATTGTCCATATCCACACAAAGGCCTGACTAGAGTCTTCTCTCCCTTAGAGGCCCGTCAAAGGCCCTCCTCCTCTGAGAAGACATCCCTGATCTCTGAGGCAGCAGAGACAACTTCCAACTCCGAACCTTCCTGCCTCAACCTCCCTGGCAGCCCTTTACGTGTGTCCTGTACTATGTTGTGTGTGTCTGGGTGTCTTCAGTGCTGTGTACAGACTAATAGTCACAGGGGCCCTGGCAGCTGCAAATGATCAGCTCTGTCAGAGCAAGGAGCTGATTTGCTCAAGGCCGCACAGTAAGCCTATGTCCCGGGGGTCACCTCAAGCATCCTGCCTCCTGTGAGCCCTTCTGTGTCTCACCCAGAGGCCACACTCCCTCATCCCTCCTCACTCTATTCTTCCTCCATTTTCATGTCCCCTCCCTTCTTCTACCCTAATGCCAAGAGCCCGAGAAGAAAGAGAGGAACGGGTTCTAGGATAGTAGACATGTCACCAGGGACTTTGTGGTCACTCACTCACTTATTGACCTCCAGGGAGCCCCAGACACATTGCTGGGAAGAAGGAGGACAGACACCTGCCCTCCCTGTCCAGCTCCCACCCACCACTTTTGTTCAGGACTTTCTCCATAGTTTAGCTACATCTGAGCTCAAGGGGAGGCGTCAGTACAGGCTTTAAGTCACCAAACCCCGTGGGTGGCTTCTGTCCTCTCTCTGAGCTGTCCTCTGCCCTGACTCCAGGATCAGAGCCCCTCCCTATGCAGGTACTCCCCTGCCCCAGACCTTCCAGCTGTGTTCCTGTCAGCTTTGCCTGTTATGGGGGGGTCACCCCACTTCTCTGCAGTCCTCAAAGGTCTTTGGGGGTTTGGAAAAACATGGCAGGAAAGGAAGGGGAGAAAGAATATCAAAAAAATCAACAACAAAAACAAAACCACAATGGCTGCAACCAAAATCCAAACCAAAATCCAAAAACCAAACCAAAATCCAAAAACCAACCAAAATCCAAAAACCAACCAAAATCCTAAAACCAACCAAAATCCAAAAACCAAGACAATTAAATGAGGAAAGGGATAAGTGGGGGGGGGGGGGGAGGGACAGAAAAAAAAAAGAAAAAGAAAATACAGCAAGAAGAAAAAAAAATAAGAACAAAAAAAAAAAAAAAAAAGCCGCCCCAGAATAAAGCAAGGCTCAACAGGACTGGGAGTGGGGCTTGTACAGAGAAAACCTGGGTCCAGAAAGAAAAGACAGTGCACGTCCGTGTCAGTGTGTGTGTGTGTGGGGGGGGGGTGTGTCTGTAGAAGCCACAGAGCTCTCAACAGCTGGCCTGCATGCCAGAGATAGGATAGTTCACTTAAAAACAACAAAAGCCCCATGCCTCCACTGTTTTAAGAAATTTCAAGCCAGGCAGTGGTGGTGCACACCTTTAGTCCCAGCACTTGGGAGGCAGAGGCAGGAGGATCTTTGTGAGTTTGAGGCCAGCCTGGACTGCTACACAGAGAAACTCTGTCTTGAAAAAACAAAAAAAAACAAAAAAACAAAAAGAGAGAGAGAGAGAGAGAGAGAGAGAGAGAGAGAGAGAGAGAAAAGAAAGAAAGAAATTTCAAAACATCTTAAAACCACAGGCCATGCTACCTCCAGAGCCCACAGCTCTGGGTAGTCAGCATCTGTGGATAAGCCCGCTTCTCTCCTTGGCAGCAGGTGACAGTGTCTTCAATATGCATATGGTCCAAGAAAACAATCACTTCCAGGTAAAAGCAGCCTACCTGGTAAACTCTTCAATATCGTGAAGGTCACATGGAAAAGTCACACACACACACAAAACATCTGGGAGCAGTGATGTGGCTCCCATCTGTGTAGCCGAGGCCTGGCTCAGGCCTAACATCGTGAAGGAGGTGGCCACAGGTTTTCTGGTCAAGCCTTGCTCAAGCCAGAGTCTCTCACCAAGGTAGGAGGCTCAGGCAGGGCGGGGGGTTCTGGGAGGTTGCAATTTTAAAAAGAAAAAAAAAGAAAGAAAGAAAAGAAAACCAGCGAGGAGCAGTGGGGATTGGTGCCCAAGTGGGCAAGTCTTACTGCCTTCTTGCCCGGCCCGTCTCCCAGGGCAGCGACGATGGCAAAGTACTGAATGACCCGCTTGGTGTTAACCGTCTTACCGGCCCCCGACTCTCCGCTTGGATAACACAAACATGAGTCACTGACGCCATTGGTCTAACCCCCCAGATCCCAAACCCCAGCCCTCCTCTCCCATCTCTGTTCCCAACACAGTGTTCCCAGACTCAAACTCCCAGGTACAGACCACTCTGGGAGATGGTGGTGTCGTCAATGGACCACTGCCTCCTGAGCACTAACTTAACTCCTGGTGCCAATCCAGGTACCCCGCCTCCATCAGAAGACCCCATAGAGTGGACCATGATCATTTTATGGATATGGAAAGGAACCTCAGAAATTCTGGAGCTGCCTCTGCCCTGTGCAAGGTTCACATCCCAACACACTGCTGGTAATTTTGTGAGGCAGGTTAGTGTTCTGTTCTTACTGGTGAGGTTCGGGGGCCCAAAGGCACACAGCAAGAAATGGAAATGTGAGTCCCTGAATCCAGCTCTGTCTAGTTTCAGAGTGATGTAACTAGCAGACTAAAGGTTTTATGTGTGTGTGTTCATGTGCATGTGTGTGTATGTGTGTTTGCCCGATGGGATAGGAACCTGATTCATCAGAAACAGACCACTTGCCCATGAAGTCAAAGGAAGGGTGAGGGCTGAGGAGGAGATGAGAAGATTCTGGAAAGAGGAACTAGATAGCACCTCCAGAGAAGCCAGGTGGGAGATTCTGGCACTGGGAAGAGACAGCAAGGGGCTTGGGGCCACTCCCCTGTTTGGATACCTGCTTTCTACCTCCCACCCATAAATGGAGAGGGGAGGACATTGGCTCCAGGAGGTAAAGGCCTGCCCTAAGAACTTGGAATCTAACCCTGAGAAATAGATTTGATTCACCACCACCACCGCCACCACCTCCTCCTCTTCCTCCTCCTCCTCCTCCTGCTTCTCCTCCTTCACCACCACCACCAAATGGCTAGTACTTGCCACCCCATGCCCAGAGCCCCACTCACGTGATCAGCATAGATTGGTTCTCTCGGTCTAGAGGAAGGGGGAGAGAGTGTGGGTGTCAGCCAGGGTGAGGGACTAACCATAGGTGGATCTCTTGGGTCATCTATGGCACAGAGACAGTTGCCACCACCCCAAGTCCCAGTGGGAAAGACCAAGTAGGACTTCCAGACTCAAGAGGCAGAACAGCTAGGGAGTGCCGAAGGGAAGGGAGTCCTAACCAGAGGCCACGCTGAGCTCGAGGGGTGGAGGGAGAGGCTCTTACTGCGGAGCATGTCGTTGTAGGCATTGTCTGCCACCGCATATATATGAGGCGGGGCCTCTGAGCGCCGCTTGCCCTTGTAGGCAGCCACCACAGAGGCTGTGTAGACCGGGAGCCATTTGTACGGGTTAATGGTGACACAGAAGAGGCCCGAGTATGTCTGAGGAGAAGGAGTTCACAGACGGAGTTTTAGGGGGAGGGAAGGGAGATGTCCAAGTTTCCATTCCCCCGGCTCATCATAACCCCTGCTATATTCAAGAATCCTCCTGATACGCCATGCACAGCCCTTCCTCCTGTTCCAGCTCGAGCCCCATGTAATGACTGACGTCCCATTGTCCTTTGCTGAACCTTCAGTGGTGCCAAGTAGGCAGCTACATCTCAGGCCCCACCCACAGCCTTGGCCCTGACTCCAAGACCCTAGACATCACCAAGTCATTGCGCTAGGCTGCTCTCGTTCACCCACGGTTGTCCCTCTAGCCCTCCCCTCTGCCACTTACACAGTTCTGCTCCTTCAGCCCCAGAGCCCCCTTCCAGCCCCGTTCTAGTCCAGTTCACCAGACCCCATTCCTTCTGAGCCCTGGTCCTTCCCTTAGCCCCGCCCCACTAGTGGCCCCACCCCATCAGTGGCCCCGCCCACAGCTGCCCAGGCCTCACGTAGATCATCCAGCGAGCATATCTCTGGCGCAGGTTATGCAGCACTGCGGCCTCGTTGAGGTGTGTCATCATGGCCATGTCCTCCAGTAAGTCGAAGCGGGGTGGGTTCATGGGTTGCATCTCCGTTTCACGCACTGTCAGCACCTTCCAAGGAGATGTGTCATACACTAGACAAGGTATGGCTAGAGATGCGCCAACTGACCTTTCTCTCTCCTACCCGCACACTCCCATGCCCCAACCCGCTTCATTCACTCTGAGGATCCAGCTGGTCAGGAGATGCACCCTGGATTAGGCGGGCTAATCTCAAAGGAGGGTGTGCTCAACCTTCTGGTCTTTGGTCTCCACGGTGACTTTGCCTCCAGCAGCTTCAGTCTTGACCTCGGCCTCAACATAGGCATCCTGTTCATCAGGCACCCAGACCCGTTTCTTGCCTGGGTTGCAAAAAGATCGGACTTTGAGAGGGGTTCTAAGTGTCCAGTGTGGTTCCTACACTGTGGACATAAGCACGCCCCCCCCCCCCAGTCCCCAGTTCCCAGTCCCCACTGGGAGCCCTTCTGCCAGGGGATAGGAGTTCCAGTGAGGACTCATCCAAACCCAGGGCGGAGCTGAGAATGTCCCTAAAGAGCACAAATGAGCTGATTGGGATAACAGTCTACACTGCACACCTGGGCTCAGCTTCCTGCCACCTGGGAAGCCTTCATTCTCACTGGGCCTGTTTCCTCAAACGCAAAGGCCATGAGGTCTGCTCAAGTCCCAGGTGGAGAGCCCTTCAGTATCGGGCTCCTAACTTTCAGGTGGCTTGTACCTTCCCTATCTCACTGAACACTCGGGGCTCTGCTGTGTCCTGTGCTCTTTCCTGACTGGTCAGCTCACTCCAGAGCTTCTGAGAGCCCAGATTTTTTTATGATGGTTAAAAATGTGGATTCATGCAGACAGCAAGTTCTGTTCCCTGACCTCCCAGCTGCTAGCCATGTGCCTTGGTCAGAACTATTCATATAACAAGGCTCTAACCCAGGCTCCTGCGTTTTGTTTTGTTTTTTAATGCATTAAAAAAAATTTTTTTAATACCCTAAGGAAATCCTCGACTCTGCATGCTAAAACTTTAAACAAAGGAAAAGAGTTAAGATGACAATAGAACAATGTCAACTCAAGCATGGGACAGCTCTCCTTTCCTTTGACGCAGGTTCTCACTCTGTAGCTCTGGCTGGCCTCCAAATCACCAAGATCTGCCTACCTCTGCCTCCTGAGTGCTGATAGTAGAGATGTGTGCCACCACGCCCAACTAAGTGCTATCCCTTTTGAACATAGGGCTATGTACAGCTCCAGATGTTGCGTACCACGGAGTCTGGCTCTACTTTGGTTCCTACCTGCCCAGATTATTGAGAAGATACACAGGAAGTCATCAGCTCTGGGCATGGCACACAGTAAGCCCTAGACACACACTGCCTATGTTATTATTGTACTATGAGCCAATCCAGTCATAAATAGTAGTCTTTATTCCTGTCCCTAATAAACAGAGGCTTTGGCTCCATGGAAAACACTAAAAATAAGCTCAGCACAGGTTTTGTGGACATGGAGCCCACCTGCACACATCAGTCTCATCTCAGAGGCCCAGGTCCAGCCTGAGTCTTCAAGAGCAAGGTGACATTATCCCATTTTACAGAGGGACAAACCAAGCCTTGCTTGTAGCCACACAATATTATTCACATGGTCCCTGTGACTTTTGGCCTCTGGCACCCAGAAACTGAGAGAAAGTCCCAGGTATCAGGCCATAGTGCCTCTACAGTATCAAGGAGAATGGCAGCCCTCTTCACTGCTAGTCTGAGTTCGTTGGGCTTCTCCATGGCTGTGCCCCTCTCTGGCTTCACTTACCATCCCATGGGACAGTGTGCACCTTCATCAATTCCTGGTAGCCCTGGCGGAGATAGCAGGCGGATTCTCCAAGTTCGCTCACATCCATCATGGTGGTGAGAGGTGGAGGAGGCGGCCTGAAAATCTGGTTGGTGATTCAAGGTGGTCCTAGGCAGCAGGCACTGGAAGATGGCAGTGGCAGGAAACTCAGGGACTGGGTTGCACACTGGGGTATGTCCCTCTAACCTACAAGGTCTGATAGTGGGTCTCCCTGCCGGTAAACACACAATTCCAAACATAAGAGCATCCTCTGATAGAGATACTGAGGACCTGGGCCCACCAATGGGCTCTTTCCTACCTTCCCTCCAGCTCCAAACTTATTCACCCCAGCCCTGAGCACCCACCACGGCCCTGACCACCCACTCCAGCCCTGACCACCCACCCCAGCCCTGACCACCCACCCCAGCCCTGATCACCCACCCCACCCCTGACCACCCAACCCAGCTCTGATCACCTACCCCAGCCCTGATCACCCACCTTGGCACCACAGTGAGGGCAGGGAGCTGTGCTACCCCTTTTATTGCAGCTGTCAAGGTCAGCAAAGGAGAGCTACGTCAGCAATCTCCACGTGTCACAGCCCCCCCAGCCTGGCCACAGGACACAAAAGGCAAATTCCCTTTTATCTCCTGTAGCTCAGCCCCTGGGCTATTTTTACCTCCCATTGTCAGGGGATCACAAAGGCGGAGAGAGACAGTCCACTCAGTCACAGAAGCTGGGATTCAGAGAGTGACAGGGACAGGGGACAAGGCAGTAAGGCACTCAGGAGTGGAAACTGAGTCACAGAGAGTCTCATACATGAAGAAAAAAGACCTGTACTTCCAGAAACAGAGAGTAAAGAGACCAGGGAAGGGAGCCATAGAATGCTCACAGAAATCACCTATTTCAATTCTCTTCCTGCACTAGGAAGAAAGAAGTCTGGAGAAGAGAACACCTGCAGCTCCTGGTACTCAATGTTAGGTCTCAAAGAAACACGGGACAAACAGCTGAGATAAGGCACCTCAGTTAGCCATTGGTCCTGAGTTTGAGACCTAACACCCAGGAGGCTGAGACAGGAAGAGGCCAAGCTCAAAGCCAGTCTGGGTAATTTAGCAAGACTCCATCTCAAAATAAATAAATAATAAGGTAGAGAGGGGGCTGGGGATGTAGTTGAGTGATAGAGTGCTTATCTAACAAGGTTGAGATATTAGGTGTGGTCCCTAGAAAAAAGGAAGGAAGGAGAGAGGGAGGGAGGGAGGAGGGAGGGAGGGGAGAAAGGAAAGAGAGAGAGAGAGAGAGAAGACAAGAGAAGACAAGAGAAGGAGCCAGAGCTCGAACTATATAGTAAAGGGAGGAAGGAAAGTAGACTAGTTAGGAGCACCTCCATATTCTGACATTTCTGACTTATAGAAAGCCAACTTTGTACCACAACTCAGTCCATCTGATACAACTCTAGAATATGTCAGGAAACTTCTAGACTCTTCTGTCCATCAATTCATTCGGGGCTGGGTGACAGTGCAGGATTTTAGAATTACAGGCTCAAATGATCCAAGAACTCGAAAGCCCAAGGGCCAGGATTCCAAACACATGCCAGACTAAGCAGAGATTGAAAGAATCCAAAATCCTTGGACACTGGATACAAACCTGGGGCATTCCAAACAGACATCATGGGGATAATAATTGGTCCCAATAGGCAGTCCGTTCCAGATATGTAGCTGTGCAAAACAAAATATACACAAGTAATTGTATACACTGGCACCACATGCGCTTCCAGAGCAGGAAAAACTAAGCTATAGGGACAGAAGTGGAAGGCTGGAGGAGAGACTCCAGAATGGAAGAGATGCTCCAGACACTGAGCTAAGTGGGGGTTGCACAGTTGTGTCTATCTTGTGAATCAAAGTAAGCTGTACATTTTAAATGTGTGTACATATGTATAATGAAATACACTCATACACACACACACACACACACACACACACACACACACACACACACACAACATGAAAGCTCCCACCAACCCCAGAAAACATGAAAACTTTAAAAATAAAACCTTGACTGCCAAATTTGATAACTGGCAAAAGTATAAATTCTCCTCTCCTGAGGTAATACTGTCCCGACTCTAACATCACTGCTTAGTTTTACCTGTTTTCAGAATGTTTATTTTTTGTTTGGGTTTATTTTGGTTTTTAAGATAATGTTTCTCTATAAAGCCCTGGCTGTCTTAGAACTCACTCTGTAGACCACACTGGCCTTGAACTCAGAGCTCCATCTACCTCTGTCTCCTGAGTGCTGGGATCAAAGGTGTACACTACCACTTAGCCTATTTTCAGAATTTTATGTCTGGGATGTTACATCACTAGTCCTTCATCCTCTTGACATATCTGTGAGAACAAGGTCATTTTCACTCCTTGTGGAGGTAGCTTGTTTCTCCCACAACTAGAAAGGAAGTCTGAGGGCAGGGCCCCGGTCTGCATCCCCAGCACCTGTCAGAAAGCCTGTCCAGGAACAGAAACTCAGTAGACAAGACTTTTCATATCTATACAAGGTCAGAGGCTGGGAGCTGAGTTTGAGCAATTTGTAGGAACTGTGGAGAGTAGGGAACAGACCGATATAGCTCAGTGTGTAAGAGCGCTTGCTGCACAAGCCTAAGGATCTGAGTTCAGATCCTGGCACCCCTGTTAAGGGGTGACTTTGTGCTGCACACAAATCTAGGCATGGCCATGTACACACATGTCACCCTGGCACTGTGGGGAGGAAGCAGGAGGATGGTTGGGGCTTGCTGGCCATCTGTCTAGATGTAGGTTCAGTGAGAGACCCTGCCTCAAAAGAGTAAGGTCACAAGTGATAGAGCAGGAGACCTGATGTCCTCCTTAGGCCTCTGCACATGCACAGTGGGTGCACACACACACACACACACACACACACACACACACAGAATATAGAGAGTAGACACAACTCTTCACTGAAAAGGTTCTCAGCATGCAAGGCGCTTTGCTCTAGGACAGAGTAGCAGAATTAACCTAAAGAATTAGAACTTCCAATAACTTTAGTCTCTACCAAAGATACAATGTGGGTGAAATTCTAGAGTTACCTGCTCAATGTACATCCAAGTGCTTAGAGACAGACCCAGAATTCAGGCCTAGAAGTGTGCTGCTAGGTTCACTTCTTCTACCCAGGGCACATCTTCCTGCTAAGGTGAGGATCCAGGTCAAGAAAGCAAAGCACTAAGGAAACCCATGTCCTGAGAGCCAAGGAAGTCTGCGATTTGGCAAGGGCTTGAGGTGCTAATTTCAAATGCATCTATGCCCTCAGGAACAACAGGAGTCTGTGGACTTGGGCAGCCTCAAAGGTGAATCTGCAGTGACTTGGAGTCAGGACTTCAAGGTAGAACATTTCTCTGGAAAGTCTGGGGCCCTGGATTTAATCCCCAGCATTTGGGATGGGGAAAGTAGACCTCTGGGCAGGGTAATGACAAGGAAGCTAAGTTATGTACACTGGTGGGTTCTTAAGCTCAGAGCCCAGTGGTTAAGAGTACTTACTGTCTGCTCTTCCAGAGGACTCAGTTCAATTCCCAGCATGCCATGACAGCTCACAACTGTCTGTAACTCCAGTTCTAGGGTGCCTGGCACCCCCACACAGAAATACATAAAAGCAAAACACCAATGCACATAAAATTTTTTAAAAAATGCTCAGAGCCAGCCTGCGACTACAGACCTGGCCTTGGAAGAAAGTAAGCCCTCAGTAGCTGCAGAGGGCTCGATGCTTTGGAGTGGGCAATGGCTGAAGTCTGGTTAGCTTCAGGAGGCTAGACTCCAGGATTTTAGAACCCAGCTTCAAATGATCTCTGCCACCAGTAAGCCCTACAACACTGGGTGTGGTTTAAAACAAAGTATGTTTTAGGAGAAGAGTTTTACCAGGGGGTAGAAAATAAGCAAGATTGTTTGGAATCTTAAACCACCTGAGACATAGGATTTGACTACAGGAGCAATAGGAACCTTTTAGGGCAAGGATATAAGTGGCCTACAGTTTAAGAGTGGCTTCTCTGGCTACCATGTTGAGCACAGACTGGGAAGGTAAAGAGCTGCTCAGGGGACAGTTGAGTTTGCTGCAGTCACCCAGGAAGAAGCAGATGGGCCTGGGGTGCTGAAGGCAGGGAAGAGGAGACGAGACAGATGTCAGGAGCCCACAGTCCCAGGGGAAGAGAATGAAGATCCGGCCTGAGCAACTGCATGGCTAAGGCTAGGCCCCAGGGCATAAAGAGGGGTAAGGCTGGACCTGGTCATTGGGATAGGACTGTGGAGAACTTCAAAAGCAAGATTAGGATTTAGAGCTTTCCCCTGTATGAGTTGGGGCACCATCAAAGGCGTTTTTATTTATTTCTTCATCAAAGAGTCCCTAGCAAGGAGATCTGACAGCGCGGTCAGATTTATGTGTTCATCAGATCCCCGTGGCAGCTGGTGTGGAGGATGGATTGAAGGGGCGAGACCCACCGGTGGCAGGAAGACGCATTCAGGAGGAGGCTGCCATAATGGTCCACAGGCAAGGTGGTGAGGCCTCAGGAGGGGCCCGCCACCCTGGCACTCTGGGGGTGGTTGGCCCCTGCTTGTCCCAGGTTTGTCCTCCTCCTGGGGCCCTGGGCAGCTGCAGAGGGCTTGAGTGGGCCCCCGCTCTGATGCTCCAAGCAGAAAATAGGATGAGGGCAGCCAAAAGGCATCAAGGCTGTTTATCCAGAGAAGAGATGCCTCAGCATGGATTTATGTCTGAAAGGTTGCTGGGGGGGGCAGGAAGTGGAGAACCAGCTGTCCCCCATCCTCATAAAGGACTAAGTACAGGGACTGTGGCCTCATCTGGAGGAGGGAGGAGGGAGGGCAGACATATGAGAAATAATGTCCTGCCAGTGTCAGAGAACCAAGGGACACTTTAATGGCTTTACAAATGAGCTCTCACTGAAGTCAGGGAAACTGAGGCACAGAGAGGGGGATGCTGGTCTTTGGGAAGCCATCACCCAGCAGTATAATCTCAAGCTTCTAAAGACCCAGGGGGCCTCTCATAGCATTCATGGGGATCCTTCAAACTGCCCTACAAAGAACTCCAGAATGTGGTCATCCCAGTAAAAAGGAAAAAAAAAATTAAAAAATGCATGTGTGGGCATCCCAGAAGACTTGTGTGGTGCCAAGGGTCTCTAGCTCCCATTAGTAGCTCTGTTCAGGTTCCAATCTGCTCATATGTGAGCCTTGGTCTGCACAGTGTGCTCTCTCTGGCCCCAACACCAATCCAACTGTTTGGGATACTGGGTGGGAATCCTTAATATCTTTCAAGGGGCTTGGTCTCCCCATGTCACCTGTCCCTCTTCTGCCCTCTGAGACTTAGCATTTCTTCCACCTTTGACTCTGTCTCTCTAAGGCTCAGCTGGGCCTGTTCCACCACCCACCCCTTGGGGCCCTCACTGGTAGAGTGGCTCAGTGTGGACAAGGCCTGGGCCCTAGGCCCAGGCTGGGACAGATGACAGCAGCTGGGGATCTATCTATAGCTCTCTTGCCCTTCAATTGTTCCCAACTTCAAACAATGGCTGGTCCTGGATTATAGACACCCCCACCAGGCCTGCTGAAGTGGATCCCAGAGGGAATGAGACGAGGCTCACCAGGGCTACATGGTGACCTCAGAGGCAGCGAGCTACCTCTGTCTGGACCCCCATCTTCCATCTTTCATCTTTCACTTGAGCTCTAAGAGGTCCTAGCTTGGAGACTGGAGGGCTGGAGGACTCATGGGTAAAGGAACAGGGTATGTCTGAACAGAAGACTTGAACATGATGTAAGACATGTGGGCGTCCCCTCTCTCCAGCCTTAGCTGACAGGCACTTGTGAGTGCTGGGGTGCCAGTTCCACGAGGGCGGAGACCTGGTCTTTTTTATGCTCTACTGTATCCCTGTTCAGCCTGGTGCCTGATAAATGTTCACTACATATTTCTTACCTTGGCCCTTAGAAAGAGAGAAGGCTTATAGCAGAGGGATATGACTCAAACTTAGGTTTGAATCCTGTCTCCATCAATTACCAGCCACGACGTCACTGAGAAGTCACTTAAGCCTCTAACGGTGAGCTGAATAGCTAGAACATAGTCCTGAACATGATGGTGGAGTAGAAGCTAAGACTAGTATTTGGTGCAAGCAGAGACTCAATATGTTACTATGTCTAAGACAGAGCGTCAGGAAAAGCAAGTGAGGAGCTGTGGGTACGCTCAGTGGTAGAGCACCTGCTTAGAATGCAAAGGCCCTAGGTTCCATCCCCAGCACTGGGAAAAAGAATGTGCAGAAATAGACTGTGGATGTCAGGAGGCTTGTATGTCCATGAGTTTATCTGGGGATAGACTAGTTCCTCAGGATGCTGATGGAAGCAGTCAGTGGGGCAGCAATAGAAACTGATTTATTTCCTTTATAATACCTTTTGAATTTTTAATCACATATGTTTATAAGGCCCATTTAAAAATGTTTGCTAAGTGAATAAAGGCCTATAATATGGGAGGATGGCTGGATGAGGATCACCCCCTGCACTGTGTGCTCACTGTCTCTAGCCATAGGCCAGACAGCCTGGGTCTGAGTTCTGGGAGCCCAGAGTTGGATGAGTATGTCCATTCAAAACCTCCCCAGAACAAAGAGTGAGCCAGAGGGAGGATCCCAGCCTCCATGCCAAGCAGCAGAGACGGACAAGGAGACAGAGGCCCCTGTCCTTTTCCCTGGCCCCAGCCCCTGATCTTTACCTCAAGCTATTCTTAGAGGCCAGATAATGCCAGCAGTTGCTGCTGCTCATATCAGCTTCCAGCTTGAGAGGCCCAGTCCTGAGAACTACCCAGCATCAAGAGGCCAACCCTGGCCCCACTTTTTGTGTATCTGACCTCTCTGCCAGGTATGGACATCCTGCTGGCTCTACCTTCTCAACTGCAAATAAAAAGTTACAAATATGTAGACTTCTCAGAGGGCCTGAGCGATGTGTTCCTCGGTCTCTCCCCTTGCCCAGAACCAGAATAAGGGCTAAAGAATGTCCAAAGGAAGGTAGCATGGCCGAGCGGTCTAAGGCGCTGGATTAAGAATGTCCAAAGGTAGAATTATCCCCAGGGTTTCATCAATTCATACAGCTTGGTCCAACACTAGGCTCCAAACCACGGTAAGAATATGAATTATTCTTTCCATGGCTATGGACATGGGCTAGCCAGGGGTCCTGGGATGGAGGAAGAGCAGCAACAGCATTAGGAAGGGCCTGGGGAGCCAGTGTAGGGAGGAAAGAGGAAACCAATAATAAGAGGTTTAGGGAAGAAATGGCAGAAGAGAGTCACTGTCCGGCTTTCCATGTGGCCTTCACAGGTCTCTTCTTAGAGCCCCAATTTCCATTGTGAAGAAGGCATAACTTTATATGCACCGAGTCGTTATGTGTATTCAATTAAATAATCCATGTAAAGGGCTGAGCCCGTGTCTGTTCTACAGTACACAGTATGCTGACAGCAGCATCAACTCCTGCAGAGAAGGTGGTATTTCTTTTTGTTTTGTTTCAAGACAGGGTTTCTCTGTGCAGCCCTGGCTGTCCTGGAACTCACTCTGGAGACCAGGCTGGCCTGGAGCTCACAGAGATCCACCTGCCTCTGCCTCCCGAGTGCTGGGATTAAAGGTGTGCACCACCACCGCCCGGCTGGCAATACTTCTTTTTAATCTGAGTACTGCAAGGCTTACTCTGCAACACATGAGGCCTCCTTCAACTCTTCACTCGGTCACTTACAAGCACATTGTGTCACCTCTGAGCCTCATGTTCCTTCTCTGCAAAACAAATACACAGGGAGAACCCGACTTAAGTTGTTGAGAGAAGTGGCCACAGTGCTTAGCCTGGGGCAGCAGTGGCTGAGATTGTCACTCTGCCTGTGGATAAATCGGGGTTCTGGGGTAGGGAAATCTCGAGTCTGCCACTCTAGGGATGGAATTTAGGATGGTGCCCAGGTCAGTCAACATTTTGCAAGAGTCGTCCTCAGAGGCCCAACCCATGAGAGGGAAGTCTTCCGATCTTTCAGGACCACAGCAGCCCAAATCCTGTGCCAGAGCCCAGGCCCTGCCTTGGGTCCTGGGATCAGGATGACTGGTTCAGACTGGGTCAGCTGCCCACTTAATTCAAGGCACCAGGCACTGGCTGACACCTCTAGCCTGGGACTTGGCTCACTGCTAAGGGTCATCAGATTGGTGAGGGAGACATGCCCAAAACAGAGGGTTAATAACAAACGACTGGGGGCCTCCCGGGAACAAAGACTTAGCCCCATCTGGTGGAGTAAGAACGGAGAAAGAAGACCTACCCATCCTCAGAAAAAGGCCAAGCAGGAGCTGAAGTGGGGGGACAAGGCTTGGCTCTGCCCTCGCTCTGTGGTCACAGTCAGTACATTTGGGAGCTGAGAGCAGAAAGTCTCTCCAAAGATTCAACTGGGCAAGTTGGCTGATGGCGGCGCCATAGCCCTATCCCACAGCCCTAACCCGCGTATCCAGAAGGTGACCCGTCCTCAGCCCCACATCTCTGAAGCCCTACTTCATCATCTCAAGGACAGGGGGCTTCAAGCATAGCCCTTAGGGGTTTTATGGCTTAAATTCGTCTATTTTTAAAATATGTTGTAGTACAGGACCTTGTGTATGGTAGCCATTTGCCCCTGAACTACATTCCCTGCCAGATTATATTTCTAAATTAATTTTTAATTTTATTTTTGTGTATTTACATTCAGTTGTTTAAAGAGTACAGAATGCTGGTTGTGGTTGCTCATGCCCGGATCCCAGCACTTAGGAATCTGAGGCAAGAGGTCTGATATGAGTCTGAGGCCATCATTCACAACACTGTGAATTTCAGGCCAGCCTGGGCTACAGTGTGAGGCCCTACCTTAAACTACCCCACAAAAAACACCATGGGAGGATGGCCCTGTAACAGCATTGATATGAGATAGGATCAACTTATTTACATTTTCCTAGTGACTTTTTGTGTATTTAAGGTTCCACTATTAATCCTAGGTTGGCCTGGAACTCAGACCTGCTTCTAAATGCTGGAATTAAAGGTGTGCACTACCTGGCATACACCCAGAATTTTAATTTATTATGCTTGTTGCCAAGTTTGCTCATCACATTCCCCTAGAAGATCAGGGCAATGTAAAACCTTGGGCCGGGCGGTGGTGGCGCACGCCTGTAATCCCAGCACTCAGGAGGCAGAGGCAGGTGGATCTCTGTGAGTTTGAGGCCAGTCTGGTCTACAAAGCAAGTTCCAGGACAGCCTCCAAAGCTACAGAGAAACCCTGTCTCGAAAAACCAAAACCAAAAAAAAAAAAAACCTTGGAGGAAGCAGGCCCCCGGCTGGCTCACTAACATCCTGCAGGAGCCTGGGCATGGGAGAGGCAGTGTTTGCTGAAGGCCATGTCCACTGGAGTGGGACAGTCATTACCAAGAACTATCATCCCGAGGACCTCACTGCACACACACAACCTCCCCGCTGTCGTACAATACAGTGCTGGAGTCTGGCTGTCTGTGTGCAAACCCCAATTATCCTGTCTCTGAGACAGCAGCTGTTCCCTAAGGAATAAGATAACACACCTTTAAAAAGAACAAACACAATGCCAACTCATTGCTCATAATAATTATCCAGTGTGTAATAATTACTTCTCTTATTACTACCATCTCCATTTCGGGAGAATAAGCAAGGAAAGTCCTCAACTCACCATCGCAGAGGTCATGAGAAGGAAAAGGTCATGCTGGCAACTGTGGGTGCCTTAGGCATCTCCTTGGCTTCGTGGTCTCTGTGGCACCTTCTTTCAGTACAAGTTCTCAGAGATCCACCTGCCTCTGCCTCCTGAGTGCTGGGATTAAAGGTGTGTGCCACCATGCCTATAGTTCGAGGATAGATTTTGCTGTGTAGCCTCACAGTTGCAATCCTCCTGCCTGCCCCTGGGTGTTGTAATTACTGGCATGTGCATCCATGTCTCACTTGAATGTTGTATCTAAGAAACCATCAATGAATCCAAGATCCCCATGAGTTCACCTGGGTTTTCTTTTAATAAAAGTTTCATTTTTTTAGGTCTCAGGATTAAGTTGTTGACTCCTTTGGTTTAATTTTTTAATACCCTATGATAGGAGATAGAACTTTAGCTTCCTTCCACCACAGGTTTCAAGGTGACAACATTCCTCTCCCTATAGAGTCATCACCCTCCTTAACATCCCTAACTCCACAGTCTCCCTCTGCACAGCCAACAGTCTAGATGCAGAGCCCTGCAAAGCTCCAACCACAGCAGAGTAAGGGGTTCTTTCCTTCAGAGGCTCCAATCAGCTATCTAACTAACCATGCAGGTATAATAGAAAATATCTATTAATCTGGGAAGCCACAGGGAGCTGTCACTACTCAATGTAGTTGGACATTTCTCTCCTGCCCACCAGTTCCCAAATAGACACTCAGAGGCTTAATATTACTTATAAATGCTCAGCTGGTAGCTCAGGCTTGTTACTAGCTAACTCTTATGTTTATTGCCCCAACTCTTGGAAGTTTTTGGGTCCATATTGCTACCAAGTAGCATGCTGTCATCTGCTCATGAACACCATGTAAGTGTTTGGTAGTAGGGTTTCTTAAAAGAGCCACCCATTTTTGTTGTTAGCTCCAAGCCAGGAAGCCATCTCTTAAAGGAGCCATGCCTCTGCTCTATGCTGGCAAACAGAGCCCAACAGAGAAAAGACAGCTACCAAGAAGCCATGCTTGACTCCATTCTTGTGTGTCTAGAATGCTTTTTAAGCTTTTGTCAGTTTTTATGTGGAAATTCCAGCCCCACATTGGAATGCCAACTGTAGTTGGACAGTTTACTCCAGCCCATTAATTCCCAAATAACCATTCAGAGGCTTATATTATGTATAAATGATGGGCCAATAGCTCAGGCTTGTTTCTAGCTAACTCTTACACTTAAATTAACCTGTATTTCTTATCTATGCTTCACCACATGGCTCATAGCTTGTTACCTCATTTTATACAGGTCCTCCTTCCTGGGCAGCTAGCTGGCATCTCCTCTGACTCCGCCTTCATCCCAGTATCCTCAGTTTGATTGACCCCCCTAACTTTATCCTGCCTTGCTATAGGCCAATTAGCTTCTTTATTAACCAATGAGAGTAATACATATTCACAGTGTACAGGATTATTTCACAGCATCTCAACCAGTAGATTAGAAATAATAATAATAATAATAATAATAATAATAATAATAATAATAATAAATGGACAATTCTGAGTTTCAGTGTCCTAGTTTGCTTCTCTGTTGCTGTGGTAAACACTACCAAAAGCAACTTGAGGGAGGAAAAAGTTTCTTTGGCTTACAGGTGACAGTCCATTGAGGGAAGCCGAGGCAGGAAGTCAGAGCAGGAACTCAGAGCAGGAACTTGGAGGCAGGAACTGAAGCAGAAGCCATGGCCTGCTTCTCATGGCTTGCTCAGCTTGTTTTTCTTATAGCACTTAGGACTACCACCCCAGGGATGGCACCACACAGAATGGGCTGGTCCCCCCTCATCAATTACTATTAAGAAAATGCCCTTACAGGTTTGCCTACAGCCTGATCTTATGGAGGCAATTTCTTAATTGAGGCTCCCTCCTCTCAGATGATCCTAGCTTGTGTCAAGTTCACAGAAGACTAGCCAGCCCACAGTCCACCATCAAGGGAAGTCTAGGCAGGAACAGAAACAGAGACCACAGAGGAACCTTGACAACATAGGAGTTGGAGGCCAGCCTGAACTACATGACTCAAAAAAACAAAACAAACAACCAAAGAAACAAACAAACAAACAAAAACAACCCACAATGAGATAATTCATCCTACTTAAGAGGATTAGACAGACAAGTAGTAGAGAAGATGTAAAAACCAGAGCTCATATACCACTGCCATTTTGGAAAACAGTTGGTACTTCCTTAAAGGATTTGACATAGTTAACATGACTCAGCAACCTCACTACTAGATCTCAAGTGGACTATAAGATGTAATGTTCACACACAGACATGTATGTAGATGTTAACAACATTCAGAATAACAAAAAGTGAAAATAGCCTGGGCAAGGTGGCACATGTTTTTAATCCCAGAACCTGGGAGCAGAGGCAGGCAGATTTCTGTGAGTTTGAGGCCAGCCTGGTCTAGAGTGAATTCAAGGCTAGCCAAGGCTACATAATGAGACCCTGTCTTAAGGGGAAAAAATGTTTACACAGGGAAAATAGCTCAAATGCTTTAAATTAATGAACAAAACGGACTATTCACAAATGTGAGCATTTAACCTAAAGGAATGGAATTTTTCTTTTTCATGTTGCCTGCACATGTGAATGTGTACCATATATGTACCTGGAGCCCGATAAAGCCAGAAGAGGGTTCAGGGTTCTCAGAAGTGGAGTTAGCTGCCTTGTGAGTTCTGGGAACTGAACAGTGGTCCTCTGCAAGAGCAGCCACTGCTCTTAACCCTTGAGTATCTCTCCAGCTCTAGGAATAAAGCTTTGATCCACACTACATCATGCCGGCCAAAGGAAAGTCACAAGGGTCACACATGGTATGATTCCATTCATATGAAATGTTCAGAATAGGAAAAGTCATGAAGTTTGTTTTTTTTTTTTTTTTACATTTATTTAGTTGTAGTTGTGCACATACATGAGTCACAGCACATTTGTGGAGGTCAAAGAACAACTTGTGGGATTCAGTTCTTCCTTGTACCACGTAGGTCCTGGGGACTGAACTCAGATCTTCAGTGTGTTGGTGACAAAAGCCTTATCCTGAGGAGCCTTCTCACTACCCAGGCTCCTCTCCTTTCTAGGAATTTTCTTTGCTCGTAAATTAAGTTAGAGCTGGGCCAGAATTTGTGATAGGTCTCTGAGGATCCTGGGGCTTAAAAGTAGCAGCTTCCCAGTTTATGATGAACTATAAGAGTGCGTGCCCTAAGCCGGGCGGTGGTGGAGCACACCTTTTATCTCAGCACTCGGGAGGCAGAGCCAGGTGGATCTTTGTGCGTTCGAGGCCAGCCTGGTCTACAGAGCAAGACCCAGGAAAGGCACCAAAGCTACATAGAGAAACCCTGTCTAAAAAAACAACAACAAAAGAGAGAGTGTGTGTCCTAGAGCAGTGGTTCTCAACTTTTCTAATGCTGTGACCTTTTAACACAGCTCCTCCTGTTGTGGTGACCCACACACACTACTTCAGTTATTGTTACTTCATAACTGTAATTTTGCTACTGTTATAAATCACAATGTAAATATCCATGTTTTCTGATGGTCTTGGGTGACTCCTGTGAAAGTGTCATTTGATCCCCAAAGGGGTCACAACCCACAGGTTGAGAATCGCTGCCCTAGAGCCAGTTTTGGTCCCAACAGCAAAGGCAAATGAGCCTACAGCAGAGTCCAGCTTCTCTATTTCTTCTCAGTAAAATCAGGACAAAAACGTCTCCTTCCCAGGATTACTGCAGGAGTGTAAATGAGATAGCACATATAAAGTGTCAGGGATAGGTCTGGCACATAGTAAATCCTCAACACATGCAAGAGCCCCACTTGGATTCCACAGGCATTTCCTGAGCAGCAAGTCTGGGCCAGGCCCGTGCTAGAGGCTGGAAGGCAGAGGAATTCCACTCTGAAGAGCTGGAGCAGTGGCCCCCAGCCAGGTGGAGAGATAGCTAGCCTCATAAACTGTAGTGCCAGAAGGGTGATGTCATGGCTAAAAAGAGACATCAGCCATGTGCAATGCAGACCCTGGGACAGTGGGAGGTTTCCCAATCAAAAGGCCAGACCAAGCTCGGTGTGGTGTGATGGCACATGCCTGTGATCCCAACACTTGGGAAGTAGAGGCAGGAGGATCAGGAGTTCAAGGGCATCTTCTGCTCCGTAGCAAGATGTATGAGACCTTATGTCAACCTCACTCTCCACGAAGCCAGCTGAGACTTGGAGAGGCCATCACAGGGCAAACATGAAGCACAAAGTTAAAGGCAGCCTTGCTTGTCTTCTAATTCATATTCAGATGTTCCCGTGAATCCTTCAACACAGACTTCAGCGGAGCTACCAGTCAGTCAGCTCTGACCTCATCCCAAAGTGTAGGAAGAGGGCCAGTGGCTAAGAGTGCAGAGGTGTGTGGCCTCTGGCAAACCAGAACATCTCTTCATGCCTCCACTTCCCCAGCTGTAAAAATGGGGACCATAATGCCACTGGACTGACCTTGGTGGTAAGAAGGAAGCAGCCAAGCTCCTAGCACCTGTGACCAGTGCAATAAAGAAGTTAGGCAAGGAGAAACAGACTCCACTTTGGAAGTCAGGTGTGGATTTAGGGGCCAGAGGGTTTGCTGTAGTCACAGTGCTGGGTTGTGGAGTCAGGATTTGAACTCAGATCTTAGATACCAAGGCTTACTGTATCCTCATCCACCTCTGCGAATCTTCAGTCGGTTCTCTGGTGTCTACTACATGCAATAGCAAAGGCATAGGGCCAGGAAGACCCTGGGAAAACTCCCTCATCCTGGGTTTCTGTTTGGAGATGCAATCTATGTACAGCCCCAGATGGCCTTCTGACCCTACCACTTCAGCTTCCCAAGTTTCTGGAGTTACAGATACACACCCCTGTGGCCAGCTTTTAAAGAAGTGTTCAGGAGGGAGCAAAGTAGGAGCCTTCTAAATCCTTTTTGAGGGGATGCTGGGGATCAATTTCTGAGCCTCATAATGCTAAGCAACCACAATACCACCATGATACATCCCAATCCTCCATATTGAGTTTGTTGATCTTAGATCTTTTAATTTCTCCACATCGTATACAAAAACGTCTCCATCCAATGAATAGGGTTTTTTTTGTTTGTTCGTTTGTTTTGAGACAGAGTCTCATGTAGCCTAGGGTAATCTTGAACTTCCAGTCTTCCTGCCTCCAGTTTCCAAATGGTAGGATTACAGGTGTCCACCACCACACCTGGTTTATCAAACCCAGAGCTTCCTGCATGCCAGCAAATATTCTACCGAGACTCAGCCCTAAAGAAACAGACCAATTTGTGGAGATAATGTTTACCTTGAAAGGCTGTGGAAGGATTAAAGGGGGGAACTGGTGGGAAGCACCTGAGATATGATAAAGTTTTCACTAATGTCACTATCTACTCCCCTCCCTCCCTCCCATCCTATCAGATCATTATTCCAGGCACCACTCCAGGGTCTGAAAAGTGGTTCTCAGCCTTCCTAATGCTGCGACCCTTTAATACAGTTCACGTGTGGTGACCCCCAACCATAGAATTATTCTCATTGTAACTTCATGAATGTGATTTTGCTACTGTTATGAATCATAATGTAAATGTCTGATATGCAGATGGTCTTAGACGACTCCTGTGAAAGGGTCGTTCAATCCCAAAGGTTGTGACCCACAGGTTGAGAACCACCGCTGTAAGAGAACAGTGAGTCCCCCTGGTTTCTTGATCTAGAGTTCTCCCTTCCAATGGTTTTGATATTTTCTCAGGTTGCTTCTTTGTCTTTTCCTTTCCTGGGCCTTTCAGGGGGTAGTGAACAAGACAACTGATGGCCATGCTCATGGATTTGCACCCAGGAGATGAAAACAACAAACAGAAGTAATTTCAGGTGCTAATAACTGCTATGTGACAGACTAACAAGGCAGGGTGGCATCTAAGGGGCAAACATCTGAATGACAAGGAGCCAGCCAGGCCAGGATTTACAAGTAAATCATCCAGGAAGAGGAGCACAGAGCAAAAAGCCTCGCTGGGACGACCTTTGACCCTTCATCCCACTCTTCATGACCACATCACTCTGAACAAGTGAAGTAAGTTCTCAGGCTCAGCTGCCACATCTACAGAACAGAAATGAAGCCATAATGTGAGGATGCTCAACCAAAGGGCTGTTAAGATCTGGGATCCCGCTCACAGTTCACCCATAATCACCAGGTATTCACTGCTGATCCAGTTCAGAGGAGAGGAACCTGTACAGAGAGGCCTGGGCCATGGTGCTTTTGTTTGTAGTATAATTTCATTTTTGTTTGTTTTGGTTTTGAGACAATTTCACACCATCTAACTCAGGCTAGCCTGGAATTCTTCTGTAAACCAGGCTGGGCTAGAACTCACTGAGATCCTCCTGCCTCAGCCTCTCAAAGGCTGGAATCAAAGGCTCAAGGCCAGGATTCCCTGCTTATTGTAATTTCATTACGCATTAGAAACGGTTTCCTTTGCCTGTCACTTGGGGTTGCTGTTTCCTACCTGGTCAGCAACTACCAGACCACCTATCTGAGGGCTGTCTGTCCTAGGGAGAGACATACCTGCTTTATCTAGGGAGTGGAAGGATTCTGGTCCTTGGGTTGGGCCACCGATTTACAGTAACAATTCTCCCTCCTAAACCTCTCCGCAATTTGACATCCCCTTTCTCTAGCTCCACAACCATGGCTTGCCTCAGCCTCAGTCTCATACCTGAAATCTGCCCGCATCTGCCCAAACCTAACATATAAAACTGTCTCTTTTCGCTGCTAGAACCCCAGGCCCAAGGTTTCTTTCTCTTAACAACCTGCCCCACACTCTAGAGCTCATGTTTTATTGACACTATATCAATTAGGAGTTTGGTATCTTAGTCATAATTAATTCCCTAGGGTTTGGTCAGATACGTTTCATTTAAGTAAAATTTTAACAGGCGCCTCAGATTTTGAACAAATCTCTCATAATCTAGGAATAAGAAAGTTACATTGCTGTGGGTTGCCAGAGGATGAGGGGTCTGTGTAGGGGTATGAGGATCATGAACTTACTTGCATATTTAAAAACAGCCCCACGGGCCGGGCGTTGGTGGTGCACATGCCTTTAATCCCAGCACTCGGGAGGCAGAGGCAGGCGGATCTCTGTGAGTTCGAGGCCAGCCTGGGCTACAGAGCGAGTTCCAGGAGAGGCACAAAGCCACACAGAGAAACCCTGTCTCGAAACACCCCCCCCCCCAAAAAAAAACCAACCAACCAACCAACAAACAAACAAAAAAACAAGCCCACGGGGCTGGAGAGAGGGCGCTTACGGGTACTTGCTCTTGCAGGGGACCCGATGCCCTCCCTATTCTGCAGCGTGTCCCACCTCGCAGGATGTCACCGGCTCTGACTCTCGGGGATCTAAGCCCGCAGACCACATCCCGCCGATGGAGTCACGCCCCTTCCCTACTTCCCAAGGCCTGTTCCCCAGGGTACCGCTGTACCCCTAAAGCCCAGGTCGCTCCTCTCGAAGTGCCCCTTCCCGGCCGCCGTCCAGCTTCACAGACGCACGGCTCCCGGCCTACCCGGCTCTTTCAGCTCAGCGGGGCGGTGTGCGCAGGCGCCCTGGGTCGTGCCGCGGCCCCGCCCCCTGAGCCTGGGTAACGGCGTGCGGAGTTTGAGCTCGGCGAGCTGCTGGACAAGGAACGAGTAGGTCGGGGCTCGGCGACGGCGGCTGGCGAGGGTCAAGTTTCCTCGGGAGGAGAGCTGTGAGGGAGGGGTCGGAGAGCGATTGGAACGCGGCGGGCGGCGGGCGGCGGGCGGCGGGCGGCCGCGGTGGCTGGGACGGCGGCCGGCACCGGGGGAACTTGTGTCCAGTGAGGGGGTTGGGCTGGCGCGTGCTGAACCTAGATTTCTAGCTCGCCTGCTCCCAGCTCGGACGCGGTCAGCGAGGCTAGAGCCAGAGTTATGGGAAACATTAAAAAAACGGAGAGCTCGGGACCAAACTTTGTCCGGGGATGGGGAGTGAACGGGGCCCGTCGTGGGGGCGAGCCAGGGCCGGCTAGCCTGTTGTAGCCCCAGGCCCTGAGCCCGCCCTGGCCTCGCCCACGGGAATAAAGTCCGGCCGGATTTCTATGTGGGCGTTTTACAGTTGTTCGTGATTCATTCATCACTACTTCGTTAACCTGCACTGACTCCTGTGATCTAGCACTAGCAGAGAAGTGTTAAGGCAAACGCTGTTTTTATGGTAGAGGTACGAACCTGGACAGGGACGTCCAGAGATGACTTCCAAAACTAAATCAAGGGTTTGGGGAGTGTTCAGGATGAATACAGCGACAGTGGGAGAGGGAGCCTTTAAGCCACAGGGAAACCAGCACCTGCCGAGACCTAGGAAGTGAGCGAGAGGGTGGTGCGTCTCCGTCATTTACTACTCCGATTCTACTTAGTGCCCAGGCAAGAGGAGGGGGTTGGCCAGTGCTCGGCTAGATCGGGAGAGGCAGACATAGAGGCATTCAGAGCGCCGCGTTTAGTCAGCAGAATCCACGGGACTGGAAGAGACGAGATGGAGGAGAAAAGTGCATGGGAGGCTTGGGTGCCAGGGTGAGATTCATCGGGAGGAGGAGCGTCCCAGGGAGCAGCTGAATATTCTGCTTGAAAACCAGGGAAGTACTTTCTGTGAAAATGCAAGCTGGAGTGTCATTAGCCAAATAAGTCACAGAAGGGTTAAGTCTATAAAAAGAAAAACAGTGAGCAGTTATCTAGTTGTTGTTATTGTAGGGTTTGTGTGCATGTGTGTGCATGCACACCCACAGTTGACATTCTGTTTCCCTCAGTTGTGATACACCCTTTGGAGCTGTGTGTGTGTGTATGTGTGTGTACAGATGTGTCTGTTTGCATGTGAGAGTGCGTTTGTATGTACATACACATGTGGAAAACTGAGCATCAGATGCTTTCCTTGGTCACTCTTCATCTCTGTCTCTGCCCCTCAAATTCTGGGATTATAGGTCACCCCCCATCTGCCCAGCATTTATGTGGGTGCTGGGGGGTCTGATCTCTGGTCCTCATGCTGGGTAGCAAGCTCTCCACCTGCTGAGCTATCCCACCCCCACTACCAGCCCTCTACCTTATTTTTTGAAGACAGGGTCTTACTGAACCTGGAGCTCACTCACAGTTACAACATCCCCAGCAATGGGGCTTCAGGAGAGTATCACACTACTATGGCCATCTTTTGTGGGTGCTGGGGGTTACGGTCTTTTTTTTTTCTTTTTCTTTTTTTTTTTTTTTTTTTTGGTTTTTCGAGACAGGGTTTCTCTGTGTAGCTTTGCGCCTTTCCTGGAACTCGCTTTGGAGACGGCTGTCCTCGAACTTCCAAGTGCTGGGATTAAAGACATGCACCACCACCGCCTGACTCTTTTTTTTTTTTTAAGATTTATTTATTTATTATGTATACAGTGTTCTATTTGCATGTATGCCTGCAGGCCAGAAGAGGGCACCAGATCTCATTACAGGTGGTTGTGAGCCACCATGTGGGTGCTGGGAATTGAACTCAGGACCTCTGGAAGAGCAGCCAGTGCTCTTAACCTCTGAGCCATCTCTCCAGCCCTAGGGGGTTAAGTTCGTGCTGAATGCTTGTGTGGCCAGCACTTTACCAACTGAGCTGCTGCCTCAGGCCTGCTGTTATTGTTATTCCTGATCCAGGGTCTTCCTGTGTAGCCTCGGCTGGCCTCATGGTTCTCCTGCCTTTACCTCCTGAGTGCTGGCATTGCAGGCCTGGGCCACCATGCCCATCCATAGTAATTATTTTTAATGTCCCTAATACCTAGCCAAGGACCTGGCATTAGTAAGCCAAGCAAAACCCAGCAATAGACAGCTATTGGAATTCCAGGTATGTAGAAATGGGGACTAGCAGAGGTCCAGTAGATCTATCCCAAAGGAACTTTTTTTAAAGAGTTATTTATGTATATAGTGCTTTATCTGCATGTACATCTGCATGCCAGAAGGGGGCATCAGATCCCATTATAGATAGTTGTGAGTCACCAGGTGGTTGCTGGGACCCAGTTGGCTCTAATGTCAGAGCCATGGATTCCCCTCTGGCCCTGTTACTAAGTTGCTATATGACCTCTAACAAGTCTCCCACTGCTGGTGAAGTGGGTACAGCCGAGACAAGTTCCTACATATAGCACTCTGTGTTGGGCTTGGTTTCCAATGTGGTGACTTTGGGAGGTAGTAGGACCCTTAAGAGGTGAGGCCTGGTGGGATGCCCCTAGATCATTAAGGAAGCTGGCCTTGGAAGGCATTGAGATAGGAGTGAGTTGTTATGGGTGAGCCCCAGTCCTACTATTTGGTTCCTTCCTGCTGACATGCCCATCATTGAAAGGCTGTCAGCCAGGGAGTCCTCACCAAGCCAGCATCATGCCCTACAGCATTGAAAACAGAGAGCTTAATTAGTAAACTGTTCATCTGGGTGTGGTGGTTCATGCCTGTGATGCCATTGCTTGGGAGAGCGGAGGATTGCTGAGTTGGAGGCCAGTCTGAGTGACATAGCAAATTCCTGACCAGAAAAAAAAGTAATACAACTTCTTATTTGAAATACATGTTTGAGCCTGGCAGTGGTGGTGCACGCCTTTAATGCCAGCACTCAGGAAGCCTAGGCAGGTGGATCTCTGTCTTGAGATCACATGTTCATTCTGTCAAAGCATTGTGCTGAGGCTGCACGGCTGACTTGGATGAATTATCTATAACCAGCTCATCCTTGAGGAGGAGACAGAGGCAGAAAATGATGGAGGTTAGCTATCATGGTCTAACTCTCTTCTTGACGACCACTGAGTATGGCAGCCATGTTTGTTTCTTAGAGTTAAATGACAGCAGGGTAGAACAAGAATAGTGACCGGGTGTTTCCAGATTTTTGTCCAGATCCTCTGAACCCCAAACCTGCTGCAAAGTGAGTGAGTAGCCAAATGTGAACTGGCATACCTCCTGGCACCTTTGGCAGCCAGGCAGAGAACTTCTTCACTTTGGGCCGGGCAGCTCAGTTTCAGGTATCTCTACTTTGATAAAGTAATTTCTTTTTCTCTTTTCTTTTGTTTTTCAAGACAGGGTTTCTCTGTGTAGCTCTGGCTATACTGGAACTCACTCCGTAGACCAGGCTGGCCTCGAGCTCACAGAGATCCACCTGCTTCTGCCTCCCAAGTGCTGGGATTAATGATAATGTGACTTCTTAAAAATATTTTTTGGCCCTTTTATACTGTGGTGATAAATGTCCACATAAAGATGTAATTGTTTTGTGCTAGTAAGTTGGCTCCTGGTTCATATAAGGGAGAAATTGACTGTAGACAGATTTTTCTTTGGGCTGCCAGCTCTCAAATAGTGACACAGAGACTTACTAATTATGAAAGCTAGCTCAGCCTTAGCTTAGGCTTGTTCCTAACTCGTTCTTTTTATTTATTTATTTATCTATTTATCTATCTATTTATTTTTCAGAGCTGAGGACCAAGCCCAGGGCCTCGCGCTTGCTAGGCAAGCACTCTACCACTGAGCTAAATCCCCAACCCCTACCTAACTAGTTCTTTTATAATTTAATTTAACCCATATTTTTTCATCTGCATGGCTCAGATGCCTTTACTGTACTGCCCATCCTGTTTATTTCATGGCTGGCTGGTGACTCTGCTTTTCTTCTTCTTGAAGACCTCTTTGTCCCCAGAAGTCCCACTAACCTCTTCCTGCCTAGCTGTTGGCCATCCAGCTCTTTATTAAACCAGTCACAGTGACACACCTTCACACAGTGTGAAGAGATATTCCACCACAATTGATCTTATTTGCATTCCATGACATTCCAGTCTCCTCCCTTACCTGCTATGTAATTTGTTTGAGATCTACTGATGCACGTTGTCAGAATAAGAAAGGAAATTAGTGCCAAGAGAGATGACTCATTAGGTCAAGGTGTTTGCCACCAGAGCTGATGACCTCAGGTTGATCCCAGAGACCCACGTGGTGGAAAGCAAGAACTGACTTGCAGAGTGTCGAATGACTTCTACCAAGCATTCCGTGGCAACACACACACACACACATACACACACACACTAATAAATGTAATAAATATAATTTAAAGGATTGAAATTAATGATTTACTGCAATGATTTCCATTTTAGGAAATCGGTTTAAAATGCAGTTTCAACCCCTTCCTCCTGCTGAGCCCCTGAGGTGGGGCCCAGTAATATGTATTTTTTCCCAAGCAACCCAGAGTGTTAAGCCAGGTTTGGAAACCACTCCTTTACCCTCCCTTCTTATGCACAGACAGGGAATCGTGGTTCTGGGAGGGAAGTTACTTGTTCCAGTCACATATGGCATTAGAGCCTCTTTCTCCATGGAGGGGTTTTGGATCGAAGTCCAGAGACCTGCACTTAAACACCAGCTAGACCTGCCATTGTCTCCAGCAAGTCATTTTACTTCTCTGAACCTTCGCTTCTGCCCATGAGAGCAATGCCATGGTTGTGTTGAGACCCCGAAGAGAGCAGGGAAGCACCGTGTGACTTGTTCGGTGCATATGGAGGAAGTGGAAGCAGTTGGTTCCCACCACAACTGTCCCTCTGTGGGAACTGGCCAAGTCTCACAGTATTGGACGTAGCCACATTTCAATGGCTGCTGGGCCCTCTGTCACCAAGCCCTCTTGTCTTCACAGGTGGGGATGGCTGCCAGCTGGGGGAGCATCTTGCAGGATGAGAAGCAGCTTGAAGAGTTGGCACAGCAGGCCATAGACCGTGCCCTGGCTGAGGGTGTGTTGCTGAGGTCTGCACAGAGTCCCAGCTCCTCGGACGTAAGCTTCATTGTGCTGCTTAGATCCTACCCTCCCGGATGGGGGCAGCCCCTTTGGGTCAAAGACGTCATCTCTTTCCTTATTTAATAACTGAAATTGATTCCTGAAAGTATGTAAAGTAAAAAGCAGCATGCTGGAGTAATCAAGCTTAAAGCTGAGGGCTGAAGTGTAATTTAGGCAGCTACCTAATTCCTGCAAGATGTACTTTCTTCCAATAGGAGAATACAATATGACTACATAATTGACCATGTGAGACAATTAGGAGATCATTCCCAGGAAGCACTTTGTCAGGGACCTATTATAGATCAAGCACCCCCAACCACATGTCTTCTCTGCACCTGCTTTTGTTTGTTTGTTTGTTTGTTTGTTTTTGAAACAGAGTCTCGGCATGGAGCCCTAGCTGGCTTAGAACTCACTGTGTAGACTAGGAGGGCCTTGAACTCATGGCAGTCCTCCCACGGCTCCCTCTCAGTGCTGGCCCCTAGGTGTGCAGCACCATGCCTAGCTTGGCTTTTGCTGTACTCCTTCAGCTTTTTGTGCACATACATATGTATATATACATATATGTGTAACTTAGAATATAAACATACATATATGTGTGACTTAATCCAAGTTGAACTGTGTGTATTATTATTCTGTGCTGTAGTTTTAATTTATGTTCAGCAATCTGTCTTAAATCTCTTTCTAAGGAATTAGCCTCCTGTGAGGGTTAGCTTCATATTGTGATAAAACAGTATCAGTTTATTGTTATTGTCAAGGCTTACAACAGATTAAATGTTTAAAAGTAAAGGCCACATTCTGGTACTCACGTAGTTGTTTATTCTCTCTGCTCTAGGCCTACTGTCCCCAATGTCATAATTATGTCATAGTTGTGCAAATATGTGGTAACGCTCAGTATTATTTGAATAAATCTGTTCTGTGGTGCAAAGATTAAGCACACATTGATATATCAATTTATCAGGCAGCAACTTTTTTTTTTTTAATTTATTTTTGCTTTTTTTGAGACAGGGTTTCTCTGTGTAGCCCTGGCTGTCCTGGACCTCGCTCTGTAGCCCAGACTGGCCTCAAACTCACAGAGATCCACCTGCCTCTGCTACCCTAGTGCTAGGATTAAAGGCATGTGCCACCACCACTAGCTCTAGAATGTTTTATTTTATAATTCAAAAATAGGCTATTAAATAAACTAATGAAGGCAGTCAAAGGCAAAATTTTGTTTAAGTTCAAGGGTAGCTCTTACCTTAGAGCCTTCATTCCACAAATACTTACTTTAAAAGAAATTTAGTGTATTTTTTGTTTGTTTTTTTTTTTTGAGATAGGGTTTTTTTCTGTATATCCCTGGCTGTCCTGGAACTGGCTCTGTAGACCAGGGTGGCCTCTAACTCAGAGATTTGCTCATCTCTGCCTCCGAGTGCTGGGATTAAAGACGTGCGCCGCCACCACCCGGCTTAGTGCATCATTTTGAGAAATACTCTGTTAGAGATACCTACTATTGCCCACACATAATCATCTGGCTTTACACCTGTTACCATGATTATGAAGGTAGCCAAGTTTCTTGTCATTATTAACATGTTAATAATGAGGTTAATCAGATTATCAGTTCACTTATATATTAGCCAAATGTGCTTGTCATTAATGCCATACTTTCCCAGTTTTTGAAGCTCTGATATGTTGATTTGAGTGTGTTGTCATTATAAAACTTTTCTGTGGTACTTGCAGTCAGCCCCAGAGCTATAGCCTGCTGGCATGTTCAGTGCAGAGCAGGACGCTACACTGCTCCCTCAGAGCTGCCACTACCAGCTTCCACTGCTTGTCATAGGTCTGGCTGCACACCATCACGTTTTAGTTCATACGTATGAAGATAACTGTTCAGGGACAATTCCATTCTGCTCTAGTGTTCAGCGGTTTAACTTTCTGTACCGAGCGAGGGCTGTTGAGGGAACATTATGTCTGCAGATAGCACAACAAGGAATCATGCATGCATGCTTGGGCAGTTGTGTGTGTTTCTCTAGGACTGATATGTGAATGTAGAACTGCTGTATTCAAACTTAAAACATCTCCTTCTTTACCTGGGTTTAGTCACACTACCGAAACAGGAGGATTGCTTGAAGGCACAAATTGAGACCAGCGGACGACATACTGAGATACTATCTCAAAACAACAATAGCAACCAAACAAAAACCACTCACTACCTTAGAACAAAACAAAGATGGGGCTGGGGAGATGGCTCAGCAGTTAAGAACAATGGCTGCTCTTCCAGGGGACCTGGGTTCAATTCCCAGCACCCACATGGCAGCTCTCCAAAGTCTGTAATTGCAACTCTGGGAGTTGCAACCCCTTCACACAGACACACATGCAGGCAAACAACACCAATTGCACATAAAATAAATAGTAATTTTTAAAAAGCAAAAAGAAATCTGTTTATTTTGTAACTAGATAATACATTCAGAAAACGTTTTTCTGTGTCGAAATGCGGAAGTTTCAGTTGTTGGTTAGCCCTTTCTTCCACACTTCCACCTCCCTGTCCACCCACCCTGCAAACCCTCTCCCAAAGGCAGCCTGCCTTAGTGCCTTACTTATCCATTCAGGTAATCGTGAGTAAGTAACAAGTAACTAGATCTTTGTTTTCTCCCCAGTTTTTGTTTGTTTTGAGATGGGATCTCACTGTGTAGTCTACACCAGCCTCTAACCCTCTATTCTCCTGCCTCAGGCTCCTGGGTGGCTGTTATCCTGTTGTGTACCGCCACACCCAGCCCTCTCCCTCTGTGTGTGTAGAGGCGCGTACTAGACCAGCAATTCTGTCTTCTGCTCCTTCCTTTTCTTTTCCGTCCTTCCGACCTTGCTTGCTTGCTTCCTTCCTTCCTTCCTTCCTTCCTTCCTTCCTTCCTTCCTCCCTCCCTCCCTCCCTTCCTCCCCCCCTCTGCCATTTGCTTTTTAACTCCGCCCACGCTGGTTACTGAAGAGGCCGACATTGTTTTCTTTAACCTAGCCACATTCTTCTGTTGTCTCCATATGGCTGAGATATGGGCCTGGTGGATTGTCCAGACTCAGGTGCTTGCCAAGGCTCAAGTACATGAGAATGGCCATTACTGAGAGCTGGCTGATACTGTGGGAGGTCGGCCTCTGGTTTTGGAAATAGTATTGCTTGGTCTAGGAACTAGGTTTATGAATTACCAGAATCCAAGGTGGAGTTTTCTTGTTCAAGTTTTTATTTCTTCCCTTAATAAATGGGTATCATGTGAAAGTTTAATATTGAATCTTTCTGGGATTTAATGGGGCCTACAACAGGCACAGTCCTCAGTGAGACTTCTTTCTTTGGGGAAATGGGGATAGTTTGAGACAGGACCTGGAACTTATGGCAACGCTCCTGCCTCAGCCTCCAAGTCCTGAGATTTTAGATATGTATCACTTTCCCTGACTCTCAGTGAGATTTTGCTCTCTTTATTTAAACATTTGTTATTATTTGTATGTATGTATGTGTTTGTATATGTATGTGTCATAGTATGCATGTGTAGGTATGTGTGAGTGCAGGCACCCATGTGTAGATGAGAGGACAGCTTTTGGGATCAGTTCCCAGCTTCTACCTTTCTTCTGCTGTACTGCACAGTCCGGGCTGGCGGCCTGGGAGCGTCCAAGCAGCTCTGCTGCCTGCTTGCCACCTGGCCCTAGGGGTGCTGGGATTGCATGTGTGCACCAAGTCCAGCAGTGTTTGTTTTGTTTTTCTCCACCAAGCCATCTCCCCGGCCCTCAGTGACATTCCTTTTCTTTCTTCTTTTTTGGAGCTGAGGATCGAACCCAGGGCCTTGCGCTTGCCAGGCAAGTGCTCTACCACTGAACTAAATCCCCGAGGTCCTTTGTAAAAGCACTGGTACTCTTAACCACTGAGCCATCTCTCCAGCCCTACACCAGCATTATTTTTTTTTAAAAGTCAGAGCCAACATTAAAACAGTAGGGGCTTTCTGGGGAGATGGGTTATTTTGTGAAATACCTGCTGAGCAAGCATGAGAACTTGAGTTCAGATCCCAGAATCCATACCTGGGACAGTAGTAGGCCTCTAGAACCCCAGGGCTGGAAGCCAGGCAGATCTCTGAAGCTTGTTGGCTAGCCAGGCCTGTCAAATCTGAGTTTCAAGATTAATGAGAGACCCTGTCTCAAAAAATAAGGTGGAGATCAATCGAGGAAAGCACCCAACTTTCAATACACATGTATTCACACACACACATGCAAATAATAATAATGGAGCCGGGCGGTGGTGGCGCACACCTGTAATCCCAGCACTCAGGAGGCAGAGGCAGAGACAGGTGGATCTCTGTGAGTTCGAGGCCAGCCTGGTCTACAAAGTGAGTTCCAGGAAAGCCGCAAAGCTACAGAGAGAAACCCTGTCTCAAAATAATAATAATAATAATAATAATAATAATAATAATAATAATAATAATGGAAAGTTACTCAGCTTATCTATCCAAATCAAACTGGGAGGATGTGGTAGCACATGCCTGTAATCCCAGCACTTGGAAAGTGGAATCAGGAGGATCAGAAGTTCAAGACTGGGCCACTAGATGGCTCCGTGGGTAAAGGCATTTGCCACTAAGCCTTCGGACCTGAGTTTGATTCCATAACCTAGTGGTAGAAGGAAAGGCTCAGTTCCCAGAAAATGAGAAAATGTTCTCTATCTCCACATGCATGCCATAGAAAACACACACACACACACACACACACACACACACACACACACACACACACACACACTAATATAAGTAAGAAGAGGCTCAAGCCCCCCCAGCCTGGAGTGAGGCCAGCATGGGGGGTAAGAGCAATTGCTTCCCCTCACTATCTTACATTCCTGTTGTCTCCCTGGAGACAGAGCAGAGTGTTATTGTCATACACGTGCTGTGGTTTTCTCTAGAAAGTGAGAGCCTGTGTGTTCCAGCCTTTGGCCTGTAGACAGCAGAGAACAGCTGTGTGCTGGTCATCCTAGATTCAAGTAGGTACAGTGAGTTCTGGGGTCAGGACGGAGAGAAGTCCTGGCAGAAAACCTGTGGGAAGTTTGAATGAATGGTACTTGATGAGAGAGGCAGTCTCCTGAGTCTAAAGCCGGTTGGCATCTCACAGGCACTTTGGGTGTTAGTCCCCAGATTACTGGTCTGCAATAACCCTGTCTTTTGAGACAGGATTTATATGTATACAATACGTATATATGTGAAATCTGATGTGTGTAAAAGGAGATGATGTATTTGTGGATGCATGTATGAGTGTAAAGATATCCAATACAAGTAGACCTTGTCTTGGGGTGAGGACTGGGTGACTCAGGGCAAAGTGGGATTGAAACACACTTCTCATGTACCCTTAGCTCTTTTATTATTGTTTGCTTGTTTGTTTGTTTGTTTGAGTCAGGGTCTCTCTACATATCCCTGACTATCCTGGAGCTCACTCTGTAGACCAGGCTGGTCTGAAACTCACCGAGCTCCGCCTGCCTCTGCCTCCTGAGTGCTGGGATTACAGGCGTGCGCCACCATCACCAGCTATTTAGAGCTTTTTTCAAATGTGTGTGGTGTTTGCATTATCTAGTTTAGTATAATTTTTTAAAGTAAGTATATTAATGAAAGTTTTACCACTGTAAACCCTTTCTACCATAATGGCAAATGGATATTAACTCAGAGGGTGAATAATTCAAGTCACGGTCTATTTATCATCTCCCAAGTTCTAGTTCATGTTGTTAGAAATCTCAGAATGCATTGCTCTCTTTTAGAAAACTGTCTTAAATGACTGTGTCAAAGTCCAAAGAACCCAGAGCCTAACTAAATGCCAACCTGTTAACCTCAGTTGTCATTTCTAGCTGGAGGACAGGGGCCTGGCACTACTGGCTTCTACTCAGGAAGCCACAGTTCACTTCATCAGCCCTTCCAGTAGGCGTTTCCCTCTACCCCAACCAGAAGGCCAGAGACCTGGGGTGTGAGCTCCTGGTATGGGGATAGACTTGGCTTAAAAACCGGTCAGGAGCATAGGCGGGGAGAGTGGGTACAGATGAGCGTGTAGATTGAGTGTGTTAGAGTGGTTTAGTAGCTATCCTGGGTCAAATCCAAACACCAGCAGCTGACTATATTTTAGACCCTTTACATAATCTCTATCTCAGGTCCTCTATGTGCTAAGTTGGGATAACAGTAGTACCTTCCGCACAGAATTATATGCACGATGAACCCTTTTTAAGTGTTCAGCACAATGATTTGCATGCAGTAAGTACTTAATTTTTGTGGCAGTTTTAGTTTGTTGTTTGCTTCTTGTTTAAAGAAAATCCTGTAGAATTGTCACAGAACCTGGAAGCTGCCATTGTGCCCTTCCTTACTTTTCTCTTGCCTCTTCCCTTCCTGAAGTAACTGCTGTTCTGCACTTGTGTGCTCAGTAGGCACCGGCCTGACTTTGCAAGAAGACACCCCATTCACAGCTGCTCTCCCTCTGCCCCACTTTCTCATTGATCAGGTGGTGACCTACGCCCCGTTCACGCTCTTCCCCTCACTGGTGCCTAGTGCTCTGCTGGAGCAGGCCTATGCTGTGCAGATGGATTTCAACATGCTCGTGGATGCTGTCAGCCAGAACTCGACCTTCCTGGAGCAAACTCTGTCTAGGTACTAAGTGCTAAGGCTCTGGGGCCAGAGATGCCAAAAGCTTAGGATGGGAAGGTTGGGAGCCAGCCATTGTTGCTGTGTTAGCTAACGTGGTGCTGGAGTGGGGAGCAGGCACCCCTGGGGGATAAAAAGTAGAAGAGAAGGAAGGAGAGCTTCTACTCCCAGTTCTACAGAAAGTCCTTCTCTGAGCCTCAGTTTCTTAATCTAGAAAATGAGGTTGGCTGAGACCTAAGATTGCTATGATTCTGTGATCAATGGCCCCCTGCTTCTCGTGACAGAAATCTCCACTGAGAGGGAGGGCTGGAGAGATGGCTCAGTGGTTAAGAACACTGGCTGCTGTAGCAGACGACCAAGGTTCAGTTCCCAGCACCCATGTGGTGGCTCACAGCGATCTAGCACCCACTTCTGGCCTCCTTGGGCACTAGACAAAGTGTAGTTACACACAGGTGAAACATTCATACACATGAAATAAAAGTAAGTCTTTAAAAGGTCTCCATCTGGAGTTATAGAAAACGACCTGGTTTGGGAAGAAAAGAGTTTAGGGAATTGTTAGGTTTTAAAGTCAGATTTCAGCTTCTGAACAAAGGCCCTTCTTTATTCATCCCACCATTAGAAGGATGTGTTTAATTTTTTAATGACTTTTTCTTGTCACCTAAAGCCTTGTATCTTTGGGTAGGACAAAATGCAGACTGAGCCATACCCCAGATCCAAGTAGATAGTCATTCCCTTACCTTTTCTTGCTAGATCCTCGCCTCCCACTTCAGGTCCTGAGACAAGTGAAATTTCTTGGTTAATTTTGGAATTAAGTATAAATTGCTGATTTTAGAATTAAATATATAGATAGATAGATAGATGTTTTATATGTGTGTTATATGTGTATAACTGTGTATCTATGATTAAGTTTTCAATGGAAAACTAGATTATTTTGTTAGAGACCAAATCTTTCTCAGATGTGCTCTTTGGTAACAGGTTGAATGTGAGAAGGAATAATAATCATATGAAGTTTGGAAACCATTGCCTTGGAACCAACAATCCAGGGGTCATGAATATGTGAACCCTGCTATCTATCACCTTCTTTCTCTGGATGGGCTTGCTTTATGCTCACCACAAGCAGCCAGGTTTAGTCCATTTACACTTGACAATGTGATTGTGTGGGAGACCTGCTCCAAAGCCCATGTCAGTAATTCAACCTTCCCTGTGCCTTTCTATACACATACCACCACCACCCCCTCAAGGGAAAACAATAGCCTAGAGCCTGGGGTTGAAAAGAAGAGAAAGTGTGTTCTACTTTTCTTGGAGGCTAAGGCCCAGCTGGGGACTCTTCTCCTCACTGAGGGCTAAGCAAGGCTTCCGTGAAAGAACTCATCCTCTAGTGAGCCTTCAAGACTTCTACTTGCCTGCCCCATACTGCTCCACCACAAACTTCTGTAACTAGGTCAGCCCACCAGCCTGGCGTGGCTGGACACAGAGTTTGCCCTGAATCTCAAGAAGCAACAACCTGGCATTAAGGACTTGTGGACTTCTTCCTAAGGCTCCAGAAACCATTCTGGATGATCCCCCAGCACATGCCACATGCCACAGCAGCACACTGGGCTAAGATGATGAGCCCATTTGACTCAGGCCCACCTTTATGCGGTCTCTAGCCCAACAGGAGAGATGACATTAGTTGCCATATAATAAAGTGAAAATTGCATGTTCAGTCAGCTCTGTGAAGTAGACATTCATGGTGCTGTGGGAACACCTAGAAAAGGAATGTGATACAGATAGTGAGGCTTCTCCAAGGAAGTGGTATCACCTGAGGATTAACCTATGAAATAAACCAGGATAGGTACCTTGGGCCTGAAAAACCTGCAGGCACACGGCAAACTGCCCTGGAGACTGTCATGGAGATGGAGGAGGAGGAGGAGGAGGAAGAGGAGGAGGAGGAGGAGGAGGAGGAGGAAGAGGAGGAGGAAACTTGTCTGGGAAGTGACCAGAGTGCAGGGGGAGCTATGGAGAGTTAACATGAGGTCAGCCAGAAAACTTACCAGCCATCAGTTATTCAAGATGTTTGGTTTTTTGGGGTTTTTGTTTTGTTTTGTTTTGTTTTTTGTTTGTTTGTTTTTTTGTTTTTTAGCTGAGGATTGAACCCAGGGCCTTGGGCTTGCTAGGCAAGTGCTCTACCACTGAGCTAAATCCCCACCCCTCAAGATGTTTGAATTTTTAAAGACCATGCTGTGTCATTTACTCTTCCCCACTAGCCTATTTTATAAGCAACTATTTTCCTCTTCACAGTTGAACAAAGATAAGGGGAGGGGATAGGATTCACTGAGATTGCCTCACAGTGGCTGGTAGAGCTTGGATTTGAACCCAGGTCATCTGGCTCTAGAGTAGATTATTAGGCACTATTTTCTGCTAGGTTGGAATGGGTATTCACGACCCAGAAATTATCTAGAGGTGGGTGGGTTGGGGTGGGACTCATGGCCTGTAGGGTCTTGTGTAGCCTGGAATGTTCTTTTCTTCTCTAGCACTATCAAAAAGGACGACTATACGGCCCGTCTCTTTGATATCTACAAGCAAGTCCTGAAAGAGGGCATTGCCCAGGTACCTATTCCTAGCCCTTCCTTTGTCTGGACTTGTCTCTTTGATCTCTGGTGTTTTGTTTTGTTTTGTTTTGTTTTGATAGAACAATTGGTTTCAGTCTTTTCTTGAAAGAATCTCCTCCCACTGGTCTCAACGGGGCCTCCATACCAGGGACCAGTCCGGGGATGACAGAATGAATCCTCTGGTTTGGGAGTATTGGTCCTTAGCTCTACAGAGTGCAATGTGGCTAGACCTCCAGAGTCAGCCTCTGGGCCGGCCCTCAGCCTTCAGTTTTCTCCGCAGACTGTGTTCCTGGGCCTGAACCGCTCAGATTACATGTTCCAGAGCCGCGCAGACGGCTCCCAAGCCCTGAAACAGATTGAAATCAACACGATCTCTGCCAGCTTTGCGGGCCTGGCCTCCCGAACTCCTGCTGTGCACCGGTGGGTTCCTAGGGCAGCTATGGAGCACATTGTGGGGAAGAAGAGTTCAGTGGACGTATAGTCACTGGCTAAGCCAAGGATCTCCTTCTGTGACTGTACCTTCCTGGGCCCTGAATCATGGTTTCTCCATGCCTCCATCTTCTCCCCATAGCATAGCAATTTCCTACTTGAAATCGGATGTCTGATATGCCAGACAAAGAAGAGACCTCATAGCATATTAGTCCTGCCCCTCTCTATGCAAATTAACCCTTCAGGCTGAGAGAATGAGGCCTTCCAGAGGCCTCTGCCATATCTGAGAGCTGGGCCACAGTAGTAGTCTCTTGGCCATCATGCTCCGGGTCACTGCAGTTCCATATGGTCTGCAGCAGGATTCCACATAGCACCTGGGATCCCAAGGTGAGGGGCCCTGCTCCCTTAGAAACTGAGTTGGGTAGAGTGGCCACACGGGGCCTCAGGACTCTCTGGCATGTACACCTAGGTAAGGATGGCTCAGCATATCCCAGCTGAAGTGGGTCCTTCAGGAATGGTGGGAAGGAGCCTTTAAGCACTTGGCTGATTTTCAGAGTAATGTTCCTATATGTATCTGTGAGGTCATGGGCAGAAGGGTATCCTGGTCCATCCAATTACTCAGCAGCCATCTTTCTTCCAACAGACATGTTCTCAACGTCCTGCAAAAGACCAAAGAAGCTGCCAAGATCCTCTCCAATAATCCCAGCAAGGGACTAGCCCTGGGGATCGCCAAAGCCTGGGAGCTCTATGGCTCAGCTGAGTAAGAATGTGGAAAGATGGTAGTAGTATCTCACTTTCGTGTCAACATTCAAGGGCGGGGCAGCTTCTCCTTTGCTAGACATCAGTAGGGGAAAAGGGTGTTTCTAGGAATAGAAACTTACACATTTAAGTGCCAAAAATCTATTAGTGGAGTTCTGGGTTCCTTCTAAAATAAGAGATGCTAACTGTAACGTACTGTTTCCTTGTGGCGTGGGGTTCATCGAGATGTCGGACAGTGATTGCATCTTGCTGTAACACACCAGTGCCAGCTAGGGTTGGAAAGCTGTGCTGCTGACTTCAGGTTCCCATCCACTAGCCTGTGACGCTGGCTTCTTCACCATCCGCTTCTACATTTACTGTGTCAGCGTGCTTGCAATGGGACTCCTGCTGCTATCCCTCTGCCTCCCAGCTTGTATTGGTTTGGGGAAAAACAGGGATCCTGGTTGTTCTGATCATGTGTACAAAGCGTGAGGACCTCTTCAGTGAGGTCAGTTTTGATCTGGGAATTTCATGGTGTCCATTTTAACTGCTTAGGAGTATTTTCTTTGCTTCCTTCCTGTTTCTCAACCGTGTTCCAGATGTGTGAAGATGCTAGGTAAGTGACTTCCAGAGAGCTGAGAGACCACTCTAGCAGCTACGCAGTGGGAGCGAGCTCAGCCCACCCGTGCGCCGAGTGTCCCCACCCAGGGGCTCACTGAGCTCTCAGAGCAGGTGCGCTGCGGTGGTGCTGGCCCTCTTCCCTGTTACAGATCAGGAAACAGGTTCAGAGAGGTACAGTGACTCGCTCGAAGTCAGCTGGTGAGTTGGTAGTAGGACCCAGTGCTAAGCTCCTGGAACCTGCATATGGTACTGTTGCCTCCAAGTGAACCTTTCCAGGCTTGCTAAGCTTCACTAAGTTCCAGGAAGCCTCAAGTTCTGAGCATTTACAAGTGGGACAAACAGTATGTCAAGTAGAATCCTCTGCCACGTTCCATTTTAAGAAAGCGAAGTCAGGGGTTGGGGTCACCTGAGAAACTGCCAGTGACAGACACCACAGAGGCCAAGAGTCATGTGGGGAGAAGGCACTCACGTGCCCCACGTTAGGCACTGGTGGGTAAAAGATCTGGGGCCCCTGCGCAGGCACTGGCTTTATCCACTGTCAGAGTGGGTAAGGCTCATCTGCCGAGCAAGCATATGACCTTGGCCCATCTTTTCTCTGAGATTTTTTTTCTTGAGCTGGGCATGGTGATATATACCTTTAATCTCAGCACTCAGAAGGCAGAGGCAGGTGGGTCTCTGAGTTCAAAGCCAGCTTAGTCTACATAGCAAGTTCCAGGCTAGCCAACTGTATATATCAAGATCCTTTCTCAAAAAAACAAAAACACACCTGTAATTCCAGTACTCAGGAAGCCGAGATAGGAGGATGGCCTTTTAGTTCAAGGCCAGTCTGAGCTAAATAGTGAGTCTCGTACCAGGAATATATAGCAAGACTCTGCCTCAAAAAAAAAAAAAAAAAAAGGTTTTTAAGAAAAGAAATCTGAGAATTAAATTATAATTTTGTTTGCTTTTTAAAGAACTCTTTTGGTCATGCTGAGGATCCAATCTAGGGCCTTGTGTGCCAGGAGACTACTCTACCACTCAGCTGCCTCCCCGTCTTGTTTGCTTTTTTGAGACAGGGTCTTGTTCACAGCCTCCACTGGCCTTGAACTCATGACAATCTTTCTGCTCTAGCCTCCCAAGTAGGGATATATACATGCACCACCAGTCCTGGTTATAAAATTGTGATTTCAGTGGGGCTGGAGAGTTGGTTCATAGTTAAGAGCATTTATTGCTCTTGCAAGGGACCTGGGTTCAATTCCCCTATGGGTTGCTCACCACATTCTATAACATTATGATTTCAGTTAAACAAATGCTTTCAAAACATAGGGCCTAGGGTTGGAGAGATGCTCAGAGGCTAAGAGTGCTTCTTGATCTTCCAGAGGACCTGAGTTTGACTCCCAGCTCTTACATGGGGTCTCTTACAACCACCTATATCTCTAGCTCCAGGGAATTGGATACTCTCTTTTGGCCCCTGAGGGCACCTGCCTGCACATGGCATACAACCACACAGTCATGCATGCATAAGTAAATTAAATCTTTAAGACAACATCAGTGAAATACAGGGCCCATAGTTAGAACAAGTAGAAGGATGGTTATTGTTATTAAAAGATTGGAACATATGATCTGATTAACACTTCTATTTCATAAATGAGACAAGGCTCAGAGAAAGAAGTTGACTGACCTGCTCAAGGACACCACAAGGCCCTGGCAGAACCAGCACTAAGATTGTTGGGTCCTCTCTCCCAGCCTGCGTGCTATTTCCAGTTCACCTTCCTCAACTGACAGCCTTCCGAGTTCCACTCAGGCCAGATTTCTCAGAACTGAAGGCAATAGGAGGCAGAGTGTGTTTTCTGAGTCTGGCTCCCATTGTTTGGCAAGTGGAAAGGCTGGCTTAATTAGCCAGAGTATGAAGTTCCACTTCAGCCTCCAGCCTCCAGGCTTCCTCCTTTGCCTCTTCCTGGAGGTGAGCCGTCCTGGGCCCGGTGCCACCCTACCCACCCACCCCAAATACCTACCCATGAGCAGAGTGGTTCCGGATACAAAATGAAGACCAAGACCTTCAGCCCTGGGGCCACTCAAGGCAAGATGGCTTCTGAGAAACCACTTCCACTTTGTATTGCAGATCCCAGCTTAAAGTCAGTTTTCAGTTTAAATGTCCTCTTGACTTGAGGCAGGCTAGAAGAGTATTTAGCCAAGTAGAAAGAAGTCAAGTGAACACAGTTTAGATTAAGAAGTTCAGCTAAGGTTGGAAAAAGCAGAGATAGATAAGAGGTCAATACAGAATATATGCCTAGAGTTCTAAGGCAAAGTCTGGACTTCCAGGGGTCTGAGCAAGAGGCCACGGTACAAAACAGAGCAGCTGTAGCGGAAAGGGAGTTTGGTACTGTAAGACACCGGCCTTATGAATCTGGTTGAGGGAGGGAAGAGCCTGTTTAACACTGAGAATATCTCAGCTGGCATAAGCTTTTCCTGAGTGTTCAGGCCCCTGCTTCTTTAAGAAACTTGTGGATAAATAGAGGAGCGGGCTCAGTAAGCGTTAGTGATCCCATTAATACTGAGACCAAATGTGGCCCTATGGACATCACAGAGCTGCTGAGAGGTCCCCAGAGATGACGTCGTGTTTGTAGTTGCCTCTGGAGAATTCTATTTAGCTCTTTTGTTTTTTCACGTAAGAACTCCACTCTTGGATCACATCCTTTATTGTCTGAGAATGGAGTCATTAGTATCTGACCAGCATTGTTGTTGATTTACAAAACAATTCCTCAGTGTTTATTTTCCCAGACAGATTTTTGAGTCACCCTTTCACTGTGTTAGGTTTTCTGTTGTTTGTTTTAAGATACGGTTTCATGTAGCCCAGGCCAGTTTTGTTTTGTTTGTTTTTGCTTTTCAAAACAAGGTTTGGGTTTTTTGTTTTGTTTTGTTTTTTTCTGGGTAGCCCTGGCTGTCCTGGATCTCACTCTGTGGACCAGGCTGGCCTCAAACTCAAGAGATCCACCTGCCTCTGCCTCCTAAGTGCTGGGATCAAAGCCATGTTCTACCCTGGCCCAGGCCAGTCTTAAACTCCTAACTCTCTTGCCTTTACTCCCTGAGTGCTGGGATCACAGGAGTGAGCCATCATACATGGCTCTAGATGTCTTCTAGGGAAAAAAGTGGGTAGGGATAGATGGTTTTAAGTCTAAATTTTAAGTTGTATGATATTTGCTTTAATTACAATATTTCATCTCCTACTAGAGAACAGACAAGAGCTGCCTCCTTCCCTCCAAGTTTCCTGTTTTTAGGAAATGTGGCCAGGCAGTGGTGGCGCATGCCTGTAATCCCAGCAGTCAGGAGGCAGAGCCAGGCGGATCTCTGTGAGTTCAAGGCCAGCCTGGTCTACCAAACAAGTTCCAGGAAAGGCGCAAAGCTACACAGAGAAGAAACCCTGTCTCGAAAAACCAAAAAAAAAAGAAAAAAAGAAAAAAAAAAGAAATGTGTTGTTGCAGTCCTAATTTGAGGCAGCATCTGTTCTTGCAGGGAAGCTATATTCTGTCTCTTGTCTGTCTGTCTGTTTGTTGGTCTTGCATGTACATGCCTGTGGAGGCCAAGTCAATGTCTAGTGTCTTCTTCAATCTCTCTCCATTTTAGTTTTGAGACAGTCTCTCACTGAACTTGGAGCTTACCAGTTTGCCTAGAATGGCTTGCCAGCAAGCCTCAGAGATCCTCCTGTGTCTGCTTCCCTGTAGATGTAACCGTCTTGTTAAATAAGAAACACAGAGCCAAATACAGAGTTTGTAGCCAAGAGGTCAGAGCAATAGCTGAGAGCTGAAAACCTTACCCTTCACTGCTGCTCTGTCTTTCCTCTCCGCAAGAGACCTACTTCTGTGTGTGTTCTCTTTTTATAGACTTTCTGTTCTGCTTTCTCATTGGTTGTAAACCCAGCCACGTGACCTCCTCGTCACTGCCTGTCTGTACAGACCTCCAGGTCTTCTATGGTTGGTATTGAGATTAAAGGCGTGTGTCACCATGCTGGCTGTATCCTTGAACACACAGAGATCCGCCTAACTCTGCCTCCCAAGTGCTGGGATTAAAGGCGTGTGCTACCACCCAGCTTCTGCTATGGCTTGCTCTGACCCCAAGGCAACTTTATTAATATACAAATAAAATCACATTTTACAAATGTAGTATCACCACACTTCCCCACTGATGGGATGACAGACATGCTGCCTAGCTTTTTTTTTAAAGTGGGTTCTGGAGCTCCAACTCAGGTCCTTAGGCTTGCATGGCAAGCACTTGACTGACCAAGTCACCTTCTCAGTCCCTCCTTTCTGTTTTGACACAGGGTCTTGCTATGTAGCCCAGACTGGCCTCAAATTCACCATCTTCTTGGCCCCACCCCTAGTGCGGGATTATGGCCTGCATCAGCAGGACTGCTTGAGAAGCTGTGTTCTTACCTCATCTGCAGGGAGTGGCAGGAGGGGCGAGCCCTGTAGCAGCCCTGCTCACCTCTGCTCTTTCTCCAGTGCTGTGGTGCTACTGATCGCTCAAGAGAAAGAAAGGAACATATTTGACCAGCGTGCCATAGAGAATGAGCTACTGGACAGGCAAGTGAAGGGAGAGAGAGACCTTCAGGTGTGGCCCCAAGTGGGGAGGCCATTCCAAACACCACACCCACTACCTCTGATTCTCACCTTTCTTTCCCAGGAACATCCATGTAATCCGACGAAGATTTGAAGATGTCTCTGAGAGGGGTTCCCTAGACCGAAACCGAAGGTTGTTTGTGTAAGCATCCCCAAAGAGCCGCTAGCCCGCTGGATTAAGAACCTCTCTTGATAGCTCCTGTCACTCAAGAGCTTTCCTTCTGGGAATCATGATAGCTTGTTTTCTTTTCTCCTAATTTCTGAAATACTTCATCCTTCCAGGAAATTTTAGAAATGTCTAGCCATGCTTTGCTTCTAATGGGATCTATCAGAGCTGTTGACCTTCTGGATAAGGGTATCATCCTTAAAGATAACCTTGGTTTTCATATAGAACTCTGAGGTTCTAAAATTTTCTTGCCTCTCTTTGTGGCTAGTCAAGACAGGCCTGAGCAGTTGGGCTGGGCAGGCAGGGGTGCAGGCTCATTCTTACCCATGTGGTTGCTACTCTGGTCTGTAGCCTAGATTTGTCTTCTAAGCCAGGCCCTCTTTTTCCCATGGGCCACCACACTGTAGCTTTAGAACAACATATTTGGGTAGCACTGCAGCTTACATAGTTAGACGTAGTTAGGGCTGGGCATGGTGGCACATGCCTTTAGTTTCAGCACTCCGGAGACAGAGGCAGGCAGATCTCTGAGTTCTAGGCCAGCCTGGTCTACATAGAAAGTTCCAGGAACAAAGAAAGCTAGATAGTGAGAACCTGTCTAAAAACAAAAGTATGTGTGTGATGGCACACATTTGTAATCCTAGCACTTGAGAAGTGGAGACAGGCAGATCAGGTGTTCTGGGTCATTCTCAGGTATACAGTGAGCTCAAGGTCATCCTGGGATATAAGAGACCCTGTCTCAAAAAAACACAAAGTAACAAAAAAGTTACAAGCCTTCATGGACTTTCATAATCCCACTTCAGCTACTTCAAAATGTGGGGTTATCATAATAAAGCAAAGTAGCTAGTTTACTTTTTAGATAAACTGCATAATATGAAATAGGGAAAGGGGACGGACTTATCTTAACTAGAGTCAGATTTTTGCACATCCCCACCACCGGTTTTAGAGATCTTTAGACTGTCTGGTTTTTGCTACTTTAAGCCTTAGAAATAAGAAATTCAGTTCTGTTTTGCTGATCATAACAACATGATTCCTCCACCCAAAATTTTGGATACATGTGTTTTTAATGTTACTTATGCTAACCTCCTGGTTTCCCTGTAGCCTTCTTAAAATACATTTAGGTCCAGAATATTCTAAAGCATTGTGTGTTGCACACCTGTTTTAATGGAAGTACTAAGTTTCTGCTTTCACCAATTCTAGTGAACTCCTGCCCAGGCTTGCCTTATGGACTGCCACATGTACTCTGATGTATCCTGAAATAGACTGAACCACTCAACACATCAGTGATAATTTCATTCAGAAGGTTTTTTTCATCCTGTGTTACAGGGATGGCCAGGAAGTTGCTGTGGTTTACTTCCGAGATGGCTACATGCCCAGTCAGTATAATCCACAGGTTGGTATTTTCTAGTAGACCATTCTCTCCTTCCAGGGACCTACCAGAGCACCACAGAAACCCAGCTCAAGCATCACAGCTCTGCTTCACCTCTTGCTCAGGGCACTGCTGCTGGAAATGCCTTTCTTCTTACAAGTGTTTTGTTACCTTTCACTCTACAGGGTCTTTAGGGTCTGAATCCTCAGGAACTATCGGTAGTGTTTCAGCCATTCACACGTTTTCTGGAGATATGTTGGTGAACGAACATCTTTCTAAGAGGAAGACCCCCAATAGAAGCATTGCTGACTTCCATGTTGTAATTTTGAGCTACCCAGTTTAACAGCTCTGAGCAAAGATCTGCGAAGAGATGCATCCAGTCAGCCCTCACTAGCTGATGCAAGAGTTCCAGGCCACCCTCCCACCTACCTTTGTTCTTTTCTGTGGCTTTTTCTTTGGGTAGGGAGGAGTAAGGTCTTCCTTTGTAGCCCAGGCTGACCTGAAGCTCTATGTAGTCTCAATGAGTGGCAATCTCCTGCCTCAGCCTTCCAAGTACTGACAGTCCAGGCATGAGTCATCATGTCCAGCTCCACTGACCATGTTTATTTTCCTTATTTCTCCTTTATCTGAATTAGAAAGATTTTTTTTGTTTGTTTTATCATGTTCTCATTTATGTTCATGGCAATCATGATATTACCTCATCCTGCTAACTACTATGTAGTTTCAAAAATTACTTTCTACACATTTTGTTTAACTCTTACATCCATCCTGTGAGACTTATAATTATCCCCATTACACAGATGAGGAAACTAAGGTTTGGAGCCACGCAGAGGCTTGTCTAAATCCCACAAGAATTCCCCAGGATTTCTGATCTCAGACCATTGCATTCTGAATATGCTGTTCTTCTCGCCGCTGTTAGTATCTAACCATGGAGGAAAGGCTGAACAGCCCTGCTTTCATGGATTAAAAAAAGGAAGAAAGAAAGAAAGAAGGAAAGAGAGAGAGAGAGAGAGAGAGAGAGAGAGAGAAAGGAAGGAAGGAAGGAAGAAAGGAAGGAAGGAAGGAAGGAAGGAAGGAAGGAAGGAAGGAGGGAGGGAGGAAGGACTGAGGAGAGGGTCAGCAGTTAAGAGCACTTACTGCTTTTGTAGAGGACCCAGGCTTAGTTCTCAACCACATGGCAGTATATAACCATCTGTAACCCCACTTCTAGGAGATCCAGTGGCCTCTTCTGGCCTCCACAGGTACCAGGCATGCACACAGTACACATACATGCATGCAGAAAACACTCACATGCATAAGATAAAAATAAATCCTTTCTACAGTGCCCTGGGTGGTGAGATGAGAGTCATGACCATGAGTTGCTTTCCCACCCTTCCTGGCTCTCAGCTGCACGTGAAAATGAAGGGACCTGTGAGATTATAGTTCACTTAGGGTTCCTGGGGACTGAGCTCTACCGGGTGCTGCTCTTCCGAAGGACAGCTTTAGGGAAAGTCCTTTCGACCAGAGACGTGGTTGGAGTGCTGGAAACTTGCTCTAACTCTAGAGAGAGTGCTCTAAGGAAGGAAGTGGTGTGCATGGAGAAGCTCACCTATGCTTAGAACGTGGACACAGAGCTACAGAGCTTTGTGACTTGTTAGATGACTCTTGTGTTTGAGTTTTGCTTTCTCTGTGAGATGTTTTTCTAGTCTTATCTCATGTTCTGGGCCTCCATGACTGCCCAGAACACCAGACCAGTAGTTCGATGGCTGATGAAGACCAGGTAAAGCTGCTCCAGTGGACAGCATTGGGTAGAGGGCAGGATATATGCTCTAGACCCTAGCCTTGCTCTGCTGTGGACAGGAGTCTGCAATCTGGACAAAGGCGGTTTTCTACCCAGTACCTGAGAATGGGGACCAGAGCTCGGAGGCATGATCCTCTGGTCTTGTATCCTAAGCTCCTAACACAAGACTATTCACCCTGTGATTAGCCAGCTGCAGGCCTTTGTTCACATGATCCTGTTTGCCTGAGGACCCACTCTCCAGTGAGTTTCACCTGTCAGACTGCCTTTTGTCAGGGACTTACTCAAATTTCACTTCACTGAGCAACAATAACAGATACTGAGTACCTGTGGAGTATCAGAACCTGCTGTTCTGTGGGGACATAACAGAAAACAAGGCAGAAACTAAGGGTCTGGTTCTCATAGTGAATATACTGCATGGTCAGGGAGATAAGCACCAAGAAGAAAAACAATAGACAATGATTTTTTAAAAAAGATTTATTTATTAATTACGTATACAGTGTTCTGCCTACACATATGCCTATACGCCAGAAGAGGGCACCAGATCTCACTATAGATGGTTGTGAGCCACCATGTGGTTGCTGGGAATTGAACTCAGGACCTCTGGGAGAAGAGCCAGTGCTCTTAACCTCTGAGCCATCTCTCCAGCCCAATTTTTTTTTTTTAAAAAAAGATTTATTTATTATGTATACAGTATTTTGCCTGCATGCCAGAAGAGGGCACCAGATCTCATTACAGATGGTTGTGAGCCACTGTGTGGGTGCTGGGAATTGAACTCAGGACCTCTGGAAGAGCAGGCAGTGCTCTTAACCGCTGAGCCATCTCTCCAGTCCCCAACAATGATTTTTTGAGTTTTGATTTTGCTATGTTTAGTGAGACAGACTCATATTCTATAGCCCAGGCTGCCCCTGGAACTTATTATTGTAACTGAGCTGCTTTATGCTCAGGACCCAACAAATATGTTATACTGTATCCAGCTTGAGGGGTGATCCCTAGTTGAGAGGTAATTGGCTTTGACTGAAAGAACAGGATGAAAAGACAGAGGGTTGTGGGGGAAACCCACAATAAGTAAAATGGTCAGTGGAAAAGTGATGAACCAAGACTTGAGGATGAGAAGGATGTAACTATCCATGGGGAAAAGGCAAAAGGGAAAGAAGTTCAAGCAAAAGAAAAGAGAACCTAACAGGCCCTGAAGAAGGGGTGAAATCTGATAATTAGACTTATTTGGCTAGAATGTGGGAGTCAAGAGTTAGAAGGAGAAGCTGGGGCAACAGCATGAGGTAAAAACCATGGGGAACACAGTCTCACAGGGTCTCATAGGCCATGGTAAGGAATGGACTTTATTTGATAAAAGGCTAAAGACTACATGGTTAATGGAATTTTTAAGTGTTGGATTTTACTTGGAGCGCAATGAGAAGCTAAGTATATAATCAAGAGTCCCATGCCCTTCAAACTTTATCCAGCCAGGTGTGGTGGCACGTGCTATAATGTGGCACTCAGGAAGCTGGGGCAGGACAACTGCAAGCCCTGGCCAGCCTGGGTTCCATAACCAGATCCTGTTTAAAATGACAAATCCAGTACTCTAAGGCTGAGGTAGGATAGCCCAGGAGGTCTAGGGAATTACAGGCCAGCCTCGCTACCGAGTGAGACTGTCTCAAAAGATAGGATGAGTGAAGGAGAGAAGGATGGGGAGAAAACCTCACCAGTTTTTCTGTACTCTCACAAAACGTCTTTTCTGCTGGATGTGGAGGCGCATGCCTTTAATCCCAGCACTCAGGAGACAGAGGCAGGTGGATCTCTGTGAATCTGAGGCCAGCCTGGTCTACATAGCAAGTTTCAGGCCAGACAGGGCTACCCATTGAGACCCTGTCCCTCATACCCAAAGACGTTTCCTTGTTAGTAATTTTCCATTTAGTTATGAACTTGTATTAGTTTGCTAAATCACAAACTTTCTAAAGGCAAGAATCTTGCAGACTGAGAGGCCCTATCTGCCTCGCAAGGATGTCGTAACGATAATCAGCTTGAAGATTAAAAGGCACAATGTCTGGCACCTATTCAGTAAAGTAAAGGCCCTTTGGTTTTATTACCTCCACAGAACTGGGAAGCTCGCCTACTGCTAGAGAGATCGTGTGCTGCCAAGTGTCCAGACATTGCTACACAGCTGGCCGGGACTAAGAAGGTGCAGCAGGAACTGAGCAGGGTAGGCCTGCTGGAAATGCTGCTCCCAGGCCAGCCTGAGGCTGTGGCCCGCCTCCGGGCCACCTTTGCTGGCCTCTATTCATTGGACATGGTATGTAGTGTTTTTTCCTACCACAGGCCACATAGCAGAAACGGACCCAAATGTGTTGGGGAGGGTACAATGCAGCTGGCATTATGGTTGGCATTATGACTCACATCCTTGGTGCTCTGGAGAACCCTTGAGCCTTGAGGCCAGAATCTGGGGACTAAAACCCATTCCCTCAGCAATGATTATGGTAAGGATGGAAACCCAGGGAAATGACTAAGGAGAGTGGGAAGAATTAGGGAACATTTGTACCCACTCTCCAGGCTTTCTGCAGAGTCCTAAAGAGCCTGTTCTATGTTTAGTGCTACAAGGGAGTTAAGGGTCACATCCAGATTCAAGTGTCTAGCCTGATGGAATCTATCATTTCCCCTGCTGTGTGTGCCCCACCTCCACCCCGCCACCCCCCGCCATGCCACTGTGCATGAGCAGCAGAACCTCAGCTGTCTTGTTAGCCTGAATTCTAGTGACCACTTTGTGCCTCCTGTCAGGGTGAAGAAGGGGACCAGGCCATTGCCAAAGCCCTTGCTGCTCCTAGCCACTTTGTACTGAAGCCCCAGCGAGAGGGTGGAGGTAGGTGGATCTCCTTTGTAGAGCTGCCCAGTGAAGGGCTGCAGGCTATTGCCAGTGCCTATTAGCACTTGATGTGTGGATACAGTCCCAGGCTTAGTGGTTACAAGAGAAAGCAACACAGATCCCAGCATGGAGCATCTCCCAGCACCCTGGAACTGGGAGTACAAGGGGATTGGATGAACTACACTGGAGAATTTGGACAACGGTAGTTTGAGGTGCTTATGGGTAGATTACAGAGAAACGGAATGGTGCATACTAGGAGGTCTAAGGGGATACCTGGCTGTATTCCTATTTACTATAAAACTCCCTGAGGGCAGGGATCGTGTCTGCCATACAGACTTTATTTTCCACATGGGTCTTAAGGGATAGGTTGGAGTTTTCCATGTAGAAAAGGAGAAAGATCATTCTAAACTGAAAACCATTTAAGCAAAAGCAGTGGGCCGTGACCACATGGACTGGACTAGAGGTTAATGAGAAACTGGTGAGGCTAGAGTTGGAGATGGCAGGAATATGGGCTGGGAATATTATAAAGAGCACTGAAGCTGGGCGGTGGTGGTGCACACCTTTAATCCCAGCACTTGGGAGGCAGAGCCAGGTGGATCTCTGAGTTCAAGTCAGGCCCCAAAGCTACTCAGAGAAACCCTGTCTTAAAAAAAAAAAAAAAAGAGCACTGAAAATATTTCAGGAAATTTGGGATTGGGGAGATGGCTCAGTCACTAAAGTACTTACTGTTCAAGCACTGGATCCCTCTCCCACATTAAAGCCAAGCATGATGGCAAGCATCTCTACCCCTAGGATGTGGGGGTAGAGGGCAGAGAAAGGCAGATCCTGGAGGCTCACTGGATAGCCAGTCTAGCTGAAACTGTGGGCTCCAGGTTCAGTGAGAGAACCTGCTCAGAGAGAAGGTAGAGAGCCACTGAAGAAGATACCTCAATATTGGCCTCTGCTTCCACACGTATATGCATGACACACAGAGATAGACACAGATGTATGTTGTACACTATATTTTATCCTGACTGAGGAAGGAAGCCATTAACGTTTCAGGCAGGGCAAGGACACATGAACTATCCAGGAACTTAGCAGTGATGGAAACTTGTAAAGTCAGTGTTTTGGCCATTATTGCTTTATTGGACTGAGAGGAAATACTTGTGACAGAAATGGTGGAAACAGGCTGATACCATTGTCAAGAAGACCCATGTAGAGGTCCAGTCTAGGGTTATAACAATATAGGTTATAACAATATAGAGCACAGGCAGAGGCATGTCTGAGTTAGTAACATAGGTAACGGGGAGAGTGAACTTAAATAGGACTCAGGGATGCCTTTCATTTTATTAGCAGTAGGAAGATTCAGGAGAAGCAAGTTCTAACAGAAACAGATTTCCATTTGGATGTGCTGAGTTTGCAGTATAGACCTGTATACATGCTTCTGATTTCTAGAACAAAGAGCATGAATTAAAGATTTGGGAGTTAACTTATACCGTGCAGATGAAACCTTAGGAACAAAAGTACATAGAGAACAGAGCAAGGGTAGAGAATTCCTAGAAAACCTCAACATCTTTGTGTATGTATGTGTGCGTGGACGTGTGTGCATGTTCACATATGTGCATACGTGTGGATGCCAGAGGTTGATATCCAGTGTCTTCTTCCTCGATTGCCCTCCACCTTTTTTGGTTTTTTTTTTTTTAGATAGTCTGTCACTGAACCTGGAACTCACCAACTAGCTAGACTAGCGGCTAGCCAGCAAGCTCTGGGGAATCTACCTGTCTCCACCTTCCACTTCCCCAGCACAAGGAGAGAGTGTTATGGATACACCCACCCACACCTAGCTTAATGTGGGCGCTGGGGGTCAGGTCTTTGTGCATAACAGATATTTTACAGGCTGAGCCATCTCCCCAGGCCCGGAGAACCCCAACATTTAAGAGAAGAAATAGTAATGGTGGCTGAGGGGAATGTCCATAGATGGGGTGACAGTGTGGTGACAGGTGTGCTCACTTGTATAAGGGCTTTCTTGTTTAGGTGATCTTTCCTTCTCAGAAGCAGATATGCTCTGTGTGACTGGCCGGTTTAATTGCAGGTAATAACCTGTATGGGGAAGAGATGGTGCAAGCACTTGAGCAGCTGAAGGACAGCGAAGAGAGGGCCTCCTACATCCTCATGGAGAAGATTGAACCTGAGCCTTTTGGGAATTGCCTGCTGCGGGCTGGCAGCCCTGCCCGAGTGGTCCAGTGCATCTCAGAACTGGGGATTTTTGGAGTCTATGTCAGGTAAGCCAGTCAGGAGCAGCTCTTTCTACTACTTCCCGACAAGAGTGCCAGCCAAGAAAGCCTAGAAGGAGCCTTGAAGAATAGAACCATGAGTCCTGGGCTGTAGTTTTAGCTCTGCCGGTTCCTAGTTTTCTTACCTGTTTCCTTGTCTGTTAAGTAAGGACCCAAGACTTGCCCAGCCCACAGAGGCTGATTCACTTGTTAAAGTGAGTCCCAGAAAAGACATGCTTTACAGCTGTGAAGACATCCTGTGTGGTGTGAGGAGAGCTGAGAGCAGATGGCTGGCGAGGAGGAGTAGGGATTCCAGGGAACATGAAAGTTTGGGTCCAGCTCTGAAACCAAAGGGATTCCAGGGAAAGATGAGAGAGCGGAGGGTATTCAGTGGCTTTGAAATACCGAGGCTTCTGGATTTGAATTTAAAAAATTAAGAATCAAGAAGAAAGCGGGTATGGTAGTGTATGCCTTTTGTCCCAGAACAGGAGGCAGAGACAGGCAGGTATCTTTGAGTTAGAGGCCAGTGAGTTCCTGGACTGCCAAGGCTCCATAGTGAGACCCTATTTCAAATAAAGAAAAGAAGAAAGAGAAAGGAAGAAAAAAGAAAAGAGGAGGACTTTGGAATTGGTAAAGAAGAAGGCCCTAATGCAACTTCCTGCAAAGTATTTTAAGGTCAGGGCAAGATAAAGATGCCTCCATGGCGTCTACCGCAGCCTTCCCATGACAGCAAACTTCCCCTCTAACCACTGCAGCGTTCTGCCTGCTGCTGTCTATCGCTGCTCCAACTATCACCACAGGCACCTTGAGTAACAGGAAGTGTATAGCCCAGGACATAAATGTACACGTAAACATGCTATATGCTTTTCTTGCTTTATTTAATCCATATGACTATCTTGTAATATAAGAGGTATTTCTCAATTTTAAATTAAGGACATTTTTAGGCAGCTTCAGAGCTTATAATTTCCAAGCTAGGATGCAACTCCAAATCTGATTCTAAAGTCCCAGCATTTCTTAAATGTAGCCCCTTCCAATCTGCCAGTCAGGTGGGACCAGAGAAGGGCCTAGTTCCCTAATGTTGTATGTCTCCTGACCCCATTTCTACAGACAGGGAACAACACTTGTGATGAACAAGCATGTGGGGCATCTGCTTCGAACCAAAGCTATTGAACATGCAGACGGAGGTGTGGCAGCGGGAGTAGCAGTCCTGGACAACCCCTACCCTGTGTGAGGGCACATCTGACTTCACTCAAGACCTTCTACCCTGTACTTGGCATTCCTCTCCTAATTCCTGAGGGGCTACTCCAGTCCCCACCTTAGGGAAGCTTGTCTCTTCCATAGACCTCCAGGGTCTTCAGGGAAGGGAAAATCCTGGGTTCCTTCTCTCAGCCTTCCATCTGAGGACCAGAAAAGCTATGATTCCATTAGAAGAGTGCTGGAGGTCCCCAGATCTTGGAGTGTGGGAGAAGCTGCTTGAGGTAAAGACCATAGCCCTGCAGATCTTCATTGCCCTCTCATGAACCTTTCCAGGGGGTTCTAGTGCCTGACTTGGGGTAGAACTAAGTGACAGGAGGAAGGGGCTAGAACAGCAGACTTTCCCCAGCTCTGCCCTCAATAAAACAATGATGCTGATTCAACAATTCACTGTTTCATGTACCAAAGGGAGGAGGGCAGCCCATGGGAGGTAGATATGCCGGAAAGGTGACTTGGGACCTCGCTGGTTTCAGATCCTGTGGATGAGACCCTCAAGTCCTAATCCTTAGTCACTTGCTAATGCTTCCAGAGGATTGTAGGGTCAAGACAGGGTCCCAGGAAGAAGCACTGGATGTGACATCATAGTTGTAAACTGACTTCAGTCACTCTTGCTTAGAGGCTTGTGAGAGGTCTTGAGAGTGAAGCTTTGCCTGGTTCTGCCCAAAGGGTTCTGGGGCAGTCTGGGGACTAACAGTGCTCTTCCCATCTGCCACACACATCAGAGCAGCTAATGAACACACAGATACCTAAAAAACCAGTTCTCTTCTTGAGCTCATAAACTTTATTCCTACAACAGTGAGTCTTGAGCACAAAAAGTACAACAAGAGTTTCCCCTAAGAGTGCCCGCTGTGGGCAGGGTTCTGTTCATGGGGCAGGGCTAGGAACGTTAACTCCCTTGGTTCTAGGAACAGAGCATATCTTATTCTTTCAATGAAGCAGATGATATGAAAACCCTCTGGAGACTGAACCCACCTGCAGTCTCTTGAGCAAATAGGCAGACAGTGCTACCATCTGGCAAGGAATTCAGACTCAGAACAGAAACAACAAAGAATTAAAAAAATAATTATTCATAGACTCACAAACTGTCATTTCTAAAGGCTTGGGCTTGCCCAAGATAAGAAACTGGTGCTTTCCAGAAAGCTGAAAGGATTACTGTCCTGCTTCTGTCTAGGCCCTCACTTAGACTTGGACTAGCTAACTGTGGTTGAGGATATAGTGTTTAGTCTCTGTTCTGGGCTTGGAGACCTCTGGAGTCTAGGAGCATATCAGTCTGAGGTTGACCTGTGCCCTGTCTCTTCTACCTGGCAGTCTAGGAAATTCTCCCTAGCTTCAACCAAAGTGTCAACCAATGTTGGCTCTTGTATTCCTGGGCAGGGGCAGGGTGGATGGGCAGAAGTTCAGAGAGCCACGCACAGGGAAATCCTGGACAAGAGTCTTGGTCACTGGGTGGTCAGGCAGCGGTGACTGAAGAGATGATTGATGACGGATGGGTCAGCCACTGTAGACGTGTCCCCCAGGTCATGGTCATTCTGAGCAATCTTCCGGAGTACTCGCCTCATGATTTTGCCTGGTAACCCACACACCTCTTGTTACTTGGTAACAATGCTGACTGATCCCCACTCTTTCAAGGACTTTAATCCACACACCTGCCACCACTGGGCTTTAACCCGTGCATTCCCTGGAGGACTCTGAACTTACCTGAGCGTGTTTTAGGCAAGCCAGGTGCATTCTGGATATAGTCTGGTGTGGCAATGGGGCCAATCTTTTCTCTAACTGTAACAACAAATCAAGCATTTCTTTAGTGCCTTTAACCAGACTTCCTAAAGCCATGACTTTGTTTCCCCAGCTGTTTCTTCTTCAAAGTTTTGCCTAGAGTCATTCTGAAGTTTACGGTTCCTTATTCTCTTTTAACAGTGTCTCTACTCCTTTGTTTTGTTTTATTTATTTTGGTTTTTTTTCTAGACAGGGTTTCTCTGTAGCTTTTTTTTTTTTTTTTTTAGCTGAGGATCAAACCCAGGGCCTTGCGCTTGCTAGGCAAGTGCTCTACCACTGAGCTAAATCCCCAACCCTTCTGTAGCTTTGGAGGCTGTCCTGGAACTCGCTTTGTAGACCAGGCTGGCCTCGAACTCACAGAGATCCACCTGCCTCTGCCTCTGGGATTACCAGTGTGTGCCACCACCGCCCGGCTCCTTTGTTTTATTTTAATCCATGTCCATGGAACTCTGTTTAAATCAGACCTGGGCAGCATAGCCTTGAGCAAGCAAGCAGTGTAACTTCTCTGCACCTGGAGTTTCTTCATCTTTAGAACTAGCATAACAACAGGATCTATTTCATGAAGGTAATTACAGGAATTAAATGGGATAAAGCATTTAAAGCGCTGATCCCGGTGCCAACACAGAGAAAGTTTCCTGAAACTCTTGGCTATTACTATCCCAGTGTAGAGACTAGCGAAGACTAAGTGGGAAGACACCAGTCGCCCCACAGGACACTGGAGTCTGTCTGTAGTTGGCTGCAGCCTCTCCCCAATAACTTGCAGATCCTTCAGTTCTTGTCCCAGGAAGCTCCTTACTCTGCTTCTTGAGTTCCTCGGTGAGGGTGGGGCTGAAGGTGTGGCCATCACACAGGGTGACAAAACAGTAGAGGCATTCACCCTTCACAGGATGAGGGTGGCCCACCACAGCTGCCTCTGCAACAGCCTCATGCTCCACAAGTGCTGATTCCACCTCTGCTGTACTCAGAAGATGTCCTTGTCAATAGAAGGGAAATGCATGAGAGGGATCTCAGCCCTTCCTGCCCCAGCTCTTGCTCCATCTGCACCCACAGGACTGACCTATTCTGGTCAAATAGGGAAGCCTTTCACTCTCTCTTCCCATGGCACATCTTCAATCGTGTCTTGACCATCCTAGATCTTCTCCTGGCATGTTCTAACATGCATTATACTTTTCCTCCAAAACCTGGGCCCAGGACTCAATGCCATACTCTACGCCACAGCCTCAAAATAGGATGGTCCTTGCTCTTTGAAGTTTGTGCTAGGATTTACAAGGGGGAAAGAACTAATGAAATGGGAGGGGATACAGGACTCTCACCAGATACATTGAGCATATCATCAATCCTGCCAGTGATCCAGTAGTAGCCATCCTGATCCCGCCGGCAGCCTGGGAAGAAATATTCAACATAGTAAATACCCTACAGCAAGATACACAATTTATATTATAAAAACTGCCACACCTACTACAGTAGCTTATGGTAATCTTTTAACAAGCTTTCCTGCTTCCACTTTTGTTGTCTTGGCAACTAGCTTCCAAGATGGCCCCTCTGATTTTCATCTCCTAGTTTTTATAGCCCTACAGCCCTTTCTCGTTATATAGCATTAGTCTATGTGATCAGAATTTGGCAGAAATGATAGGTGTCACTTCTGAGATAAGCTTACTGAAGATATTTTAGCTTCCATCTTGGTCATATTCTCTCATTTGTTCTGGGTGTAGCCAGGTGCCATGTGAGTAACCCTATGGAGAGATCCTGCCTAAACTTGCTGTTCTTCCAGAGGACCAAGGACCCATGCACCCATGTTCCCAGCACCCATGGTGGCTTATAACTGCCTGAGGATTCCTGCCCAAATCCATATGAGCCAGCATGTAAACAGACCCATAGGCTCAGTCAAACTTTTCAATGACTACAGCCCCCACTAACAGCTTGATTCTAACCCATGAGATACCCTGAATGAGAACCACCCAACCAAGATACTCCCAGATCCTGATCCTCAAGAAACTATGTGAAATGTGTTATTTGCAGCTGCCATCTTAGGGCATAATTTGTTCCATGGCAATAAATAATATCCAATCTCAAGTATATTTTTAGAACATTCAAAATTATTTTCCAAATTAGCTGCCGCCCCATCTGCCATTATGTGTGCGTGCGTGCGTGCGTGCGTGCGTGCGTGTCTAACACTTCAGGTATGCTAGGCATATATGCTACTACCGAGCTATATCTCCACCCACTCTCTCCTTTATAGACAGGGTCTTTTTTATTTTTTGTTTGTTTGTTTTTTGTTTTTTCGAGACAGGGTTTCTCTGTGTAGTTTTGCGCCTTTCCTGGAACTCACTTTGTACACCAGGCTGGCCTCAAACTCACAGAGATCTGTCTGGTCTGCCTCCTGAGTGCTGGGATTAAAGGTGTGTGCCACCACCACCTGGCCAGACAGGGTCTTATGTACCCCAGGCAGGCCTCAAATTCACTATGTATCAAAGTTGGTCCTGAATTCCTGATTCTGCTTCTGCCTCCCAAGTGCTGAGGTTGCATTGTGCCCTGTTTAATGCTGGGAACAGAAACCAGCATTTTGTACATGCTTAGGCAAGTAACACTGCACTTTGAATAAAATCTAGACTACTTACCCCATCTACATGACTCTATATTATCTATTACCTATATTCTGACTTAATGAAACATTCTTCCCTAGGCTTACTTCAGTCCAGCTTCACAGGCTCCAGTCCATTCCTTGTGGATTTCAAGGTTGTAGCCACTCTTTACAATAATCTTACTGTAGATTTTTCTATGCTTGATCGCTTTTCAGCCCTCAGGCCTTTGTTCTCTGACTACGCTTGGAGGCACTATCTCATTGTTTTCTTCATAGCACTTATCTCTACCTGTGACTAACCCATAACCAATAAAACTGGTTTATTGTCTGTCCTCTCCTTAGTAAAATGTGAGCCCCATAAGATAAGAAAATGTGACAGTGTTATTCACAGTAATATACCATGTACTCATTAGATCAGTGCCTGGCCAGAGGAGGCACTCAATCAATACTGATGGACGGGTGAACTGGAAGACAGACAGTGAACAAACAGGCTCCGGACATGAGGCCAAATGTGACACAGCACTGGAGTGGAGAATAAGAGCCTGTTTTCCCTAGAATTTAATCTCAGATGGTATGTGCTGAGACTCTTCCTGCAATACTCATTCCTGCTCTTTTGAAAAAATTATTCTTTATTATTTATATATGTGTGTGTATATCTCTGTTTGAGTATGTCCACTGTGTGTGTGTGTGTCCACCAAGGACAGAAGAGGGCATTGGATGCTCTGGAGCTGGAGTTACAGGTGGTTGTAAGCCACCTGGCATGGGTGCTGAGAACCGAACTCAGATCCTCTGGAAGAGCAGCAAGTGCTCTTAACCACTCAGCAAGTTCTCTGAGTCCTCATCCTGCTCTTACAGCCTTACTGTAGCTCTCCGGGATACCAGATGTGGACATCAGGACATACTCCTTTCTCTACTCCTCACCCCTAGCCAACTCTTCTGAAAATGGAAAGTGAAGGCATATGTTTTGGAGAGAGGGCTGGCAGCAGGACAGCCAAGGCTCACCATCTCCTGTCACATAGTAGCCAGGGAACTTCTTAAAGTAGGTCGTCTCAAAACGTGTGTGGTTCCCATAAACTGTGCGCATGATCCCTGGCCAGGGTTGCTTGAACACCTGAGGAGTGCAGAAGGTACAGTGATCACATCCTATCTCATAGGAAGACAACCATAGCATTGCTAAGCATGAAGGAAAATACCCCTAAATGCCATCCCTGAGAAGTAGTGCAAAGTATAGGGTTTAGGGATGGATGAGCCTGGCCTAGAATCCCAATTCTATACGGCCTCTGCAAATAAAAGTAAATATACTCTAAAGTTATAAGGGTTAAATTAATAGTTTGTGAAAATTGCCCAGCACAGTGTTCTGTGAGTAATAAACATCTGGAAAACTGGGGTTTCTAGTGGGTAATTCCTCAGAAAAGCAGGTCCCATTAAAAGGCAAAACAGTCTATAAAAATAGAACCTATGAGTGAGTAGTAATTTCTAATCAATAGTATTCTGTGTCAGCAGAATTCTAGATTGAGTAAGAAAGCTTAGATTCGAGTCCTGCTTCTGTTCCTAACTTGACCTTGGGAAAGTGAAATGGGATGGGATTTGATGGGTACTATACAGAAACTGTATCAGCTAACATCTATGAGCACTGACTTCTCAGTTCCAGGCTAACCCTTTGTATGGATTATCTAATTCAATAAAACACAGGAGGTAAAGTACCATTATTTATACATATTATAACCCAGGTTTGAAAATGAGAAGATTACATTCAAAGGCATTAGGTAACAACTTGTCTAAAGTCACAGAAGAGGCAAAGTCAGGGTCTAGATACAGGCAGGCTGACTCCAGAGCCCGCATGGTTGTTCTTTATGCTACCAAGATTCCTTAATCTAGAAATGGGTGTCTAAGGAAGAACTGGGACTAAACCTTCATGACTCCAAAGCATCATCATGAGCCTGGGGACATACTCTAAAAAGGCTTTAAGATGCAGGCAAAGTATTTGGATGGATTTCCACTGGTGTCTTTCAGCAGAGGAAAAACTCTCAACCGTATTTATAACGATAAGGTTATAAAGTCTAAAAGATCATTAACAGACCCGTTTCCTTTCCCAAAGATCCCAGATTCTCACCAGATAACCTTCAGCTTCACCCTCCAGCTCTTCCCCAGACTCATTCAGGATTGCAGGTGCTACACCGAAGAATGGGAAAGACTGAAAGCAAATGAGACGCCCAATCCAAGAAGAGAAATGAGGCAACTCTGACTCAACTTCCAAGCAGCCCAGAGCCCCGAGTTCCTCATAGCTCTCAGCCCTGCATCTTACTCTCTAATAGGCCCAAAGCCCTAAAACCTATCCCTTGCCAAGCCTAGGACCAGGAGAAGCACTTTACTCACAGCAGAACCAGGTTTCATGGGTGTGGCACCAGGGAGAGGGGTCAGCATATGGCCACCCTGTGGAAGTCAGAGATCAGGGGTTTGAATCAGTTTTCCTATGTTATCCCCAAGCCACAAGCTCCTGAATCCCTTACTCACTGTTTCTGTTTGCCAGAAGGTATCCACAATGGGGCAACGCTGGGAACCTACTACCCGGTGGTACCACAGCCAGGCTTCAGGGTTGATGGGTTCACCTACTGTGCCCAGCACCTGCAAGGATGCCCGACTATGCCTTGGGCAGGAAAGTGGAAGAGAAGAAAGTTCTGAGTACCACTAGGAGCCAAAATACACATGCATTCAGTATTCCTTTGCCCCTCCCTATTCCAGGTCAGGAAGTTGAAACAACAGAAAGAAACTACACACAGGACAGTGCAGCTCTGAAGGATACCTATGGGACAGCAGATGGGGAGGGGTCTCACTTGGTGACAGGTTCATCTCCAAACTTCATGAGCATCCGGATTGCTGTTGGTGCTGTGTAGAACTTGGTCACCTTGTATTTGTCCACAATGCTCCACAAGCGGCTCTCATCTGGGTATGTGGGGATCCCCTCAAACTGACCCCAATGAAATCTGGTTATTTTTGGCCCTTCCCAATAGTCCTTCCATTCCCCTGTCATTCCCTCAGGTTCAGTATTCACCCTTTCTGACCAACTATGTCTTTACCCTCTGATCACACAAGCCAAGAAACTTTCTAGGATATACAAACCCTCGGGATTCTTCTTTCTCTAGGAAGTAGGTCCCTGTATAAGTCTCCCATCTTTAGACTAAGGAGCCTTGGGAGGTAGTCACCCAGAATAATTTTGTCCATGTCCCAGCTCCCATCTCACCAAAACACTGGTGGCACCATTGGCCAGTGGCCCATAGGTGACATAGGAATGACCAGTAATCCAGCCAATGTCTGCTGTACACCAGAACACGTCCTCCGGGTGGAAATCAAACACATACTTGAAAGTTGTAGCCACATAGAGCATGTAGCCTCCAATTGTGTGCACCACACCCTGTGGGGAGAATGGGGCCTCAGATTGGGGTTTTGTGTCCTCCTCTATTGACCAATAAATGGAGCCTGAACAGAAGTGGAAGAAGATCCTTCTTAAAGATTTTAACCCTGTGATGCCCTTTCATAGCATGTGTCTCTCTTCCACCTCCTTTACCGCACTGTGATGTCACATAAATGTACTGACCACTTACGTTCTCAGAAATCCGAGTCACATGCATCACTTAGATTCCTAGTACTCCATCTAATAATTTCTGTTGGTCTGAGGAAGCTTGGGCTTCCTCAGAAACTCACTCTTCACCCTTCTCTCTTTCTCTCTCTCTCTCTCTCTCTCTCTCTCTCTCTCTCTCTCTCTCTCTCACACACACACACACACACACACACACACACACACACACTTGCCTTGGGTTTGCCTGTGGAGCCACTGGTATACAAGATGAAGAGTGGGTCCTCAGCATCACACCATTCAGGCTCAGACTCATCCCCCACCTCTTGCATGAGTTCATGCCACCATAAGTCAACCCCTTCATTCCAGGAGATCTGAAGAGGAAAACAGGAATGGGCAGGAAGAAATGTAAAAAGTTCAAGACAGAAGCAGGAGACACCCCTACCTGGCACCTGCATATAGGGGTAGAGGAAAAGAAGGGGCCCTGCAAGGGTACAATGGAGCAGAGAGAACAGACCTACTCTGCCATTCTCGCTCTACTCCAGAACTCCCCTTACCTGCCTGTACTTTGAAGAACGCCACTTTTCTGGCTCCTTCAGCCCTTCAGTACTCAGCTGAAATACCACCTTCTTAGAAAGACTTTCCCTGAACAGTATCTGACAGACTCCCATCCCACCACAACACTTGGTTTCTTTCCCTTACAGCACATATTTCCAATTACTTTGTTTTCTTGACTATTATCTCCCCCAACTAGATAGGACACTCTAGGAGGGCAGTGGCATATCTGTATTTCCCCCCATAGCCTTAGCACCTAGTACTGTAGCTGACACTCAGAGACATTTTTGTTGGATAAGTAACTATGCATATACAGCCCGAATACACACATATGTGCGTAAGACTGGTGGCACACGAGCGGGGATGTAGACAGCCACACAACTGGAAAAACATTAGTCACTGCCTATAGGTGAGCACTTAACCTGTTAGTTAACAGCAAGAGAGCCCAACAGATTTGCGTTCAGAAATTTTTTTTCCCTATGTGTTTGGATCCCATCCGGTTCTGGAGGTTCTCTGGTGTCTCTATAGAAATGGAACCAATAAGGTTTCCCACAGCAGCCCCTACTTCAGGAGACAGGCTCCATTCAGCAGCAAGTCTTGTTTCCAGTTGGTAGAGAAGCACCAAGGTGGATTCCTCTCAGGGAAGGGATGTCCCACTATGCTTGATTGCCTTTGATAATGATTCAGGATCTGCTACCCTGAAGTTTCTCTCACCTCTCCTTTGACACCATTCTCTTTTCCTGACTGTGTCACCTCTGAAAACTAGTTTTTCCAGTCTAAATTCCATTGGGTGAAGTTGGATTCTCTAGATGTCTCTAAAATTACTCTGGAGTTCCTTCTTCTTGCCATATGACCATGGGAAGTCACTCATCTTTCTTCCTTTTCTTTCTCTTCTTTCTTTCTTTTTTCCTTCCTTCCTCCCTTCCTTCCTTCCTCCTTTTTGGTTTTTCAAGACAGGGTTTCTCCGTGTAGCCCTGGCCGTCCTGGATCTCACTCTGTAGACCAGGCTGGCCTCAAACTCACAGAGATCTACTTGCCTCTGCCTCCCGAGTGCTGGGATTAAAGGCATGCACCACCATGCCTGGCTTTTTCTTTTTTTCTTACTAATGTGTATGTGTGTGTGCTATGTGAATGCAAGATAAGGACTTTGGTTCCCCTGGAACTGGAGTTCCAGGTGGTTGTGAGCCCTTTGATGTGAGTGGTGGGAGTCCCATCCCCTCCGGAGTGGCAAGTGCTCTTAATTCCATGCCATTTCTCTAGCCCATTAAGGGACTCCAAACAAAGAAAGTTCCCTGTGCCCTAAAGGTCAGACAGGATTTTATAAATAACCTGTCAACAGAGAATGATGCTGTCAATAACAGCAGGCCTCTGATTGTTGAGGTAGAGAGGGACTAACTAATGTCAGAAAGGTTAGGGAAGTTTAATGACCACTGGAGAAAAGGTTAAGATGGTGAGGAATGTTTGGGGTTGCTTTGGCTATATTAAAGCCTTTTCATAGTAAATTATTTTTGTTTTATTTTGAGATGAGATTTTAGGGTTGCTTCCAACTACAGTTTTCCAGTCTCAGCTTCCATATGACAAGTATGTGCCATTATGTCTGTTTCTATCAGATTCCTGAATGTTCAGTGGACCTGGTTGACTGGTAGATAGAGCAATGTTAAATAAATTTCTTTCTCTAATACATAGGCATATACTAATTTGTTGTGTGAATATTTGTTTTTTTATCCCAAAGTATCAGATATATATCTAGATAAATTGGAAAATGATTCTCTAGCCACTCCTGTTTTTCTGAATTACCTGCCCTTTACTCAAGAGAATATGAGCATTATAAAAATGATCTAAGTGAGGGTGTCATTAAAAATAATAGGTTGGTTAGGGTGGCATATGCCTTTAATCTCAGCACTCAGGAGGCAGGGGCATGTTGAATTCAAGGTCAGCCTGGTCTGCATAGGGAGTTCCAGGTCAGCTGTGGCTATCCAGTGAAACCCTGTCTTAGGTGTGGTGGGTGGTAGAAGGAAGAGAGACAAGCTGTCCCAGCAAGAAAACATAAAGTATCTTTTGGTGGAAGATCTGTGTAAGTTTATGTGTACAATGTCACATGGATACTTTTTTCCTGTTAAATTATTACTTGAGCTGAGAGTATTGATGATTTTAAGTGCAACTATGTCAACATTCTTCATAAATGGTCTATAGTACATTGAATTGTCGTGGTAAGACACAGTTACACTGTGGTTTGGCAATGAGAGAATTTTTATAATCTTATAACACTGTCTCCTTTGTAGGTGTTTGTGTGTATAGGGAGGAGTAGAATAGGTGTGGTACTCCAGGTGTGGAGCTGATAGTGAGCACCAGGGAGCAGAATGAGCTGTTAGTGAAGCAAACATTGCTTGTGGATTTCATGTGTACCTATGAGGCCCATGGCCTTGAAAGAGGTTACGTTTTCTAAAATAAAAACTGAGGAGTTGGCTCTTGTCCGTGGACCAGACAGTCTTAGCGATGAGCAGGTATGTAAGGGGAATGTGGAGTATGTAAGTGGCCTGGTCGAAAAGGACACCTGCCAACGGACCAGGCCCTTCTTTGCAGACTGCACACTAAGGCAGGAGCCTGGGGGCCTGCCGCAGCTTCTGCAGCTTCCACTACAGTTTTCGCACAGCAGACCTGAACTTTGTGAGACTAACGAATTGTCTTTGCTTGTTTGGTTTTGGTTTGGTTTGGTTTTATTTTTTTAACTGATTTTACTTTCATCTCCAAAAAACAAAAACCCAGGAGTTTGCTGCTTGAGGCTGAATTACAATAAATGTTATTGTTTTTATTTATTTATTTCTTTGTTTATCTCAGTCTTCCTTCTGGAAATTGACAGTCTGCCCGATGGTTTTTGTGTTTTGTTTTGTTTTTCGAGACAGGGTTTCTCTGTAGCTTTGGAGCCTGTCCTGGAACTCGTTTTGTAGTCCAGGATGGCCTCGAACTCACAGAGATCCACCTGTCTCTGCCTCCCGAGTGCTGGGATTACAGGCGTGCGCCACCACCGCCCGGCCTGTCTGATGTTTTTAAGGGCAGTGACAGCATCTAATATATTTTGAATAGTTACTACATGCCAAATACCACATATAGTGATAAAGTCCTATAAGTACAGTTACTGTCTTTACCTTATATAGAGAGAAAGTGAAGCAAGGTAGAATTTGAACCCAGGTAGTCTGGCTCCAGAGCCTACATTCCAAAACACCAAGTTTGTTACCTCTTTCAAAAGAAGTTTCATTTAGCTTTTTTTGTTTATTTCCTTCCTTCCTTCCTTTTTTCTTTTCTTTTCTTTTTTATTCTTTTTTTGGCAGGGTCTCACTATGCAGCCCTGGCTGGCCTGGAAATCATTATGCAGCTCAGGCTGGTCTTGAACTCACAGGGATCCTTGACTCTGTCTCCCCAGTGTAGGGCTAAAAGATGAGTCCATACCCAGTGCTGACTAAATTTCATAAGGAAAACATTTCCCAGAAGTCAGGTCTGTGTCCACATACTAGTATGTGCCTCCAGCACAAGAGGTTGACTATGGAGGAGTCAAAGGAACCTGTGAAGATGACGGAGCTCACAGGAACAGTGGCCTTTATATTTTGGTTTAGGGATGGAAACCATTTGGTTTAATCATTTATCATGTCTTTATTACTGATTTTTTAAAAAGTGAAGTACAGAGAGGAGACATGACTTATTTAAAGTCATACAGCTAAATATTGGCCCCTGGACTCCAGGCCCCTGCTACATACTAATATGATTTGAGTGCCACCTACAGTGTGACTTTTATTGAATGTAGTACTTAATTATGTCAGAATTATGTATAGTTTATAAATTCCAAGTTGCATATAAATGTATTTAGGAATTTCTTCTCCGTTGTCCCATACAAAACGTATTTTTCTTTTTATAATATAGGTCTAATTTCCCAACTTGATGTTAAAATCTCAAGGTCAGAGTTTGTACCTCCTCCATATGCTTCCTGTCTTTCCTGGCTCTAGCCACCCCACCCACCCTACCCCACCCTGCTAAATGCACAGCATATACTTTCTCACAGATTATCTAGTCCCCTCTCCCACAAAGGATCTATGCAGCAGGAGTGAACTGGGATGGCTGTTGCTAACTTTGAGATCCTTTTTATATGTAAGTTGACAGAGGCAGAAACAGACGTTTGATTTTTAACCCTTTGAATAACATGGATGTCAAAGGGCCCAGGAACAAAGGGAACAGACTTAGCTGTCAACAATCTCACTGGAGCAAACAGACAGAGAGCAGATGAACACAGAGACAAGCACACAGCGAAGCAGTGACCAAGGGTAGTGAAGAAGTGGATACCTGGGGTCGGATGCACTTGGATTTCTCTTTCAGCTTACCCTGTTAAGAGCCCATGGAATGGAAAGGCTGATGAGCAGCGTCCAAAGATAGAGGTGAGAGAGGGAAGGGTGAGTGCTCCCTAAACCCCTAGATGCCTTCTTTCTTCCCAGCTGCCCTCTTACTAGTCAGCCCCTCAGCCTCATCTCCCTAAGCCCTGTTGTGCCCAGAATTTCTAATACTGATTGGGCTTCCCAATCTCCCTAGTCCCATACTAGCCTCTCTAGCTCCAACACTACTTAGGAGACTTCAAATCAAAGAATCTAAGTAATCCTCTATCCTTTTGGACCCCAGAATTTATATATCTATGCCCCTCCAAACTGTAGGCTGTCAACGGAACTTTCCTCAAGCTTTCAGCAGAAGTATGGATCCAAAGCCACAAATGTAGCTCATTCAAGTCTCAGTCCAATCAAAATGAGTATATATAGTCACCCAAGTCAGCCCATTTCCAACCCAAGCCTAAGCCTAAGCCCTAAGGGTCCCCTCTGCCTATCATCCTTCACAGTTTCTCATGCTAAGTTCCTTCTCTACCCATGTTCAAGGCCAAAACCCCTTGCTCTCAGCCAGCCCTATTAGAGGAAGCTTTCCTGGAATTGTTCCTAGATCTCAGTATTCTGATGAGGAAGCCAAGGGAAAGAATAGGAACTCCTTGGGTAGGAAGAGAGAGGGAATTAGAGCCCAAAGCAGAGTACAGTAGTGTTAGACTCACCTGCACATCTGGACATGGCCTCTTAACTGGGGGAGACTGGCTGGGGGAGTCATTCTTGCCCAGCTCTGCCCGTCCCAGATGTTTGACCACAATGCAGCATCTCACTGGGAAACCCCTAGAGAAAAGGAAAGGCTGAAGTATTGGTCCAGTTGACTAAAAGAAGTTGGCAAGATGCTCCCATGCCCCTCTAGGAGTAGACAGCAAGGACAAAGGGAAGCTGGCAATGGAGAGAGATCCTGTCAACCCAAGTCAGTAGCCATAGGTGAGCTCACTTACTTCTCTCGACACTTCTCCAAGGACTCATCAGCCAGCTCCTTCAGGTTCACAAGCTTTTCCCCCCTGTAGAAGGCATCTTTGGGGAGCAATAAACATTCCAGGCCTTAGTACACACCATGCTCCCCAGTGGGCCTAATGTCCACAGGGCCCTTCCTGAATAGGCCTCTTGACTCTGGTTCTTCTAGATAATTTGGGCTGACAAAGAGTCAGCTGAGATGAGGAGAAGGCAGGCAAACAGTCCCTACCCTCCATCCCAAGTAGCCCCAAGTCAACAAGGAGACCAGATTTGAGGTGTAGGAGGGTCTGAAGAAGGGGTGAAAGAATTAGTCACCTGTGGTGATGAGAAGGCTACAACTGGAATCCAAGATCCTTTCACAGAGAGACTCTGCAGAGAAGCCTGCGAACTGGAAAAAACAAACAAACAAACAAACAAACAAACCCTGAGGTGAGGGCTAGGGATTGAATGATGAAGGATGGAAGGTGCTCATGAAATTCAGCATCTCTAAACCAGGGTTCCAGAAGATGCTGAATAACCGATTTAGACCTATATTTATAATCCCTCACCATCCAGGTCCAATTTCCTTTACCAGAATCCTGTCCCTCACCCTTGGTTCCCATCCCCAGCCCACGCTCCTACCACAATGGAGTGCAAAGCTCCAAGGCGAGCACATGCCAGCATAGCCACCACGAGTTCCAAGACCATAGGCATGTAGATGGCCACTCGGTCACCCTTCTGAACACCTATGAAAAAAAGACACCGAACAGGAACTATGGACCTTTCTTGCTCTTCCTTACTCCCCCCACTCAGAGGGCCCCTCCCAGCTAACTTTTCTGTTCCTGATACCAGATTCCTTCCATTTCTTGTTCTCTTTCTCTCCAGTTCCCCAGAGAGCTCAGGGTTAGGTCCTCCAGTTCCTCTCCTGCACCCCATACTCACCCTGTTTACGGAGAACATTGCTGAACTGACACACTTGGACCAGAAGTTCACAGTATGTGATCTTGGTGGTCTCCCCTGGCTCATTGCCCTCCCTGAGAAACATCAGAAAGAATCAGTAATTAGGGACACAGCTCTGATTATCTCATAAACAAGACAGGAGCAGTCACAAAATTCCATCTGCTCATACCAATGCCTCACACTCCCCTGTCAGTGAATCTTCTGCTATATCTTCCTAAATTTTTTTCTAATTAACTAATTTAAAATGTCTATGTGTATGGTGCTTCCCCAGAATGTATGTCTGTGTACCACTTGCCAGCCTATTGCACCGGAGGTCAGAAGAAGGCATTGGATCTCCTGGAACTGGGGTTATTGATGGCTGTGAACTGCCATGTGGATGCTAGGAACTGAACACAGCAGATACTTTAGAAATGTAGCCAGTGCTCTTAACTGCTGAGCCATCACTCCAGCCCCTTGATACCACATCTTGAGCTGACTGAACAGACACTTTGGCCTCTCAAGATACTTTTATGCATGTTTTATGAGATTGGAACATATACTAGCTACCTCTGAGTCTTATTTTTTATGTTGACAAAATGGAGTGATAAGCCCTTCTCTTTTATCCTAGGGTAGTATTAAGGAAAAATGACACAATAGATGTGCCTTGTAGTTGTTGTTGCTACTATTGAGACAGGGTCTCATGCCTGGACTTCACAATGTAGACCAAGCTAGCCTAGAACTTACTGCCTGTCTCTGCTTCCCAAGTACTGGGATTAAAGATGTGTGCTACCAGATTCAGCAATATATGTCTTTTATAAGGTATCAAGTCTAAATTAAAGCCTAATGTAGTGACTCCTTCCTGTAATATCACTACCCAGGAGACTATGGTAGGAAGTTCTCAAGTTGAACTGCCTCAAGTTCAAGGCCAGACCTGGGTTTCATAGTAAGTTCTAGGCAAGCCAGGATATAGTACAAGCCCCTGTCTAAAACAAACAACAAAACCCATAAAAAATTCTAGTCATTTGCTGTCTCAGCACTTGGGAAGTAGAGGCAGAAGGATCAAGCATTCAAAGTCATCTCTGGCTGCTTAGAGTGTTGGAAAGAAGTCTATACTTTTAGCATCATTCATAAGATCCTTAGGATACCAGTGGAGGCAGAAATTTAAAAACTGAATTTAGGCCGAGCGGTGGTGGCGCACGCCTGTAATCCCAGCACTCGGGAGGCAGAGCCAGGCGGATCTCTGTGAGTTCAAGGCCAGCCTGGGCTACAGAGTGAGTTCCAGGAAAGGCGCAAAGCTACACAGAGAAACCCTGTCTCGAAAAAACCAAACAAACAAACAAACAAAAAACAAACAAACAAAAAGGGGCTGGAGAGATGGCTCAGAGGTTAAGAGCACTGACTGCTCTTCCAGAGGTCCTGAGTTCAATTCCCAGCACCCACATGGTGGCTCACAACCATCTGTAATGAGACCTGGTGCCCTCTTCTGTGTACGTAATAAATAAATAAATCTTGAAAACAAACAAACAAAACTGAATTTAAAATATTAGACATTTTTTAAGGGATAAGCTCCTTATAGTCTAGACTAGCATGGGGTAGTAGAGTTTAGGAAACAATGCTGTGTTCAGGGAACACAATTGTTAGACAAAGTTGTCTATGCGCATGTATTCTTTTTTTTTTTTTTTTTTTTTTTTTTTGGTTTTTCGAGGCAGGGTTTCTCTGTGTAGCTTTGCGCCTTTCCTGGAACTCACTTTGAAGACCAGGCTGGCCTCAAACTCACAGAGATCCGCCTGCCTCTGCCTCCCGAGTGCTGGGATTAAAGGTGTGCGCCACCACCGCCTGGCAATGTATTCTTACATAGTCTAATTTTCTACACAAATGATGGCATTTTAATTATTGCTTCTTTTTTTAAAGATTTATTTATTTATTATGTATACAGTGTTCTGCCTACATGCATGCTTGCAGGCCAGAAGAGGGCGCCAGATCTCATTACAGATGGTTGTGAGCCACCATGTGGTTGCTGGGAATTGAACTCAGGACCTCTGGAAGAGTAGCCAGTGCTCTTTACCACTGAGTCATCTCTCCAGCCCCAGAACCATTCCTGATAGAGAATAATACCAAGGGATATGTTTAAATTTTTAAAAAGCAAGCTGATTGAGTTATACATATAACATTTGTTAAGTTTATTGCTTGTATATATTAACTAAAGGCTAAAATTGTACCCCAGTGGTAGAACACTTGCCTGGCATGCCTGAGGCTCTGGTTTACATCCCTGTCAACACACACACACACACACACACACACACACACACACACACACACACACTGGTTTTTTTAAGACAGGGTTTCTCTGTGTAGCTTTGCGCCTTTCCTGGATCTTGCTCTGTAGACCAGGCTGGCCTCAAACTCACAAAGATCTGCCTGCCTCTGCCTCCCAAGTGCAAGTGCTGGGATTACAGGTGTGTGCCACCACTGCCAGGCTAATAAATAAATAAATCTTTAAGCCGGGCGGTGGTGGCACACGCCTTTAATCCCAGCACTTGGGAGGCAGAGGCAGGCGAATCTCTGTGAGTTTGAGGCCAGCCTGGTCTACAGAGTGAGTTCCAGGAAAGGCGCAAAGCTACACAGAGAAACCCTGTCTCGAAAAACCAAAAAAAAAAAAAAAAAAAAGACTTTAAATAAATCTTTAAAAGAAAAAAAAGAGGGGTTGGAGATTTAGCTCAGTGGTAGAGTGCTTGCCTAGCAAGTGCAAGGCCCTGGGTTCAGAGTCCTCAGCTCCAGAAAAAATATAAATAAATAAATAAACAAACAAACAAATGGTTCCATTTTCCTTATCTACTATTTATATATTTAACAAATAATAATTCAATGGTCATCTTTATTCATATGTCATTTGCAAATATATCCCCAGTATGAATTACTAGAAATGCAATTTTGGGGCCAAAGATATGCGCATTTTACATATTGATAACTATTAGGAGATAACCACTTTAGGTAGGAGTGTCAGGGAAAGCCTGGGGAAGTGCTACTTCAGCTAAGACCTCTATAAGAAATAGGTAACCATATCAGTTCTTGGGAAGACTATTCTGGGCAGAGAAAGCATCAAACGGGAAGGTCTTGAGGCCTATTCAAAGAGCAGAAAGGAACTCAAAGTGGTTGGAATATAGTGAGCAAACGATCAGATGAGAACAAGAGCTAAGAGCCAGTCAAATCGGGTAGGCCTTGTGGGAGTGGCAAGTTTAAATTTTATTCTAAGTGGAGTCTTTCTGGCTTCCTGACACACAAAGTTCATGTCTACCTCCACATTTAAAATTCCACTTTAAATTCTTTGCTTGTTTGTTTGGAAGGATGCATACCATGGCATATGTGTGGAGGTTATAGGACAGCCAGGGGAGTTGGTTCCACCCTTCCACCATGTGGGTCCCAGGTCATCAGGCTTGGTGGTGAGCCTGCTCACTTCTCCCACACGTCTTACCATTCCATTGCTTCTGCTCTCCTCCTCCAGATGCAATACTATATAATACCCCCGACAAGCCGTTCTGTGCTCCCTCCCCTTCTTTATTATCCAGAGTGTTTATGAAGGAGGAAATGGAAACCTAGAGAGAACTAGCCAGCCAAGGTCACACAATAATAAGTGACAGAGCCAAGAATAGATCCTCAGATCTTCTCATTTCAAGTCAGGACTATTTCCTCACAGTGTAAGGGATTCAATTGGCAAGGATGTCAGGCCTTTTCTTACTGGGAGAAGTTACACAGAAATTATCAACTTCTTTCCAGCTTCTGGCTTGATGAGTCAGTTACTATCTTCTCCTTGGCTTTAACCCTCCTAGGGCTAAGAGAAGCCAAGCATAGCAAGGTTACTAAAATGGGACAGAACAAGGAGAGAGGAAGCTGGCAAATGTCCCTGAATGCCAGAAGCAGAAAAGCTGCCCACTGACAAATGCTACAGAAACTTCAAAACATCTCCAGCTACAGCTGAATGCTGCTATGTGTGTCCTCATGCATGCATCCCCAATGTGTACCCCGTACCAGCTCACCTCTGTAGATACACTTGAATAAAGCCATATATACAAATATAGAAATATTCTACTCACAATAGCTGCTGAGCTACACACACAAATAAGCATAAATGTATGTACCCAGAATTCAAACATAAGTCTGTCTGAAAGTACATTTGCACACCCCCTACATGCACAGCTTGCCTTTTTAGAAACTTTTCATCAAATCATTCTGCTTTTATTTTTTTAATAAAACTTTCCATTATTTGAAATAATCTCACTTATTTTACCTGCTTGTTACTATTCATGTCCTTTACAGGAATATAGACCTCATTAGAGCAGAGACCTAGCCTGTCTTGTTCACTGCTACATCTCTAGCACTGAAAATAAAGTTTGGTATATGGATGATGACTAGGAACAGATGTGCACAGCTTATATATGCACCGCTTACATGAACCCACTTACACACACACACACACACACACACACACACACACACACACATACACACACAGTGTTCCTCTCTTTGGCTATGTGCACAAGCTATATATTATTGATATAGGTACATTACTCATTCCAGTGTCTTCTTTCTGTCACTGACACCAGGCTGGGGACCCGGCTAGTTAGAAGGGGGAAGGACAAAAACTGGCCTTTTCAAGATCCAAAGCCCACTAGGATCCTTGAACTTTTACAGAACAGTTAATTTGGTCTAAGTCTGAGATTCAAAGAGACAGTTAGCTATGGTTGGGATCAGAGGGTGGTTGCAGAAGAAGAGGTACGAGGACCCAGAGTCCAGTCCTCTTTCTCCCACAGGAGAACTGCAAGATCAAAAATTAACAAGGACTTGGCTTGAGATGTAGCTCAGTGGCAGAACATTTTTCAAGCATGTGCAAGGTCCTGGGTTCAATTCTCAGCATGATGGGAAAAAATTAACCATGTCCAGGCAAATGAGTGAAGTAGGTCACATAATTAAAATTTGACAGAGACAGGAGATTATTTCCTTTCCTCTTAGCTTTCCTATATGAGAGCAACAATATCTGTAAAACTATATTTATCCTCAGTTTAGGGGCAACAATAGAGAAATCAACTAGAAAACACAATACAAGCTTTGGCATCCAGTACCTAAATTTAGCTCCTGTTAAATTTCGTTCAATGGCTCAATGTTGTTATTTTTTAAGGTGTGGAATATATTTGTCAAAAATTTAAGTACTGATAACTAGTTTTCAAAAAATTAAAATACCATAAACCAAACCTAACTTTTTTTTTTTTTTGCCAGAGCTGAGGATCGAACCCAGGGCCTTGCGCTTGCTTGGCAAGTGCGCTACCACTGAGCTAAATCCCCAACCCCCAAACAGAACTATTCATGAGAGATTTAATTGATGCACTGCTGATTGGGAATCTCTGCCATAAACCTTACTAGCTGCCCTTCACTTGGAGGTCATGTGTTTAGTGGGCTAACACAGGACACACAGTCCCTAGATCTTTCCTATGTTCTTCCTCTGGGGAATCTTCCACAGAGAGTCTTTTCAAACTAGCCCTTCTATATACCCTCCAACTGTACTCTAACCCCTGTTGGTTTAATATATTTAGGGGCTGGAGAAATGGCTCAGTGGTTAAGCGTGCATACTGTTCTTGCAGAGAACCTGAGTTTGATTGCTGGCCCCTCAGGTGGCTCACAACTACCTGTAATTCCAGCTTCAGGGAGCTAACACCTCTCTGACCTCTTTGGGCACATGCAGAGCTACACATACATACACATAAATAATAAACTTTTAAATATATATGTATATATGTGTGTTTTCACAATTATTTCTACTGTCCCTGTCAAAACCACCACTAGGTAAGTCAGGGGTGTTATTCTTTTGCTCAGAACACTCAGGTTAGTTCTCATACAGTTTTGAGTCAAGCCCTTCCAACAGTCTATTAATTCTTACATGCTCTAGTCTCTTTTACACCCACATGTTCTTGTTCTGTCTTCCTTCTCAGTTCCCTCGGCTCCATACGCATGACTGCTTAGTGCTTGACAAAAACCCTCAACCCCAGAATCCTTATCTTCTACCTGTAGCGCTGTTCCCCTAGATGACCACATGGCTTGCTCTTCAGCCTCAAATCACGCTGAAATGTTGGCTTGTTTTATTTATTTAGAGACTAGGTGTCACTCTGTAGCTAAGCTAGGATGGAACCACTATGTAGCCTGGGCTGGCCTTAGACACACAGCAGTCCTCCTGCCTCAGCCACCCAAGTGCTGGAATTATAGGAAACATTGCATTCTCAGTGAGGCTATCCTTGACTATCCCATGGAAGAACACTCCTCCCCTTCAAAATGAACATCTTCCCTGAAATCGTTCTTAGTCTCTCTTTCTCCCCACCTACCCCCAAAACTGAAAATTCTTTCACCCTTTCAGTGCCTTTTACTCCATTTTCCTGTGACACACACACAACCTTGTACTGCATTTACACGGGTCTTATTTTTCCTATCAAACCCAGAGGGCAAGGGTCATTTTCTTTCTCTGCCTCTTCCAACTAAGGCCAGCACAACAGGGTACTCAAGGTCATAGTCAAATCCTCAGAAGACTGGTAAGTGGTTAAAAACAGAGAAGACTAGAGATCCTCTCTTCCTATGAGAAGAGAGGCATCAGATTGGAGATTTTAAATGCTTACAACCAGGAAATAAAGCATAAAATGGGGCCAAAGGACTGGGAGAAAGATGGGTGGTAGGCCTGGGTACTTGCCCAGCATGCACTAAACTCCTCCTATACCCTGCCCCCCATAAAAGATAAACGAGAAAACTGGTTTACTCATAGAACTGTCTTGGGGGAAGTTCTACCCTAGTGGGCCAGGCTGTGCAAAGAACAAGCACTCCAATAAGAAGTCAAACCTGTTGTGAGAGAAGCACTAACCAACTGTTTATCTGGGGGGGCTATTGAGGGGTGCCCTAGCAATTTTAAGATAGCCCTTATCTCTGTTGCCTTCACCCAGTTATAACTACTTTTATTCGTTGCCTGGATGACCACAATGGCCTCCAGACAATATCCCATTTCACTCTTGCCCCCTTTTATTTACACAACATTCAGAATGCTCAATGAAAAACGTATCAGACCACATAGCCTCCTGCCTAAAATTCATCAATTGATTTCATTACATTGTGGAGGGACCCCAAAATAGCTTGACCACACAGCCTTGACAGGCTTAGGGGCCTAGACACAGCTTCCGTGACAGGCTTACTGGCAGGCAACACCCAGATTCAGGAAAAGCCTTAAGCTGATACCACCCAGGGATCTACCCAGGAGTGAGGAAATACCTGACATCCCAAACATTCCACATTCCAACCATTAGAAAAGGTGGCCAGATGTCCTTGAGTCTAGCTTTTTTTTTTTTTTTTTTTTTTTGAGACAGGGTTTTTCTATATAGCTTTGTGCCTTTCCTGGAACTCACTTGGTAGCCCAGGCTGGCCTCGAACTCACAGAGATCCGCCTGCCTCTGCCTCCCAAGTGCTGGGATTACAGGTGTGCACCACCACTGCCTGGACTATTTTTTGTTTTACAGATACCCCTATACAATTGTCAGCCAATCAGGGTCCTGAACTCTGGAAATCCCCTCACCCCAACCTCTGCTATGATTAAAAACCCCACTCCACCTGAGCTCAGGGCTCTCTGGCCTCACCATTGTGTCGGACATACAGAGGGACCAAGCTCTGGAGCTTGAAATAAAGGCTCTTTGCCTTTACACGCAGGATTAGGTCTCTGTGGTGGTCTTTTGGGGTCCCCGAAATCTGAGCATAACAACATAAGAAAGAAAACCAAACTCCTGTCCCTTGTATCTTCCTCTACTTCATCTTGTACCATTCTCCTATTCCGCTTTCTAAGGCTCCAAACAATCGCCTTCTTGTAGACAGAACACCATGTTCATTTACTCTCTTTCCTTAGTTCTGTGAATTGTTCTATCTTGCGCTGCAGACCTCAGTTTAAATGTCAACTACCCAGTGAGACTTTCTCTCATCACCTCTAGATAGCATCAGCCCTTCTTGTTTCCCATCATCACATCCTGCTTGTTTTCTTTGTATTGTTCTCAGCTATACTTCTGTGATTTACTTTTAAAATTGGCTGTTTTGGGGCTAGGGAGCTGGCTCAGTTAGTCAAGAGCTCACCGTACAAGCATGAGTATCTGAGTTAGGATGCCCAGTCCCCACTAAAATGTCTGGGTGCAGTAGCGTGTGTCTGAATACCTGGCAAGTCAAAGAGATGAGGATCTCTGTGGCTTGTTAAGCTGGCTAGTCCTACTGAATTGGTGAGGTAGCAACAGAGAAAAAGACACCCAGTGTCGACTTCTTGCCTCCATATACACCTGCACACACATGAAAATGCACACATATCCACACCATAGAAACACACACAACCAAAACTAATAATAAATCAATGAAAGAAAGTTGGCTGTTTCCCCTAGCTCCTGAAGCAGAGGCCAAGTTGGTCTTGTTCACTGCTGAATCCCTTATGTTTTGCACGGAACCTTGTTTATGGTAGGTATTAATAAATTTTTCTGAATGAACTAATAATTCTGAAAAATTATTATGGGAATGAAGCAGGTTAGCACTATGTAACTAACTATAAGTGGAGTAGTTAGGTCTCTTTGGAGAGCTGGGTTTACAGAGAGTCTTTCTAAGTGTCAGAGGTATCCAAAGATAGGATGTGCTCCTTTGGGAATTCTCTAACTCTGAGGTAACATGTAGAATTTTAAGATTTGCAGAAATATTAAAAATCAAATCCTGTCATGAGAACCAAGCAAAACCAGTCTTTCTCAAAATATGCTCAAATAATGCTAATAATGCAGTTTCTAAGACACCCTCCCTAAACATACAGCTATTTGTACTAGATGATTCTCCAGAGAATGTGGCATTGGTATTTTTTGGTTAGCGTTTTGGTATTTGAGACAGAGTCTTACTATGTAGCTCATCTGGCCTCAAGCTCCTGGTAATCCTCCAATGAATGCTGGGATTATAGGTGTGTGCCACCGCTCCAATCTTGGACTTCTCATTTTACAAATCCCTGGTATAATTTATATTCATGAGGATTATTAAAATTAACTTTAAGGCCTTCCAACTTCTTTTTATTTTATTTGAGTAGTATTGGTGATCAAACTCAAGTCTTGTACATGTGAAGCAAATGCTCTAGAACTGAGTTACATCTCCAAACTTTGGTCTTTTGAAGCCAAATCTCACTAACCCAAACTGGCCTCAACCTCTGGGGTTATGAGATTACATGCATAACATTACATGCCTGGAAGAATAAGAATACTTTGAGCCTCGTGTGGTAGTGCACACCTTTAATCCCAGCACTCAGAAGATCTTGAGGCCAGCCTGGTCTACAGAGTGAGTTCCAGGACAGCCAGGGCTGTTACACAGAGATACACAAAACAAAAACAGAAAAGGAATACTTTGAAACTATAAAAATGAAATAACATGAAAGAGTTCTATGACCCGTAAAGTATTGCACAAATGTAAGGAACTCTAATGTAAACATATCCTCAGGTCATTTTCTCCTACCAAGGGAGTAGGAAGGGGAAATAATGTGATTTGACAAATTAGCAACCTAATGGTCCCTGTGCAAACTTCTGCTCTCACTGTAGCAGAGAGGCTGAAAGAAAGGAGGATGGTGCAAACCTCCACCATTGAATCACAAATAACCAAGGTTAAAGAAGAATGGAGCTTTGGAGAGCTACCAGTCTTACCCTAAGGCACAGGAATGGTAAGTGATGGCCTTGGGGTTCCCTAGCACACCACATTATTCAAAAGTGGTGCTGTCCAACATAGTAGCCATTAGCCATATATAACTAGTGAACATTTAAAATGTGTGAGAAAACCAGAAAGTTTTACTTAATCTTACTTTAAATATAATATGCTTTAAATATAAAATAACATGTGGTTAGTAGTCATCACATTGGACATTGCAGCTTGATATTCTAGATGTCTATTGAAGACGTTTTCCTCCTAAATAAGCATGGCTTTTTCCAAAGGGGAATGTTTCCAAAGCCAGAGGGAAAGGTAAGAAAGAAAATCAGTGTGTTAAAGTTCTGAGAACTGTATGGTTGAAGGAATTCAAACTCACAGATTTGCCTGCTTCTGCCTCCTTGATGCACCACCAAGGCCTAGCCAAGAATTTTTTTTTTTCCCCCTGAAGCAGAGGACCAAACCCTTGTCCTTGCTAGACAAGCGCTCTACCACTGAGCTAAATCCCCAACTCCTAAAGAACCTTTTTTGGTGTTTGTTTTTGTTTTTTGAGGCAGGGTTTCTCTGTGTAGTTTTGGTGCCTGTCCTGGATCTCGCTCTATAGACCAGGCTGGCCTCGAACTCACAGAGATCCGCCTGGTAAGAAATTTTAAAAGACTAAAAATTCAGTTCCTCAATTTCTGTATGTAATCTTTCCTAAAACTGATCTATTAGGAAATCTGGAGAGGATTTTCTTTTCCCACTTTCTTTCATAATTACCCTTTCTCCTATATTTTAAAACAATGTCACCGGGCTGTGGTGGCACACGCCTTTAATCCCAGCACTCGGATTTTCAAGTGCTTATTTTTGCATGTAAAAATGCAGGATCCCCAAGTTCTAATATGGAGTTACTAGACTAGATTTACTGTTTATCCCTAATTCAATATACGAATTTGCACAAACTCAGGCTCTATTTTTTTTTCCTCTGTGAAATATAAGATGGAAAAAGAGATCTGGAAGAGGGGAAAGGCTGGTGTTAGACAAGAAAATCTCTAGTGTATCTTAAACTTGTTAGTTCTTTTCTCCTTCCCAGTAGGGGAGCAATTCTCTAAATCAGTTTCAAAGAAAATATGTAGACACAGAAAGGAAAAGGATTTGGAAACAAGCTGAATTTGGAGTCAGGTCAACAAATGTTCCTGAGTTTCTACAGGGGATCAGTGGGCTCATTCATGGAAGATCCAGAATATAAAACTTACACAGCAATTGAATACTTGCTTACATAGGGTAGAGGGAAAACTTAGTTGATATAAAGATCAAAGAAAAGTAATGCCATACCTGCTTACATGTTGATAAATCAATACAGGTGCAGTTTATTCCTCACATGACTACAGTATATAACCGATTTAAAGGTCATCCTTAACCTGATCCTCACAACTACCCTAGCAGTAGGTAGAATAAGTATTACTATTTTCATTTTAAAGTTACAAGAAATCCAGAGGGAGAAGCTTGCTAAGGTCACACAGGGGATTAAATATAAACCTGTAACTAGGACCCAAGTTTTGAATTCCAGACCATTTACTCCACTGCACCAATGAACATGGAGAAATCACTCTCCACTCCTCTACAAGCATTCTGTGGGAAGTTAAGGACACTCCCATCTACTCTGAACTTCAAACTGTGGCCAAGACCACAGTTACCGTGATGTTTTCAACTGCTTGACAATTTCCTGAAAGACCTTTAACAGTCAACTTTAATAGTCCGTGGTGGCTGGTGAGATGGCTCAATGGGTAAGGGTGCTGCCACGCCTGCCAAGCTGAGTTCAATTCTCAGAACCCACACAACGGAAAAAAGAACTGCCTTTAACAAATTGTCTCTTGGCTTTCTCTCTCTCTCTCTCTCTCTCTTTCTCTCTCTCTCTCTCTTTCTCTCTCTCTCTCTCTCACACACACACACACACACACACACACACAACAACAACAACAACAACAAATGAATGAATGAATAAATAAATGTTAAAGAAAAATAGTCCCTGGCATTTTCAAAAGTCACGGGAGCACATGTATAGCCATTTGCTCCTAGAGACATGCCCTCCACATCTCCACACTCTCCCTTGAAATAATTTCCTTTTTTACATTTCTTTGTTTCCTTGTTTCACATTGATTCTAACAGTTCATTCCTAAAGAAGATTGCAGCTGACAATTGTGTGAGCTCCATAAAGACAAAGACCAGATTTTTCTTGTTTATCACCTAAGTACTCACTGTAGTATCTGAAACTTACCTATAAATATCAAAAAGTTTAAAACTTTTGCTGCTAGAGGCTAATAGAGTATTTATGGATAGATGCTCACTCAATATAGATATCATATTTAAGAATCTCTAACTGAATATACATTGGTATAAAATAAACAGCAACCAATTTATTTTAGTTTAGTATCTAGGTTACATTTTGTTGGCTGTTAAGATTAGAAAGATAGCCTTTTAAAACCATGAGAGTAAAGTCTGAAGGACTAGTCTAAACTGACGGAGACTAAAAAGACATAGCAGCCATATATAATATACTAATATTATATGTTTTATGTTAGTTCCATTTATCTCAGCCCTCTTGCTATAAAGGACATTACTGGAACAATTTCAACAAAGCAGCAATGGAGTCCAAGGGTTAGATGGCAAGTGATATATGAATATTGATTTCCTTGTTTTGAAAGTCATATTACAGTTATGCATGAGAAAGTTCTTATTTATCTTATTCTCAAATTGTTCATGGAAAGGTTATTTGTATTGTCTTTGCAACTTTTCTATAAATTTGATAATTTTCTAATTGTCATAGTATGTTTATTCATCTTAAACTTCAGATAATCCTTGTAGCAGTTCATTTGGTTTGGTTTGGTTTGGTTTGGTTTGGTTTATGGTACTGGAGATTAACCTGGAGCCTACATAAACGCACACTACCACTGAGCTGTATCCCTAACCTTCTTACTTATTTTTTGAGGCTGCATCTCATTAAGTCACCCAGATTGGACTGAAACTTAATTCTACAGCACAAGCAGGCCTTGACCTCTCAATCCTATCGCCTAAGTCTCTTGAGTAGTTAGATTGCTGGCCTGTGCCACCAGACTTGGCTCCCTTATAATCTTTTGAGACAGACAAGATTTGCTATCCCTTTTGAAAGGTGAGAAAACTAAACCTCAAGAAGGATGTCATTATTTGTTTAAGATCCCAAAGCAACTAGGATCTCTACCTACAAATCCCCAGGCTGGGCTTCTTATCTTTTATATACATACTAATGATCAAAAGAACGTTTTTTGGTTTTTTTTTTCAAAATATAAACCTGACATGTCATATCCGTACTTGAACCCTTCAATAACTTGCTAGCACTTGTCCCAACTACAACTTTTTTTTTTTTTTTTGGTTTTTCGAGACAGGGTTTCTCTGTGTAGCTTTTTGCTTTTTGTGCCTTTCCTGGGACTCACTTGGTAGCCCAGGCTGGCCTTGAACTCACAGAGATCCACCTGCCTCTGCCTCCCGAGTGCTGGGATTACAGGCGTGCGCCACCAACCCAGCCATTTCCCTGACTTCTACCATTATCGCTATTGTCAACTCTTCCCTGAACTACGAAAGTGCCTGTCTGCTGATCCCCTATGTATTGCCCTAAGTTTGTTCCCAAGTTAATATGTTGCACATATTCGGTGGAAAATTATTTAATGAGTGAGCATATCCCAGTTAAAGAAAAGATACTGCTTTAGTGAGCTTTCACTTTACTATCTTTAGCAGAAACAGCCCTATGCCCTCTTAATAAACTACTGACTAGACAAATGGCCAAGTGTCAAAGAAGCAAAGACTGAAAGTAGAAGCATGGTGTCTGGAAGGAGGAATAGAAATTGTCCTCCTGTCTAGAATAAGTTATAACTACTTCAAGGCCAAGGCGTTTGTACTGTCTGAGCCCCAAGTTCCTCATCTGTCAAATGTTATGAACCATACCCAGGTTTAAAAAAAATATGGGAACAGATACATAAGTGTAGCAAACGGGAGACATAGTTTATTATTATAAAAAGCAGAGGAATTTATAGCCAGGAGTGCTAGCACATCCCTGTACTCTTGGCACTTAGTTGGCTGAGACAGGAGGATTTCCAGTGAGGGCCACACAACAAAGACCCTATTTCTAAGGAAAAGAGACAAGAAAGAAGTCATCAATCAACCTTAGGTATTATGGAAAGCTGTAAGGAGCTGGGTGGTCAAGCACAGCCACCTGTGTAGCTAATATCATCATAGACATGAAAAGTCAAAGCATGGTAACAGTGTGATGTGTGAGGAAGACCATAGCTGGAATATGAGAGCTCTGAGCCAACTAGAGTATGTCTGGAGGAGACAGGCTAATGACAAAGGGGTTATTTAGGAAACTGTATCATGTGAGGAACCAGAGAATGTGGACTCAGTATTACCTCATCCATAAAACAACAAGAACACTTCAATAGATCAAAGATTCCACATGAACTCAGCAAGTTTCCATGCACATATATCAGAGTCCACAGGAACACAGGAAAGGAAACAATGTAATGTGGCTCTGAGCTTCTAGCTGTGCTCCTACAAAAATTATCCCAGTGACTTCTCACAACAATCTGTGACAGAAACTGTTATTATTCCCATTCCACAGACAGGAAAACTAAGACTTAAGAAGTAAGATCTGCTGATGAGCCTCCTCCAGTAGCTAAACACTATTGAAAACACCTTACAGAGTACTCTGTGGTTTTAACTTATTTACAGGATTATTTCTAGGTTTGTCATCAGGAACTACAAGGCAGTTAACAAGAATATGAAATACCTCGTAATTTCTTTTTACCGTCCATATAGCATATCCTACAGAGCTCTATGTTTCTTGAGTATGATAACTTAAGGAATGAATCCGATTTGAACTCATTAATGTTTAGGGGTAGTATTAGAATTTGAGAAGCAGGGAGAATTCATGGACTATAAAAGTGACCCTAAAGTAAAATGCTCAAAGAAATTGGAGTTCAAAGACCCTAGATATGTAATTTTGAAGTTGTAATCAGTATGTTCGTAATTCAAGTAGAAGTAAAAGAAATCCAAATAAAAACTAGGATGACTAGGTAAGCATTCCTTTTTTTAAAAGAGCCATCTTGCTGGCACAAGAATACTTGCCACCAAGCCTGATAACTTGAGTTTCATCTCCAGAACCCACAAGGTAGGAGAGAACAGACTTGTTGATGGGAATGGAGTGGGAAGATAACATTTTAGTCATTTAGAGGAAGGAAACTATTATAGGTAAGTGTGAATGGAATAGAAGCAGAGAAGAATTAGGACAGAACCAAGAATTCTCTTGTTTAATATAACATTTTTCAAAGGCATGTTTTCCTTTTAACAAGGGTTAAATTTGTCCTCCAAATAAGGTTTTGTCTATAACCTCTGTCACTATTGTTGTTTTAGTACAGTAGGTAGGAATGTTAATGACGACTTACATAAATATATAATATAATAATCGGTCACAAAATATTAGGATAGTTATTCGGGGGAGATAACAAGTGAAAGATTTTATAGGTAGCTCAAAGAGTGAGAACTAGTATGTTGAAAGGACAATGAGAGAGTAAGCAATTTGGTTTATGCAGCCTATTTAGTGGTTCAAGATCACCCTTGGCTACACATCAAGTTTGAGACCAGTCTTGGCTAAATAAGGGTTATGAGAAGAAAGTGTAAAGAATGGGTGATGACTGATATTTTCATTATATGTGCTAGCATTCCATCTCTAGGTGACTCTAGAAATGTCTCCAACAACTTTGGTATTGCCTACCAATCAACAGCCCCCAGTTCAGGCATCTCTCCCCTGAATAATAAACTCTCAGTTCTCTGGATTCACACTCCTGCTTCCATACCCATTTTGTTTGTTTGTTTGTTTGTTTGTTTGTTTTGAGACAGGGTCTAGAGTAGCTTTGGAGGCTGTCCTGGAACTTGTTTTGTAGCCCAGGCTGGCCTTGAACTCACAGAGATCCTCCTGCCTCTGCCTCCCGAGTGCTGGGATTACAGTAGGCATGCGCCACCACTGCCCAGCAGCTGAGGCTCTTGATGCTCCTTCTTCCACCTCTCAAATGTGAGGGTGTGTGCCACCTTTCCCATCCTTTTTTAATCTAGCTGTGGCCACATCATTCTTCTTTGTAAGAATCTTCTAACAAATCTCAAGAGTAGTGTTCTATTCCTGGGCCTTATCCACTATCAAAGAAGTGTTGAGGTCAGCAGACTGCTAGACCATTTAGAACCTTCCATGATGACAAATTCCATGCACTCTTGATTCAAAACAGATCCAGATTTTGAGCACTTTTAACCACCTTCACAACTGCCACTATTACCTAACTCATCATGGCTCACCTAGATTTCAACCCTGTAATTGGTCTCACACTTTCTACTTTTTATTCTCAATTTAACATACAGGTCCTAAGTATAATCCAAGTTGTCATGCCATTGCTCCAGACTGTCTAGTGCATTCCCATTTCACCGTGCATAAAAGCCACAATCTACACTAGCTTCCATGGTTCTAAATGACCTAGCAGCCTGGGGACCTCAGTTCTTCCCCTGCCCCTTGTCTTACATGGCTTGAGCTATACTAACTTACCCATCCTCAAGCACACCAAGCATCAGCACACACTTGCTCCTCCATCTATCTGGAACGTTTCTCTTCCCTGCTCCAATTATCTGCATGGCACACTGCATCATTTCTTTCAAATCTCTGCCCAAATGACGTCACCCTATCAAAGGATCTTCCTATCAGTCCCTCTCTGTACTGTCATTCCCTTCCCCGGTGATCTGCATTTTATATGACATTTGTCACTGCCTGTTATATTTGTTTATGTGTCTGCAAGTTTGTGTGTGTTCTAGGGACCGGACTCAAGTCCTTGTAAGGAAAGCCCTTGACTAACTGAGCTATTTCCTCAACCCCTATTTGTCTTATTTTGTTTGTTTACCGTCATCTCTACACTGCATAAAAAAAAAAAAAAGAATTTTGTGTTTTGTGCAGCATAGTGCCTCGTATATAGTAAGTTCTCAACAAGTATTTGTTGAATAAAATAAATTGTTCCTTGCACAAACCTTTTATTCTAAAGATATTTGGTGTGTTTGGTTTTGTTTCTAATCCAAATTACTTTTATTTTTTGCAATTTAAAAAAACTAACGTATAATTATATTTATCCTCCCTCCAACCCCCTCCCATATCCCCTCTTAACTCACTCTCAAATACAGTCTCTTTTTTAAAACTGATTACTATTTTATATATGTGAATAAATATATAAGTACAACCTGCTGAGTCTGCTTAGTGTTGCTTGTATGTACGTATATGGTTTCAGAGCTGACCACTTGGTGAGACTTACTGTCCAAAAGTACAGTAACAGTGATTAATATCTATTAAGCCCTTTCACCATACCAGGATATTGAACATATGAGTTTGTTACCCTATTTAATCTTATTCAGTTGTCAGTTCCATAATATAAAAGCTATTTTTATGTATATTTTATTTTTTCTCTCGGTTTTTGGGGATAGGGTCTCATGTAGCCCAGGCTGACTTCAAACTCTCTGTGTAGCCATGTCTGACACTGAACTCCTGCTCTTTCTGCCTCTACCTCCTGAGTTGCTGCTGTTTAATTTTTTGTTTGCTTTTTGGTGGCAGCAATTTTAAATACCTATTTGGTCTTCCCAAATAGAATGTAAACCCCATAATACCAGATTTAACAAACCTTATCTGTTTTTTACATTTCAATTTGAAAATAAATTAATTTGACTAACATGGCCAATTTCTCTTTTTATCTGCCATAGCCTAGTGCTGGACTCCTTGAATGAGACAGTGTCATATTAAAGAAAGGAATAGTTGGCCAGGAATAAAGCTATCTGGATATTAGTCTCCATTTTATCTTCAAACAGGTATATAACCCTGAGAGAAATCACTTTCTCTCTCTAGCTAACCTTAGATCTGTTAATCTATAAAGAAAGTTGACCTATATGAACTCTAGCAGTCACAGAGAGTTCTAAAAATAATATTATTCCATAAACATTTATTATGTGCCAAACAAAGTAAAAGACCAAATTCTTCCTTGTAATTTTGTTTTAGCTAACTAGAGTATGCTCTTAAGAGTGCTATTTTCCTTGAGGACTACATACATACGTGTGTGTGTGTGTGTGTGTGTGTGTGTGTGTGTGTGTGTGTGTCCCAAGATGAGAAATGAACTGTAAATGTGGTATGCTAATAATACTGCATTCATCTAAATGACACTAAGCTGAGAAGAAAGAGATAAGAAAAGAAAGCTTGCCAGATATGATGACTCATGCCTGTAATCTCAGTATCTGGGCTGAGGCAGGAGGACTGCCATGAGTTTGAGACCAAACTGGGTTATATAATGAATTCCACAATAGCCTGGGCCACATAGTAAAGACCCTCTTGCAATATGTGTGTGTGTGTGTGTGTGTGTGTGTGTGTATATATATATTTATTTATTTATTTATCACAAGGCCCTGGGTTCAAATCCTAGCACTGCCAGAAAAAAAATCATTAAAAATTGTATTTTTATTTTCTTTTATTTTTTTATTTTTTGGAGCTGAGGATTGAACCCGAGCCTTGCACTTGCTAGGCCAGCGCTCTACCACTGAGCTAAATCCCCAACCCCAAAATTTTTATTTTTTTAAAGCATTAATAAAAAAAATAATAAAGGCAGATCCTAATAGAGAAGACTTAAGGGCAGAAAGAAGGTCTTAGAATATACATGTAAGACAGTTTAGGACAGGTTTGGGGATTTAGCTCAGTGGTAGAGTGCTTGCCTAGCAAGCGCAAGGCCCTGGGTTCAGTCCTCAGCTCAAAAAAAAAAAAAAAGAAAAGAAAAAAGAAAGTTTAGGACATTCTGAGTATATGATGGTACAAGAAAAAGATGGTAGGTAACTGGTGAATCCAGAGAAAACAAAAAATTTGTATATGAAAAGAAATGCAAAGGCTGGGATATAGCTCCGTTGGTAAAATGCTTCTACCAATGCACACACAAGTCTCCAGCATATAAACTGGGCATGGTAGCACAGATCTATAATTCCCGTACTCAGTAGAGGGAGGCAGAGGCAGAGGATCAGAATTTCATGGCCATCCCTGGCTACATAGTTACTGAGGCTAGCCTGAGATATGTGAGACCCTAGAGAAGAGCCATTTCAATCCACTTACTACACTACTCTACAAAGACCGTGGCTTGAATTTAATTTAAAAATTATGTTTAGTGAAAGGGAGAAGTTAAAGGGGCATGTGACATTTAAATTCTCGTCTGTGGTAACAGGAAGCCAATCTCTTCTCTAAAGACAATTAGGAGGGGACTGGGAGCGTAGCTCTGTGGTAGAGCAGTTGCTTAGCATGTGCAAAAATCCTAAATTTAATTCCCAGTACCACAAAAAGCAGCAGCAGCAGCAGCAGCAGTAGAGGAAGAGGAGGAAGAAAGAGAAGGAAGAGGAAGCAGTGTAAGTATATTTACAAACATGGGCTCAACGAAGGGAAGCAGCTATATATCTAGCATAGCATATTTGCACTGTTTTATTATAACAAATGCAGTCCATTCGTAGTTTACTGTAAACATAAAAGAACTGAAAATTGTCCATTTGATACCTTTCCCCATTGTCTACTCCAGTATTTATAACACCTAATACCGAGGCTGAGTATTCAATATCTTTTTACAAATTTTTTATTACTAAGTGTGTGTGTATGTGTGCACACGCATGTGAGTGCAGGTGCCTGTGGCATCTACAAAAGGGCATCAGATTCCCTGGAGCCAGAATTATAGGTGGTTTAAATTGCCCAATGTGGGTTCAGGGAACTGAGTCTTCTGCAAGAGCAGTATGCTTTCTTAACCACTGAGCTATCTCTCTCTGGTACTTAGTATCTCTAAAAATTCTTATTGATGCTTAAGGGAAGTTCCTTGTCTATGCATCCTGCATATGGGGCGTTAATGGCTTAGATGCAAGATTGTAAAACATCGGAACTTCTGCCCTCCAGGGTTCTCCCATTGTGCTGTAAGCCTGTATTTAAGACCTCCTCCCTCCTTCAATAAACAGCATCCAACATTTAAAAAAAAAAAATGGGAAAATTGAACCTCAGCTAAATAAAAATTTGCTACAAGAAAAAATTCTTGTTGAACAAGTATCATGTAAAAGCCAAATAATAATGTCTTACCACAGAGTTAACAGAATTTTGCATTGGAAGTAACTTTGTGGATTACTTAATTCTGTGTTTCCCAAACTGGTGTTCCATTGAACACTGTTTCTTAGAGAAAGTGTTAACATACATTGGGGATCCAACACAGACAAGTTTTTGGGGGTAGGCATGTGAGGGATCTGGGAGGAATTAGGGGGAGAAGTTGGAATAGAAGATGATCAAATACATTGTAAGAAAGGCTCAAACAAGCCAGGCGGTGGTGGTGCACACCTTTAATCCCAGCACTCGGGAGGCAGAGCCAGGTAAATTTCTGTGAGTTCAAGGCCAGCCTGGGCTATACAGCAAGCTCCAGGACAGGCACCAAAACAGAGAAACCCTGTCTCGAAAAAAAAAAAAAAAAAAAAAAAAAAAAAAAGAAAGAAAGAAAGAAAAAAAAAAAGGCTCAAGGAATTAATAAAGCATATATCTTGTTTTTTGAGACAGGGTTGCTCTGTGTAGCTCTGTGCCTGTCCTGGATCTCACTCTGTAAACCAGGCTGGTCTCGAACTCACAGATATCCATCTGGCTCTGCCTCCCGGGTGCTGGGACCAAAGGCGTGTGCCACCACTGCCCAGCTAAAGCATATATCTTGAAAAAGAAGTCTTGCCAGGTTGCCGGGCAGTTGGCGCACATCTTTAATCCCTGTACTGAGAAGGCAGAGGCAGGCAGATCTCTGAGTTCGAGGCCAGCCTGGTCTACAGAGTGAGTTCCAGGACAGCCAGGACTACACAGAGAAACTATCTTGAAAAATCAAAAGGAAAAAGAAATCTTGCCAGGTGTGTGGCTTTTATGGTTACTGTGAGCATCAAGTAAGGTATTTGTAAGCTCCTAAACACAGTGTCCAACCCTTAACCCAATAAAAGGTAATGATAACAATGATAGAGCTGGTGACAACACTTAACACTCATTTTTTGTCCCAAAGCAAGAATGAAAAGAAGATAACCTAGTCCTGGTCTCTTCTGTAAACCCATTCTCCTCATCTCCAACCATAACCCAAGAACAGGAGGGCCACTTGATTTTCTTTTGACTCAGTTACCAGAAGTTATGTGAGCTGGAGAAAATAATTTAACTTCCTTGATGTATTTTTCCTTACTGAAATATCAAATTAATGATACTTGGCTTACTCTTCTTGGTTGGTGTAAGGATCAAGTAAGTTTGTGGATTTAAAGTACTTTGTGACAATCCAGTGTGGATGGCATACAACTGTAATTCCCTCAGTTAGGAGGCACCAGTTTTCATTACATAGCAAATACCAGACCAACCAGGATTTCACAGTTAGACCTCTATCTCAAAAAAATCTGGAGGTGGGGGTTGGGGGTAGCAAGAAGATCAGCAGGTAAAAGGCATTTGTCCCCAAGCCTGATGATCTGATCCCAGGCCCCACAGTGTGGATGAGAAAACCACTCCTGATGATCTGATCCCAGGCCCCACAGTGTGGATGAGAAAACCACTCCTGATGATCTGATCCCAGGCCCCACAGTGTGGATGAGAAAACAACAACTCCTGAAAGTTGTGCTCTGACCTTCACACTCACACGCCAACCACACTGATTGATTAATTTTAATAACTTTCAATTTAAAAATAAGGCGCACTGCAAATTATGAAACACTATGTGAATATGAGATTTTTATCTGTCATAGACTATATTTTACCAGTAAAAAGCAACTTTATCTCCAAGTTTTTTCTCATGGACATTTCGATCCAGCACATTGTAGCAGATGTTCGTGGTTGCTCCTTTCATCCACTCAGTGAATATTTTCCCTTTAGTTACATCGAAGTTGTACTGGAGGAATGGGCCAGGGCATGGGGTTTTCCAATAAAATTCCTTGGCAATGCTTCCCCAAAACTCTGCAACCAAAAGAGATGTCCACATATCACTAACGGTTTCAAACATATTTATCATCAGATGGATTACTAGCATATGAACAGGACCAAGTTACAATCACCCTGTCCCAGGACTCAATAGGTGTCTAATCTAATCTCCCATTACTCTCCTGCCTACAGTCTATTCCTGAATCTCAATTCAGATTGTTCCTTCTATACACAAAGCTGTCTTGGGGTTGGGGATTTAGCTCGGTGGTAGAGCGCTTGCCTAGCAACCACAAGGCCCTGGGTTCGATCCCCAGCTCAAAAAAAGAAAAAAAGAAAGAAAAGAAAAAAGAAAATCAAGGTTTGGAGACATTAAATAATTTGCCTAAGATTTCACAGGTTATTAAGTCAATATTGGAATTTCCATGAGAAGACATGTTTGCTAATTTTCAAAAGACAAGTATATATTTTACCCTTGGACTAAAAGAAAGTAACTACTATGATATGAGAGAAAACCAAAGGTTTATGTTTACAGAAACTATTTGAGACTGAAAATAAAGAAACTATCAGCAGGAACTAATTCACAATTTGGTATATTGAAACAAAACAACAGAATTGAAAGCTAAATCACATGGTATACCACCTTTCAATCTATTAAGGAAATAAAAATGAAATCAACCCAAGGTGCTAACGTATACCTAAAACTAGCAAAGATTTTTAAAATTTAATTCTATGCTTTCACTACATGAGGTCTAGACAATCAGATACTTTTATACAATAACAGCACTGTAAGAAATGTCTGGCCAGCTGGGGAACTTGCATGGGACTGGACTAGGCCCTCTGCATACGGGAGACAGTTGTGTAGCGTGGTCTGTTTGAGGGGCCCCTGGTAGTGGGATCAAGATCCATCCCTGGTGCATGAGCTGGCTTTCTGGATCCCATTACCTATGGTGGGATGCCTTGCTCAGCCTTGATGCAGCAGGGAGGGGCTTGGTCCTGTCTTAACTGAATGTACCAGGCTCTGCTGACTCCCCTTGAGCTCCCTTACCCTTTTGAAGGAGAGAATAGGGTGGGAGGGAAAAGCTAGGGGGCAGAGAGGGAGGAGGGAAGAGAGGGCAATCTGGGGTTGGTATGTAAAATGAATAAAAAAGTTTCTGAAAGAAAAAAAGAAAATATCTGGCAAGAGTTATAAAACTTTTTTTTGGAGCCTTTGTTTGCTAACTCAATTTTGGAAATATATCCAAGAAAATAACCCGAAAGAAGGCAATAAGTCATCACTAAAAAGTTTTTATTACAACACTTCAAAAGTGAAACTAGAGAAGGGTACAATGATGTGGCCTGTAATCCTAGCACCTGGAAAGCAGAGCCAGAGAATCAGGAGTTCAAGGCAAGCCTCAGCTAACAGGACATCTGAGACCAGCCTGTGCTATTTGAAGCCCTGACTATAAAAAAAAATTCATAAATAATAAAACCAGGGCTGGAGAAATAGCTCAATTCATAAAGTGCTTTCCACACAAGCATGAGGATCTGGCATAGTGCACTCATTTGTCATTCTAGTACTTTGAGGGCAGAGACAGGTGGAATTCTGGGGCTTGCTGTGACACCCAGGGATGTCCTCTAGTCTACACACACACCTTAAAACAAACTCAAAATCCCAACAATTAAAAACTGGTGAAAACTAGTAACATAAATTGTAATAAAATAAACTACTGAATGGCCATTTTTTTCAAAAAGCAAATGGAAACTGACATTTAGTGAATATACAAAACTGTAAAGATAGAAGCTAGGACTGGCCTAATTTAATTTAATCGCCGTAATATAAACTTAGGAAGTATACATATTATCCTAATTTTATAGTTGAGAAAACTGGAGCTCAGGTGGGGTTTGGTTAAGTGAATAGGCACAGAAGGGAATGGGCAAAACCAAAGACATAGAAAGGGACTTTTGGGTATCCAAGATATCAAGAAGATCTATCTAATATGAAGAATGTAATAGAGAACAGTGGAGATAAGATTCAGGAGGCAAGGCTAGATTACCCAGAGGCTCTGAAAGAAAATCAGAATCTTAATTTAGGGGAACCATTTTGAAAAGCCCGGCATGATAGCACCTGCCTATAATTGCAGCATTCAGGAGGCAGAGGAGAGGCAAGTCTTGTCTATAGCTACATAATAAGTTGTAAGCCAGCCAGGACTATATACCAAGACCCTGTCAGAAAAGAAGGAAAGAAGGAAGGAAGGAAGGGAGGGAGGGAGGGAGGGAGGAAGGAAGGAAGGAAGGAAGGAAGGAGAAAAATGTTTTTTACAATGGCAGCGTCCCCAGAACATCAACCTAATGGTGTCTAGATAAGTCTGCTGGAGCAAACTGATGGTATTCAGACTAGGGAGGAAGGGACAAAATAGGAAACTGCTTCCTACTTTCCAGACTTAAAATGTCTGTGGAAATGGGGGGGGGATCAATCTGAGAGATACTTTAAAGTAGTATCTGACAAAATTTGTCGAAAAGCAAACTGCAGAGTCAGCGAATAGCGTAATATTCAGAGTATTGGTTCTCTAGTTTAAGATCATGTTGGTTTAAATCCTAACTCCATCAATGACTTGCTTTATGACCTTGTGTAAATGAATTGGTCTCTCTAAGCTCCTATTTCTTCCCCTGTAAAATGTGGTTTGCACTCAGAATCCAATCAAACTGAAATACTGATCAGTAAACAATAAGTGTTCTATAAACTCATAAGGTACAAAAAGGATATCAGAGAAGATGATAATGGAATAGGTTTATAGTTTGGGGTAGTGGCATTGACACCAGAAGAAAATAGGAAATTAGGGCAAAAGAGAAAGAAAAAGATAACTAGGGAGAGAAAACTCACAGTCTCGTTTAGTTCAGTATAACATCATCAGGGTGTGTGAAACACAAATGGCCTATAGTCCTGTGAAATTTGGGGACCAAATATAAGTGAAATACAAGATATGAGGTAGATATGTAGACTAGGAATTACTGTGGTAGTATGAGCTTACCCCAGGGAAACAGATGTAGCTCATGATGGAAGAAAATGCAGAAAGAGAAGGGAAAAGTCACCCCAACTTCAGGACTCAAAGTTGGACACTACTTATAGCAATGAACAACTTCACACTTGATTCAATACTATTTTGCATTGCTTAGTATCTGCCTCATTCACATTGTTGTTACTAAACAAATCATACTTATTTAATGGCTACTGGGCATCAAACGTTCGATAATGAATCCTTTATTACCCACTTTAGTCCTCATAATCTATGAAGTTAGTATTATTATCCCTATCTTGGAGATGAGTAAATTTAAGATAGGTTTTTAAAATCTGCCTAAGACTGCAAAAGCTTTTTATGCATTTTTTGAGTGTTATTTGTGGCTTGTGTTTACCCATGACCAAACATCATGTTGTCTCTCAACCAGGATGTGGTGGTGGGGTTTTATAGTTGGTTTTCTTTTTTTGGCAGGATCTCACTATGTAGCCTTGGTTATTCTGGAACTACCCGGAACTACCTATGCACACCAGACTGGCCTTGAATTTACAAAGACCTGCCTCTTCCTCTTCAGTGCTTGAGATTAAAGGTGTGTGCCAGCAGGCCTGGCCAGGACGTGGTTTTGCCCCCTAAACTGTCCTGGCACGTTTTTAAAGACAGAATTATCTCTTAGAACCGGAGTTACTACAACTTAGGTCCAAATTTATTTCTTTAAAAAAACTTGACATAATAACAACTTGTTCAACCGGATATTGGCATTGCCGCTATATTAAATAGATGCAGGACCCCAAGATGGGAGCCAGACTTGTCACTGCCTCTGAGCAAAGAGGCAATTGCTGAATTGGAGGCAAAGAAGGTTGTCTCTCTTCTGGGCTCTCCTTCCCTCAAGGCTCACCCTTGCTCCTTGCAGCCCTTCTTTTACCTCAGGGACTCTCTTTCTCACGGAACTTTCTCCTCACGGAAACCCCTTCCCCAGTCTCCCCTCACCGAGCCCCGCTTCCCTCGCAGATGCCGCATCTCCTTGTGAAAACACACATCTCAGACGACTCCAGAGAGTCCCCCAACCTCCGGGAACTCTCACTTCGCAGATCCCTCATCATCCTTCTGGTGGACCGCCGCCGTCTCTTTTCCACCTCCCTCCGGGGCCCTCCATCTCCTCCCTGAGGGAGCTCGGTAGATGCCCCCGAGCCCTGCTCCTCTGCTCGCTGGCGCCCCCAAGAGTCGCCCGGGCCCAGCCTCACCCCGCGGCTCCTCCACTGATCGCCGGTGCAGCTCGCGGTAGCGCTGCAGAGAGGAGACGTGTGCCGAGCGTCTGACCTCCGGCGGCGGGGACCAACCCCGCACCCGGCCCTCGGCGCCGGTCTCCTCCCGAGCCCGGCTCTCGCCGCCGCTCTTGCGCCGCTCCTCGGGAAGCCCCATCGCGTCAAGCTCGGAGCACCTTGGCCGCCGCTGCGGTCGCTGCGAGTGCCGGGGCGGGGAAAAAACAGGTCGACCCTAGAGGCGGGGCCTCGGGCGGGGGCGGAGCCTGAGGCGAGAGGCCGTGCTTTTAGCATCCAATAGCAGGGAGGGCCGTGCGTGAAGGGGCGGGGTCAACAGAAACCGCGGAGGAAAAGTAGGGGTAGGGGCGGAGCTGGCTTGCCGGAAGGGGTGTCGCCGTAGAGTGAAAGTCGAAGGAATGGTGTAGGAATGCCAGGAGAGGGGTGGAGCTTTGGAATGACAGAGGAGGGGCGGGGCCAGAAGTGACAGGCGAGGAGGCGGGTCGTGGAGTGATGGGGTGTCGCCGGCTGGAAGTGACAGGACAGGAGGCAGGGCTGTGGAGTGACCAAGTTAGGGTCTTGGAGTGACGGATGGGGGTTGGGTTTTGGCGCCGCGCAGCCTGATTGCACAATTCTGTCACTCCACCGAGTTGGATAACCGCGTGGAGTGTAGTTCCTTCGGGGTGACACTCCTCCAAGTCTCCCGCCGAGCAACACCCCTACTCCGTTCTCATGGAACAATTCCTCCGCGACCTTGAGGGCACAGCTCCCGACTATGACCCTTCCTTCTAACTCGGGTCATTCTGATCCTCTCCCACCTCTGAGGACCTGTTGTTATTTTCTTTGTCTCCGTAAATCTCTACCCTGATCTACAGAACAAGACTCTAAGTGAAAACCAGGAGGATCCTTCGGGTCTTTGCACAAAATTAGGAACAGAAAGGAGATGGATGTGGTGGTGCACGCATGAAGCAGAGGCAGGAGGGATCTCAGAGTTCTAGGCCAGCCTGGTCTACAGAGTGAGTGCCAGGACATTCAGGCTACACAGAGAAACCCCATCTAGAAAACACACACACACACACACACACACACACACACACACACACATACACACACACACACACACACACAAGAAATAAAGAAAGGAAAGAGAAAAGGGGGAAAGGAAATTTCACAAAACCAAGGAGCAAAGAAAAGCTAGATCTTGTAAGATACCAAGGTCTATGCAAAATAAAATAAAAAAAATATAAAGAGGAATCATTTGCACTTTTAATTCACCTAAGTATACTCCCATCTGCCAAAAATTGAGTTTACTTCCCTCTGGCTTCCCTCTGCCTCTTAACCCAGAAGGAAGCCTAGTCGGACACCCTCCAGCTCCTGCCTACAGTTATCACCACGAAGGGGCCACCTCATCCAACAGTTTGCTGGCTGTCATAACAAGGATCTTTAAATGCCTAACTACAAGAGTGAGTGAGTCTGATGTCTGAAGCAGGCAGCCCCTGCCTTTTGATCCCTATTCGGGGCTTGTGACCTACTACCTTGATCTTTGTCCAACTGACCATAAGCTTATCACACCCTGAGCTTGGGGGAAAAATCTCCTTGTGCTCAGATATATGACCCAGAGCCTCCTCGATCCTGAAGGGAGGGTCTTGGGGCCCACTAAGCTTTTACAGACCTTGTAGAATAGACATAGATCTCAGAGAGGGAACACATCAACTCCTCTGAATCGATAGACACCTAGTTAAGTTGCATGAACTGTATTAGGAGGCACAGATTTTTCTGGAGGTCTCAAATCCCATGGAAGAGCTCTGCCCCTGCTTACAGGACATGGATGGCATTAACAGACTAGGCCACGCAGATTTCCTTCTAGGAGATGCAGACTTCCCTAACCCTGGGCTCACTCCTCACTGAGGAGCATTCACATAAACAGAAAGAGTGGACAAGACTCAGCAGACACAGATCTCATTTAGTGGGGACAACTCACTGGTGGGAGTAGGAGATGACGGAAACAGTGATCCCCACAGACCTCAGTAGTACCATAAGGACCTCTCTGTGGGGAAGAAGGCACGTATAATTTTGCCTATAGGTATGAAGACCTTCAACTTCTTACTCCCACCTCCACTTAACAGCGCTGACTCCTGCAGCTGTTCGCTATCTACTGCTGCCCCCTGCTGTCTACAAGTGGTACTGCGGCGGCTCCTAGTGTCCCCAGTAACCGCTAAAACGGTTCCAGTCACACCGAGCCTGGAGCCAGGGATGGGGAAAGGAAGGGATACTGTGTATCCACGGCTTCACCACCCCTATCCCTCTGCTGAAAAGTAGAAGTTTGGACTTACTGCTTTCATTCTTGGAGGTAGGATAGCAGTTCTAGAGATGGACTTGGCAGGCACCTAGAGCGCAGAAATGTGTTCTCATTCTTACATTCCCTTTCTTTTTCTTTCTTCTTTTTTCTTTCTTTCCTAATACTGGAGGTTAAATCTTCACACAGGCAAGCATTCTACCAAACAGCTGCTCCCCAAGGCCCTGTTCTTACACCTTTATCCTCCCCATCCCACCTCTCCCACACCGTCATGACTTCCTTTACCTTAGTTCCAGAACCATATCAAGAACTCTGAAAATACAGAAGAATATTAAGGTTCCAAAGATCGTGTTCCGGCCTACTGAATTAGTTTCCTGGAGTGGAATCCGAGGGTTTGCTTCTAAAGATCCTGAAGTAGGGGTGGACTTCAGTAAGGGACACTCTCCCGTGCGGACACATCAGGGAGGGTCCAGAAGGAGTTGGGGTTTAAAAGAGAACTGTGGGAAATACTAGAGCGCAGAAAAGGATACGAGACTGGAGAGGGGCTCTAGAGGGGTCTGCAGATGAAAAGCAGTCGGGATTAAGCAGGTGTTTGGCGTTTTAAAAGGAGTCTAGGGGTGAAGTGAAGAAGTCAGAGTCTTAAGTCTGGGGTGAGTGGTCTGAGATGGGTCGGAGGGGTAGTATGAGATCAGAGGAGGAGATCTTGGTGCCCACAGAGAGGTTTGGGTCCAAGAGAGTGGTCCAGATAAAAAGATCTGGAGTCAGAGTGGAGTTTGCGATCCGAAGTCCGTTTGTGGTCCTTGGAGCGCATGGGATCTGAGCCGGATTCAGACTGGAAAGACCAGGACGGCACGAGGGGCCCACAGTAGCGTCCTCTTCCTGGCAACCTTCCACTGCCCTCCCGGTTCCCATCCTCCTGCACCAGTGTGCGTGCTGCTAGCTGTAGACTTGAAAGAGGCGGGGGCGAGTCAGACCAGGACACTGCTGAGGGTGGGGGCGCCCCCTCCCGGCTGTCCAGGAGCTCAGACCCCGCCCTCCGCCCTCGCACCCCCCCTCCATAGCCACTTCCGGCAGGCGCTGCGCTGCTGGGGGTTAGGGCGAGGATGGCGGCAGAGAACGAGGCTAGCCAGGAGAGTGCCCTAGGCGCCTACTCGCCAGTGGACTACATGAGCATCACCAGCTTCCCGCGGCTGCCCGAGGACGAGCCAGCCCCTGCGGCCCCGCTGAGGGGACGCAAGGACGAGGACGCCTTCCTGGGAGACCCGGATACCGGTGAGGCCCTCTGGCCCCATCCCTGCCCCGCCTTGGGGGGTCCCGGTCTTCCTTCATCTGTTCTGGGCATCCTCTTCCTGTCTCCCATCTCCTCCATCCATCCTTTCATCCTGGACCTCTCCCCTTCTCCCTCAGCTGTGTTAACTGTGTGGTGGGGAAAAGGGTATTTTTGCCTTAGAGGCGTAGGATGCGACACGGGAGAGGCTGTAAGGATTGCGGTAGAAAGGATTATGATTACCTGTTAGGAAGAACCTATTGAGAAGGAAGGACTGCTGGAGGGGAGAGCCTAAAGAACGGCTGTGGTCACCTAGGAAAGGCTTCTCTTTAGTCACAGAGGACAGGATATTAGATACCAAGTCACAGGCTGCAGCAGGATGGATGGAGTCTAGATCTTAAGGAGAACTTCACCACAGCTAGGGATTATGGGAAGCAGAGTCCGGAGAAGAGCTGAGAATCTATCTCTTCATGTCCAGAGATGAGTAAAGAAAATGTGATTCCCTTCTGTCTGAGAATTCTGGATATTGGGAGACAAGGGGATGGACTGCATGACCTCTCAAAGTCCTTGGGGACTACAGTGCCTTTGATATTCTGTGGATTACTCTACCCTTTCCAGAGATGTGGGTCTGGCCCGGATGTTAGCTGGGTTGGTAGGAGCGGCTGGTCAGCAACAAGATTTGTTCCCCAGAAAGCAGTCTCCAAATTTGACCGTGTTCTCAACCCTCTGCAGAAACTGAAGGAGAAAAGGGTGGGGGAGGGAGGCAGGACTTGAGAGAGAGCTGGTGGGGGGAGCTCTCTTAGTATTCTTTCCCTAGGGCTCTCTCTCCTATCCATGTGGCCCAGCTCTATACTCCCCTCCATTCTTTATCCTGCATCCCTATGACCTCTTTCCCTCAACGTCACTTCCTGGCATTAGAGCATCTTTCTGCTTCCCTCTCTGTCTTCCTCCTGGTGCCTGCACTTGACTTTATCCCTTTCTGTCCTGGCGGATGCTGCTTCGCTGGCCCAGCTCTTCCTGTTCTGGCTCTTCTGTTGTCAGTCACTCCTGGCCTGGCAGCTGACAGTTCTCTCCCACTTTTTGGTCATCTGGTTCTGACCAGCAGGTCCCACTAACCTGACTGGATCACACTTTACCTGTGATGGGATGTGGAGACTTTGGGTCCTCAAATGTCAGAGCTGCCCATCAAACTAATTTTCTTGGTGGTAGAAGGAAGAATGTGGGAAAGTATGTGCTGGTGGAACCAGCCATCTGGTCAACCCAGGTTTTCTATTCAGAGATTGAGTAGTGCAGTCCTGACTCACTATATTGTAGTAGGTGTGCCTACCCTGTATTGGGCCTTAGTTTTCTCTTCCAATAAAGAATGCTCATCTGTCCTAAATAACATATTAGATCCTTTGATGTGTAATCTCCTGATCCCTTGTTAAAGCCATTGCTTTATAAAAGTCTGTGGTTATTTACTTGGTCAGTTGATATGATTACTGCATGCCTATAAATCCTCTAAGGGTAGGAATCTTGGCTTTTTTAAAAATTCATTATCCTTTCTCCAGCATTCAGCCAAGTGTTGGGTACTCAATAAATAATTGTTGAATGAATAGATGAAAGAGAGAAGATCTCAGAATGAAATAATGACAGGGAATGGAGTTCCTAAACCTCAAGAATGCCTTAGGGGAGTTAAATGTAGGCTGTGTCCTGATGTGCATGGCAATTCAACCAAGAGGGGCTGGGGGTGTAACTCAGTGGTAGAACACTTGTCTAGAAATCCAGCCTGGACCCTGGTTACCTGAGCTCCTGGGAACTTAACCCTTATCACAAAGGTGTACACCAAGATTCCCAGGGCCTTGCCTTGGAGTGCCTTGCCGTTATAACAATATAAGTCACTTAGGCCTGTTTCCAAGTCCGGAGAGTCTTTTGGTACAGCTAGACCAGCTTGTTGGCTAATATGACCTTCTATAGTCTCAACCTAACAGTGCCACCTAGTGGCATTGCCCCGTCTTCTTAGCCAAGACCTTGGTGTACCTGGCTAGCCTGTAGCCTGGCATTCTCCAAAATCAAGTGCCAGGCATCCCAAGCAGGCTCCAGAGGAAAGAGAGCTAGACAGTGACCACATCAGGGTTAGGAAATGCCTTTGTTCCCTGTCTTCCTCATGTAAGCCGTGTGAGCCTTCCTCTCCTAGGTATTAGCCTCTCCCTGTCTTGCGGATATTCAACCTTCAACATTCTATGCCGAAATCAGCATGTCGTCACCACACACTTCCTTTTTGTCCAGTGCCATTTTCAGTGAGTGATGCTGCCTTTCCGTCAGTGTCCAAAGTAGAAGCCTGGAAGCCACCTTTGAATCTTTCCCTCTTTTCTTCTCACTTTCAAAATGTGACCTGGTTTTCTATGTCCTCCCACCTAAGAAGCTCCTATATTCCATCCGAGCACCATTCATCACCTCTCTAGACTAAGCTACTAACCTGCTGTGCCTGTGTGACTCCTAAGTTCCTAGCTTAGTCTGCTGCTGCCCTCACCCCAAGTACACTCGCCACTCTGTACTTCTGATCACGTCACTCCCAAGTTCAGAAATCTCTCTTTAAGGGAATTCAAATCCAGACTAGGCTACCTAGGGATTCAAGTCCAACCTAGGATATATCATAGCCTGTTTGTTTGTTTTTTTTAAATATGGAGGAGAAAGAAAATTTAAAATGTTTTAAAGGTTTATTTATTTATTATGCATACAGTGTTCTGCCTGCAGGCCAGAAGAGGGCACCAGATCTCATTATAGATGGTTGTGAGCCACCATGTGGATCCTGGGAATTGAACTCAGGACCTCTGGAAGGGCAGTCAATGCTCTCAACCTCTGAACCATCTCTCCAGCCCCCCCCCCCCAATTAAATATTTTGACCAGCTACTTTTAGACAGCAACTCCTTGTGCCTCACAAATTCGGGATAATCAAAATTAAACCCACCTTTCTCCTAAAACATACTGGGTTATTGTTTGTTTTGTTACTTGGGATTTTGTTTGTTTGTTTTTGTTTATTTGTGGTTTCATTTGTTTGTTTTGAGACTTAGTTCTTACTCTATAGATCAGGTTAGATTGGAACTCACTATGTAGATGAGGCTATCCTGGAACTTACTATTGTAACCCACACTGGCCCCAAACTAGTGACAACCTGGATGCTTCAGTCTCCTGAGTGCTGGGATTGCAAGTTTGAACCACAGTGTCTGTCTGTCTTTAATAAACTGTTTTCTTCTGTCCTCAAACCAGTCTCTTCCCAGTGTGTCACTCTTGCTTTAATAGTGGGATTATTGCCCTACCATGTACACAGGGCACACAGCATGTACTTGAGAAACTTTCCCCCCTGTTTTTGATATTTTTCCTCAGTATCTAATTTTGCTGAATAAATGAGTAACTTGGTATGCTGGTTGAATAATCTTAAGTAGATCGAGTTGTGGTGAGACCATATTATCTTCATCTGAAGTCATTTTACCTCTTTGGAGAAAACAAATGGAAAGGCAAGCACCTGGAAATAACTAAAGTTAGCTAATAAGGTTGGGTTTTTGCTTATTTGCATTTTTTGAGACCAGGCCTCATGTATCCCAGGGAAGTTTTGATCTCCTGATCCTTCTGCCTCTACTTCCCAGGTTTGGGGATCACAGGTGTGTGCCACCACACTCACCTAGCTCATTAGATTGGCTTTAGGGTTTGGAAAGAGCTACCAGTGCCACCCAGAGCGATAGGAAGGGTCTGTCAAGTGGCACAGTCTCCGTTCTCCTACCTATTCGTGCTCTGGCCTTAGACAGATGGTCCCACTTAGCCTCGGATTCTTCATCTGTAAAATGAGCAAAGTGGAGCCCAGCTCGTGAAATCATGAAAATGCTTCAATTAGGAAATATATGCAAAAAACCTAGGGTGTCATCAGCACCAATAAATACCAGCTCTTGCTGGGGAGATGGCTCAGTGGGTAAAGCCTGTGCTGGCCAAGTGTATGGACATTAGTTCAAATCTCCAGAACCCATCGAAAAAGCCAAGCATGACAGGGCACATTTGTAATTCCAGCACTTCTACAGTGAGATGGGAGATGGAGGCAGGAACCCAGGAACACATGGGCCAGCTAGCCTGTGTACACGGCTGCAAACAAGAGCCTCTGTCTCAAGCAAGATGAAGACAAGGACCATTGCCCAAAGCTGTCCTCTAACTTCCACCCATGCTCAAAGTTACATACAAGAACATACATGTATGGGCACACACATCATATACACATTCGTCATACACACACATACACATACATCATACAATAGATAAATAGAAGTTCAAAGCCCCTTCTTGGCCTTCTTTTGTTATTTCTATGGGGCTAGGAGGGGTTTGTATCCACAGTGGATATTTAACAACTGTTTGTTTAATGAATTCTGATTAACAGACTTCTAGTGATGATGTTGTGGTTTAGATGCAAGCATGACCAAGGGAGATCCCAGGAAGACACACTTTGTTTTGTTTTAAGTATTTTATTATTTTATATATGTGGTGTTTTGCCTGCTTATCTGTGTACAACATGCATGAAGTACCTGAGGATGCCAGAAGAGAGCATCGGATTCCCTGGAACTAGAGTTACAGACCCTTGTGAGTCTCCATGTGGTTGCTGGAAATCAAACTAGGGCCCTCTGGAAGAGCAGTCAGTACTCTTAACCATTGGGCCACCTCTCCAGCCTGACAGGCTTTTTTAAAAAATAAAAAGTTAAAAACAGAGCGTCAGGCACCCGTGTGGTGCACAGGTATACATGCAGACAGAACATAAAATTACAATACCATAAAAAAATTTAAAAGCAAAAGAGTTAAAGCAAATTAAAAATTATTTGCTCATTGTAAAAAACAAAATAAAATAGCGAGGAAAATAAAAGTCTCTCTCTCTCTCTCTCTCTCTCTCTCTCTCTTTCTCTCTCTCTCTCTCTCTTTCAAGACAGGGTTTCTCTCTGTAACCCTGACTATCCTATCTATAGAGCAGGCTGGCTTCAAACTCACAGAGATCCATCTGCCTCTGCTTCTTGGGTGCAGGGATTAAAAGGGTGTGCCAACATGCCTGGCCTATTCTTTTTTTTATGATTTCATTTTTGACTTTAATTATGTGTATGTGTGGGTATCTGTATATAAGGACAGTACCCACAGAAGCCAGAGGTGTCTGATCTTCTGGAGCTGGAGTTATGGACAGTTAGAATTGCCTAGCATAGTTGCTAGGAACTGAACTCCAGTTCTCAGCAAGAACAGTGCACACTCTTAGCCATGAAGCCAGTTATCTAGTCCCACCCTCCAATTCTTTTTGTTGTTTTTAAAGACAAGGTCTTTCTTTTAAGAAGCTCTGTCTGTCCTAGAACTCACTATGTAGACCAGGCTAGCCTAGAACTCACAGAGATCCGCCTGCCTCTGCTTCCTAAGTGCTGGGATTAAAGGTATGTGCCATCATACCCACTACCCTCCAATTCTCTCCCCCGCCCTCTTGTTTCTGCTGCTTTTCACACTGCAAGCTAGAAGGCCAGCCAGCTTCCAGACAACTCTCCTGTCTCTGCCTCCCATCTTACTGAAGGAGTTTTGGGCTTAGATCTACAAGCCACCACATCTGGCTCTTTCTGGGTTTGGTTGATCAAATTCAAGTCACCAAGCTTGTGTGGCAAGTGCCTTTACCCACTGAACCATCTCACCAGCTCTATTCCTTTTGATTTTTATCCTTCTGTGTGTATGCACATGTGTGAGAGTAAGTGTGAGAATGTACATGTATGCAGATGTATGCAGAAACCAGTGGACAACCTCAGGTATCATCATCAGAAACATCATTCACTTCCTTTTGAGACAAGATGTCTCACAGGTCGGGAGCTTTCCACTAGGCTAATCTGGCTGGCTATCAAACCCAGGGATGCTTCTGAACCTGCCTCCCTAGCTAGCACTGGGCTTATATGTACATGTCATATGTCTGATTTTTTTTTTTAAGATTTTATTACATTTAGCAGGCAGTGGTGGCACATGCCTTTAATTCTAGCACTCAGAAGGTAGAGGTGGATCACTGTGAGTTCAAGGCCAGCCTAATCTAAACAGTGAATACTAGGACAGACAAGGCTACACAGAAAAACTGTTTTGAAAACACAAACATTACATTTACTTATTTACTTACTTATATAGTCATTGTGTGTGCATGTATGTGTGTGTTAAGTGTGCACACCTGCCCACATGTGTATATCAAAGGACAACTTGTAGAAGTTGGTTCTCTCCTTCCACCATATAGATCCTGGTATTGAACTCATGATTTCAAGCTTGGCACCAAGTCCCTTTACCCAATGAGCCTTCTCATTGGCACCATACCCAGCTTTTCTATGTGGGCTCTGATTGAGCTATCTTTTCAGCATTTATACTCCTTTAAAGTTTAAGCATACATATTTTGAAATAAAAGGTAAAAAGTACACAGAGATAAGACTTGGAGGGTAGGCCCAGGCCGTGGTGGCACATGCCTTTAATCCCAGCACTCAAGAAGCAGAGGAAGTGGATTTCTGTGAGTTCAAGGCCAGCCTGGTCTACAGAGGGAGTTCTAGGACATCCAGGGCTGTTACACAGAGAAACCCTGTCTCAAAAAACCAAAGAGAGGGGTTGGGGATTTAGCTCAGTGGTAGAGTGTTTGCCTAGCAAGCACAAGGCTCTGGGTTTGGTCCTCAGCTCAAGAGAGAGAGAGAGAGAGAGAGAGAGAGAGAGAGAGAGAGAGACCCTGCTTCAACAAAGTGAGAGAGAGATGCAAACCCAGAAAAGTCCTCTGATTGTCACATCTGCTGTGGCATACACACTCTTCTCTGCCCTATGGCTATCTCTGTCTATGTCTTTCTGTCTTTGTTTCTAATTCTCTGTCTCTGTGTGTGTGTGTGTGTCTCTCTCTTTCAGACACACACAATAATCGTCATAATAATAACAAAAAATAATAAAATTTAAAACTCTTTTTAAAGGAATGTAAGTCACACATGGTGGCTCACATGCGTACTCACAGTATTCAGGAGGCAAAGACAGGCAGATTGCCTCAAGTTGGAGGCCAGCCTGGGCTACTTCAAAAGTTCAAAGTCAGCTAGGGCTGTGTGTCTTACAAACACACACACACACAAAGTAAATAAGAATGTAAGTGTCTTTTCCTAAAAGTGCCCACCATAAATGCATTCTAATAATTTTGCACATATTATTTTATATATGTCTATGATTTCTTATTTCCATAAAAGATGGAGGTGTGAGTCATGAAGGTCCTTAAACACCAAGTTAAAGACCTTGGATTTTTATCAAGACAGTCAAATTTTAATGTTATCATTCAAACATCTAAACTTACAGAGAGTTTATTGTGAGTACAACAACATAAAGCCATCCTCTTATTTTCTTGTTCACAAATATCTAGAACTTTCTGGTCATTGGGGTATGGGTTCAAGTGTAATGGCATCTAGAGGAGAGGATTATGGGATCAGAGAAGGTGTATGTGCCACTGCAAGTGCATGTGGAGGCCCAAGCAAGACCCCGGCCCTTCCTCCATCACTCTCTACCTCAACCCTTGAGACAGTCTCTCACTGAACCAGTGCTGGCCTTTTCGACTGGACTGGCTGAGGAGCTAGCTCTCAGGACCCTCCTGTCTCTCTCACAATGCTGGACTTGCAGCTGTGTGCAGCCCTGCCCAGCAGTTCACGTGGGTAGAAAAGGAAATGACTTTCTTCATCCATCACTGCATGGACTTCTGTACCTGGCTCATCTGTTAGGAGTGAGCTGCATCCCTAGGATAAGGAAGGTGATGCTCATGACTTAAAGTGGCTTGTCCATACGTGGCTTTCAACTCTCCCTCGCCTCCGTTCTTATTTTCCTCCAGTCTGTTCTTCACACTGCAGCCAGAGGAATCACTTGAAAACACAAAACAGATGGTGTCTTAGTCAGTGTTCTGTTGCTGTGAAGAGACACCATGACCATGGCAACTCTTTTTTCTTTTTTTTTTTTTTTTAAATGAGACAGGGTTTCTCTGACAGCTCTGGCTGTCCTGGAACTTGCTTTGCAGACCAGACTGCCCTCAAACTCACAGAGATAGATCCACCTGGACCATGGCAACTCTTATAAAAGAAAGCATTTAATTGCCTCTTGCTTACAGCTTGAGAGGGTTAGTCTGTTAGGATCCTGGCAGGAAGTACGGCAGCACACAGGCAGAGGTGGTGCTGGAGAAGTAGCCGAGAGTTCTATGTCTGGATCCATAGGCATTAGAGAGAGACACACACACACACTGGGCCTGGCACGGGTGTTTGAATCCCCAAAACCCATCCTCAGTGACACACTTCCAATAAGGCCACACCACCTAATCCTTTCAAATAGGGCCATTTGCTCATGACTAAGCATTCAAATGTGTGAGCCTGTGGGGACCATTCTTATTCAAACCAATAGATGGCGTCACAGTGTTACAACCCTCTAGTGGCTGCTCATAACAGGTTAAAGCCAAGTTCCCAGTGTCCACAGGACCAGTGTACAGGACTGACCTCCACCCTGATTGACTCCCCCACTCTGTTACTGCCACACCAGAGCCACCAGACCTTAGTTATTTCTTTCAGATGTCAGACTCATCACTACATTAGGGCCTTTGAACCTGCTGCTCTCTCTTCCTAGAACATCCTATACATAAACTCCTTCTTCTCTACCAGTGTTACCTTTTTCTTACCCCTTCATTCCTTTCAAAAGTCATTTCCTCAGGAGGCCCTCACCCGAATTCCCTGGTAAGCAGTCCTCCTTTCTTCTTAACATTTCGTTCTGTGCTCAGATGTGGGTGGGGAGAGGCATCATGTGCAGAGGGAGACCAGAGTAGAACCTTGGATATCGTCCCTTATTGCTCTCGGCCTTATTGCCTTGATACAGTCTCTCACTGAACCAGAAGCTGGCCTTTTCGGGGAGACTGGCTGGGGAGCTAACTTGTTTCAGGATCAGCCTGTCTCTGACCCACAATGGTGTCAGGAGTATAGCTAGATTTTCCTGCCTGGCCCAGTCAGGACAAATCTCTCTTACCCGCCAGTCCCACAGTCGCTCAGACCCAACCAAGAAAGCACACAGAAACTCACATTGTTTAGAAACTGTATGGCCGTGGCAGGCTTCTTGTTATCTACTTCTTCTATCTTCAATTAACCCATTTCTGTTAGTCTATACTTTGCCACATGGCTCGTGGCTTACCAGTGTCTTTACATGTTGCTTCCCATGGCGGCGGCTGGCGGTGTCTCTCCCCAGCCTTCTACTTCCCAGAATTCTCTTCTCTCTTGTCCCGCCTATACTTCCTGCCTGGCCACTGGCCAATCAGAACTTTATTTACACAGAGCGATATCCACAGCACTTCCCCTTTTCTTTTTTTTAAAGGAAGGTTTTAACTTTTACATAGTACAATTACATATAACAAAACAATTATCAAGCAAGAATTACAGTTACAATATTAAAGAAGATATCCTATCTATCTTATATTTGTGAGTCTAAGGTTTTATATCTAACTTATCTTTTATCATAACTGAGGAAATTATAACTATCTAGTCTTCAACCACATCAAAGACCTCAGAAGGATATATTACCTGAGAACCGGGAGAAGGATGCAAGCAACTTTCGGGAGTCTTGCAGGGTAGACAGAGACAGCTGGCAGCCTGGACAGTCACCTAATGTTCCTTTGTAAAGTTGGGGCATTTGTCTTCAGTCCACAGGGCTAGAGTCTCTCGGTCACTTCTCTCAGTGTCCCGTAGAATGTCTGTCAGTTTCCTCTGTGAAGCAGGAACCTGAGGACCATTTTGTTAAACAAAGTTTAGTGGTCACCTTTTTTATGGGTCCTGTATGTCCAGTTGATCAAGCAGTCCAGGCAAGCACAGTTTCTTGCCCAAATGGCTATTTTTGCCAAGGTGAAGATAAGATATGAAGTGTCTTCAATGCCCATTCTCCTCTCTGAAGTAAATCGGTGTTGCCAGGAGCAGACATGTCTCACTGTCCAGAAAGTCTAAATTTTTAATGTGGGAGCTGGGGAGTTGAACTCAGGTCCTCATGCTTGCAGAGACCTTAACCCTGAGTGCTCTTGCAATGCTCTTGCTACTGAGCCAACTCCCCAGCCCCTCATGCTTTATATAACCACGGCTTGTTTGTTTTCTTTTCCTCCACTGGCCTGAGAACATATGCAAATGTAGCAATTAGCTGCTCTAGCATAAGGCCAGACTTAGAGTAGGCGCTTGTATCTATCCAGTGAATGGGTCCGTGGAGCAAGGCTGGAAGTTGCTTGGTAGTTGGCTTGGTAGTTGCCTCTTGTCCTGTAGGCTTTGATACCCAACTAGGACAGGATAGGGTTTCCAGGGGAGGCTCAACACCCTCACACTCCTGGCTGATCTCAGCCCCAGGTACCAGTCTCATGGGTATTTGCCAGAGGCAGGAATCCAACCTTTCAGCTGGCCTGTTGAAGGTCTTTTTGCACCTGGGGACTGGCTTCCCGCAGGGGCACTAAGATGTGTTGGGGTGGATAAAAACTGAGTGGTGCAGGGCAGTGGGGTTTGTGTGGTGGGCGGGGCAAGGGGGCGTGTGGAACGCCCCGCCCTGAGGACTGCAGGGCCAGGCAGGAGGCTTGCTAGACCGACACCCAGCTATCCCACAGACCCCGACTCCTTCCTGAAGTCCGCCCGGCTACAACGGCTGCCTTCGTCCTCATCCGAGATGGGCAGTCAGGACGGGTCACCACTACGGGAGACACGCAAGGACCCCTTCTCAGCTGCCGCAGCCGAGTGCTCGTGCCGCCAGGACGGGCTCACGGTCATCGTTACCGCCTGCCTCACTTTTGCCACGGGTGTCACCGTGGCGCTCGTCATGCAGATCTACTTCGGGGACCCCCAGGTGAGGGCAGCAGACGGGCAGAGGGGACTTGGGAGAAGGGAGTGAGGAAAAGCTTGGGACGGTGGTGGGAACTGAATGGCGGTGATGCGAGACTGCTAGGAAGTGGGAAGAGATGGCGCAAGCGAGGAGGGTTCCCAAAGGACACGGCTCTGAGAATCAGGACATGAAGGCCAAGGTTCTAGGTTAGTGGAGGTACTTGAGGGTGGTGGAGAGCCCTACTAGCCCACTCTTCTCTTGCCTCCTAGATCTTCCAGCAGGGTGCTGTGGTGACGGATGCCTCCCGTTGCACGGCACTGGGCATGGAGGTGCTCAGTAAACAAGGCTCTTCCGTGGATGCAGCTGTGGCAGCAGCCTTGTGTTTGGGGATCGTGGCTCCACACAGTTCTGGACTGGGCGGGTAAGGAGCTGGGTAAGGACCTGGTGGAGGCCTGGGTCCCTCAGACCTACTTCTTGTGGCCTGACTGCACGTTTCTCTTGATTGGAGCTTAAGGCAAAGATAGGCCCATACTCCTCGCTTTTTCTCTTTTTAAAATTTAACTTTATTTTAGTGCATTCATGTTGGATCCCCTAGAACTGGAGTTACAGACAGTTGTGAGTTGCCATGTGGGTGCTGGGGATTGAACCCCCGTCCTCTGGATGAGCAGCTGGTGCTCTATACCACTGAACACTTTCCCAGCCCGAATTTTCTCTTTGAATACGGAGTTTCACCTTTTGTCCCTGGATGGAGTCAGAATCAAAGAATACCTTAGGGAAGACAGAGAAGTGTGCTCAGAAGGGTTCATGGCTCCCCACCAGGAGAGAAATGTTGGGGTGTATAAAATGTGCTCCACAGGCAGCAATGGGGTATCAGTCAACACAGTGATGCTCCAACCTTTAGGTTAGTTCAAATCCCTGTGGCTCTGATGAAAGCTGTGGACTTTGTCCACAGAAAATACACCCCAGGCTTGGAGTTCTTAAAACCAAGGCTAGAAATTGGACACTCCTAAAAGCCGGACCCAGCACCTGGACTGGTTTGGTTTGACCATTAATTTTTTTTTTTAATTTTTCTGTTGTTAAAACATCAATAGTTTTCATAAGCATCCGGATTGCTAACCTCTCTGGAACAATAGGGAGATCCAGTAACATGGAGCCACGTTCCCATGTGTCTACAGTTATCTGGAGCTGATAACTCATGAGAATATTGAGTTATTTGCTCAGCTCCAGATAACTCTTCCCATGATGGGTCAGGGTGCTGACCACTTTGCTGTCCTTCCAGCCACTTTGTTATTTACTCCCCCGCCTTCCTTATTTTGTTACTTGGCTGCACACATTTAACTTTGCCACCCCCATCTCAGATGTAAATATGCCACAGAAAAGGAACAAGCTGACAAAATTCATTCTGTTGGTAGGACCAACCCTCCAGGCTCTACCGAAGAAATTCCCCTTTTGGCTTCACATGGTTTATCCTTACATAATCCAGGCCTGGGGGAAAGGGAGGGTATACCAAGTAGGCAGGTGCAGGAAGCTGGCAGGGGTCCAGCTCTGGTCTAGGGAGGGGACAGAACAGCCTGTTTCCCCAGTCTCTGCATTTTTCTTAATCAGGGATTAAAGTCTCCAGTAACCTGGGTCCCTTACCCCCTTGATTTTACCCTTTGGAGGCTGGCTGAGTTTCTGAATCCCTGCTGGGGAGAGGGCTCCAACATCTGACCCAGTGTGGCAAACAGCCTCACCACAGGGGATTAGGGAGTGGTAGTCTAATCGTTCAGAAGGGTGACATGTTCTCATCGCTTTCCACTTTCTGTGTCTTTCACAGTGGGGGTGTGATGCTGGTACATGATATCCGACGAAATGAGAGCCACCTAATTGATTTCCGGGAGTCTGCACCAGGGGCCCTCAGGGAAGAGGCCCTGCAGAGGTCCTGGGATACCAAGGTGAGGACCCTGGTGAGAAGAGAGGGCCCAGGGGAGGGGGTGGGCGTCTCCCTACATTTGCTCCTGCTAACCTGAGCATTGGTTTGCTGCAAATCTACTGGGAGGGGGCAAAATGAGTTGAGCAAAATGCTCTTAGGCTATATCTTGACAGGCAGCTTGCCTTCCTCCCCATCTAAAACAATGCACAAGGACCAACTGAGGTGGCTCAGTTGGTAATGAATTTTGTCACTAAGCCTGACAACCTAAGTTTGATTTCCAGGACCCACATAGTAGCAGGAGAGGGTCACCTATTCCTACAAGTTGTCCTTTGATCTACACACACACACATCATGGTATATATGCATAGTCATACACACACACACACACACACACACACACACACACACACACACACAGAGAGAGAGAGAGAGAGAGAGAGAGAGAGAGAGAGAGAGAGAGACTAATTAATTAAATAAATATAATTTCAAAAGAAAATGGACAAAAAGTTTGGATGACTAATAACAGATAACACTGCAACACCTTACTTCTCTGGCAGTCTTACCTGTCTGGAAGAAAGCATAAGGCCACCTTTGAGTACCTGAGATATCACTCAGTTGTGGCCTTAAAGCTCATCAATGGCAGGCTGTCGGTGGTGGTGCACACCTTTAATCCCAGCACTTGGGAGGCAGAGGCAGGTGGATCTCTGTGGGTTTGAGGCTAGCCTGGTCTACAGAGTGAGTTCCAGGACAACTAGGGCTACATAGTGAAACCCTGTCTCAAAAAACAAACAAAACCAGTAAGAGCAAACAAACCAACAAACCAGCAGAAACCTCGTCCCTCTCCCTCTCAGCCGGACTGATGATTGTGACTTTGCCAGGCTGTGTTGCGTCCGGAGAAAGAAACACTAGAGGCAACCCCACTATTTAGTGAGCACAAAGGAGGAAACAGTAACTTGGGAAAGCAGGTGTTCAGTGCCATGGGAACAACCAGGCACACCCCGAGTTGTCACAGCTCACATGATGGTGGCATGAAGATGAACTGGCTAAACTGAGGTCCTTTGTTAAAAAGACAAGGGTACCGGTTACCCAATGTGAACAGAATCTTAACCCAGATTATTTGTGTCCTGCCTCTTGAAAGCGTTTGCTTAATTTATTACATCCTTCAACTATGGCAGACAAAGACCTTTCTGCATTTGCATATAGGAAATCAGGGATGAGGGAGAGGTACTCCCTGGGGAAAGCTAGACCCTCTCCTGGGATACTTGGCCTGTGTCTCTCCCCTGTGCCAGCCATTCCTGGCTTGGGGCTCTGCGGAGTTCAGCCCAGCCCCCCCCTTCCAGTGACCTGGTCTCCTCTCTCCCTCGCCTGCCCGCCTCGCCCAGCCTGGGCTGTTGGTGGGGGTCCCCGGAATGGTGAAAGGGCTACATGAAGCTCATCAACTCTATGGCAGGTAAAGACCCTCTCCTGGGGACCAGGGGCCTCTGCCTACATCCCTCTTTGGGTGGCCTTCTCCTGTCCTCCTGGATTCTTCCCTTCCCAACTCCCCTTCCTAATATCCCCTTCCCTTGCCAGGATTCTCCTTCCCAGGAACCCCCCTTCCCCCAGGACCCCTCCTCCTCCCCCCAGGACCTCCTCCACCCCCTGCTCTCCGGCCCCTTCAGGCTGCCCTGGTCCCAAGTCCTGGCCTTCGCAGCAGCTGTGGCCCAAGATGGCTTCAACGTGACCCATGATCTAGGTCAGTGGGGCCTGGAGGTAGGGGGGAAGGTACAAGGTTAATGGGGGAGGCCTTTGAGATTTGGGCCCCAAGGAAAGGGCTTCTTTTTTTCAGTTTGCTCCTCAGACTTCTTCCCATCCACCTGGAGGCAGCCTCCAGTGAGAGGATCTGGGAAGAGCCTATATGCATCCCTGTCCCCCCATGACAGGCTTCTGGGGAGCCAGACTCTCAGGGCCAGTCCCCTAGCCCTCATCCACCCACCTATTATGAGTCTCAGCCGTCACATCCAGTCTTGACCTCACCCACCCAGCCTCTCAACCTTCCCCAGCCCACGCCTTGGCTGAGCGGCTGCCTCCCAACGCGTCTGATCGCTTCCTGGAGACTTTCCTGCCATCGGGCCACCCACCTTTGCCTGGCTCCCTGCTGCGACGGCCCGATCTAGCTGAGGTTCTGGATATACTTGGCATGGCTGGCCCCGCCGCCTTCTACAATGGTGGCAACCTCACATTGGAGATGGTGGCCGAGGTGAGTGCAACAGTTGGAGGTGGGGTATGCCCAGTGACCCTACAGAAGGGATGCCATCCTCCCTTTCTCCTCTGCATAGTTTCTGGTTGTGTGCTTCATAAACAAAACTAACTTCTGGCGACAGAAATGAGACCCATGGTTATTAGGGGCAAGAAGCATTGCCTACTATGTGACATGAAAAACAAGAGAGAGAGATGCTCCGTCTTGACAGGGAAGCTGGGCTTCTCAGGGCTGGTGCCAGCTGTACAGGAGTCTGGCCTACTTCTTTCCAGGCCTGATGCAAACCCAGCCCAGAATCTTCCCTGCTCTGTCTGGGATTTTCCAATAACTGATGGTAATATTTTCTTCCCTGGAAACTATCAGGGCTGAGGGGATTAATTTAGGACAGTACCCTCTAATTCCAAACAGGCTTAGTCTAGGGTAGTCATGGATTCTGAGAATATTGTCAAAGAAAAGTTCAAGATCAGGGTGCACAGGCCAATTGAGTGGTACTATGCATTGGGGGCATTTATCTAAACCACTCTTATATACTGTGGGGATTATGTAGGTGCACAATTCAGTCATGTGCCAGGCACCATATTTTATTAATCTGCCAGACACATGACTATATACTAGCCAAGAAATTCAATGAATAGTTTAAGTCAAAAGTTTCACGTACAAGAAAGCACAAAAAAGATTGATAATAGTAATACTAGTTTAAAATTGGCATGGGGCTGGGGAGATGGCTCAGTGGTTAAGAGCACGGGCTGTTCCTCTAAAGGACCAGGTTTGCTTCCCAACATCCACTGGTGCTTACAACCATCTGCAACTCCAATTGGGGGATCTGATGCCCTCTTCTGGCTCCAATGGGCACTGCATGCATGCGGTGCATAGACAACCAGGCAGACAAAACACCTATCTATACACATAAAATAATTTTAAATTATTTTTAAAAGATTGACAATGAATGTGCTGCTAGAATGGAAGCATATTAATTTGTACAAGGTTGGTGCATTGGTAGGAAAGAGTGCTCAATTATGTTCAATAGGGTGAGTCCTGTCAGGATCATTCAAAGTTCAGAGTTTTGTAGAAGCTGTAGTATTTGGAGGTGGACCATGCTAAGTCTCAAACCCAGGGCCTTGAGCATCCTTGATAAGCACTCTACCACTGATCTATATCCCATGCCCTGGAGTATCTTTAATTGGTAATAATGAAATGTCAAATTCAGTTTTGATAATTCTTACACACATGTTATTTCCTCTGCCTCCTTTTTCTCTTGAGCTGATGGGATCCCTAAAGGACGTGCTGCTGGCTACAGAAGGGACTAAAGTTATAAAGAGCTTACATGTCTGAGACGTGTGTCATGGGCCACACCCACATGCTCACAGTGACGGATGGACATTTTCTCCCTAACAGGCTCAGCACGCAGGGGGTGTCATCACCGAAGAGGACTTTCACAACTATAGCGCCCTCACGGAGAAGCCCGTGTGTGGAGTGTACCGAGGTGACCTCTCCCCCAGCTCCCAAGGGTCCCCACTCAGGAGAAGCTTTCCAGTCCATGGCCACATCTTTTTGGCCTGGAAACTCCTCTCCATGTCACAGGAGATAAGCGGAGGCAGTGAGCTCCCTAGGCAGCCAGCTGTTGAGACAAGCCAGAGCCAGCCACCTTCTGAAATAACCATGGGGTCAGTTACCCTAAGTGATTAGGATGTAGTGTTGGGGGGGCATCTAGCCAATGGCTAAGACCTGGAAGTTTGGGGTTCTGAACACTGCTTTTCCTTTTGTTTTGTGGGGATTTGTTATTTATTTGCTGTTTTATGGTGCTGGAAATTGGGCCTTTCATAGAGGACTAATTCCCCATCACTGAGTTACATCCTTAGATGCTGAGGTTTTCTTGATTTGGGTTCTGTATTGCCTCAACTCTGTCCCCTAGCTCCCTTCTCATTAACCCATGCTTCCGGGGAAGAATTTGTCAGACCAAAGTCCATCTAAGGGCAGAATAAACCCTTTAAGACAATCACAGACTTGCCCCTCATTGACAGTAAAGACAACTAAGGCCTAGCGAGGGAAAGGAACAACCTGCCTGACTCAAGAAACCAATCAGAAATTCAGGAACCCAAGCCTATGGCACAAATGCAGTTTATATTTGCTGACCCCAAGATGTTGGGCTTTAGATCCCTTGGGAGTTCTTAGATTCTCTCCTTTCTGGGAAGGACAGGTTACCCCAAGCCCCAGGTGAGATTTCCTCTGAGGTCATAGTTCCAGGCTCCTGTCTTCCTGATTCCTCAACCAGAGGTAGTAGTATATGACGCAGAGGAAAGAATATAGCTTTGGAGTCGGGAGGGCCTAGGTGAGCATCAGCTGTACCTCTTGCCTTGAACTTCCCACTCTGAGGCTTGGTTCCCTCTTTAAAATGGAGACAGTAATGGTGTCCACATCTCAGGGTGCCCATGAGGATCTGATGAGATAATGTAGGAAGTTGCCTTGACCATAATGGACACCGAACACATACCAGGTTTTCTGTTTTCCCTCCCCAGGTTGGGTTGTCTCAGTGGTCCAGGGCCTTGAGTGCTGTAGGCTCACCTGATCTCTTCTAGTCCTCCATAAGTTGCTTCTTATGCCTCCATTTCTGCCCCTCTAGAACAGGGTTGATTCGATGAGTCAGGTAGTTGATGCCAGTGTTCCGGGATGCCAGTGTTCCGGGATGCCAGTGTTGTGATTGTTCTTTTAATGACCAACCACTGAATAACAAAGTAGGAAGGGAAGGCTGCTGCTCCCAAGAAGCTTCAGGTTGAGAGGAACCATAAACCCTTGAACAGTTCCTGGCCTGTGGGAGGGATTAAAGGAAGTTCATGGCAAACATGGATTCTGTAGACACATTACAGGTCCCTGCTTTGCCGGTGACCTGTAATGTGACTCTGAGCAAGATACAGATTTAGTATGTTTGCTTCCAATGTGAGTACCACACAGCTCTTAAGTCTTAGTTTCCTCCTCTGGCAGAGGAAGCCAAAGACCAGTACCTGATTTCAAGCTCGGCCCCGCCTCTAACCAGCATGTGAACGTCAGTGGGTCCCTTTGCCTCTTAGTGGTTTCCTTTCCTTGTCTAACAAGGGCTATTGCTGTGTGTATAATGGTGGGATGTGCATACAAGATGTGATATGTGAAGATGACTTGACCTATTGCTGTGTGTATAATGGTGGGATGTGCATACAAGATGTGATATGTGAAGATGACGACTTGACCTCTCTCCTGCCATCTGGTCATCTCCTATCCTTTCAGGCCACCTGGTTCTCAGCTCCCCACCCCCACACACAGGCCCTGCCCTCATCAGTGCTCTCAACATCCTAGAGGGCTTCAACCTTACCAGCCTGGTGGCCCGTGAGCAGGCACTTCACTGGGTAGCAGAGGTAAGGCCTGCTCTTCCCCCTCACCTGGATTTGAGAACACTAGAAATGGGAAAATGGAGTACCTCTTTGGAGAGGGACTAAACACTTTTGAGTTTTCTTAAACATGAGGATCCCCTGAGTGGAGGTGCTGGGAGGGGCCTGGCAGCCTTTTCCACATCCCTGCTATGTTTTCAGACCCTGAAGATTGCATTGGCCCTGGCTAGCAGACTGGGAGATCCTGTCTACGATTCTACCATCACTGAGAGCATGGATGACATGCTCAGGTTTGTCCTGGGATATGACCCTGGGTGCTGTAGAAATTGGGGTAGATATGGGAGAAGGGATCGGGTAAAATTTGAGCTAGTGAAGTGTCAGGTCCCTTTCAGCTGAACCCTGACTCAGTGTGACACTAGGTGCCCCTAACTGTATCACCTTCCCTGTCTGCACAGTGAGTTGGTCAACTGCTTATGAATCCTTCTTGACCCCTGCATGTACCTAACCTGTGTGGACACAACTGGTCTCCACTTTGCATAGAAAAGACAAATGTGAGAGCAACAAAGTAGTCTCTGTGCAAATGCTGTTGTTGATGGGGGCTTTTAAGGGGCTATATCTTGGCCAGCAGCACAGTAGTGAGGTTAGACTCTGGTGTGACTGCCTCTGTTACATCTACACTTTAACATTTGCTAACTGTCACTCTGGGAGAGTCATGGAAACTCACTAAGTCAGATTTCACAAGGAGCCTGGCAGTACTGTATCCACTCTGTGAGGTTTTGATGAAATAACCTGTAAATAAATGAAAGAATAACATGTAAATAGCCCATTAACTGGGAACACAGTAAATGTGCAATAAGTGAAATTATTATTACTAATTGGCCATAGAAGTAAGGATGGGTTGATTGTTTGGCTGCTACTGTACCTGACTTACAGTCTAGCTTCAGGAAAATCAGAAAGCAAAAAATGTGGTTAGTGTAAATTTGCACTATTACTCAAATATCACTCTATATGTTACATTGTGAGCGACTTATGATTTAAAAGCAAAAAGATGGGAATTTGGGGGGTTCAGAGAAAGGGATGCATAGTTGCAAATAACAGGAGTAAGTTCCAGAGGCCTCTTGCATAGCATGGTGACTATAATTAATGTCAAGTCATTGTATTTTGAATAATACAAAGAGTTTGGTATTTTCACTACCAAAAATGATAACTGTGGGCTATCAAAGTTGTTAATTAATAATATCTGACCATTCCTCCATGTGTATGTACATCCTCCTCAAAACATCATGCTGGTGGCTTGTATCTATAATTCCAGCAAACAGGAGGATGAGGCAGGAGGATTGCCAAAAGTTCAAGGTCAGCTGGGACTACATAGTAAGTTACAGATCAACCTGAGATATAATATGAGCTGCTTTATATGAAACACATCTAATTTTACCTTTCAGTTTAAAACTATGGATCCTGGGGCGATAGCTCGGTGGTTAAAATCACTTTCAGCACAAGCGTGGGGACCTGAGTTTGAATCCCTATTCCCCATATAAAAACCTAGCAGGGGTGTCTGTAGTTTTAGCAACCTCTTAAGGTGGTGATAAGAGTTCCTAGAAGCCAGCCTGGTATATACAGTGGAAAAAACAGCAGAGAGCCTGCTTCAAAGTGGACAGTGAGGACAGATGCCCATGATTGTTTTCTGATCTCCACATGTACATCATGTCATGTGTACACCATAGCAGACGTGTGCCCTCACACACACAAATGCACACACGCTATAACAAAAGTTACTATCGTGGTGGGTATGGTGGCATACACTTTTAACCCCAGCACTCTGGAGGCAGAGGCAGACAGATCTCTGAATTTAAGACCAACTTAGTCTACCTAGTGAGTACCAGGCCAGCCAGGGCTAGAAAGAGAGATCCTGTCTCAAAAAGCCGAAGTTAATATCATTTATCAAGACAAGTGAAAACCAATGAACATCAAAGAAGTGAGGACAAGGCGTGAAGACTAAGCCTGGCCTGCCACCCAAGGCCCTGCAGCTCACAGCGGGGTCATCAGCCTTTTGGGTTGAAAGCCAAAATGAATGTCTTTGGTAGTTCTTGCTAACTTATCATTCCCTAATCACTACAAATAGCTCAACACACAGTTATTAGCAGCGATAATGGAGATCTCTTCAGTTGGGCTTAATTTAAGCATGAGAACTTTAGCTCTAAAACATGCCTGCATTTATATGAAATATATGCAACTATTTCAGTTAGTAAATAGTTGTTGAGGGCTTACTGTGTTTTCTTTACCCTGAAAAATAGAAAACCTAGTAACAAATAAAGATCCCCATATACAAAAATCTTCCTTCAACTAAAATATTGCAGCTTTCTCTCCCTCCTCTTGGGACAGAATCTTGCTATGTAGCCAAGCCTGGCCCCTAGTTCTGAGCTAGCACTTAGAAATCTTCCACTTCTACCCCCTAAATGTGGAGATTAGAGTTATTCACCAACAAACACTCCTAGCTTCTAACCAAATGTTTTGTTTGTTTGTTTTGCTTTATTAATTTTTTTATTTTATGTGCATTGGTGTTTGTCCTACATGTATGTCTATGTAAGGATGCCGGATTTCTTGGAACTGGAGTTACAAACAGTTGTGAGCTGCCATGTGGATGCTGGGAATTGAACCTGGGTCCTCTAGAAGAGCAGCCAGTGGTTGTTGGTTTTTTTTGTTGTTATTGTTTGTTTGTTTGTTTGTTTTTTGATCCTTAACATTTTGTAGCCAGTGTTCTTAACCACTGAGCCATGTCTCCAGCCTCCTGACTAAATGCTTTTTAAAACTTTATTTTATTTTATTTTATTTTTAATGATGATGATGATGTGTGGTACATGTATGCATGTGGGGCCATATACTTGCCACTGTGTGTGTGGAGGTCAGAGGACAACTTTGTGGAACCAGTTCTCCCCATCTACCTTAATGTGAGTTCTGGGGATTGAACTCAGGCTGTCAGGCTTGCACAGAAAGTGTCTTTACCCACTAAGCCATCTAACTTGTGGGCCCTATCTAACTAAATTCTTTTCTTTTTTTAAACCTTTTTAGAGCTTTATTGACAGAGAGAGGGAGAGAGGGAGAAAGAGAGGGAGAGAGTGAGAGAGAGAGAGAGAGAGAGAGAAGAAGAGAGAGAGACAGAGAGACAGCGCGGAGGGAAGAGAGAAGGGGGCCTAACCAAATTCTTAATGAACTTTAGTTCCAAACTACAAACATTAGACCAAGTCAGTCAAGCTTGTTTATTCCAAACAAGTATCTCAGAGCATCCACTGGGCCCCAGACACTTTCATAGAAAGGAGTAGAGCCAAATAACCATGATTCTTGACCAGAACGTTAAGTAAAATAAAAAGCTGGCTCTGGATTCTGCATAACACCTAAATAAGTTGATTCAAAAGTTATTTTCTGGGGGTTTCCTATGCATTAGCTGTGTGATCTACCATGGTAGGCTTAATATCCCGGTGAAGAAGGCAGATTTAACCAAGTGTTCGCATGACCATCACAGACAGGTGGGATGCTACAAGAGCTGCTGTGAGCTCACTCCTCTACCACCTCCTTTGCAGCAAGGTGGAGGCCGCCAACTTCCGGGGCCACATCAGTGACTCCCAGGCAGCCCCTGCCCCTCTCCTCCCTGTCTATGAGCTGGATGGGGCTCCCACAGCCGCCCAGGTGCTGGTCATGGGCCCTGATGACTTCATTGTGGCCATGGTCAGGTATGTCAGCTCAGGCTTAGAACCAGTGACAAGAAGTCATTCCCAGCAGGATGGAACGGGAGCTGGGTAGGGTGAAGGCAGCCACAGGGCTCACTCAGCCTCTCCTCTGCCCGCCCAGCTCCCTGAACCGGCCCTTTGGTAGCGGTCTCGTCACTCCCTCTGGGATTCTACTCAACAGCCAGATGCTGGACTTCTCCTGGCCCAACAGGACTGCTAACCACTCTGCACCCAGCCTGGTAGGCTCTTGCTTCCCTACTCTCCCAGGGACCTTGAGGCCAGATAGGGCATGCAGCACTATGGATCTTCCTTCCCCCCTGTTTCTTTTAAGAACTTCTGCTTTAAGGAAACAAGATGTTCACTTCATCCCCATCTGTGCTAAATATGGAGCATGGAGGCTGGTGGGTCCAAGGAATCCTGTGCCATTCTGTCACAATTTTAGTAAAGATTAGGAAAGTATTGCCTCCTCTATGGGCAGTGAGACCACTGACCCCCATTTGTTGCTTGGGCTCTTGCTAAGGTTATATAATGCTGGGCTGGTGCTCAAATCTGTGACTGGACACCAAAGAGGGGCCAGGAGGAGGAAGTTAGGTATTACCGTCCCCTTGGAGACCAGCACTTACACTCTGGCAAGTTTCCTATAGGGCAAAGACACAGGGATGGTCCAATGGGAATTCTACTGTCTCCATTACCATTTTTCTCAGCTCAGTCTTTTCCCCATCCATCCATACCAACCTCACAGCTCAGTGGTTCCACGGCTTACTTGTTCTTTCCATGCTAGTCTTCCAGGAACACTTCCTCTTTCTCAGACAGCACATTGTTGCCAGCAAGGGACCCATCTCCCAGGAGCTGGACTTGTGGGCCGCATAGAAGAGCAGTGGGGATAGTGATAGACTGGTCCTTCCCCTGGGTTGCTCTGCTCTACATCTCCCTTTTCATCTCTGCCCTCTGGCAACAGGAGAACTCAGTACAGCCAGGGAAGCGGCCCCTCTCCTTCCTGCTGCCCACTGTAGTCCGACCAGCAGAGGGGCTCTGTGGGACCTACCTCGCTCTGGGGGCCAATGGAGCTGCCCGAGGCCTCAGTGGCCTGACCCAGGTGAGATGTACTCCATTTTGAGTCTTTTGTAGTCAGGAGCCATGCTGTGACCGGGTCTGCAGATGCCCCATGTATCTCTGAGTTGTTTTCATCACTTTCCTGGAAATCTTGAGCTATAACATTGTACCAGGCCTGTGCTGGGCACAGGTGGGCTGGGCTGGGCTTCATAGTGAAAGTGGGGCCCCCGAAGCTCTCTGTCTCCACAAGTTCCAGGGGAAATCGCAGGGCCCGTAGAATTCAGAAATAATTTAACATCTGGGTTGCTTGTGTTCTGTAAGCCTCAAGTCCCATCATCCCCTGTTCTGTATCTGAATAGACCACCAGCCCTCTGTGGGGTCTTATTTTGAAAGGAAGGTGCTGCTGCTCTTCAGAATACCTCAAGACAGTTCCATGAGTGCCTTTGAACACCTGACACACACCAGGCTCGTATTTTTGATGAGCTAACTCTGGAATTAGACTCCCGTGAGTTCCGGCCCAAGGGCTGCCAATCTTCAGCTGTGTGATGCTGGGGAAATCCCTTAACCATCCTGAACCTTAGTATCCTTGCCTGTGAAGTGGAGATAACAATAGCTAACATCACAGAGTCCTTACTAAGTGCTAGGCTAGTGATGTGTATGTTGACCCCTTAACAACTGTGGGAGGGATGACTGTTTTGATTTTACAAAGAAGGAAACTGAAGCTCAGACAGGTTAAGAAGTTGGCTCAAGTGCATTGGCTAGTAGCACTGAAGAGAAAGTTCCGTTCTAGTGTCTATCCAACCCCTGACCATTAAGCTGAAACTCCCCCTATTGATCCCTAAATCACCCTAACTGTTAAGCCTGCCTTCTCGGAGGGAAGACAAGGAAGCCCTTGGCTAGATTATAGAATACTGATGCCAGTAATACCTCTTCCTTCAACTCTAAAACGGAGTCACGTGGCTCTCAGGTTCCTCCTCTGTGAAATGGGGACAGTTATCATAGGTTTCCAGAGCTATTGCAAGGCTTAGATGACACACCTAGTGTAAGCTTTCTAGAGACTAAAGAGTTTGGACCCAGGACGAGAGCTATGAAGTCTTGAATCATTGTCCCCAGAACAGCTCTGATGTTTTGGCTCCTTGCCTGCCCACAGGTTCTACTGAATGTCCTGACGTTGAACCGGAACCTGAGTGACAGCCTGGCCCGAGGACGGCTCCACCCAGACCTGCAGTCCAACCTCCTGCAGGTGGACAGTGAGTGCAGAGCAAATTCCTCTAGGATGGGCACAGGGATTGGTGGAGAAGGGCTCTCCCAGGGTTTTTCCTGCCTTTTCTTCCTTTTTGTGAAGGTTTGGGGCAGGGTGGGGGTGGGGTTCCCATAACAAATTCTTGTAGAGCTAATGTAAGATCTGGGGATTGGAACCACCTTGACATTTCCCGACTTTGTGACAATAGGAAATCCATGTCTCAACTCTCGAGACTTCATTTTCTTCTTATAAAATGAGATAATAGCTGTTTTAGGAAAAGTTTCATTCAGTGGTGTATGATGAACACCTACTATGTGCCAAGCATCATCCCAGCTTCAAGGATACTACATTTATAAGCAGACAGAAAAATAAGCAGAGAAATGTGCACCAGTTTAGGCACAGCATCAGAGCAGAATGATGTAACTGGACCTACAGGGATTGGGGAAGGCTTCTCTTTGGTGACATCTAAGCTGAGATCTGAAGAGTGACAAAGCCCTACCATGCCAGAAACTGGGGCAGAGCTTTGTAGACCAAGAACAAGAGCAAAGAACTCAGAGCAGAATTGGGCTTCGTGGTTTTTTTTTAAGAAATAAAAAGAGACCCAGGTGAATGAGGATGTGCTGAGATCAGAAAGGAGAGCAGGGACCAGACCATGGACCTCAGCAGTTTACGGTGAGGAGATAGCATTGCCCCAACAACAAAAGCTTAGTTTTGGACATGGTTTAGTTTTATAAATAGGAAAACGTTGCACTTTTGAGTAGTTTTTATTATAATCTGCTCTGCTAGTTCAAAGAGATCCAGAATTGATTGAGACAGTCCTTGCTTAGTCAATATCATCACTGTTTTGCAGGTAAAGAAGCTCATGGCAGTTATAAACTAGTTAAAAATCTACCAGCAGGTGGCTTTAGAAGGATTCACAGAGGTGGTGGTGACTGGCTGAATTAGGCGTGGAGATTCCGCATGTAGCAATAAATGACTTTCTGGACAGGGGGAACAGTCTGTGAAAAAGCCAGAAAGAATGGCGTGGGAGAGCATTAGTAAGACTAGCTGTCCCCCAAACTTCTGAATTTCCCTAGCCCCTTTGTTACTTTACACAAACTCTACGTCACTCTGTGCATAATCTCTACAGATGCACTCTTTAAAAAAAATGTATGTATTTTTATCTTCTGTGCATTGTGTTTTGTCTGTGCATGTATGTCTATCTGAAGGTGTCGGGTCCCTGAAGTTGGGGTTACAGACTGTTGTGAGCTGCCCTGTGGGTGCTGGGATTGAACCCGGGTCCTTTGGAAGAGCAGCCAGTGCTCTTAACCACTGAACCATCTCTCCAGCTCTCCCCTCCCCTCCTTTTTTACTAAGTGTAGTTTGAACATAAACCTAAATCACAAATAGATGATGAGTAGTTATTTAAAACTCAAATATGTTCAGGTTATCGTTACGTGGTGGTGTCTACAGAAGGCCCGGGGGATCACTCTCACTGTGTGAGAGTTCAGGAAATGTTAGAGACCAGCCTGAAACTTGATCTTTGCCGTGATCAAAAGAATGAAAAGTGAACCACAAAGGAACTAGATTTATGATATGATTATTTGATGCTATTCAATAATATGGAGTTTTTAGTGGCTGAGCATGGTGGCACATGCCTTTAATCGCAGTACTCAGGAAGGAGAGGTTGGTGGATCTCTGAGTTCGAGGTCAGTCTGGTCTATAGAGTGAGTTTCAGGACAGCCAGGGCTATGCAATAGAGAGACTCTTGTTTCAAAAAACCAACCAACCAACCAAATAAATAATAGTGCTTTTTCTTAAGAACTACCTGAAATCACCCTGTCTGGGGACTTGAGAAGACCAAATCTTTATAAAGGAACAGGGAAGTGGCATATACTAGGCTTTGGTGAGGTCTAAGTTTAGAAGTCCTCAACTGAGGAGAGACTGGGGCCTGATTTGCTTTCAGTGGGGGAGGTGGATTGAAGAGACGAGAGCAGGAATCTAGAGAAGCATGTGGGGTAAGGCCAGGGCAGGGGATGATGAGAATCTGGACTCAAACCAGAGGTTAAACAACCACAGCCTTGCAAATATAGATTTAACTTTTACAATGTGCTGACCTTCTCTAAGCACTGGTAAACAATCACAAACAAGACCACCTGCTCTTTAAAAACCTTAAATTAAGGAAAGACATACAGTGAATCAGTAGAAACAGTAGTAAATACTTTGGGGGAAAAGCAGGGATGCTGGGTGCAGTGGCACTCGAGAGATAGAAGCAAGCTGCTCTCTGTGAGTTCAAGGCCAGCCTGGTCTACATAGCAAGGCCAGCAAAGGATACACAGTGAGACTCAGTCTCAAACCAAACAAAATAAAATAAGACAGCAGGTTATGACTAGGAACGTAGCACAGTTGGTAAAGTGCTGACCCAGAACACATGAGGCTCTAGGTTCTCTTCCAGCACCATAGAAACTGGACCTTACAGTGCTTGCCCTCAATTCCAGCACTCAGGTGGTAGAGGCAGGAGGATCAGAAGTTCAAGGTCATCTTGGCTACTAGGGACAAAGGGAGTCTGAGGTCAGCCTAGGCTATATGAAAGAGAGAGAGAAAGAGAGAGAGAGAGAGAGAGAGAGAGAGAGAGAGAGAGAGAGAGAGACTTGGCAGGGACTGATATTCTAGATAATAGGGAAATTCTCAAAGAGGTGCCTTTTGACCAAGGACAGGAAGGAAGTAAAACTCCATGACCCTCCATGGGAAAGCATTCCAAAATGAAACCCTAGCAGGTGCAAAGGCCCTGTACGTAAGAGGTAGCAAGGGGACCAGTGTGGCAGGAGGAGAGCTGAGCCAGGTGGAGACTAGAAGGAGCTCGGGAGAAGTCTTCAGAGAGGGACTAGGGTCCCAGCTGACCAGGCCATCAAGGCTTAGGAGGACTTGGAATTTCACTTTAAGACCTGTCAGAGCCCTTGGAGGGTTTGAGGGCAGGATACCTTTGGCTAGTGTGTGAAGCTGCAAAGAAGGCAGGACTGGGCAGATGAACATTAAGTAGACCGTGCACTAACCCCCACAGGCAGTGGTGGCACTTAAGAGATAGAGTCCAGGCCTTTTGCCGTTATTAAGAATGACTGCTGAGGCCGGGTGTGATGGCGCACGCCTTTAATCCCAGCACTCGGGAGGCAGAGGCAGGTGGATCTCCATGAGTTTGAGGCTAACCTAGTCTACATAGCAAGTTCCGGACAGCTAGAACTACATCATAGATAGACCCTGTCTGGAAAAAAAAAAAAAAAAAAAGAATTACTGCTTATTATCGATCCCTGACTGACTGTATGCCTCCGAGCTCAGTACTTTCTCCTTTATCTCCTTTAGTCCCTGCAACAACTTTATGTAGTAGGTTCTCTATAATCCCCCATTTTGTGCATGAGGACAAGGAGACTCGCAGAAGTAAAGCGATTTTGCAAAATCACACAGTTCCTGCTGTTGAAATCAAGACCGCGGTCAGATCTGACTGTGAGGTTCCTAAGTCAGCGCTCTAAATACATGTTTTGGGGGGTGGGGTGGATGGTTTTCAGGTGAGTTCACCGAGGAAGAGATTGAGTTCCTGGAAGCCAGGGGTCACCATGTGGAGAAGGTAGATGTCTTATCCTGGGTCCACGGCAGTCGGAGAACCAACAACTTCATCATCGCTGTGAAGGATCCTCGGAGCCCAGATGCAGCCGGAGCCACCATCCTGTAGAGCATTGGGGTGGGCGGGGTCACTGCTCCCCGCCTTTGCATGTTCCCAGAGTCCCTCTTTCTCCCAGGTTTGGTCTCAGGGGGACCCCATGGATGCCTCAGATCAGGGGCCAGAGGGGATGCTTAGCAAACCCTATCCCAGAGTAACTGGAAAATTCTCCAACTGGAGGCCTTTGGTGGTAATGGTGATGTCAGTGTCCATGACCAGGCAGGCAGGTCCTTGAGGAGTCAGATTGTCTGTCTGTCTCTTCTCTTCTCTCAGCCATGCTGCCCTTGAGCTTAGGGGTGTGCTTGCAAACCCTTCTCAAGGATCTCACAACCCCAACACCTTCAGACTGGTCTGACTTAGGCCTTGTCTTCCAGCTCCCTTTTCCAATACCTGGCCCCATTTCTTAAGTGACTAGGATTTTTTTAAATAGGCCATCCTAGGGAGAGGTAACCCTCCCCTTTCCACCAGGTTGAGGCAGGGGCCTTGCCTTTGAAGGTCCCCAGGCAGTCGGGTAGGGGTGGGGGTGGGCATCAGCTCAGGGGCTTCCATTTGCAAAGGGAATTAAAGAAAGAATATTGCTTAACCATGACTCTGGCTTGATCTCTGTCTAATTGATGTAATTGCTTTCTCGTAGCTGTGAGAGAACGCCTGACAAGTTGCAACTTAAGGGAGAAAAGATTTAACTTGGCTTGCAGTTTGAGGGAAACTAGTCCTTCGGGCAGGGACAGCATGGTGACAGGACAGCTCCCAGCTATGGCAGGGGAGCTTGCCCACACCTAGGTAGGTCAGGAAGTAGAGGCAGCACAGGAATGAAGGGGTCGGCAATTAAACCTCAAGCCTTGTTCTCCGGAGACCCTCTTCCTCCAGCTAGGTCCCACCCCACCCCAGGGGTTTTCTAACCTCCAAAAATGTCAAAGTATGACCAGCTAGGGACCAAGTGCTCTAACATGTGGGGCTGGAAGTAGGAGGAGTGAGAAAGGAAACCTTGGCTCACCCCATCTCAGAGGCTCACCCTATCTCAGAGGCTCACCCTATCTCAGAGGCTCACCCCATCTCAGAGGCTCACCCTATCTCAGAAGCCTGTGACACCAGGACAACCTGAAATCAACTTTGTAGGGGTTGTGTTTCCAAAACTTGTACTAGTAAAATAATAATAATAATAATAATAATAATAATAATAATAATAATAATAATAACTTTTGTTGTAGATATCTATCAAGCATTTAATGCTAAGCACTTTATGGGAATAATCTTACCTAATCTTTGTCACAAACCTCATGAGTTAGGTATGGATACTATTATCACCTTATTGGTGGGGATATTGGCAAAATGTCATTTAAAGGACTTGTCCGAAGTTTCTTACCTATTAAAAAGAAGAACTTGGGTTCACTCTCAGGATGTCTGACTCTACAGCTTGTGTTCTTAGCCAATTTCATGATTACTGGGTGAGCTATTTGTTGTGAACAACATTTCACATAACAGACAAGTATCTTCCATAGATAATGTCACTTATACTTACTGTATTAGTTATCATCTATTGCTGTGACAAAACACCGTGGCCAAGACAAGTTAAAGAGTTTAGGTCAGGCGGTGATGGTGCACGCCTTTAATCCCAGCACTCGGGAGGCAGAGGCAGGCGGATCTCTGTGAATTCCAGGACAGGCTCCAAAGCTACACAGAGAAACCCTGCCTCGAAAAACCAAAAAGAAAAAAAGAAAAGAAAGAGTTTAACTGAGCGTCGTGTTCCGGAGGGTTAGAGTCTAGGGTTTTGGAGTGAGGGCATGCCCACAGGTGGCGGGAGCAGCAGCTGAGACCACACATCTTGATTTGTAGGTAGGAGACAGAGCACAGGGAATTGCTGGGAGAATTTTGAAACCTCAAAGCCCGTTCCCAGTGATACACCTCCTCTAACAAGGCCTACACCTAATTCCTCCCAAACAGCTCCACCAGCTGGGGACGATGAGCCCATGGGCCCGTCTCATTCCAACCGCTGCATGGCATGTGTTTCTTATTAGCCACTGTGTTCCAGGCACTAGACTGCAGTCCTTATATTTTTGGTTGTGAGCCTAACCTTTACTGGCTGAGCCATCTCTCCAGCCCTAGACTTCAGTCCTAAACAAGACAAAGATTAAGTAAGATGAGAGATGCTGGGCAGTGCAAGTGGCTTAGTGGTAGAGCACTTCCCCAGCATGCACAAAGCCCTGGGTTCAATCTCCACCACCACAAAATATAAAAACAAGCAAACAGGACCAAATGAGCCAGATAAGTTAAGATACAATATCAACACAAGCTCTATAGTGTGCCTCATGTGTATGTTACAGATGTAACAATTATTAAATATCAGTTATTTCAGAAATGTATAATACAGTTTATCTATCCTCCAAAAGGACTCACTTTCCAAGAATAGCACTGTCAATAACTTAGCACAGGTTCCTCCAACTTCCTTTTTTCCGCGCATTTATAGATATATTTAAAAAGTAAAAATGAGACAATATTGTCATACTTTCCACTTTTCCCCCTCCTCTGGCTGCTAGAAAGAACTCACAGCAGTGCTCTGCCTTTGCCTCCTGAGAACTTGGATTATAGGCACAAGCCACACATCCAGCTAAGGTTCTTGACTATTAAAATTCTGATGATTTAGGAAGTCTATTTTAATACTGTCCTACAACACAGGAGACTGAGAAGAAGTCATAACTTCAAGGCTAGCCTGGGCTACACAGCACGTGTCTCTTTCTCAAAGAGAGAGAGACAGAGAGACAGAGACAGACAGAGAGAGAGAGAGAGAGACAGAGACAGAGAGAGAGAGAGAGAGACAGAGAGAGAGAGAGAGAGAGAGAGAGAGAGAGAGAGAGAGAGAGAGAGGAGAGAAAGGAAAAAGGAAAAAGGGAGAGCTCCCTTTGTTACTCAGTATATGAAGTATGTGGAACACTAAATTTTATTCCATTAAATTAATTATGTATCCACTCTGTCATGCATGGCCCAAGGCACTGGAGACACTGGAGAAAAAGACAAGATCAGTGCTCTCCAAGATCTTCTATTCCTAATCACTTTCATCTTATTTAGACTGCACCGGCTTGTGATGACATAAGGAACATTGGAAAGTTTGCCTCATATTAAGAATATAATTGGCTGACTAGAAAATGAAGTAAGAAACCTGGAACTGTGAAGAATGTCACACTATTCCCTGAGGCCTCAAATAACATAAACTTAAAAGTACTTGCCTATTAACTTTTTGTATTTTCCATACCAGTTTTTTGTTTGTTTGTTTGTTTGTTTTTGAGACAGGGTCCCAGGCTGACCTCAAACTTTCTGCACAGTTGAGGACAACCTTGAACTTCTGCCTTCCAACCTCTGCCTCCCAAGTGCTTAGATTACAGTCATGTGCTACCATACCTTGTTTATGTGATGCTGGTGACTAAATTTAGGATTTCATACATGCTAGCCAAGCACTCTTCCAACTGAGGTCAGCTATTTGAGGCTCTCTAGCCCCTTGCTTAACTTTAGGGAGAGTGTTAAATGACCGTTACCACACTAATTGATTTTATAGGCCCGATTCTTACAAATCATCTTTTAATTCAGAGATATTTCCATAAGAGGAAGAAAATAATCTGGGCCAGTTACATCATTCAAAGATGCAAGAAGTCAATATGAATGGGAATGGGACCAAGGATGTAGTTCTGCAGCAAGCACTTGTTTAGAATGAATGAAGTTCTGGGTTTGAGCCCCAGTACTGCAAAAGAGTAATATTAAATGTGGACAGATAAAATAATCTGATCAAGGAATCTCATCAGACTGGATAGAAAAATAAGAACCAGCAGTTCAATTTCTATTAAAAAAAAAAAAAAAGAAGAAGACACACCAGATTCAAAAATACAAAGAAGTCAAAAATAATGAGGGAAAATATCCCATGTAAATACACTAAAAAAATGCAGAGGCCTGATGTGGTGGCACACACCTTTTATCCCAGCACTTGGCTCTCTTCTGGCCTCCACAGGTCCTGCATGCACATGGCACACGACATATAGGCAAAACACAATACACATAAAATGAACACAGACTCCAGCAAAACAAACAAAATATAAAACAAAACAACAAAACCGTCACTCAGGAGACAGAGGCAGGTGGATTTCTGTGAATTTGAGGCCGGCCTGCTCTTCATAGCAAGTTCCAAGACATCCAGGGCAACACAGAGAGGCCATGTTTCAAAACGAAATAAGCTGGGCGGTGGTGGCGCATGCCTGTAATCCCAGCACTCGGGAGGCAGAGGCAGGTGGATCTCTGTGAGTTCGAGGCCAGTCTAGCTAGACTCATAGTAAATTCTAGGCCAGCCAGAGCTACATTGTGAGACACTGTCTGAAACAAAAACAATACACAACAAAAGCAAAAATAGCCTTGAAGTGGAAAACTCAGATGCAGTCGGCAGCAGTCGAGCAGAGAAACCGTAATATATTCACATAGTAAAACACCACCCAGCAACAAAATGGAATAAATTACAACTATATGCAACAATGTAGATGAATCTAGAAAATATAAGCACTGAGCAAAAGAAGCCAGATTCAGAGGCTCCATTCTGTGTGATTCCATTTGCAGCATATAAAGCTCAACTCTTGTCAAGCCTAGTCTGTGGGGTGAGAAGTCAGAATACTGTTTACCCTAAGGGGAGTCCTAGTAATTTCCAGAAGGTGGCTTAAAAGAGCTCTTATGGTACTCATAATGCATATCAATGCTCATTTTCTTCCTTCCTCTCCCTCTCCCTTCCCCTTTCTCCCTAGCCTCTCTTCTCCTCTCTCTAAATGTGTGTGTGCATGTGTGTGCCTGTGCGTGTGTCCTTGTGTGTGGTGTGGGGTGTGTGTGTGTGTGTTTGTGTGTGTGTGTGTGTGTGTGTGTGTGTGTGTGTGTGTGCGCGCGCGCGCCTGCTCAGGTGCTATCAGGCTCTGTGGAGGTCGGAGTTTACAGAACTTGGTTCTTTCCTTCTACACTATGGTCCCAGCGATGAAACTCAGGTCATCAGGCTTGGTAACAAGCACCTTGACTTGCTGCTGTGTCTCCCCAGCCCATTTCTGATTTTTTCATATAGGTGCTGATTAGACACATGTTGTACCTTGTGAAGACTCATCAGATTTATGATTTGTACAACTTTTATGCCTTTGTATTATTTGCTATTTGAAGTTTAAAGTTTTCAGGGTACTGGAGATACGGTTCAGGGGTTTAGATCACTGCTGCTCTTGCAGAGGACCTGAATTGGTTCCCAGCATCCACACAAAGTCTCATAACTATCTGTAATTCCAATTCCAAGGAATCTGCACCCTCTTCTGGCCTCCTCGAACACGTCATGCATGAGGTCCAAATACATACATGCAGGGAAAACACTCATATACATGAAATTAAAACTTTTTTTTTTTAGTTTTAAAATTTCAGAATATTAAAAAAAACAACAGGTCTTTGAATTCTAAGATTACTTACCTTCAGGGAGGTCACTTCTTGATGCTGTTCATTTTTTAAAATCATGTAGTTATCACTCTATTTCTTTCATTTTTAATTCTGTCTTCCACTGTTTACCCACGTTAAGCATTTATAGTATAACTTTTATACAAAGTAATGCTTCCCTTAAAGAGGCTCTGTTTGTCTGTGTATCAAGGCACTTTACTGCCACCTACTGGTCAATGAATTAACATAGCACGTTTGTCCAGTGAATGGTGCCCACTTAGATGCGATGTGTCCCTATAGGGCACTACTCACCCAACTAAACGTACCAGCCTTGTCATTTTGCCATTTTGTGATAAACCCTGAAAACAGTGAGATGTTGCTCCTCCAACTCCATTTGTTATTTTTTCCCACACAAGATGTAAATCCTCCTGCCTCTGCCTCCTAAATACTGGGATTAAAGGCATGAGCCACTATGCCTGGCCAAACTTGTTTATTTATTTATTTATCTATTTATTTATTTAAAGATTTATTTATTGATTATGTACACAGAAGAGAGTGCCAGATCTCATTACAGATGGTTGTGAGCCACCATGTAGGTGCTGGGAATTGAACTCAGGGCCTCTGGAAGAGCAGTTGGTGCTCTTAACCTCCGAACCATCTCTCCAGCCCCCAAACTTGTTTTTAATCTGATGCTACTGTACTGGTTTTGTCTGACTTTATTTGTTTGTCAGTTTTCTGATAAAAAAAAATTTTATTAAAAAATTTTTCAAAAAATTCATACAATGTATTCTGATCATGCCTTTCCTTTCTCCCAACTCCTCCCAGATCCTCTTCACTTCACACCCATTGCCATACACTTTCTATTTCTCTTTAAAAAACAAACAAAAAAGAAACTCACACACACACACAAAAAAAAAAAATAAAACATAAAATGAGAAACCAAAATATTCAAGCAAAAGGCCAATAAAACAAACAAAAAAGCCCGAACAAAGCCATATGAAACACAAACTCTACAAAAATACTATTCAGTTTATGTTGTGGTTGGTCATCTACTCCTGGAATGGAGCCTACTCTGAACTGTGGTCAATATACCCAGTGAGATTCCATTTTAGAAGACTAATTTTTCCTACCAATGCAGGGAGCTCCTTGGTTAGGGGTAGGAGCCCATGTCCACTCCCCACCCCCACCCCCACCCCCACCCCCGCATCCCCATCCTGAGATCCTGTCCAGCTGGCCCTGCATGTACTGCAAAGTTTCTGTGAGGTTATATGTGCATTAGTCCTATTGTAGCTGGAGGAAAGACACTGTTTCTTTGGAGTCATCTCTCGCCTCTGGATCTTACCATCTTTCCACCTCCTCTTCTGCATAGGTCTCTGGTCTCTATGGGGAGGGTTTGATGGAGACATGCCATTTAGAACTGAATGTTCCAATCTCTCTCTCTGTAAATTGTCAAGTTGTGGGTCTGTGTTCCCATCTACTGCAAGCTTCTCTTATGATGGCTGAGTAAGGCACTGATCTATGGGTATAGAAGAATGTCATTAGGAGTAATTTTTAAAGATATATTTATTCATGTATTTTATGTAATTTGCATGTATGCCTGCATGGCAGAAGAGATCATCAGATCCCATTATAGACGGCTGTGAGCCACTATGTGGTTGCTGGGAATTGAACTCAGGACCTCTGGGAGAGCAGCCAGTGCCCTTAACCACTGAGCTATCTCTCCCCACATTTTGTTGTTATGCTCCTTTAGCACAACAACATTTGGTTTTCCCTTCGGTCTGTGGCCTATCCAGTAAGGTTCTCGACCATCGAAGTGCCAGGCATGGCTTCCATCTCACGGGATCAGCCTCAGATCCAACCAAAGAGTGGTCCACTACTCCCACATTGTCTGCGCTGCTATCGTCCCAACATGTATTCCAGGCATTGTAGGTGTAGAGCTGGTGGTGAGTGCCTTTCTCCCTGTATCCTGCAGAGTACCTTCAGTACCATGAATGCTAGTCAGCAGGGGTGAAGCTTCTGGTTAGGCGGCAGTTCAACTTCTCCATGTTTGATATTCACTAACACTCTCATCACGGCAAATCTTAAGGTAAAGTAGGAACCCAATGCATACTAGTCAAACCATTTATCAAAGAGTACTCGAATTGCTTTTTCTTTTTTCAGGTTTTTATTTTTATTTTAATTATGTACATATAAGGTGTGAGGGTGTGCACATGAGCCTGTGAAAGCCAGAGGCATTGTTACAGACAGCTGTAACAATGGCTTAGTACCTGACGTGGGTACTAAGAAATGGGCATGGGTCCATGCAAGAACAGTCACGCTCTTTTAAATCGAGAAATCCACAGAGTCTATTTAATGAACAAAGGAATTTATTGGGGGGGGGTAACTAATTCCAGCATGGGTATTTATCGTAGGGTTTAGGAAAGCCAAGCTATGTCCCACACTGATCTTCTTCCTGGTCCAAGATCTTCCTGGTCAGTCCCAGCATCCAAACTATAAGAGAGTGAAGAGAGCCCCAAGTTTACATGCATCCGTGTCCCCCCCCACAAGCGGCCACACCCCAGGGGCATGTACTTCAAGATCATAGGCAGGTGTAGCAGTTACCTGCTGCCTCACTAGGGGCGATGCTTCAAGGTCATAGAACAGCTACCCACTACACTTGTTTTTCAAAACAAGGTTTCTTTGTGTAATCCTGGCTGGAACTCATTCTGTAGACCAGACTAACCCTGAACTCAAAGATCCATCTGCCTCTGCTGGAATTAAAGGCATTCGCCACCACCCCCAGTGACAGTCATGCTCTTAACCACCGATCCATTATCTCTAGTTCCATGATTTGCTTTTTCTTTGTCCTGAGTCATAATCCAGAATAATCCTGGGTGTTACAGGATCATTCTTCTTGTTTAAAAGGTTCTGTGAAACAGCCTCTCTCAAAGCCTCAGCTAATCTGTTGCTTGTTAGTGGTAGCATTTGTGTCAGGCATACTTCAGAACATTTATACATATTGAACAATTTAAATCTGTCGATAACCTGAAGAACCTTGGATATCTGCATCCTTCAGATGAAGCAACTGAAATATTAAAAAGTTAATTAGCTTCCTGAGGAAGCTTGCAGTCTATTAGGGACACAAAACAAAAGCCACATCTTGCTCTGCAAGCATGAAGACCTGAGCCTGGTGGCAAGGGCTTGTAATTCTGGCACCAGGGAGGCGGAGACAAATGGATCCCTGGGGCTCATTGGCCAACTGACCTAGTTAAATCAGCAAGCTCCAGTTTCAATGAGAGGCCTCCCCTGAATAAGGTTGATGGGGCTGTCAAGAGGGGTAGAAGCACTTGTCTCACAAGGCTGACAACCCGAGTTGGATCCCTGGAACCCAAGGTGTAAGGAGACGATGACTTGGAAAGCTGTCCTCAGGCTTCCACATGTGCACTCTGGCATGCATGCACCTGCACTCTCAGATGTAACACACAAGGTAGACAGCGCTTGAGAAGATGCCCTTCCTCAACTCTAGCCTCCACATACATGCACATGTGTGTACACACATACACCATACACAAATAAGATAAAAGGACATATTCCGGGTGCTGTAGGACACGTTATTTATCTCCTCTTGGTTCCAGTTTTCTCACCCGTGCAGGAGGGGGATCTGCCTGACACCACAACAGCTAATAAGCAGCAGAGCTGGAATCTGCCTCCGGTGCTTTGGCCTCAGTTCTGACCCTGTAGCCATCCTCCTGGGTAATCACCAGCCAACTCATGGCCTGCTTTTGTTCCTATGCTGCCTGCCTATGGACAAGAAGTATTTATATGGCCTGTAATCCTGTTACCCACACAGATGCCGAAGTGGCTCCCTATCTCCTCCATTCCCTGCATCCTCAGGCATCCTTGAAAACCCATGAACTTTAGTTTAAGGAGACAGACAACAAAATAAAAATGAGATAGATGATCAAAATCAGGCATGGTGGCTCATGCTTGGAATCCCAGTGCTCACTAGGTAGATGCAAGAGTTTCAGATCTTCAAGGTCATCCTCAGCTACATAGCAAGTTTGAGGCTAGCCTGAGCTACACAAGACTCTCAAAATAAAAACCTAGGGGCTAGGGAGATGGCTCAGCAGATAAAGGCACCCACCACCAAGCCTGGCAACCTGAGTTTGTTCTCTGGACCCACATGGTGGAAGGAGAGAGAACCAACTCTACGAAGTTGTCCTCTGATCTCCACACACACACACTTTTGCACAAGCATGACCACACACATGGAGACATACATACATGCAAAATAATTTTTTAAATATTTGTTTTTATGTGCATTAGTGTTTTGCCTGTGTGAGGATGTCAGATTCCCTAAAATTGCAGTTACAGACAGTTGTGAGTCACCATGTGGATGCTGGGAATTGAACCTGGGTCCTCTGGAAGAGCAGTCAGTGTTCTTAATCGCTGAGCCATGATTCTAGCCATGCAAATAGAATTTTTAAAGTGAAGTTTTAAAATGTAATTAAGAGGCTTTTTTGTTGTTTTGTTTGTTTTTATGGGAGGCTGGAAAGATGGCTCAGCGGCTAGGAATGAGCATTGTTCTTCAGAGGCCCGTAACTATCTGTAACAGCAACTTTGATGCCCTCTTTTGGCCTCCATGGGTACTGCACTCCCCCCCCCCATATACATACAATTGAAATAATAACAATACAATAATAGTGAGTTGGTGCCAGGCATGGTGGCAAACACCTTTTATTCCAGCACTTGGGAGGCAGAGACAGACAGAATTCTGTGGGTTCCAGGCCAGCCAGGGCTATACAGTGAGATCCTGTCTTAGATAGTTCAGGTTCTCTCTCTCCCTCTCTCTCTCTCTCTCTCTCTCTCTCTCTGTGTGTGTGTGTGTGTGTGTGTGTGAAATATACCATTTCAACCACTCTAAGTGTACAGCTTAGTGGCATTAAGCATATCTACAATGTCATGAAATCCCTCTATCATCTACCTCTACCCTACCACCCACATCATCATCCTTCAGTAACTGAAGCCTTGTATTCATGAAAGGCTTCTAGATTCCCACTTACTCTGGCTTCTTGGAACCACTAATCTACTTTCTGTCTTTATGAATTGACTGTGCCACCTCACATAAGAGGAGTCATACAATATTTGTTCTTTTATGCTTATTTCACTTAGTATAATGTCAAGGTTCAGCTATATTGTGGCATATATCAAAATTTCTTTTTTCTTTTCTTTTTGGTGCTGTGAATTGAATCAAGGGCTTTGTTCATGTCAAACACACATTATTCTCCTAGCCCCTTCTTTTTCAAGGCCGAATAATATTCCACACTATAAGCCACATTCTGTTCATCCTTCATCTGTGGTGGGTATTGTGTTCCCTGAAATATTGTGTGTTCCCCGAAATAAACATATCTGGGGTCAGAGAACAGACAACCACTAGAACAAAGCCAAAAATGGTGGCTAGAAAATGGGAAAAGTAAGCCATAGTAGAAGTTGGGCGGTGGTGGTACACGCCTTTAATCCCAGCACTTGGGAGGCAGAGCCAGGTGGATCTCTGTGTTCAAGGCCACTTTAGAAACAGCTAAGCATGGTGACCCACGCCTTTAATCCCAGAAACCCAGCCTTTAATCTCAGGGAGTGACAGGCAGAAAGGGAAAGATATATAAGGCATGAAAACCAGGCACCAGGGTGAGTAAAGCATGTAGTTAGTTAAGCATTTGGGTGGTTAAGCGTTCAGGCTTTGGAGCAACACAGTTCAGCTGAGATTCATGTGGAGGAGGACTCAGAAGCTTCCAGCCTGAGGAAACAGGATCACCTGAGGAACTAGCAAGGTGAGATAGCCGTGGCTTGTTCTGCTTCTCTGATCTTCCAGCATTCACCCCAATAACTGGCCTCAGGTTTGTTTTTATTAATAAGACCTGTTAAGATTCCTGCTACATGCATCTGTTGATGGACACGTGAAGTGCTCCCAGTTTGGGTTGTTATGAGCAACTGTGAGCACGGGTATACAGAGATGCTTTCAAGCTCACTGACTTACTTCTTTTGGAGAAATATCTTCAGTTGGGTGGAAGTGCTGACTCATGTGGTAATCCCATGTTTAACTTTTTGAGCAACTGTCAGGCTGTTTTCCACAGTGACAGCCCCACTGGTAATACACAGGGGCCCGAGTCCCCCATTCTTTGCCCATAGCTGTTATTCTCTGCCCCCTCCCTGCTGCCCTTTTGAAACAGTGTCTCACGTAGCCCAGGCTGACTTCAGACTTCTGATTCTTCTGCCTCCACCCCTTGAGTGCTGGGATTACAGGTTTGCTGTGCTGGGGACCAATCCCAGAGCTTCCTTCATGAATCCTAGGCAAGCACTCTGCCAAGTGAGCTATATCCCCAGCCACAGTTTCTCAGTGTGATTGTGGCTGTATACAAGTGCACCCGTGTATGCGTGTGTGTGTGTGTGTGTGTGTGTGTGTGTGTGTGTGTGTGTGTGTTTGTTGTGTAGATTAGAAGTTGGGTTTCTTTATTACTTTTTTTTTTTTTTTCTTGAGACAGGGTTTCTCTGTGTAGCTTTGCACCTGTCCTGGAACTTGCTTTGTAGACCAGGCTGGCCTGGCCTAGAACTCACAGAGATCCACCTGGCTCTGCCTCCCAAGTGCTGGGATTAAAGGTGTGCGCCACCACCGTCTGGCCTTTTTTTTTTTTTTTTTTTAAGACAGTTTCTTACTGAACCTGGAACCCACTCTGCAAAACAAGACATGAAGCCCCCCCCCCGGGGGGGGGTCTTTCTACCTCCACAGTACTAGGAAGACTATCACTCTGGGCTTTTTACATGGATGCTGGAAAGTTAAACCAGTCCTATGCTTGCATTTTCCATGAGCTGTTTACCCAGATCTTTCATTGTGATTTTGGTTTGTATTTTACTGGTCACTCCTGAAGTTAAAGTGTTTTCAAGTGCTTATTTGCCAGTTGCATATTATCTTTGGAGATATGTCTATATTCAAATCTTTCACCCAGTTTTCAAGCTGAAAAATGAGATTCTTGTTATTTTTGGGTTTCTAGACTCTTTCAGAGTTTTTACACCTCTGAAGTTTTTCTGGAGCTGGTAGATGTGTGAAAGATGCCATTTCTAACTGCTGGTGGCTGGTTGTTGCCAGAACCCTATCTCTGCAGGATGATATCATCAGTCACTTTTCATTCCAGCATTCAGACTGGTTAACCAAGCAGTTCATTCACTGTACCATAAACCAAAGCGATCTGTTTGCTGTGTCTCATTTTTAGGCTAACACAAAAGAGTACATGGTATGTATTCTGTTTATAAGAAGTTCAGAAATCGACAAGATGATAATTCTCACCTCAAATGGGACAGATAGTCACTGGAAGGGAACTTTCTTGGTTAACTGATCTGCAACTTGATCTGAGTGGTGGTACCACAGGAATGTAAATAAAAAACTTATTAGGTGCATCAGAGATATAGCTTAGTGGGAGAGCATTTGTTTAGCATGTGCAAGGTCCTGAGTTCAAGTTCCCAGCACCACAAAAAAATTAGGTTCATGTATAAGGTGTTTTTTCTTCTTCTTTTTTTTGTATGTGGAGCTGAGGATCGAACCCAGGGCCTTGCGCTTGCTAGGCAAGTGCTCTACCACTGAGCTAAATCCCCAACCCCTTTTTTCATCTTATTATATATAAATTATACCTTTTTATAAAATGAAAAATGAGAACATATATTAATCCATCCACCATGGGAAATATTATGACTGTTCCTAAAACAATTAATAAGAGGCCTACCATATGATCCAGCTATACTATTCTTATGTAAATATACCTAAAAGAGTCAAAGTTAATATGTGACAGAGATGCCCCCACACTTGTGTTCACTGTGGTTATTATTCACAATGGCCAAGCTATTGGATAGAATCCCATCAATGGATAAAGACATTGTTGCACATACATAATTAAATATTATTTAGCCATAAAAAGAATGAAATCAGTTGTATATAGAAGTGTACTTTTTTTAAAGATTTATTTATTTATTATGTATAGTGTTTTGCCTGCATGTGTCCCTGCAGGCCAGAAGAGGGCACCCGATCTCATTACAAGTGGTTGTGAGTCACCATGTGGTTGCTGGGAATTGAACTCAGGACCTCTGGAAGAGCAGTGAGTGCTCTTAACCACTGAGCCATCTCTCCAGCCCTAGAAGTGTACTTTTAATCCCAGTATTTGAGAGGCAGAGGCAGCCAGATCTCTCTGAGTTTGGGGCCAGTAAGTTCTAGGCCAGCCAGGGATATATAAATGTCCTGTTTCAAAAAATAAAAATAAAAATAGGGGGTTGGGGGTTGGGGATTTAGCTCAGTGGTAGAGCGCTTGCCTAGCAAGCATAAGGACCTGGGTTCCGTCCTCAGCTAATAAATAAATAAATAAATAAATAAATAAATAAATAAATAAATAAATAAGGGATTGGAGATCCAACACAGCAGTTCAAAGCACTAGCTCCTCTTCCAGAAGATCTGAGTTCAACTGCTCTAGGGAATTTGAAGCCCTCCTCCAGATTCTCTGGGCATCATCCCCCTCCAGACAGGCACATGCACCCTCTCCTTAGACACAGGAATGAAAGTTAAAGTGAATTAAAAAATAAAAATAAAATCATATCATTTGGTGGAAAATGCTTGCAACCAGAGATCATTATGTTAAGCAAAACAAGCCATACTTAGAACAGACAAATATTGCATGTTTCTCTCACATGTGGAATTTAGATGTTTTTAAAAAAGGACACAGAAGTAGAAAAGGGACTATTTGGGAAGAGGAGGGACCAGGGTAGGATGGAGAATGTACAGAAGAGCAATCATGGGGTACACAGGGTCCAAGTAGAACATCCATGAATATGAAAATGTCATAATGAAACCTATTGTGTTGTATGACGGCTAATATACCATAACAAAAGTTATTTTAAAAAAGAAAAGGCTGGGGGTGTGATTGTACATCTTTTTAATCCTGGCACTCAGGGGGCAGAGGCAGGTGGATCTCTGTGTTCAAGGCCAGCCTGGGCTACATGGTGAGACCTTTGTGGGCTCACCCTTGGTCCTCCATCTTTTTAAGATCATTAGCCTGGAACATAGAACGGCACATAGGATCCACATAAATACTCACTTAGTATCTACTCTCTACCAGACACTGTGCTACTTACAGAGGAAACAGCAGCCAACGTAAATGAGTCCAGCCTAGTGGCAAAGATAATAAACAGTCTAGTGCACTCACCTGGTAAGTCCATGCTGCCAAGAGAGCCTCTGCAAGGAGAGGTCATCTCCGTGAAGTAGCCATGTTTGATTTGGGATGTGAAGGCTTTCTGTGTGTGAGAGAATCTCAGGCAGTGGGATCAGTATGTACAGGGAGCCAGAGAGAAGGAAAGAGGACCCGAAATAAGCCTGGTGATGCAGTGACCACACCAGGGAGAGATTCATTTGTCCTTTAGCTTAAGAGCAGTGAGGAGACATTAAATGGATTAAAAAAAAATTTTTTTTTTGCGCGCGGGGGGGTGGGAGGGGTGGGGGGGGAGTAGCTGAGGATCGAACCCAGGGCCTTGCGCTTGCTAGGCAAGAGCTCTACCACTGAGCTAAATCCCCAACCCCTTAAATTGATTTATTTTTATTTTATGTGCATTGATGTTTTGCCTCTGTGTATGTCTGTGTGAGGGTCCCCTGGAACTGAGTCAGAGACAGATGTGAGCTGCCAGACGGGTGCTGGGAATTGAACCCAAGTCCTCTGGAAGAGCAGTCAGTGTTCTTAACCGCTAAGCCATCTCTCCAGCCCCCCAAATTTTTATTACATTAAAAAAAAATGGCTGCATGGCATTCAATGGTTTAGTTCCCAGCATCCACATGGCAGCTTACAAACATCTCTAACTGCAGTTCCAAGGGATCCAATGCCCTCTTCTGGCCTCCACAGGCACCAGGTATGCACATGGTACGCACACATACATGCAAAATACTCATATACATTAATAAGACATTCTTAATTAAAAATTAAAATTAAATTAAAATTTAATTGTGTGTATGCATGTACACACGTGTGTAGACATACACACGCTCAGAGGCCAGAAGACAACTTGTGGGAGTCATTTCTTTCCTTCCATCATGTGGGTTTCTGAGGGAACTCAGGTTGTCAGGCTTGGTAAGCAAGGGCATTTACCCATTAATCCATCTTGCCTGCCCGAGTTGTTAATTTTAAAAAATGATTTTAGGGACTAGAGAGGGGACTCAGCAGTTACGAGCACTCACCAGTCTTCCAGAGGACCCAGGTATGAGCCCCAGCACCCTCATGACAGCTCACAGCTCTGTAACTCCAGTTCCAGGGGATCTGACACTTCTGATCTCCACAGGTACCGGGCACACGTGTGTGGTGCACTACATACACATGTGATGAACATACGTAAAATATGTTACATACAGGCAAAACACTCACACACATAAAAATAAATCCTTAAATAATTATTAATAGGTTTCATTACGAGGTTTTACAACATGCATGTCACGTTTATATTCACCCCGCCTTACCTTTACTCCCCCATGCCCTTCCCCCACTCGAATAAGTTCTCTGCTGCTTTCATCACACACACACACACGCACACGCGCGCGCGCACACACACACACGCGCACACACACATCTAGATTCTGTTGAATCATTTTTTTTGTAAGAGTGGCACGCTCAGATTCCTGACTGAGGAATATTACTAGCAAGAGGGGCACGCTGGCGGCGGTGCTGAGCGTGGCTCCCGCACACAGGACACAGTGCGTGCTCAGTATCTGTGGAAAGGAAGAGTTCCAGACTCCCTCTCTTAAAATGACACAATACAACCGAGCTGCTAAGAATCCACCGGCCCCCGCCGTCCCTTACAGGGGAAGAACCCGAGACCCGGAGGGGTAGAGAAAAATCATGACTCTAAGGGGTGAGAACTGATGTAGGTGACTGCAGGCTCAGCCCAGGGCTAGGAACGCTTCCCGACTTTGGGAAGAGAGGAAGCCAGAGACCCGCCGACACTTGCTCACTCAACAATTCTATTTTGTGAGCACCTCCTGAGTGTGCTAGGGTGGTGGGACTTATAAAGAATAAAGGTTATCCTTATCACCACTGTTAATAGACTCTACGCTAATAATGGCATTATTAGATGGATGTGTCAAGCGCTTTCCAAGCCTTTCCCTCGTCTCCTCTGCGCAAGGAAATCCTGCTGTCCCCATAGCTGGGATGAGCAAACCGAGGCGTGGAGCGTTAGCCAGCACACACAGCCATCCGCTTGGGACAGCGCCCAACATCTCACCAGACCGAGAGCCGACCGAGCACCGGAGCCCGCTCGCTCGCTCGCGCGCCCGCACGCTAGCTCTTCAGCTCGCGCGCTCCACCTTGCGCGCCAGGGGACGCCCGGTCACGTGGACAGGGCCCCGCCCCTCGGGCCCGCCCCGCCCCCGCCGCGCTCCCTCCCTCTCTCCTTCCCTCCCCCTCCCTCCCCGGCCCGGTCCGGCCCATCCCCCCCCTCCCCACCGGTTCCCTGAGGCCCTGCCGGGTCGGGCTGCGGGCGGCCGGGCGCCGACGGCCGGACGGACGGGCGCACGCGAGGACGGGTGGACGGACGCGCCGAGGGCGCCGGGCACGCACGGCCCGGGCCGGCGCTGCGAGGCCCGCCCGGGAGGGCCGGGGCCGCGCTCAGGTGAGGCGACGGCGACGCTGGCCCGTAAGGGGTGGGCCTGCCGAGCGTCCCGGGCCGGGCCCGGCTAGCTTCGTGGGGAGGAGGCGCCGCCCGGGCCTGGCGCGCGAAGATGGCGCCGGGCGGCCGTGCAGCTCGGCCCGAGTGCGGCCCGGGCCCGCAGCCGCCCCACCCGCCGCCGCGCTCGTGTCCCCGTCGCCATGTTGGGGAGCGGGCCCGGGGCCTGCGGGCGGGGCGCGGGCGGGAGCGGCGGGGCGGCGGTGGGGAGGGTGCGGGGTCGGGGCTCTGCGAGAGTGCAGGGCGGCCGGGGGTTGCGCGGGGTGGCGCTGCGGCCCTGGAGCCCGTTACCAGCGGGGCGTGAGGTCGGGGCTGGGGGCGCGGAGAAAAGACCCCCCCGGAGCGAACGGGACCGGCGTTGGGGTTGGTGGGCTGGGGGGTGGCAGGGCCGTGGAGTTGGGTTAGGCCGTGCGCAGTATTCCGAGCCCCAGAGTGGCACCCAGGGGTAGGGGAGGCGGCTTGGGGGCTAAGTGCTGGCTGTCAGGGCTGGAGTAGTTGTTGCGTGCACAGGAGGCGATTGCTTAGAAATGGGGGTTGCGGACGCGGGGATCCGAGTGGGGTGCTGACGCGGGAATCAGGCTGGAAAGGTCCTGGCGCTGAATGGCCAGTCGTTATGACTCCCAAGGGTCTCAGGACCTAGGAGCCCCGAGGAACCTCTAGTCCTGTTGGAGGCAGCAACAGGAAAAGGGAAGAGCTTGATGAGGAAAGAAAGGGTGGCAGGGTTGGATGTAGGCGCTGGACAGCAGAAGGTACAGACAGAGTGGAACTGGTTAGGAAGGGAGAGAACCTCCATCAGTTTAAGTAGTTGTCTTTAAAAGGAGGGACCCGGCTGTTTGGGGGCGGTGACCCAAAGTGTGTTTCCTGGAAGGGGACAGCCGCTACTTAAAGAACAGGGTCACCTGGGGAGGTCATCTGAAAGGTCTTGTTGAAACTAGTTAGAAGGCTGAAGAAAGGATATGTAAAAATTACGGTGGCTTTAGAGATCATGTCATGGTTTCAGATCAAGTAGTGATTTTAGCCGGAGACGAAGAAAGGTCGCTGATTTCCCAAGAGTATGAGTTGGTGACAGGGGCTCCTGGAAGTAGCCTTCTGCTACTCGATTCAACACATTAAAGGAGTTTGTTAAGTCAGACAGCACCATATAGTAACTGAGAGTCAATTTTTGTTTGAACAAGTTTGTCAGTACAGAGGCGGAGTGGGATATAAAAACGTATAGATAATCAGTTATTGGGTATTTTCTAGATCTCCGTTGGTGCCCCCCCAAAAAAAAGGCATTAAGAAAAAACGTTTCTAGAGTTTAAAAAGATGCTCCCCTCTTCCAGATGTTTATTGCACAGCAAAAGAACACAAAGAAACCTGAAAGGAAAAAAGAACGATGGTAGAGACATAGGGTCCCCATCATGTCACTTTAATTGAAGTTCTGTTACAATAGGGAATTCAGAGTTCAAAGGGACTATGAGATAAATCAGCCAATGATATATAGTTGACTTTTAATGTCCCTGAGTTTTGCATCTACAGCTTCAACCAATCAAGGATTGGAACACATTCAATTAAAAAAAATTATATTGGAACACATTCAATTAAAAAAATTATATTGTGCTAAACATACAGGTTTTTTCTTGTCACTATTATTTTTTCTTGTTATTATTATTCCCTAAACTAGACAGCTTAACATCTGTTTACATGACATTTACATTATATTGGGTGTTACAGGTATAGGGGACATGCAAGTACTATACCACTTTATATAATGATTTTGATATTCTAGGAGGTCCTGGGAATCCATTGTCCATGGATATACCAAGGAATGACAGACAATACAGGACTCCACATAATTTAAAGAAACCAAACAAACAAACCTTAGAAGCTAGGCATGGTAGCTCATATCTATAATCTCAGCACACAGGAGGCTTGAGGCAGGAGAGCTTCAAATTTGAAGCCATTCGGGGCTATAGAGTAAAAAGCCCTGTCTCAAGAGGGGAAAAAAAAGACTTTCAGGGGTTGGCATTGTAGTTAAATGGTGGAGTATCTGCCCAGGATACAACATAAGGTGCTTGGTTTTATCCCCAGCACAAAAGGAATGGGAAGGGACTTTTAATTAAAAGAATTTGTAAGGATTTTCAACACCACATGTATATTCATGGATGTTTTCTGAGTCTTTCTAATGCAGAGGGGTGGATCTTATGTGTGCCATGGCCCTTGTAGCATGGATGTCTCAAAATGATATTTTTAATTGTATAAAATAAACTACATTGATTACAAAGAAAACCAATTACATTAAAATAGTTACTAAGTATAAAAATTGTTTATGCTGATGTATCTGTATACTTACCTATTTGGGAATGTGGTGGTAGGGATTGAACTCAGGGCCTTGTTCAAGCTAGATAAACACTGTAACACTGAACTATCCCCTTTGCACCATGTGCTTGTGTGCATGTACAGTCCCTAATCGAGTATGTGTATATGCATGTGGAGACCAGAGGTTGAGTTTGGGTGTCTTTCTTGATTGCTTCTCTACCCTATTATTTTTTTAACCTTGACATTTTATTCTCTGTTCTTTGGTTATTTGTGTATGCGTGTGAGTGTGGGGCCATGTGTGTGGAAATCTGAGGACTTGTGGGGATCACTTCTCTTTTTCCACTTATGTGACAGCAGTGTCTTTACCCCCTGAGCCATTTTACCATCCCAACCATTTTATTTTTTGAGACAAGGCCTTCCACTAAACCTGGAGCTTATTGATTCAGCTAGACTGACTAGCCAAGGAGCTTCAGGATCTGCCAGTCTTTACCCTCCAGCAATGGGGTTACAGATGTGCATTGGACCTGCCTTTATGTAAGGAGTAGGGTTCCAAACTCAGGTCTGTATGCCCCTGTGGGACAAGCACTTTACCACCTGAGCCATCTTCCAAGCCTTGTATATACTCAGTTACCAGCACAAGTGAAGGATCTGATAACTTTAATTTCAAAGACATGTACCTTGAATAAGGTGGAGCACAATATATGTGCAAGTATGGTCAGAGACAAGATGAGGAAGGTTGAAGGTTATTAAAGACTTGACTGAGGAGTTTAGCCTGAGTCCTCCTCAGGTGAGGAGACAAGACTTTTGAAAGGAGGAATATATGACAAGGTTTACTTTTTAAAAGATGAATGGGTGATCTTTGTGTGTGTGTGTGCATGTGTGCTCATACATGTAGAACCCAGAGTTCAATCTCCATGATCATTTCTTAGATACTGTTTAACTTGGCATACATCTACATCTATCACCCACCCACACACCCACCCACATACCTGTCCGTCCGTCTGTCCATCCATCAGCTGGGTCTCTTGATGGCCTGGAATTTGCCAAGTAGGGTTGGCCAGCTGCCCAGCAAACCCCAGGAGTCTGCCTGTCACTGCCTCTTCAGCACTGGGATTGCAAGTATGTGCGGCTATGCCTGCTTTCTTGTTGTTTGTTTTATTTTGTTTTAATTGGTTCCTAGGATGGAGCGTAGGTCCTCATGCCTGGAAGACAAGAACTTTAAGGACGGAGCTAGCTTCCCAGCACAATATATGTTCTTTTGAGTTTATTGAGGATAGACTGAAGAGAAAGTAAAGAAATAAAAAGCACCTAAATTAAGGTTCAGAGAGTGGATATTGAGCAGAGTTGATAACTGATACTGTGAGTGATAAGGGAGCATTTTTAAACTTTAGTTTGGATGATGATTGTCAAAAAACATTTTTTTTTCAGTGAAATAAAGATGAATGGAAAATTGTCACAGATAATAAGCTAGAAAGTTGTTTTTTTTTTTTTTTTAACCATTTCAAAGCTGTTAAGTATAGTATAGTTTTTGCTTAGAAAAATTCAAGGTGTCAGCTGACATAAAAAGTAGGATAAGTCAGGCGGTGGTGGCACACGCCTTTAATCCCAGCACTCGGGAGGCAGAGGCAGGCGGATCTCTGTGAGTTCGAGGCCAGCCTGGACTACAGAGTGAGTTCCAGGAAAAGGCGCAAAGCTACACAGAGAAACCCTGTCTGGAAAAACAAAAACAAAACAAACAAACAAAAAAAAGTAGGATAAGATACAGAAAGTATTCCTAGAGTGTAGGAATTACAGCTTCCCACGTTAAGATTCACCAACTAGATCATAGGTCAAATCTTGTCAACCACCTGTTTTTGTAAAGAATTGTCTCATTGCAGTATAGCCACACTCATTTGTGTAACATCTATGGCTCTGAGGTTTCCAGAATAGAGCAGTTGTGACAGAGAATTTATATCAGCTCACACAGTTGAAAATGCCCTTTTACAAATGTTTGTTAACCCTTGATTTACTTTTGATGTGTTAGATGTTCAACTTCTACTTTGCTATCCAGTTTCTATACTGTGGAGAATTGCCATCTTGCTCAGTGTACCTGCAACATGACATAGACCCCTGAATATTTTTTTAATTGTTCAGTGATAGCAAACTGACTGTTCCCGGAGTCTGCTGAGTGGGTTACTGTGATAGTGTTAGGTTTACACAATTTAGACCCAGCTAGGACTTTTTCTGTTAGATTATATATTTTCCTATTTTATTATTTTTTAAGTGTTCCTTTACATATTCTAATTATTAACACTTGTATATATGCATTATAGATGCCATTTCCCAGTTTGTTATATATTTTACAACTCTGAAAGTTGAGACTTCATAGCTGAATGACAGAATTTGCCTGGCATGCTCAGTGCCTTGGACTTGAACCTTAGCGATGAAGAAAAAAGTGGGAGGGTTCTGGAGGGTTGCTCAGTGGTTAAGCGCACTCAGCGCTCTTGTATGTGACCCGGGTTCAGTTTCCCACACCTACTTTGCAATTTGCAGCAGTCTAATTTCCGGGATCCAATGCCCTCTTCTGTCTCCAGGGGTACTGCATACATGTGGTACACAGACATTAATCTCCGGGATCCAATTCCCTCTTCTGTCTCCAGGGGTACTGTATACATGTGGTACACATACATTAATTTAGGCAAAGCACTCATACACATAAAATGTAAGTATTTAAATAAAATAAATCTGTTTAAGGTTGCTAAAAGCTTGGAATTTTACTGTCAATTTTATCAGTCTTTTCTTCCCCCAAGATTTTTTAAGTTACTGTGTACATTATCTTCTAGAATTTCAACTGTTTTGCCTTTAATTTTTAGATCTCTGATCCACTTTGTGTGTGTGTGGCATGAGGATAGATTCAGTTTCATTATTTCATCTATGTATAATCAGTGATATCAATACCAAATACTGAATAGCACTTGCTTTCAAATTGTAAGCCTTTTGGTGGAATCTGAGGTCCTAATTTCAGCTTTGCTGTTTACTAATTGCATGACCTGGAACAGATTTATATAATGCTTGTGCCTTAGCTTTTTCATCTTTACTATTAAGATAATAGTACTTAGTAGAGTTGTTAAAAGGGTTATATTAATTCCTGTAACATAGAACAGTGTCTAGCACCTACAAAATGTTCAATAAATGTTAGCTGCTATTTATAGCTACCGTTCACGTCTCATTCTCCAGCACCTGGCACAGAGTGGGACTCATCATAATTAAATAGTTACATATATTTGGCTCTCAGGTTAATTCAGAATGATTGAGAGCTAGGTGGAGATGATTGGAAGGAATTTCTTGGTTGTGTCTTTAAAATTTTACACAAACTTGTGAATTTCTGACTTGTCTTGAAAACTTGGAAGATCTGTCCACACCAAGCTCATATTCTTTCATAGAAAAACTCAGCAAAACTTGTAGGCAGATGTATTTTCTAGTTCTTCATGCTCTGCAATACTCTTACTTTGTTTTATGGTTCTGTAGACGTTTGATTTTCTGATTTTTTTTTTTTTTTGGAATTTTGAATATTTGTCTCTTCTAACCAAGAAATAGCAAATAGGATAAGGTTTATGGACAGGTTAAATAATAAAATGTATTTTAAAAGCTAGCTATACTTGAACACAGTGAATAAAATGAGAATTTAATTTGTAAGATGAAGTGAAATTCAGTTCAACTCCCTAGATATTTAGGCATCTACTGTGCTTTGGGTACTGTGCTATATTAGAAATTACCACACTGGTGGTGATAGAGAACTTGCTAGCCAGCTTTACAAAACATTGCAAAAGAGGTCTTTATACTTGTGCTATGGAGCTGCTGTCTTGACAGTCCACAAGAGAGAGGAAGCAGGAATTCATTCTTTGAACATTTATTTTATTAAGAACAATCATGTATGCCACAAACTGGCTAGAACTCACACTGCAGAGTCTACAGGATACCAAGATGAATATAGCAGAATTTGTGTGATGAGTGTCTGTAATGTATTGTGGAACTGAGATAGAGCCTCAGGAATGGTGAGAATCTTCATACTTGAAGATGATACACTATTTTACAGACTGATGAATCATGAGTAGAGTGGTGTATGCTGAGGGGATGGTAAGAGTGGTAGGTAGCCGGGCAGTGGTGGCACATGCCTGTAATCCCAGCACTTGGGAGGCAGAGGCAGGTGGATCTCTGTGAGTTCGAGGCCAGTCTGATCTACAGAGCTAGTCCAGGACAGGCTCCAAAACTACAGAGAAACCCTGTCTCAACCCCCCCTCCAAAAAAAAAAAAAAAAAAAAAGGAGTGGTAGGGCTCCTATTTTGCATGCCTACGATTTGCTAAATAGGTGCTAAGCATTTCACAAGGTGTATTTTATTTGATCTTCATAATAACTTAGTGAAGAAGCCTCTGATTTTTAAAATTCCTTTTTATAAACTAAAGCAAGAAATGTAGGTAACAATTGATAATAAATTTGCATTCAGGCAGTCTAGTTGCAAAGCCTGTCTTCCTAATTTGTGCATTTGCTGACGGACCGTGGTTGGCTTTTTTGGTTGTGTTTGTTGTTGTTTTGCTTTGTTTTAAGACAGCTTCTCTCTATGGAGCCCAGGTTAGTGTTGAATTTGAGATACTCCTGCTTTCTCTTCAGAGTGCTGGGATTACAGGTGTATGCCACACACCTGGTTTGTGGAAGACTTTGAATGTTCTATTTCTTCTTGTTTTAGGCTGGAGAGTTTGACTTGATTGACTAAACAGTAGGAAGCCATCAAAAGTTTCTAGTGTTGAAATGAAAGCTGTCTGTTAGGAAAAGAAGCCCTTTTGTGAAGTACTGGATCAACTCAGGGAGAGTGGGAAGCCATTGGAGCTGATGTATTCCCTCCCTGTGCAGCAGATTGGGTGCTTCTTGAGGGTTAGGCTAGGAGTTGCTCCTATATTCTCCTCTTCCTTGCCAGTGGCTCCAAATTCTACCTACTGTGTAATCTAGCATATTTATCTTTTAAATATTTGATCTTTTTCTACTTTAATTTAATCTAAAAAATACATATGGTGGGTGCCCAGGAGCTCAACAAATATTTGCTGAGTTAATTAATTTCTAGGCCTGGAACAATGTCTCAGCAAGGAAGAATGTATATTGTTCTTGCAAAGGACCTGAGTTTGATTTCCAGCACCCATATCAGGCAGCTCACAACTACCTGTAACTCCATTTCCAGGAGATCTGACAGCCCTTTGTGCTCCTCAGACACACACACACACACACACACACACACACACACACACACCGATAATAACTAGGGAAATATTTAATAAATGTCTACAGCCATAAGTGGACAAGTACATAAAGGCAATAAGTCTTATTGGTGGAGGGATAAATGGCAAACGTACAGCTTGATATGCTGTATTTTATATACAAACTAGAACACATAATTGTGAGAGATTTTCTATTCTGTATCATTTAGGATAATAGTGATCAGCCATTAATATTAGTCTGTGTCAGTTAGATATCACCAAATTTGAAGGGCACTTACACTATAAATAGGCATTTATGTTCTGTATATATCAATGTCTTACATCAGCATCCCCAGTATGCACACAAAAAGGCAACAGAAGTTCTCATTAGCAGTCTCCTTTACTAATACTAAACCTGTTGAATAGTTATCCCACACTGCCCAGTTATTTACATTTTTTTAAAGATCAGAGGTCTCATGGGAAGAAATAGTGGTGAATTTCTGAATCAGATAACTATTTGGGAAATTATTCATTAGATTAAGTCCCTTCCTATATTTTTTTTATTAACCATTTTTTAAAGACTTATTTATTTATTATGTGTACAGAAGAGGGCTCCAGATCTCATTACAGATGGTTGTGAGCTACCATGTGGTTGCTGGGAATTGAACTCAGGACCTCTGGAAGAGCAGTGGGTGCTCTTAACCTCTGAGCCATCTCTTCAGCCCTATTATTAAGTTTTTAAAAAATTACATTTATTTATTAATTTTGGTGCGCGCGCACATGTAGAGGTCAGAGGACAACTTGTAGGAGTCTGTTTTCTCTTACCATGTGGCTCCCAGGGGTTGAATTTAAGTTGTTGGGGTTGGCAACAATTGCCTTTACCTGTTGAGCATCTCACCATTTCCTTTTCCGTATTTATTTAATGTTTTATGAAAGTAACTCTGTGGCCTTTCTATAAAATATAGACTTAAAGAATTTAAACAGTTGGAGAAATTCAAAAGTACCTTTGTCACCAAATGTCAGCAAAGTGGGGAAGATTTCTAGGTAAACTGCATTTTACTTAGACTAAGAGAAAAACCAAGACTAGGTACCATGGCACATGCCTGTAATCCTAACACTCAGGAGCCTGAGGCAGGAGGATTTCTATTTCCTACCAAGCCTGGCCTAGATAGTGAGAAGAGAGTAAGGCAAATCAAGTAGTTCCCAAGTCAGATATTTTTAAACATCTTTTTCCATTGTAGACATTAGCTGAGAACAGTATGTGTATATATCAATATTCTGTGTATTTACATAACAAGTAGCTATGAATCTAGGAATGTTTCATAAGAAATAGTGTCCTTGGGCTGGATATGTAGCTCAGTGGTAGAGTGGTTGTTGGGAATGTTGAAGGGCCTGGCTTGGGTACCCAGCACCAAGAAAACAAAAAATAAGAATTTTCAGGAGAAAGTTTTTGTGTTGTGTTTAACTTGCCAGCATATGTGGAGATGATGCATTCAGAACTATTCAGATGAAAATAAGTGTGTTGAGGGTGGGGAATGTGACTGGTAGTCAGTATATATTGAATGCATGCCAGGTGTTGTGAATGCATGCCAGGTGTTGAGAGCCATCAACAGGGTATGAGTATGTTTGGGCTTCAGTTTCCATGGAGGATTTATTTCAGATCCTTTTAGATACCAAAACTCAGAGATGCTCAAGTCCCCTATAAAAATGCTGTCCTATTTGCTTTTAACCTCTGTATCCTCCTGTATTCTTGGAATTATCTCTAGATTATTTATAATGTCTAATACAGTATGAATACTATGTAACTAATTATATTGTATTATTTAGAGAGTTATAAAAAGAAAAAATCAGTACAAACGTAATTTTCTACTTTTTAATGCAGTACCCTCAGGTACAGAGGGCCATCAATAGTTTCTCCTTTCCAGAAACAGTTCATCTAGAAAGGTCCTGTGAACATAAAGGAGGGAAAGAGTCACAGCCTTCGGTAGACTAAGGCAGGAGAAGGAAGGACACATGTTTGAAGCTATTGTAGGCCACATAGTGAGTTCCAGTTCAGCTGGACTACATCACAAGACCATCTCTGGACACAGAACAGCACAGTGCTGTGGGAATTTGGAAAATAGATTACTTCTTGGAAAGTTAAGAGGCGGCTTTGTGGAAAAGGTGGCGTATTGGTTTTCTTGGGATTCAATTACAGAGAAGCAAACTCAGTGACTTAAAACAGCTGAAGGTTATTCTCTTACGGTTTTGGAGGTCCAAACCTAAGCTGGACTCTGAACTTAGGGTGCCGACAAGTTCATAGTTCCTCAGACTTGGGTAAACTCCTTCTGTCTTTCTGCATTAGCCTCTGAACGCCAGGACTAGAGACCTGTGCCGCCCTGCACAGTTTGCATCAGTTTTCAGTGCTTCTTTTTGCCACCAGATCGTTCTAGTCTCTTCCTTAGTTGTCACGTGGAGCTAGCCCAGTGTCTCTATGTCCAAATGTCCTTAGAAAAATAAGAATCAGCTGGGCGGTGGTGGCGCACGCCTGTAATCCCAGCACTTGGGAGGCAGAGGCAGGTGGATCTCTGTGAGTTCGAGGCCAGCCTGGTCTACAGAGCAAGTTCCAGGACAGCCTCCAAAGCTACAGAGAAACCCTGTCTCAAAAAACCAAAAAAGAAAAAAAAGGAAAAATAAGAATCATTGGATTAATAGCCTTCTCTGATACCACCTCATCTTAACTAGTTTCCTATTCCGAATGAAGTCCCTTTCTGGAAATAAAGGCTTAAACAGATTGGAAGGACACAATTCATCTCTCTCTTTTTTTTTTTTTTTTTTTTTTGGTTTTTTGAGACAGGGTTTCTCTGTGTAGCTTTGTGCCTTTCCTGGAACTCACTTGGTAGACCAGGCTGTCCTCGAACTCACAGAGACCTGCCTGGCTCTGCTTCCCGAGTGCTGGGATTATAGGCGTGTGCCACCACCGCCTGGCCTTTTTAAAAGTTTTTTTTTTTTTTTTTTTTTTTCCAGAGCTGAGGACCAAACCCAGGAGGGCCTTGCGCTTGCTAGGCAAGTGCTCTACGACTGAGCTAAATTCCCAACCCCTGATTCATCTCTTTATAGGTAGTACTTGAGATGGCACAGAGCTAGTACATTAAAATTGACTAAGTAGGCCAGCAAGACAGCTCAGTAGGTAAAAGTGCTTGCTGCTTTCCACAGAGTTGTCCTCTGACCTCCACATTCACACCATTACACATGTCCCACACACATCATGAACACATATACACAATCAAAAAATTTACTAAATAAATGAATAAAGAGTAAGATTGGGACAAGTGGGGAGATGAATCAAGGGAATGCTGGACATAGAAAGGTTAAAGCGTGTTTAGGTAATTGAATGGTGAGGTGTTTGATCGCTGGTACGTTGTGTTGTGTAGAGATGAAGCCAGAGCAGTTTGTTGGTGGCATAGGCACCAGGTCTAGGACATTTCCATGTTGGTGGCTTGGTGGTGGCTGGACAGTGTTTGGGAGCAGGATGTCACTGCAGAATTTTTAAATAGTGGGCGATGATTTAAGTGTTGGGTAACTGATTCAAGTTTTAGGGACAGTTATCAGGAGATCATGGATAAGTAAACACTCTGAATCAAAATAGAGGGTCAATGATTTAACACATTTGTCATTTGCTCATGCCAGTAATTCTTCGTTAGGACAGTCAAGAAGAAGCCCTTCTTATGAAGAACAATTGTGGTTGATATATTGTGCACCCCAATAAACTTATCTGGGGGTCAGAGAACAGAGTAGTCACTATATTAAACATAGAGGTTAGGCAGTGGTAGCACATGCTTTTAATCCTAGCATGTAGGAGGCAGAAATCTGTCTGGATCTCTGTGAGTTCAAAGCCACACTGGAAACAGCCAGGCATGGTGACACATGCTTTTAATCCCAGGAAGTGATGGCAGGAAGCAGAAAGGTATATAAGGCCTGAGGACCAGGAACTAGAGTCTTGTTGAGCTTTTAGGCTTTTAGCAGCAGTTCAGCTGAAATCCATTTGGTGAGGACACAGAGGCTTCCAGTTGAGGAAACAAGATCATCTGAGAAGTTGGTGAGGTGAGGTTAGCTGTGGCGTGTCTGTCTCTGATCTTTCAGCGTTCACCCCAATACCCGGCCCCAGGTTTGTTTTTATTAATAAGACCTTTTAAGATTCGTGCTATATCTGGTGCCCAACTAACTATAGCCCAGTAAGCCTTTCTTCTAGGTCAGTCATCTGTGGGCACTGGCAAGTAGCTTTTTTGATAATCATTGTTTCATTTTCTTACAGACTTTTCTTCAAACTTCTCTTTGCTGTCCTTTATTTCTTGTTTTTTCTCTAAACCTGTTCAGCTTTTCCATATTCTTTAAAAGCTCTGACTGATGTGAGCTAGAGTGATGGCTTGGTGGTTTTAAGAGCTCTTTTGCTGCTCTTACAGAGGACCTAGGTTCAGTTCCAAGTATCCATATGGCAGCTCACAACTGTTCATAACTTCAGTTTCAGGACCTCTGATAGCCTCTTCTCTCTCCATTGGCATCAGGCACACACATCCTGCACATAAATAACATGTAGGCAAAACACTCAAACACATAAATTTGAAAAATATATGACTAGTGGAAACATGTAAAAAAGGCTGTGTACTATTCAAGGTAATGATAGATCCCCCTCTCCCTGTGTGAGCGTGTGTGTGTGTGTGTGTGTGTGTGTGTGTGTGTGTGTGTGTATGCACATGCATGGATGCTTGTGTGTGCCATGTGTGCTCACGAGCACATAAATGCATATGTACTACATGCAGGTGTATGTGCCAATGTGGAGGCCAGAGGTCAAATTGGGTGTCATCTTTGATTGCTCTCCACTTATACTACCACTACTACTACTACTACTATTTTGAGACAGGGTCTCCAATTTAATGTGAAGCTCACAGATTGGCTAGACCAGCTGGCCAGTGAACCCCAGGGAATCCTCTTCTTTCTCCCTCATAGCACTGGGGTTATAGGTGTATTACTTTTCTGTTGTTATAATTTCATCATGGCCAAGGCAATTTGTAAAAGAAAGCATTTAATTGAGCTTAGGGTTCCAGAGGGCTAGAGTCCATGTTATCAGAGCAAAGGTATTACAGCAGGAACAGCTGAGAGTCTCACATCTTGAACCCGAAGTAGGAGGCAAAGGAAATAAGCTCTAAATGGTATGAGTTTTTTGAAACCTCAAAGCCTGCCCCCAGTGACAATACTTCCTTCATCAAAGCCATACCTCCTAATCCTCTTCAAACAGCTCCCAACTGAGGACCTAATGAGACTTGGGAGAGACTGTAGCTAGAGTTTTCTCTCCAGGTCCCACCAATCCCCGCCAGTCCTGACAGCCCACTTATAAAATAGTCACTCAGATGCTTATATTATTTAAACTGTTTGGCCTAATGGCTCAGGCTTCTTGTTAGCTGTGTGTGTGTGTGTGTGTATACATATATTGAGATTTATTTATTTATTATGTATACAGAAGAGGGTGCCAGATCTCATTACAGATGGTTGTGAGCCACCATGTGGGTGCTGGGAATTGAACTGAGGACCTCTGGAGGAGCAGTCGGTACTCTTAACCTCTGAGCCATCTCTCCAGCCCTGTTTTTATATCTTAAATTAACCCATTTCTATAAATCTATACTTTGCCACATGGCTCGTGGCTTACCAGTATCTTAACATCTGCTTCTCATCATGGCGGCTGTCAGCGCATCTCTGCCTCAGCCTTCCACTTCCCAGAATTCTCTTCTCTCCTTGTCCCGCCTATACTTCCTGCCTGGCTACTGGCCAATCAGTGTTTTATTTATTAACCAATCAGAGCAACACATTTAACATAGAGAACATCCCACAGCAAGAGACAATCTTGTTCAAACCACAATAGGTGTGTGCTCATGGTTTTATTTTTGTTTTTATGTGCAGGAGTATTTTGCCTGCCTGGTGCCTTTGCAGGTCGGAAGAAAGCATTAGATCACCAGGAACTGGAGTTACAGATAGTTGTCAGCCACTGTGTGGGTGTTGGAAACTGAACCTGGGTCCTTTGCAAGAGAAATAAGTGCTCTTTAACATTTTTCCATCCCTCATACCAAACATTTTACAAGAGTCCTAGAGATCCAAACTCAGTCCTCAAACTGGAACAGAAAGCACTTTACTGACTGAGTCATCTACTAACTTTTCTCTTTCATGAAAGCTTATTGGCTTTATCCACAGTGGGACTGTATTCAGATTGTGAATACTCATTCAAATTATGACCAATAATGGTCTTCAGGTGTTTTTCCTTAGTTTTGTCAAGGCAATTCTTCTTGATTTTGTGTTTAAGAACAATTATCCCCATGAAATTTTTAAAAATTGTATTTATTGCAAATACATAGTTTTTTTTTTTTGTTGTTGTTGTTGTTTTGATTTTTTCAAAACAGGGTTTTTCTCTGTAGCTTTGGAGACTGTCCTGGAACTCGCTTTGTAGTCCAGACTGGCCTCGAACTCAAAGAGATCCACCTGCCTCTGCCTCCTGAGTGCTGGGATTACAGGTGTGTGCCACCACCGCCTGGCATAAGGACTTATTTTTGAACTATTTTTTAACCTGTGACTTTTTCTTTTCTCTCCCAAGTCTGTGTATATTTTTAAACACACTATAACCCGCTTAGAGATTTTATTTGTCTAGATCTGTTTTTACTGAGCATCTGTATTGTTTTTTGATCACATGAGATGAATCTTAAACTGCTGTCTGACCCTGGCACTGCTCAGCTTAGTAAATAAATGGTGCTAATGCATAGTGGTTGGCGGCTGGCTTCTCCCTTAATTCCCTGAAATCTTAGCCTCAAGGCGGAAGGTACCAGGGGGCCACACTTACTGCCCCAACTCTGGGAAGTTTTTGGATATACACTGCCACCTGCTGCTCATAAACCCCATTTAAGTGTTTGGTAGCAGGGCCCCTTAAAAGAGCCGCACCTATGTTTGCCACCAGCACTGAGCCTACCAGAGAAAAGGCGGTTACCAAGAAGCTGCGTTTGACTCCTGTTTTTGTGTGTATGCCCACAAATGTAATAAATATAAAATTTTAAAAATTGCTAGGCTGGGTGGTGGTGGCGCACGCCTTTAATCCCAGCACTTGGGAGGCAGAGGCAGGTAGATCTCTTGTGAGTTCGAGGCCAGCCTGGTCTACAAAGCGAGTTCCAGGAAAGACAAAGCTACACAGAGAAACCCTGTCTTGAAAACAAAACAAAACAAAACAAAAAATTGCTTACAGTTGTAAATATCTTTTTAGTTTTTGTTCTGTTTTGGCTTTTTTTTTTTTTTTTTTTGGTCTTTTGAGAGAGGGTTTCTTTGTGTAGCTCTGGCTGTCCTGGAACTCACTTTGTAGACTAGGCTGGTCTTGAACTCAGTGATCCACCTGCCTCTGCCTCCCGAGTGCTGGGATTAAAGGTGTGCAGCACCACGTCCAGTTGTAAATCTTTTTTAATGCCTGCATTGTATATTACATGCTAGAATCAAATGCCTAAATAAGTTGGGATCTTACTAATACAGCCAGGGCAACACTGGAAAGACATCAGATTCCACACAGGAAAGATTTTGGCAGATCATGAAAACAGGGACATGTTGCTGATCTTTCAGTCCCTGGACTATCATAACAGAATCATTATCCTTTATTTTCATCTAGGGCAATTTCTTGAAAGGCATCCAAAGGAAATTAATTAACAGCAGCTATTATTAATATATACCAAATGAGGTATAAGCACCAAAGTAAGGCCGCATGTTTATATTCAACAAGAAGCTCACATACTTAACTTTGTGGGAAGAAATATCCTCCACCCAAGCCTGGGCTCAGTACTCAGTTACCTAATGTGCCAGGCTGAAAAGGGCTTTTGCAACTTGGTCAGACAAAGCAGCAATGTGCTGAGGAAATCCTATACCAATAAGTGAAAATTTGAACCTTAAGGAGAAGGACAACCATTAAGTACTTTTTAAAAATGGGTTTCCTCTAAAACAGTGTGGTCTGTGCCATCAATGAATGGTACAAACCTAAATTTCAACAGATGGTCCAGTAACAGACACTAATCTTAGTGATTAGATCATAACTAATAGTGGATTTCATGTAGTAAGATGATTAGAACTTTTTTACTTGTGTCTAGGAATATGTTTTGGGTTTGCATAGTCATTTTAAGGGATTATAGAGAAATGGTTTACCATGGAAGGTCATATTTCTAGCTTTTTAAAAAGATGTTATTTTCTAGAGAATTCAGTAAGTTTTTCAGCCCTTTTAGTTTCAGCTTTTTCAATTAGACTAATACAGTTTGAGTCAACACAGTCTTCTATGAAGTATTCCAACAACCTTTATGTGTGTGTCAGGCTGTTAGGCTTAAATTTTGGTCCTCCATTGTGCAAGAACAGTTTATCAGGATTCATTTACTATAACAAAAAAGTGCCACATCAGTCTAAGTTTTCTTCTTGCCTTGAAGAGAACATCTTCTGTTGTGAAATTAAGTGATCTTAATTCACCTTTTAAGAATTTCCCAGCCAGGCATAGTGGCACACACTTTTAATCCTGGCACTTGGGAGGCTGAGACAGGTTGGTCTCTGAGTTCAAAACTAGCCTGATCTACATAGTGAGTTCCAGGCCAGCTAGGGCTACATAGAGAGCAACCCTGTGTAGCCCTGTTTTTCCCTGTCTAAAGGGAAAAAAGGAAGAATTTCCTCTGTTCTTTGTAGCAGGAATCTTAACAGGTCTTATTAATAAGAACAAACCTGAGGTCAGTTATTGGGGTGAATGCTGGAAGATCAGAGAAGCAGAACAGACCACAGCTACCTCACCTCACCAGTTCCTGGTCTTGTTTCCTCAGACTGGATGCCTCTGAGTCCTCATCCAGAATGGATCTCAGCTGAACTGTGCTGCTCCAAAGCCTGAACGCTAAACCAGCCAAATGCTTCTAGTTTCTGGTCACCACGCCTTACAGAATCTTTCCCTTTCTGCCTCCACTCCCTGGGATTAAAGGCATGTGTCACCATGCCTGACTGTTCCCAGTGTGGCCTTGAACTCACAGAGATCCACCTGGCTCTGCCTCCCAAGTGCTGGGATTAAAGGGTGCACCACCACTGCCCAACTTCTGCTATGGCTTGCTCTTCCCATTTTCTAGCCACCATTTGTGGCTCTGTATCTAGTGGCTGTCTGTTCTCTGACCCCAGATAAGTTTATTTTGGGGAACACACACTATTTTGGGGGAACACAATACCACAGTTCTTTCATGACCTTCTCATTGCTTATTTCTTCCAGAAGTATTATTTTGTATGTATGAGTGTTTGCCTACATGTATGTATATATGTGTGCCTGATACTCATGGAGGCCAGAAGAGGGGATGGAATTTTCTGGAACTGGAGTTACAGTTGGTTGTGAGCCACCATACCATGTAGGTGCTGGGAGACTGAACCTAAGTACTTGGCAAAAACAGCAAGTACTCTTAATTGCTGCGCCATCTTCCAGCCCCTCATCCATGTGTTTAAAAAATGTGATACTATTTAATACTTGGTCCTGCAGTGCTTGACTCTCCTGATACCTTCCTGTTTGCCACATTGCTATTATTTGAGTGATCAAAGGACTAAGGTGGTAATTGCTGGGTCTTCATGTTGTAAAGTTGCTTTTTTTCTTTTTCTTTGGTGATTACTTAGAAATGTGTATCTGAGAAAATATATCATAATTTAGCTCATCTTGCCTCATTTACTTTACATCTTATTTGGTCATTTGTTCAGTATGACTTGATACTTTCCGTATATATACACACACACACACACACACACACACACACACACATATATATATATTATGCACATAAAATTATATTTAGTATAACCAAAACTGGTAAACTGTTATTATGGATAAACTTGAGTGTCAGGAGCGAGCTAAAAGCCGAGCTGGGGTGAGGAGGTTACATACAGCACGTGATAATATAACAGGAGGCATTTTTTCACAGGATTTTGTGATGCCTTATTATGCTTTTTTCCCCCTGTGTGTGCGTGTGTGTGTGTGTGTGTGTGTGTGTGTGTGTGTGTATGTATGTATGTATGTATGTATGTATGTATGTATGTGTGTATGTATGTATGTATGTGTCTGTTTCTGTATGTCTGCAGACACCAGGAGAGGGCACTGGATCGCTGGAGCTGGAGCTAGAGTTATAGGGAGTTGTGAGCTGTCTGACATGGGTGCTAGAAACTGGACTCCAGTCTACTGGAGAAATAACAAGCACCCAACAACCGAGCCATATCCCCAACTCTGTATCTGCCAAGAAAGAAAGAAAGGGGTGGGGGGGGGATTTTTTTTTTTTTTTTTTTGAGTAGACAAATCTGTAAAACATAAAGCTCTAGAGTTAAAAACTTCTTCTCTTTTTTGAGACAGGGTTTCTCTGTGTAGCCCTGGCTGTCCTGGAACCAGCTCTATAGACCAGACTGGCCATGAACTCATTGATCTGCTGTGCCTCCCGAGTGCTGGGACTAAAGGCATGCGCCACCACCACCCAGCCTACAACTTCTATTTTATTTTAAATTTTTTTCCTTTTAGGATATTATACATTTCTTTCTAAATCATAAAATAATATCTAATTAATTTTTTTAAGTGCATAATCTGTTTATGTACTTCAGTGGATATTTCTGAGTCTTACCATTATAAATAATCTTACAGTATTGTTTATGTATATTTTTAAGTATTTATTTGTTATGTATACAGGGTTCTGTTTGCATGTATCCCTGCAGGCCAGAAGAGGGAGCCAGATCTCATTACAGATGGTTGTGATCCACCATGTGGTTGCTGGGAATTGAACTCAGGACCTCTGGAAGAACAGCCAGTGTTCTTAACCTCTGATGAGCCTTCTCTCAGCCCCGTATATTTTTAAAAGTAGAATTTTTCCTCCTATATATCCTCAAATGTATATTTCAGTTTTATTTTGAACTGTGAGGTAATTTTTTGACAAAGTTTATCATAGTTCCATACCTACTCACACTGGAGAAGACTAAATTTTTTGTTTATAGTCCTTGAATGTTTTAAAACCTAAAAGGAACCTGAAAATCTGTTTAGCTATAGCTGATGATCAGGCCTCTCATTATATAACTTTAAGGAATCATTGGTTCATATAAATTGTGTCTTGCCTCAGCTCATACAGCTTTATGGGAAGTCCACAAGGAGAACCCAAGGCAAAGCCACCCTGGCATGTCAGCTTCTCTCTTTCCATATCACATTGTGTGTTGGTGTAGCTGGTGCTAGTCAAAGTCAGACTTGGTGGCACACACCTGTAACCCTAATACTTGGAAGGCTGAGGTGGGAAGAATACGAGCTTTAGGCTAGCCTGGGCTACACAGCTAGGTTCTGTCTAAATAAAAAGTAAATAAAGCTATGTTATTCTGAATATGTACACCAGCTGATCCTAGTATTTGAAAAATGAATACTAAGGTTAGGAAATGTTTACATGGGTTCTAGGCTTTATTTCATTTCCGTGTATGGATGGTAAAGTAGCTGTACTTGAGCACAATTGTGGGTTTGGGACATCTGTGTTTCTCTTTCTTGTTTCTTTGTTAGTTTTTACAGTTGTCATAAAATAATTATTTCAGAGTATAAAGTCAATGCTAAATTAAAATGTATGATGTTATCAACATATTTATAGTTTAAAACAGAAAAACACTGATAGGGCTGTATGGGCAAGCTGGGACAAATCAGCTAACCTGTGAAACTCCAGTGCATAATATAAATCCTTTAGGATTTCTACATTGGACATATATATACTGCCTTTCTCTATATATATTTTTCCTTTACCCTTCTCTCCCTTCCCCTTCTCCTGTGCCTTTCTTTTTCTCTCTTTCTTTTGAGACAATCTCAAAGCAGTTCATAGACTAGCCTAGAATACGTTGTGTAGCCCATACTGTCCTCAATATGTCTGTAGCTGAAGTTTTTCTGTGTCCTGCCTGGCCTGTGGTCGGGGAGAAATCTTTCCTACTCGAGACCCCCAAGTAAACACACAGAGGTTTATATTAATTAAACTGCTCGGCCAGGAGCTCAGACCTATCACTGACTAGCTCTTACACTTAAACTCAGCCCATTTCTGTTCATCTATATGTCACCACATGTTCCATGGCTTTGCTTGTGTGCCATTACATGCTGCTCCCTGGCTGGCTGGCTGGCTGGCTGCATCTCCTCCTCAGCCTTCCTTTTCCCAGAATTCTTGTCTGTTTATCCCACCTATACTTCCTGCATGGCTTCTGGCCAAGGAGCATTTTATTTATCAACCAATCAGAGCCACATATATTCACAGCATACAGAAAGACATTCCCATCTTATGTCTGTATTTTAAGTATGTTAATTGAAATATATTCAGTAAGAAAATGCACAAATCATAAATATGACTTACAAAATGAACTTACCTGTATAAATAACTGTTATACAGTTGTTTTGAAAATACCTTGAGCATTCTTGGTGATAATAAAGTTTATTTGCTAAAAAAATCACTGTACTAAGAGACTATATGTCATTTCTTTCAACTTTTTCTAGAATAAATTAACAGGAATAATAATAGTTGGAATTTGGCCAGTTATCAACACTTATTTAGAATCTGTTTGCTGGGTTTATTTAGTCTTTTCTGATGTTTCTCCTCTTCTTCTCTGTTCTTTTCCCCCTTTGTCTAGGTCCTGGGAGGAATGGAGAGGGGTCCTATTGACTGCCTTTTCTGAAAGTGGTCAGAGAGTTCTAAACAGGTCTGTGGCTTCTACAGAACACAAATAAAAGTTGGGTTTTTTGAAAGACTTAGTTTCAACTAGAAGGACTGAATTAGAAATAAACTCCTTTTAATTGTTTTTGGCAGTACTGGAATTGAACCTAGTACCTCATATGTGTTAGGCAAGCACTAAACCACTGGGCTGTCTCTGAGTCCATAAATGTCACTTAAAATTTTAAACACTTAAGATATGTGTATGTGTGTGGACATGTGAGTGCCGTGGTGTGTGTATGGAGGCTGGAGGAGGGAGTTACTTCTCTTGGCCCATCTGAGGATTGAGTCAGGTCATGAGGCTTGGTAGCAAGTGCCCTTACCTGCTGTGTCACCTCACCAGCCAAGCTTTACCTCTTTAAAAGAAGTTAGTTTGTGCTCAGTTTACAAGATATTTTGCTTTGGCAAGCTTCATTTGGCATGTAGGTTAACTAATGATCTGTTTGATAGAAAAGCATTTGGCCATGTGGGGGGTCAGCCTGTAATCCCAGCACTTGGCTGAGGCAGGAGGATCATATTGAGTCCAGACCCAGTCTGTACTACATGGGAAGACTCTGTCACAAAAAACGTCACCACCATGAGTCATGTTTCTATCAGTTGTGTCAAATATATGAAATATGGATGAATTTTTTATTGATTCCATAGGAGGAACCAAGAATAGATGAAGGGGTGAATTTCTCAGCTGTTTATGGTTTTGGAAGGGAATAGAGCATAGATTAAAAACCTCCAAAGTAAATTATTTATTTGACCCTTTCTGGTGTTCTTAGAATTCCCAACAACAGGCTGCCTTACAGATCTCAGAAGATCTCACCAATCAGCTTTATAATTATGCAGATACAAATTCAGTTTGTCTTTACATTGGAATCACCTGGAATTTTTAATCATTACCTGTGCCCATTTTTAGACACAGTAGTTGGTTCAAATTGTTGATCTTTTTATTTTACATGTAAATACATGTACATATAATTTACATGCCTACACATACCTCCCCTCAACCCCACCCTACCCTAGCATTTGCTTTTTCTTTTGTTGTGGTGCTGGGGTTTGAAGGCAAGGCTGTGCTTATGCTGGGTAAGAGAGCCCCTCAGCTTTTCTGTTGATCATGACAGCAGGTTCCTCTTCTGTTGTCATTTGTTTGATGTCCCCTCCCTACTTTTCTTACTTGCAGAATTTTTTGTTGTTCGTTTTGTTTCGTTTCGTTTTGTTTTTTTGAGACGGGATCTTACTATGTAGCCTTGGCTGGCCTGGAACTTGCTATGTAGACCAGGCTGGCCTTGAACTCACAGACATCCATTTGCCTTTGCCTCCCAAGTGCTGGAATTAAAGGTATCTGCTACCATGACAAACTATTTGTTTGTATTTGAGCAGTCTTACAGGGCTTTAGATTTTGAGTCATTAAAAAAAAAACAAAAACAAAACAAAACAAAAAAAAAACCCTTTCCCACTTGAAGGTTACAAATATTTGTTCTGTGCTTCTATAATATTAAAATGTAGAGATTCATCTATTATATTTGAAGTTTTGGGTGTGTTTGGAATTATCTTTTTTGTGTAGCAGGAGAAATGGATCTAATTTTATTATTTTTCTAGATGACTACCTTGTTCCAATATCATATAAGGAAAAGAAATCATTTTTTCTTCACCTTTATGAGATATTAAAATTCCAAAATTCAATTACTCTCCCATCCACTTATATATAAGTTTTCATAGTAGTTTTAACTATTGAGAATCTAATGTGTGTGTCAGTGTGTGTTAATGTGTGTATTCCATGTGTGTTGTATATGCATGTGGAAGGTAGAGCACAGAACCATTCTCTCCTAGAAGACAGAGAGGACTTTGGATATCCTGCTCTGTCACTCTCCACCTAATTCCTTTGAGAAAAAGTCTCTCAGACACTGGAGCTTGAGCCAGCAAGCCACAGTGGTCCTCCTGTGTCCACCTCACAGTGCTAGAGTTAGGGTGCATTATGGCCGTGCCCAGCTCTTATGTGGGTGCTAGGAATTTGGATTCCAGTTCCCATGCTTGCACAGCAACCCTCTCACCCACTGAGCCATTTCCCCAGCTTCTAGTAACACGTCTTTATCTCGTAGGACTTAATCCTTTTCTCTAATCTGATTTTTCAGTTTTCCTACAAACCTTATAGTCAGATTGTTTTATTAAATTGTAAATTAGGGAGAACTGATACATGTGAATCTTTACCCATGAGGGTATTATTTTATCCATGACTTTAAAATATTTTGTCCTTCATAAGTATTTTAAAAATTGTTTTATGAATACAGATATTTTGCCTGCATGTATTTTATGTATGTAAGCATACCATGTGTGTGCCTAGTGCCCAAAGAAGTCAGAAGAGGGCTTCAGATACCCTGGAGCTAGAGTTGTGGATGGCTACAAGCCACCATGTGAGTGCTGGGAATCGAACCCAAGACCCCTGCAAGAGCCACAGGTGCTCTTACCAATGAGCTAGCTCTCAGAACCCCTTTATAAGTACTTTTAGGTTTTCTTTTTATAGCTTGACCTTTCTCTTTAATTAATTCTTAAAGATTTTAACTTTCCTGTCACTATTAAAAATGAGATCTTGGGGTTGGGGATTTAGCTCAGTGGTAGAGCGCTTGCCTAGCAAGCGCAAGGCCCTGGGTTCGATTCTCAGCTCCACATACAAAAGAAAAAAAAAATGAGATCTTACCCCACGTGTTGATCATTACATAGGTAATAAATGCTGTTTTTTCTGTATATTAATTTTGCACCATACTGCTTTGCAAAATTTTATTATATGACCTTTGCTTGGCTTTCAAGAATACAAGTCTGTTATTTTCAATTCTGATTTTTTTTTTAGATTTATTTATTTATAATGTATACAGAAGAGGGCACCAGATCTCATTACAGATGGTTGTGAGCCACAATGTGGGTGCTGGGAATTGAACTCAGGACCTCTGGAAGAACAGCCAGTGCTCTTAACCTCTGAGCCATCTCTCCAGCCCCTGATTTTTTTTTTTTAACCTTTGTTTTTCTTGCTTCATTTTACTGACTTCTATACATCTGTGCTCCTGATTTCACTGATAGACCCCTGTTCTCCTCCTTGAACCTGACGCTGACTTGTACTTGTTTTCTGTGTGTGGTGCATCACAAGTACTCCCTCTGAGTTCCACACTAGCCCTCACTTTTGTGCTGAGAAAATAGAATTTGTCATGTTAAGAGAACATTTGTTTTTTTGTTTTATTTTGTTTTGTTTTCAAGACAGGATTTCTATGTGTAGCCCTGACTGTCCTGGAAATTGCTCTGTAGACCAGGGTGGTCTCAAACTCACCTGCCTCTGCCTCCCTAGTGCTGAGATTAAAGGTGTGTGTCACCGCAGCCCAGCTATTTGTATATTTTTTTGAAATTTAGAAAAATTATCATCAAGAATGAATGGTTGGGCTGGAGAGATGGCTCAGAGGTTAAGAGCACTGACTGTTCTTCCAGAGGTCCTGAGTTCAATTCCCAGCAACCACATGGTGGCTCACAACCATCTGTAATGAGATCTGGTACCCTCTTCTGGCGTTCAGGGACACATGCTGTATACATAATAAATAAATACATCTTTAAAAATATTTTTAAAAAAAAGAATGAATGGTTAAGTCAGCCAGATGAGGTAGACATAATCTAGATATACTAGAGGCTACGGCAACAGGATCAATACTTCAAAGCCAGCTGGAGTTATACATTGCTAGCCCAGCCTAGGCTGGCATGGTGGTACATACCTTTAATCCCAGCACTCAGGAGGTAGAGGCAAGTGGATCTGTTTGTATGAGGCCAGGCTGTGGTATACATAGTGAGTTCCAGGCCAACCAAGGCTACATAGTGAGACCCTGTCTCTAAATAAATAAGTAAATTGCCACCTTAATAGTTAGTGCCTGTCTCAAAGAGGAAGGAAGGAAGGTATGGAAGGAGGGAGGGAGGGAGGAAGGAAGGAGAGCGCTAGGGAAATAGCTTAGTGGCAAAAATAAAATGCATGTATAAAACCTTGCATTTAGTACCCAGTACTGGGGACAAGGAGTAAGTTACATCAGTGGAGATGACCACATAACATCTCCCATCAGTTTCCTAATACCAAGTTGGCTTTGAATTCCAGTAACAAGCTTCACTTGGTTATGATGCATCATTATTCTTTTAAAGTACTATCAGTCTATTTAGAATTGACTTTGAATCTCACACACTGGTATAAGACCAAACAATGTAAAAGAGATTGATCTGTAGCTTTCTGCCTACGAATTGTGTTGGCTTTGAGAATTTATATTAACTTCATAAAATGAATTGAGAGGCCGGCAAGATTACTTATTCAATAAAGGTGCTTGCTGCCAAGACTGATCACCTGCATTCAGTCACTGGGACCCACAAAGAAGTGGGAGGGGAGAATTGACTTGGAATGAGTTGTCCTGTGATCTCCATCTGAGTGCTGTGGCAGTAGTATGCCCACATATATGCAAAATAAAATACGTGTAATTTTAAAAAGAAAGGTTTGCCTGTATACTGTGTGCTCCAGAACAACCTCAGGCTATTAGACTTCTGTGCTCTTTAAAGGATTGCTTTGTTTTTCATTAAGTTTGTATACAGTGCTTAGGGGTGAATGGGACCCTGCAGGTGCTCATGATGGGAAACTGAACTGTAAAGAGGTAAGAATGAAAAATCCAGTTCAGATTGATTTCATCCGCCTGGATCAAGACTTTGGGGAGTCTGATGTCAGGTTGAAGCATGATCCTAATTAGTCTTACCAATAAAAACCAGGAGTCAAATATCAGGGTAATAACCTGAAAGAAGAGAAACAAAGGAGCAGCCATTAGTGACTTCTTACCTCTTCGAGGACCGAAATGGGGCTGAGATCCTGTCTCTACTCAATTCATATTCCTGTCTCCACCTCCTGCTTGTGCTGGGATTAAAGGTGTGAGCCACCAACCACCCCCTGGCCTCAAAGGTTACCTAGTGGCTGGCTTGGCCCTTTGATCTCCAGGCAAGCTTTTTGTTTTTTGTTTTTTGTCTTTTTTTTGGGGGGGGGGGTTTGAGACAGGGTTTCTCTGTGTAGCTTTGCGCCTTTCCTGGAACTCACTTGGTAGTCCAGGCTGGCCTCGAACTCACAGAGATCCAAGATCTCCAGGCAAGCTTTATTTGTCAGAACACAAAATAAAATATCACATAACACCAGGTAGTTTATTCCCAACAAATTTAAACAGAGTATAATTTGGAGGAACGTTTCCTGGTGTAATACAATCAATCCCCAGCGCACAAGGAAGCATAATTACATCGAAACTCAACTCTGGGTATATGTCATTTCTTCCAAGAAGGTGGGTTCTAGAGATAGGCTACCTGTCTGTATTAGCCTAAGGGTCTGGCCTGGTTTTAGTCATACAGATAACATACAGTCACTTAGGCTATTAACCACCTCTGGTCCTGGTTGTGGGAGCTTGGGGGAGCCCCTGGCTATGCAGATAATATAAGGGTCATTTAGACTACTGGGTATCTCTGGTCCTGGCTGTGGAAACTTGGGGAGCCCCTAATTGTGAAGGTCATTTAGATTACTAGCCAACTCCAGTCCAGGAGGAGCTTGATATGACCTGGCCCAACAGATAATGCTGATTACCAGACTACTAACACTTCCAATTCCCGGCTTTCTAGATGAAGAAAATAGGTTGTACCTCTTTCCCATTGGACTTAAATTCCCCATGTACTTAAATTCCTGGTCTCCCTGGAGATCTTTGGGCACAAGGACCTTCCTGTTGTGCTCTAGCTGGCATAATGGTGAATACCTTTATAGGTGGATCTCTGAGTTCAAAACCACCCTGGTCTGCATAGTGAGTTTCAGAATAGCCAGGGCTATGCGGAGAAACCTTGTCTGTCTGTCTGTCTGTCTGTCTGTCTGTCTCTCTCTCTCTCTCTCTCTCTCTCTCTCTCTCTCGACTAAAGTAGTCATCAATCCTTTTCAATTTCTTTGTCTTATTTGTTGCTTTCCTTTTTTTTTTGGGGGGGGGGGCGTTCAAGACAGGGTTTCTCTGTGTAGCCCTGGCTTTCCTAGAACTTACTCTATAGATCAGGCTGGCCTCAAACTCACAGAGATCCATCTGCCTTAGTGCTTTATTAATCCAAGTGCTAGGATTAAAGTCGTGTGCCACCACCACCCAGCTTGTTCTCTTCCTTTACTTTCTTAAATCAACTAGTCATATAACTATTTTAAAAAATATTCTCCTAATATAAAAATATTTGAGCTGGGCTTGACATCCCCTGCTTGTAATCACAGCACCTGAGAAGGTGAGACCGGAGGATTGCCAAAAATGCAAGGTCAGAGTGGCTACAGAGTAACTACCTGACTCCCGTTTTAAAAAGTGTTAATTTTTATCTATTTATTTTTGTTGTATTTTATTTACTTGAGATAGAATCTCATGCAATGCAGGCCTCAGACTCTCTTTTTGTTCAAGGCTGGCCTTGAACTCTTGATTCTACAGCCCCAGTGCTCCCTCCCCTCCCTAGTGCTGAGATTTCCAGCTTGAGCACTGGGTCTGTCCCTTCCTGAGGTTGGTTGGTTGGTTTTGTTTTTCAAGACAAGGGTTTCTCTGTATGTAGCCCTGGCTGTCCTGGAACTCGCTTTGTAGACCAGCCTGGCCTTGAACTCATAGAGATCCACCTGCAATCTAACCTGCCTTTGCCTGCCAAGTGCTGGGATTAAAGGTGTGTGCCACCACCTCCGCCTGGCTTCCTTCTTGAGTTTTGTGAGACAGGGTCTTGATATATATAGTCCAGAATGGCCTTTAATTTGACCCACTCTTGCCTCTGTCTTGTTTGGACTGATTGCAGGTGTGTCCCATCAACGAATGTTCTTCTCTATTTTCTTTTTTTTCTGAGACACGGTTTCTCTGTGTTTCTTTGCGTCTTTCCTGGATCTCACTCTGTAGACCAGGCTGGCCTTGAACTCACAGAGATCTACCTGGCTCTGCTTCCCAAGTGCTGGGATTAAAGGCGTGCGCCACACCTCCTGGCATCTGTTCTCTATTTTCTAGTTGAGTTCTGTTTCATTGATATGTTCATTTTGCTCCCTATTAGCTCCTTAGCTCATTTTAATGATTTTTTTCTGAGTCAGTTATTTAAGTCATTTATTACTTCACCTCACCCCTCATATAGATATTTTATAACTATGAATTTTCTTCCTCACTAACTTGCCTGTATTCTTTGGTTCCTATATGTAGTATTGATTTATAGTTTTCTAGAAATTTTGAATTTGTGCTTGATATTTTTTTTTCTTAACCTGAGTCCATAGTTTTGCTGTTCTTTTAAGACAGAAAGATTTCTGTTTGGTTTTATTTTGAGTTAATTATTTTAGTGTACTGTTACTAGAGTATTTGAGTAACTTTATTGTTACTTAGTTGTATTGAGATTTTTTTTCCCTATGGTCTTAACTTTAAAAGTACCTTTTTTAAGTTAAAAAAGCAACTAAACAATAGTTTTTGTTACTTATTAACTAACTACTAGTACATATCTATCCAAAATTTCAAGATTATAAAATCAGTATTGAGGGGTTGGGGATTTAGCTCAGTGGTAGAGCACTTGCCTAGCAAGCACAAGGCCCTGGGTTCAATCCTCAGCTCCCCCCCAAAAAAATTCAGTATTGAGCTGGCAAGAAGGTTTCTGAGGGTAGAGACACTTGGCCACTCAGTCTGATGACCTCAGTTCAGTCCCCAGGATGGTAGAAGAAAAGAGTTGATTCTCACAAGTTGTCCTCTGATCTCTGCACACTGACACATGGACACGTGTGCATGCACACTAAGTAGATGTTTTTAAGATTTTCATCAGTATATAGCAATAACAAAGTTATAGTGCCCAAGTTAAATATGTTATAGTCTAATACTATCTTGTTAAGATAGGTAATTTTTTTTCTGAAGCATGTCAAAATAATAAATTTTCCATGTATAATTTGTATGTTTGCCATAAAGAATGCTTTAGTATTTAAACTAAAATTTCAATTAAAACTATATAGGATATTGTGAATAAAATAGGAAAAAATACTTTATGGAGTTTAAAAATAAATTTGATTCTCGGTTAGAAGATGAGAGTCTTGTATTCGGTGTGAATAGAAAATAACTCTGGGGCTGGGCAGATGCTCAATAGTGAAGAGCACTTTTGCTCCTCCAGAGGACCTGGATTCAGTTCCCAGCACCCATGTGGGAGCTCACAGCTGTCTGTAACTCCAGTTCCAAGGGATCCAGCGCTGTCTTTTGGCCTCTATAGGCACCAGAGACATATCTGGTGCACATATATAAATGTAAGCAAAACACCCATACACACAAAATAAACAAATCTTTTAGAACTTATGCAAAGGAAAATATTTGGCTCCAAATATCTATAGCAGTTTCCTTGTTTAATTTGGCAAGTTTAGGAATGAAAGTCTAGAGAGTGCTGGAAAGCCAGAGTTCTGTGATTTTATATGAAGCTGGTTTGGGTTCCTGAGTTTTGCTTCTACATTCTATGTGAGTGATAGGGCATGTTTTAAGATTTCTAATGAAAATTCTGATATAATAATTTCTTGAGTTTCCATATTGACTTTATAACTTACAGTGTTTGTATTTTTGCCATAATTTCTTTATAATACTGTGGTTTTACTTTCCTCTCTTTTTTTCTTTTTTCTTCTTCTTTCCTTTCTACAAGAATTCTGTTTGGCTGCTACTTTGAAATACAAGCCCTAAAGATGCCACCTTGTTTGGACTTAGAGGATGACCTGGATAAGTGATAAAAATTAAGACATTTTGGTAAGTGAAACTTTATGTAAGAGAATATTTTTAAGTCTATCATTTTGGTTTTTCTTTTATTTTAAATTTCATTATAATGTATTATGTGTGTTTTGCCTTCATGTATGTCTGTGTACCACATTCATGCAGTTCCTGTGGAGGCCAGAAGAGGTTGACAGATGCCCTGGAACTGAAGTTACAGACAGTTGAGAGCCTCCATGTAGGTTCTAGGAATTGAACCTGGGTTTGAGTCAGTGCTCTTAACTGATGAGCCATCTCTTTGATCTCTTTCACAACATGTTATCGGTATATAGAGAACCTACTGATGTATTTTTATTTGCATGAATGTTTGTGGGTACCCAGGGAATCCTGAAGAAGACATCAGATCCCCTAGAACTGGATTTATAGGCAAGGTTGTGAGCCACCTGACATGGGAACCAAGCTCCAGTCCTCTGAAGAACACGTAACTGCTGAGCCATCTTACTAGGCCTGCTACTGGCTTTTCTGTTAATTTTATATATCTAATACTTTGTTGAAAGTTTTTTCCATCTCTAAGAACTTTCTGGTGAAGTCCTTTGAGTCTTTTAAGTATATGATCGTATTTATAAACAGGAGTGATTTGACTCCTTCCTTTCTTCTATGGCTTTTATTTACCTCCTTTTAAAGAATTTAAGCACTATCTAGGAGTGATACAACACACTTATTTTGTTTTATATTTTGCATACACCTTTAATTTCAGCATAGCAGAGGCAGAGGCAGATGGATCTTTGTGTGTTCCAGTCCAGCCTGGTCTACATAGTAGGTTCCAGGACAGCCAGTGCTACATAGAGAGATACCCTGCCTCAAAAAAAATGCAAACACACAACAAAGAATTTAAGCACTATATTCAGTAAGAGTGGTGGGAGGTAGAGTAGGGCTGGAGAGTTAGCTCAGGGGTTAAGAGCACTGGCCGTTCTTGCAGAGAAGCCAGGTTCAGCTCCCAGGACCCACCTGGTGGCTCAAAACCATCAGGTCCTCTATAAGAGCAGTGTGCCTCTTAACTGCTAAGCTACCTCTCCAGCCTCCATATCTTATTTCTATTTGTGTGTGTATATGTGCCACCAAGAGGTGTAGAAGTGAGCAAACAACATGCAAGAGGCAGTTCCCTCCTTCCTCCATTAGTTTCTGGGCATTAAACTTAGGTTTGGCTGCAAGTGCTTTTATACACTGAGCCATCTCACCAGCCCTCACTATGTGTTAGCCATCTTTTTAGATTGTATCCTCTTGGTTCAATTTGGGCAATTCATGTATTGAGAAAAATACACATTCCTTCTAGATTTTATAACTTACTGGAAGTTTTCAAAATATCCCTTAATGATCTTCTGAATTTCACTGCTTTTTAGTCTGTGTAAGTATGCAAACGTATGTATGTATGTATATATATGTATACTTACGGTTTTTGAGAGGAAGCCTCTTGTACCCCAGGCTAGCTGTGAACTCCCTTTGTGGCCAGATCCTCCTGCTTCCACCTTCCATGTACTGGAATCATAGGTGTGTATCACCATGCCCAGTTTATGTAATGCTGGGGACCAAATCCAGAATTTTGTGCATGTTAGGCGAGCACTCATTAACTGACCTACATCTCTAGCCTTTTAATTTTCTTCACTCATGTCTACTTATTTTGTTTAGTTTGGTTATCTTATCAAAGAACTAACTCTTTGTTCAATCATCTTATATTTTTGTTTTAATCCATTTCATTAACACCTACCTGTCATTTATTTTGCCTTTCTGTGTTGAAGTTTTCCTATGTTCCACCTGGCCCATGGTCAGGACAAATCTCTCTCACCCGCCAGTCCTGTAGCCTCTTGGGCCCAAGTAAACACACAGAGGCTTATATTTATTAAAACTTCTTGGCCATTCGCTCTGGCCTACAACTGACTAGCTGTTACATTTAGACTAACCCATAATTCTTATCTATGTTTAGCCATGTGGCTTGGTACCTTTTCTCAGTTCTGTCTTCACATCTCGTTTCCTCTGTGTCTGGCTGGTGACTCCTGACTCAGCCTTCCTCTTCCCAGAATTCTCCTCTCTGTTTATCCCACCTATACTATACTTCCTGCCTGGCTACTGACCAATCAGCATTTTATTTATTAACCAAATCAGAGCAACACACATTCATAGCATACAGAAAGACATCCCCAGCACCTTTCCTTTTATGAAAAAAATATGTTAAAACAGTTTTATTTACTGTTTGTTTCTGTAAATGGCTTTGGTGTGTGGGGGAGGGGTTAGAGACACTTGTAGTTTGATTCTTTCCTTCCACCACATGGATCCCAGAAACCAAACTCATCATCAGGCTTGGCAGCAATCGAGGTTACCTGCTAAGTCATCTCACCAGCCTGTGGTTCACAGGCTTAGAAGTAATGCATTTACTTGTTTAGCCATCTCATCAGCCCGTGTTATAGCTTTTGGGTTTGCCTTGTTTTTGTTTTTTTGTGATTTTTTTTCCTATTATTATTAAAAATTTTTATTTATTTATTTTATATACCAACCACAGTGTCCCCTCCCTCCTCTCCTCCTGTTCCCTCCAGGTTGTTCTTGTTTTACTAAGGCCTTGGCATACAACATTAGGTTATTTTTCTTGCAGTTCCTACTTTGAAATGCCTGCTAAATAGTTACAGAATTTAGGCAGTTTCAAGACTCAAGTCTTTTTTCCGGCCAAGCAGAAGATTTTAAGCCTTAAAAACCTGTATTAGTTTTATTTCTTTACTTTTAATGTTTATTAGAACTTTTTTGTTGTTGTTTTGTTTTTCGAGAGAAGGTTTCTCTGTGTAGACCAGACTCTCCTCAAACTCAGAAATCTGCCTGCCTCTGCCTCCTGAGTGCTGGTATTAAAGGCGTGTGCCACCACTGCCCAGCTGTTTATTAGAATTTTTTAAATGTAGCTGGAAAGTAAAATATAGTTGTTTTATGGAGGATTTTCTGAATGCTGTTGTTTTGTTTGTTTGAGACAAGATCTTAAGTATGTAGCCTAGGGTGGGCTCAAACTTGTGATTCTCCTGCTGAAATTACAGATATTCACTATCACACTCCACTTCTTTTATTTCCCTATTACCCTTTTTATACTTCTCCCAATATCCTATTCTTTTGTTTTGTTTTGAGACAGGGATTCTCTGTGTGGCTTTTGGAGCCTATCCTGGAACTCGCTCTGTAGACCAGGCTGTCCTCAAACTCACAGAGATCCACCTGCCTCTGCCTCCTGAGTGAGGGGATTAAAGGTGTGTGCCACCACCACCCGGCTTCAATATACTATTCTTACAAAAAAAAAAAAAAAAGGTAGCCTTATAGTATTATAAAAAGAAATTTTAATTAATGGATAAGTTATGGATGATATGTTAATAATGATATGTTATAATAATCTGCATCCCCTCTTTTTTTTTTTTTTAAGGTTTTCTTATTGTTCACTTTGCATATACTTCTGGAATAATACACCATGGTTTTGGATGACCTTCCAAACTTTGAAGACATCTATACTTCCCTGTGTTCATCAACAATGGAAGACTCAGAGGTGGACTTTGACTCTGGACTAGAAGATGATGACACAAAAAGTGATAGTTTTTTGGAGGATTCCACAATTTTTGTAGCCTTCAAAGGAAATATAGATGATAAAGACTTCAAATGGAAACTGGATGCAATATTAAAGAATGTGCCTAACTTGTTACACATGGGTAATTGCTTTAATTTTTGCTTCCTTCTGGTTACTCTTTTTGAGTGTTTGCCCTTTCATGGTCACTATCAGTTCTGCAAAGTAAATAGTACTGCTGATTTTAAGTGCAAAGGAGAGCTTAAGGAATTGCCCTACCCTCTTCCCTTTCCATGTCTGCGTGTCTTGTTGTCACCATCATTTTTATTTAATTTATTTTTTAGTTTGTGTTTTAGAAAGGAGGCAGATTGTATTGCTTAAGACTGAGGTTATAGTCTTTATTACATTATACCTATTGATTTTGTATATGTAGGGTGGGTATGTGCCATAGTACATGTGTCCTTCCACCATGCAGGAACTAGGGATCAGATTCAGGTCGTCAGGCATAGTGGTAGGTAACTACCCACTAAGCCATCTCATTGGCCCAAATCATATTCTTGACTCAAAAACACTTGGTCAGATATTCTCCAGTATGATGGAAACTTTAAAGGCCTTTATTTTCTTCCTAAAACAGGAATGTAGCCCAGGCTGCCTTTGGCATAGTGATCTTCCTGAAACCCTGATTCTAGGATTACAAGTGTAGGCTATCTTGCCTAGTTTTAAAAGTTGCTAGTAGAGTTTAACTGTATTGGAATTAAACATTTTTCAACCATGTTAACATTAGGACTACTATAAAGACATGTGGTGTGTATGTAGAACATGGATAAGTTTCCAGTAATCAGAAGATTGAGAAGAAACTCAGTGTCTCTATCCTGTGGAACCAGGATCCAAAGTTTTTCAGTGTTTGGAGACATGTTTCCAAATGTCATGAAAAGGCAAATAGGTTTAATCCTTAGAGATGGATTTTAATGCCTTCTCTGATTTCATTAGGTAGCTATAGCTTTCTGGATCACTTAGCCTTTCTCTGGGCCCCAATTTCCTTAGCTATAAGAGAACTTTGACTAGACATTATCTAACCATTTTTAAATCTTGTGAGTATATTAATCCCATTGCCCTTAGCAAGTGATCAACCGGCTTTGTTGTCCTCCATTAGAGCAAGTGATTTCTGTGTTAGTATTTAGTAGCTAATGGTTTAAGAGCTGGAGGAGGGTTAAATGACATGAAGGAACTCTTCATAGGTATCTGGATTTTGAGAAAACATATTTCTGCATGGCCATTTTATTAATATTGAAAGATGTAATTAAATAAAGCATATAAACCATTTAGTTGATCTAAGTTACTAACAAAAGGGAAATTACTTAGTCTGAAACTGCCGGATAGCTTTTATTTGCTTCCTTGTCTATAAAATGTAATTATAAACAATATTACTGCCTCAGCTAATTTTTTTAAAACTTTGATTGTAAAATACATATAACAGAATTTGCCATCTTAACTATTTTTATATATGGTTCAATGGTACTTAAATACAATTAAAGTATTTTACAACAATCACTAGCAGCCATTTCTATAATGTGTTTGTTTTTCGAGACAGGGTTTCTCTGTGTAGCTTTGCACCTTTCCTGGAACTCACTCCATAGCCCAGGCTGGCCTCGAACTCACAGAGATCCGCCTGCCTCTACCTCTGGAGTGCTGGGACTAAAGGCGTGCACCACCACCGCCTTGCTCCATTTCTGTAATTTTTATCTTATAAAATAAAATCTATACCTATCATATAATAACTCCCCATCCTTCCCTACTCTAGCCCTGAATAAGTACGTTTTACTTTCTATAATTTTTTAATTAAAAAAATTAGATTTATTTAATTATGCACGTGAGTATTTTTCCTGCATGTATATAAATACCCCACGTGCATGCAGTGCCCACAGAGGCCAGAAGAATGTAACAGATCTGCTGGAACTAGAGCTATAGTTAGTTGGGAACTGTGTGGTTGTTGGGAATTGAACCTCAATCCTCTGAAAGAGCAGCCAGCTTTCTAAACCACTGAGCCATCTCTCCAGCCTCTTTCCTGATTTTGACTATTACCTACCTCATATAACCAGAATCATGTAGAGCTTGTCTCTTTATAACTGCTTTAATTTAGCATAGTATTCTCATCATTTGTCCATGTTGTAGCATATGATGGGCTTTCCTTCCCATTTCAGGCTGAATAGTCCACAGAATGTCTGTATATACCACATTTTACTTACTAATGTTTATCTATTGCTGGACACTTGCATTACTTCAATGGTTTAGCTGTTAAGAATAATGCCATGAACATGGATATACTCTTCCATATCCTGCTTTCAAGTCTGGGCTGGATACCTAGAATTAAATAAGTGTTACATAATTTTTTTAACTTCTTACTGTATAATTCTCTTAGCAAATTGTACCATTTGTATTTTCCCATCACTAGTGCACAGGGATCCCCAATTTTTCCCTATCATTATCAACATTTGCTATATTCTATTCTTATAATAGCCATCCTTAGGTGATAGGATATCTACTGCTTGGTGGTGGTTTGGGGTACATAGAAGCCTTAAGAAGTCCAGTATTTCTTTCCCTTTGCTTGCCCCTTTGCTGCTTTATCCAAGAAATCACTGCCAAGTCCAGGGTGAAGGCTTGCCACATATTTTCTTCTAAGACTTTAGGTCTATATTTAGGTGTCTGTTCCATTTTCAGTTAATTTTTGTATATGATATTTGGTTAACTTCACTCCGTAGCATGTGTACACATACTTTCCCCATAAATTTAGTTAGCTTTTGTGTATTCCTAAAAATATGTCTGGAAGTGTATGTCAGTTTCAGAATTGCAGACTGTCCGATGTTTTTCTGTCCTAAAGGAAGCTTGCCTGTGGATTGTATGTCCAGTGTTGCCGTGCTTCAGTGGGAGCTCTTCCCTTACCTAAAGTAGGGATTTTTGTTCTGTTTTTAGTTGCACATCCTCTAGTGCCTACAAAATTGATAATGTTATTCTCTTTCCTTCATGACCAAGAATCCAGCAAGCTAAAGGTGCAGAAAGTGGAGCCCTGGAACAGTGTGCGTGTCACATTCAACATCCCCCGGGAAGCAGCAGAGCGGTTACGGATCCTGGCTCAGAGCAACAACCAGCAGCTTCGGGATCTGGGGATTCTCTCCGTTCAGATTGAAGGTCCTTTACTTTACTTTGTAACCATCTGAACCAAAATACAGTACCAGTGGTAGCCAGCATAGTTTCTGATGCTCTCTGTCTATCCCTCTGCTCTTATGTTTGAGACTCTCAGGCAGCTGTGCTTCATGTTGCAGTACCTTAGAATAAAGAGGCATTGAGGTATTACTGCAACCTGAAGCATCATTTCTTTGGCTCTTTGGCCTTCAGTCTCAAACTTTGGTTTGAGGAACTGATTTGTCCTTTTGAAGAATATCTCATCGTAATTGCTTTCCTTTACTGAATAACGTTAATATTTCCTTTGTTTATGTAGCAGATTAGGGAGTCTGGAACAGTTCTTTTACAAGTATTTATCAATGGAATGACCTCTTGAATGTAAAAATATGCTCAACCTAATACACACATAATATCCAGCTTAAAGCCCTTCTGTTGTTTGCTGCTGTTCACAGCATATAGGCCAAATTCTCTACCATGACCACAGGGCTTGCATAGTCTGACAACTACTTTCCTTTTGTAGACTTATGCTAGTTAAATTCCACCCTACCCCCACCCCTGCCAGCTCTGTTTTCCAGTCTCCAGTTTTCATGTGGGTTTTTTTTTTGTTTTTTTTTTGTTTTTTTTTTTTTTAAGATTTATTTATTATGTATACAGTGAGTGTTCAGCCTGCAGGCCAGAAGAGGGCACCAGATCTCATTGTAGATGGTTGTGAGCCACCATGTGGTTGCTGGGAATTGTACACAGGTCCTCTGGAAGAACAGCCAGTGCTCTTAACCTCTGAGCCCTCCTGTGGTTTTTGAACATACAGTTCTCCCTTCTGCCACGGATCTTCTGCACTGTTGCCTTCTGTATATGGAGTACTGTCTCATACCCTTCCTGTTCTTCAAGATAATTCTTGCAGCCTTAAGTCTCTGGCTGACTCAGAGTCTGTTACTATGCTCTAACAAAAGTTCCTTTCTCTCAGATCATCTACCTCCCACTTTGCTTAGGGCAGGTATTTGGTTACTGTTTATTCCTCCATGTACTGTAAGCTCTAGTAGGAAAGAGATCGTGTCTGGTTTGGTTCACTGTTGTATTTCTGAGTTGCCTAGTACACATTAGTCTCTTTCGTAAATAAGTTGGATGAAAGCAAGGAAAGGATATAATAACATTACTTTGCTTTAGCAGCTGGTATATAATTATAAATAAAATACGCTTCTTAATGTTATAAACTCAAATGAATCCATGGTCTTAATAAGGACAACTCTATGATTGATGTGAATTATATCTATAATTGATGTAAATATAAACTGTGGGCAAGTATGCAAGATTTTCTTCTTTTTACAAATAATTTTGTGTGTGTGTGTGTGTGTGTGTGTGTGTGTGTGTTCGTTCACATGTAGACAACCCATGGGAGGCAGTTATCTTGCTCCGTCATGTGGGTCCTGAGGATAAAATTCAAGTCATCAGGCTTAAAAGCAAATGTCTTTATCCTCTGGGCTATCTCACTGGCTCTTGTGTTTTGAGACAAAGTCTTTCACTCAGACCCAGGACTTGCCAATTAGGCCAGGCTAACTGGCCAGATCCTCCTGTCTCTGCCTCCCCTGTGTTGAGATTACAGGTGTGGTCCACAGTGCCATGCCAGGGTCTTTTTTTTTTTTTTTATGTGGAGCTAAGGATCGAACCCAGGGCCTTGAACTTGCTAGGCAAGTGCTCTACCACTGAGCTAAATCCCCAACCACCAGGGTCTTTTAAAGGGGTGTTAGGAACTAAATTCAGGTCGTGAGCAATCACATTACCAACTGAGGTATTTCTCTAACCTCCTGGCATTGGAGAACTTTTAAACAAGTGATATTACTTGATGTCATTTCAAGAACTTCTGCTTGGGAAGCTGAGTGAAGTAGCACACACCTATAATTCTGAGCACTCAAGAGGCTGAGCCAGGTGGATTGCTAGAAATATAAAGATAGCCTAGGCTACAGAGTAAGATCCTGTCTTTAAATAAATAAATAAAGACACCTCCCTTCCAAAAAGGGGAAAAAAAAAACACTTCTACTTAAAATGTCTTAATAAGTTTAGTGTATTAATAGTTCCTTCCAGATGGTGACATCTCCAAAACCTGTACTTCCTTTGGCTTTCACTCCTGATTCCTATAAGCAAGTCAGAGCACGTTATAGCCTCTAATGATGGTTCCTTTTTTGATAGAATGTTGTTCCCTGACTAGCCAGCCAGTCCCCTGATTAAACTCTACATAAAAACCTCAATGACAGGACACAGTGAAGTATCTCCTTATTAGCTTCCCGCTGTATCTTCAGACTGGAAACCAAGATCCCAAAATGTGAAAGGAGTTGGGAATATAGTCCTTCAGCCCCCAGTGACAGGCTGGCTATAGCTGAACTGTCCCCAGTGTGGAAGTATCTTCTATGGAGACACATCATAGTCCAAACTGTGGATCAAGTACAAGGACCCTGCTGAAACAGGTTTCAGCAGCTGCTTCCATAGGCTGGTGAGGTTGAAGTTTCCTTAGAATCTGCTTGTTCAATTGAGACAGTTCTATTGATAGTACCTACTAGGTGGAACTCAAATGAGATAAAATATTGAGCTGGCTCAGCAGTTAAGAACACTAGCTGCTCTTCAGAGGACCTGGGTTCAGTTCCCAGCACCCACTAGTGGCTCACAACATCTATAACTCTAGTCCCAGGGGATCCAACACCCTCTTCTGACTTCTTTGGGTACTGTATAAATGTGGTACACATACATACATGTAGTCAAAAGACTCACAAATTTTTATTTTTATTTTTTGGTTTTTTGAAACACGGTTTCTCTGACTGTCCTGGAAATCAGAGATATGCCTGCCCCTGTCTCCCAAGTGTTGGTATTATAGACATGCACCACCACTGCCCAGCGCTCGCTCGCTCTCTCTCTCTCTCTCTCTCTCTCTCTCTCTCTCACACACACACACACACACACACACACACACACACACACACAAACCACAACAGTACAGAAGATGTAATATATTGGTGCAATACATGCTTACCATGCAGAAGGTTTTGGATTCAATCCCCCGCATTGCCTATTACAAACCTATTTACATTTTGGTCTTATCTTGTATCACAGAGGTAGTTACAAGAGACTTGTCATTACATGACATCTCTACCACAATCCTATAGGTGTTATTTTGTTGTTTGCTGTTTTGTTTTTAAAATAGGATCTTGTGTAGCAATGGCCTCCACCACACTATGTAGCTGAGTACAGCCTTGAGCTTCCGTCTTCCTTCTTCCACCTCTGGGGTGCTGGGGTAACAGGCATGTTCTGCCACACTAGGTTTGTGCAGTGCTGGGAATAGAACCCAGTGCTCTGGGCATGCTGGGCAAGGACTCTGCCAACTGAGTTGCATCCTCAATGCCTGGAAACCATTTTACAGTGCAGTTATTGAAAGAAAATTCTCATAAGTGCATAACAGTGTCCCCATACTACCCTGCCTTCTTTCCTCATTAAATTTCATATTTCTTATCTTCTGATTATAAACTCTCAGAAGGAAATGAAGAATTTTGAGTTTCTTCCTCTCTCCTTCCTTCCCTCCATCCCTCCAAGTCCACATACAATTTGTGGTCTAGTTGAAAATAAATATTCAGTCTTTGAAGCCTTCACTAAGCAACTTCATTAGTGATGTGAGAACTGATCATGATCTTGTGCATGCTCGGGTGGAACAATCTGCATAGGCTAGGATTTTAGTTTCTTGTAATTCCAGCATTCTGGGGGTAGAGACTAGAAAGTCATGAATTTAGAGCCAATCTGGGTTATATATGAGTAGTTAAGGTCAGTGTTATAATACTGAGCTATTCCTTTTTGTAGTAGTAAACTTAATATTAATTCTTCAAAAACAGAAAAAAAATAGTTCTTTTGTAACTGTCTTTAAACAAAACGTGCATTTTACTCTATTTCCATTTTATAATTTTACTGTCATTTTCAGGGGAAGGTGCTATCAACCTGGCTTTGGGTCAGAACCGAAGCCAAGATGTGAGAATGAATGGACCCATGGCATCTGGAAATTCTGTTAGGATGGAGGCAGGATTTCCCATGGCAAGTGGTCCAGGTGAGGCCCCTACTCACTTGTGTGACATTTTACCAGTTTCCTTCTTTGGGCTTGATATTTCTTCCTTCCTTCCTTCCTTCCTTCCTTCCTTCCTTCCTTCCTTCCTCCCTCCCTCCCTCCCTCCCTCCCTCCCTCCCTCCCTCCCTCCCTCCCTCCCTCTCTCTCTCTCTCTCTCTCTCTCTCTCTCGTTTGTTTGTTTTTTTTCTTTTGAGAGAATGTTTCTCTGTGTAGCTCTGGCTATCCTGGAACTCACTTTGTAGACCAGGCTGGCCTTGAATTCATAGAGATCTGCCTGCCTCTACCTCTCAAGTACAAGGATTAAAGGCATGCTCCTTACCACCAGGCATGGGCTTGATTTCTTAAGGTGTAAGTCTTGCCATATAGATGGGGTGTATAGCATAACCACTTTTATTGACTCAGTCAGGAAAGTGAGACAGGAATTAATCTCAGGAAGGTTATAATAACAAAGTATAAGGCTATGGTCTCTACAGTATTTGACTTAAAATCTGATGAACACTGAGTCACGGATTAAGCATTTATTAAGTACCTAGTGTATGGCAGGACCTATGTTAAGTGTTGGAAATAGAAACAAGTAAATCATTTTCCACAAAATGTTTATAGTATAGTAGAGAATGTGGCTTTCCACCTTGTGCTTTCTCTGAGTCTGAGGATCTGTAAGCAGAGTTCTTGTGTCTTATGTGGAATCTTCATGTCTGGGATAATGTGTTTTATGTATTTAGACTTGAGGAGATTGGCTAGAAGTGGTGGACATGCCTGTACTGTCTCATCACTCAAGAGCCTGAGGCAGAATGATCATGTGTCTCAAGGGGGGAGGTAAGAATTTAAAAGAGGTGCAAATAGTTCACACCTTCTCTAGTAATCCTGAAATTTCTCCTTCAGAGATGAAACTCAGTATTCTGTGATTCACAGGCCATTAGAATTGAGTTGGTTTTCACTTTTAAAAACTGGAAAGTTAGATTCATGGAAAGGAAACGATTTGTCCCAGGTTGAGTAGCAGTGAGCTAATATTCCAGATATCCTCACTTCAGATCAGCAGTCTTTTCACTGCACTGGTGGCTTGAAACCTTTGAAGCTTCAGGAGTCTATTCAGATAAAATGGAAAGTCACAGCTGCATGGTTGAAGGAGAGTAGGAGCCTGAGGCTGTATACAGTCAGATGCTCCATCCTTGACGACCATAGTATTGTTTAAATAAATGCAGCAGGAGGGGCTGGAGGGGTGTCTCAGTGGTTAAGAGCACTTGTTCTTGCAGAGGACATGGGTTTGGTTCTCAGCACCTCATGGTGGCTTGCAGTTGTCTGTAACTCCAGTTTCAGGGGATCTCATGCCCTCCTCTGACCTCCACAGGCACCGGACACACACTTGATGCTACACATAAAGGACATCTTTTTTTTTTTCTTTAATGCAGGAAAATAGAGGAACTCCATTTATAAACTGCTATTCTGAATTGTAAGCAAAAACTTGGCATAACAGGCATAATGGTGCATGCCTTTAATTCTAACACTTTGGAGGCAAAGACAGGCAGATCTCAGTGAGTTTGAGGACAGCCTGGTCTGCGTAGCAAGTTTCAGGATAACCAGGGCTATGTAGAGAGACCCTATCTTAAAATACCAAAATTAAAAACAAAGAACTGCCAGGTGGTGGTGGTGCACGCCTTTAATCCCAGCACTCGGGAGGCAGAGGCAGACGGATCTCTGTGAGTTCGAGGCCAGCCTGGTCTACAAAGCGAGTTCCAGGAAAAGGTGCAAAGCTACACAGAGAAACCCTGCCTCAAAAAACCAAAAAACAAAACAAAACAAAAAAAAAACCCACAAAAAACAAAAACAAAGAACTTGGCATAAGAATTGGAATTGGGTTTTTATACTGCCCATGCATTTTCTGTTTATCTCCAGCTATTTACTATATTTCAGTGAAATATAGTATATATTTTTATTTCCCTGAAATATAGTAAGTATATTTCATCTTTACTTTTAAAAATGACATGATAAGACCTGTAATCATTGGAGCATATGCTTAATAGTAGATGAGCACTCTCCTTAATTTCCTCACACATGCATCTACTGTTGCTTGTCAGCCATCTACTGTTGAACTCCGTCTGTATTCACAGCCCTCACTGTTTTATTCATCTGTCAAAGTCTGTGCTGATGGACTGATGTAAAGTGTCATATAATTAATGGTAAACAGCTAACCTGGTGAATTATATATAGACCTGGTCCCCCATACAGCTCTGAGCAAGTGTTAAGGTAGCTTGATAATAAGTCATAGATGACCGGGCGGTGGTAGTACACACCTTTAATCCCAGCACTTGGGAGGCAGAGGCAGGCAGATCTCTGAGAGTTTGAGGCCAGCCTGGTCTGCAGAGAGAGAGTTCCAGGACAGCTAAGGCTACACAGAGAAACTCTGTCTCGGAAAAAAAAAAAGTCATAGGTGGTCTCGTTGCCACTACTGAAAGAGTGAAGGTGGGAGGTGCAGCAGGAAGAACCTAGCCACCATCCGTGTCAGTAAAGAGGTGTAGACCCATCCATGTCACTAAAGAGGTGAGTAGACCTGGCACGAAAGCCAGGGAATCTGGGTTCGGATCTCAACTCCTGCCCATGAGCACTAATATTTTCTGGTCTTAGGAGACTATAAATATCTTTAATTATATCCTGGAAGCAATGTTAGAGCTCTCATCAAGTCTTGAATTATCAAGATACTTGTTAAACTGAGGCAAGCCAGCACACTGATTCCAATATCTAGTATCTGGCTAATGTTATAGTGCCGTAAGTTCACTAGCACACAGAAAACCTTGAAGCTAATGAAATCAGATTAAATTGGTATTTAATGGAAGATAGTGATTGTGATCATTTATGACCAGGATGAATTAGTTAGTGATGACCTGTAGTCACTATGACATTTTAACCTCCAGGTATTTCTTTACACCAACAGTATTTTAAGATTCCTTTTCTTACATGTCTATTGGACCTTAATGGATGCAAATGAAGTTTAATAGTAGGTTAAATTAAGTAGAGAAGTCTTCCTAGGGAAAAAAAACCTTACATTTCCTCTGAAACAATAGTAAGTAACTTTAGAATTATGTATCTAGAACGTCTTAATTTATCAATTAATCTTAGCACTACTTTTTTCTCTTAGCATTGACAATAGAAAGCAACTAAACCTAAATTTATAGCCCCCCTTTTTTCATGCCGTTAGAGAATCCCAAGATATTTGGTTATACCATAGTGATCATTTAATCAAAGGTTTTCATTCTTGGCTGTTGGTATTTGGGGCCAGTGATTCTTTACTGTGAGTAGCTATCTTGTACATAGGGGTATATTTAGTACCATCCTGGGCTTTTATCACTGTGCATCTCTTTCTTCTAACTGTGCCAACTAAAGACATCTTTGGATTTGACTCAGTATCCCCTGGATATTACCTGCAGTGAGAACCACAGATCTAATTCAAATTCCCACGTAATATCAGAAATGCATGTTAACATGTTACAACTGAGCAGATAGTCAGTGTGTACTGGAAACAAGAAGCTCATTGTGAGCCAAGATCTGTTCTTCAGGGCATGAGAGTGTTCTTCTGTTGTTGCTTGTTTTGTTTATAGTCAGATTATCACTGTATAGCCCTCACTAACCTGAAACTTGCTATGTGGACCAGGCTAGCTTTGAACTTACAGCTATCCTTCTGCTTTTGTCTTCTGAGTGTTGGGGTTTCAAGTATGCACTACCACACCTGTTTCATGAGAGTATTCTAATTGTTATCTTTGAAAATGGGTGGGATTCCACAGAAATAGACCTAGTTTTAACAGATAACTCTTTATCTGGTTGTGTTTTCTAACTAGAAAACTCTTCAAAGTTCTACATAAGGTATAACATGTAATGCCTAGCTGAGATTTTAAGCAAGCAAGTGAACTCAGAGAAATATCAGTTAAAAATGAAAATTTAAAGAGTGATGAGCAGCTGGTGTTGAAGAACAAGACTTTATAGTCTCAGCAGTCAGGACCATGTCAACTCGTCTGAGTTATATATAAGACCATGTCTTTAAAGGGGGAAAGAGGAAGGGACACACCATAAAAACCTTGGAGAATCTGAAGAGCCAAGTGATTCAGGTTGTCAGGAAGGCTACATGAAGAATGCAGTTAGAATTAAAAAATCCTTCATGAATTTTTCAGTGAAAGGTAGATTCTAAAAATGTTAGTTACCTTTGTCACAGGGAGTACATGGATATTTGCCTTTCTTGACATGGGCTGTCTTTGGATGATGGTGGTTTGGGGAATGTCTTCTCTAATCATTTGCATGTTGAACATATGTTAATAAAATGGCCTGGAACAGCTAACCTATCATTAATATTAAGTGGTTCTAGACTGATAAACCACTGATGCTATGGAGGAGCACATTCTCAGCCCAGGCCATTATGGACTTTCAGTTAAAACTTACTATAGTAAACAAGTGTGTGCTAAATTAATGAATTTTAGGGTTAAACTTCCATTTTTTTTAAATTTTAGGTAATAGGAATATCAGCGTGTTAAAAATTATAAAAACCATAATAAAAAAAGTATTAATAGGCCATTCAGTGGTGGTGTACACCTTTAATCCAGGTGAATCTCTCTGAGTTCTATGCCAGCCTGGTCTACAAAGCAAGTTCCAAGAATTTGTACAAAATTTAAAGGTAGCAAATGAATGATTTAGTCAGCAAATTAGAAATAGCTGGACTTGAAGGAGAATTTGAAGAAATCACCCAGAATATAGGAGAGAGAAATTCTGGAAATATGAAAGCAGTCAAGAGACTTGAAGGATAAAATGGGAAAGTTCACCATGTTTTTAAAAGAGTTCCAGAAAAAGAAGAAACTGAGAGACAAGCATTAAAGAATACCTGAAAATTTTCCAGAATTTATTTTTCAAAATGACACAATACCTTCATATCAGAAGACCAGAAATGCTGAGCATCACAGATAAATGCACAACATGGAAAACAATGTTAAAGGCACCCCCCTCCTCCATGCACACACACCGGAAAAGAGCCATTGCTTACAAAGGAAAGACTGTCAGATTCACAGCTGATTTCTCAACTGGAACATTGGAATCCAGAATCTTAGATAGTATTTCCAAAATGCTAAGGAAACAATTCGGAGCCTAGAATTCTAAACCTAGTTGTGATATCAAGAGAAGTAGAACAAAAATTTTTCAAAGAGACAAGAGTATTTGCCAGCTGTGCTTGCCAGCTGCCCTGCTGCCACGGGCTGAAGATAGAGGGCAGAAGAAAGGCCCTGGTTCTTTGTGCCTCACGCTTGCAAATGTAGACTTTACCGAGCAGCATGGCTATATTAAGGGCATCACAAAGATCATTCATGACCTTGTCCACTGCACTCCTCTTGTGAAAGTTGTCTTTCGTGATCCCTACTGATTGAAGAAGCATCGCTTCAGAGGGCATCCACACCAGGCAGTCTGTATTGTGACAGGAAGGTCCACCTCAATATCTAGAGAAGCCTGGGAACAAGCAAACTGGCACTAGCTCCTGGGAACTATATAACAGTTATCTCCCACAACCCAGAGACCAGGACCCAAGTAAACTTGCCTTCAGGGTCCAAAAAGGTCATTTTCCAGACCAACAAAGTTGTTGTTGGTCTGGTGGCCAGTGGGAATAGGATTGACAAATCTATCTTAAAGGCAAGCTGTGCATACCACGAGAAAAAGGCAAAGAACTGCTGGCTGTGTATATGGGATGTGGCCGTAAGGCCTTTGGAGCATCCCTTTGGAGGTTGTAGCCACCAGCACATTGGCTGCTGGGTGTAAAATGGGTCTTGCTGCCTGCTGGACTGGGTGGTTGCATGGAACCAAAACTGTAAGAGAAAGTTTGGCTCATGAGCCCAATAAAGTTTGTCCTTTGGCAAAAAACAAACAAACAAAAACCAAAACAAAACAAAAACATTTATCTATCATTAACACACTTTTGCTAATTGAACTGCTCAAGGATGCACCTTAGGAAGAAGAAAGTTGAATCTAACATGGAAGAAATAAGGTCTAAGAAGGAATGGTGAGCTCCTGACTGGTAAACCGATGTAAGACTGACTTAGTGGTAATGATGATCAGATGTTGTTTAGATTGGTAGCAAGGAAAGGTGTGATGAAAAAAATCCAGTAAAATTTAGGGAAAATAAGACAGTACAGCATAGGGAGAAAAATAATAATATAATATAAGCCATAGAATGAATGATAAATCTGAATATACCAGGCAGAAGCTGACAGTAAAGGTAAATAGATTGGGAACACTAATAATATGGAAGTATTACTTAGAATAATAATCTCAAATTTAGCTCTGTACTGTTTGGAGAACTGTAGAAAATATAAGAACACATAAAGTTCTAAGTCCAAAATAAGATTAAGCCAGGTAAATACTAATAAGAAAAAGAATAATTTTTTTTTTAAATCAGACAAGACAGATGCTAAGATGAAAAGGATAAAGCTGTACATGGTGGTACATGCCTTTAATCCTAGCACTGGGGAAGCTGAGGCAGGCAGCTGCGTCTCCATGAGTTTGAAGTTAGCCTGGTCTACAAAGCAAGTTCCAGGATGGCAAGGAATACATAATGAGACTCTGTCTCAAAAAAGAAAGGAAAACAAAAAATATATTTTACATATATATATATAAATCTGGGCATGATGGTATCTGCCTGCAATTCTACCTATATAGTACCTACCTAGGAGGACCTTGAGCTCAAGGCCTAGGTGGACTACATACCAAATTGAAAGCCTGCTGGAGCAATTTATACTCTGTCACAAAATGTAAAAAGAGTCACACATGTAGCTTGGTACTAGAGTGCTTGTCTAGCATATGCAAAGACTTGAGTTCCATTCCTTGTACCACAAGTAACAATAATAAAAGATAAAATCACTATATAATAGGAAAAAATTCATCAAAAAAATTGTTAAATTTTTACATACCTAATAACCTAGCCTCTGAATATATAAAAATAACACCGAGATGCTAAGTCTTGCAGATTTTAACATCCGTTAGTAATTGATGCATCAAACTTATAAAAAACAATAAGAATAAAGAAAGTTTGAATGACATAGTGAAAAGTCATATAATGAGCCAGGTGGCATACACCTTTAATTTCAGTGCTTCGGAAGTAGAGGTAGATCTCTGTGAGTTCAAGGCCAGTCAGTCATGGCTACATAGATTATCTCCACAAAAAAAAAAAAAAAAAGCTTTATGTGAATGAATATGTATAGAAAATATGTAATCCTAATTCTAGAGTTCTTAATCTTTTCAAGAATAAATGGAGTATTTATGAGTTGACTATAAATGTTTTTAAAAGCAAGTTTTAGTAAATACTATGAAACAATATCCTATAGATTCTATGTTTAGCTATAGTGTACTTAAGTGACTGGCAAAATAAATAATACATAACCAAAATACCCCATATTTTTGAAAATTTAGAAATATATTCTAAATGCCTTATGATTTGAAAGGATAATCAAATGGAAATTGAGAAGTGTTTAGAATTTTAGGGTGGGGTTATTATGTATCAATCAAATTTTGTGAAATATGTCCATTAAAGAAGTTGGAAGGAAAGCTCTCTGGTATCAGTGGTGAACATCAATGGGAAATTAATGATCTAAGAGTTTGACTTAAGAATTGAGAAAAAGGGCTAGATGTGGTGCATGCCTTTAATCCTAGCACTTAGAAGGCAAGCAGGTGGATCTCTATTGAGTTTGAGGCCAGCCTGGTCTATACAGCAAGTTCTAGGCCAGCCAAAGATATAGAATGAGACCCTGTCTTACAACCATCTGTAACTCTAGTTCCAGGAGATTCAACACCTTTTATGGTCTCCACAAACAACAGGCATGTATATAGTGCATACACATGTACATGCAGGCAAATACCAGGTATGTGTGTGGTGCACACACATATACATGTAGGCAAAACATTCATAGACATAAAATTTTAAAATCTAAAAATAGTCATTAAAAGGTTTTATATCTTTCAGAATTTCTAAAATATGTTACCAAAAATAAAAACTGTAATCTGAGTGAGGTGGCTCACCTGTAATCTCAGCCCTTCCAGAAGCGATTACCATGAGTTGCAGACCAGTCTGGTCATTAGAGTAAGATCTCATCTCAAAAAACAACCCCCCCCCCACACACACACACACAATGTGCCAACTTCAGTAGATACTTTTTTTTCTTCTAGGATTAATAAGGATGACGAGCCCTGCCACTGTTATGATGCCCCAGGGTGGGAACATGTCATCTTCCATGATGGCACCAGGCCCCAATCCAGAACTGCAGCCCAGGACTCCTCGCCCTGCTTCTCATTCAGGTAGTGACTTCCACTTTACTCGTTGGAATTTAAAGAGGCTGGAACTACTTAACAGATATCATTGAGATTTAGTCACTGATGCTAAATTTCTAACCACTTAGTTCTAGTGTTTACCTTCTTTACAAAATTTACTGTGAATTTTCATAGCTAAATGTCAACATTTCTTCTCAGAATTTACTGTTTTCTTACCATCTGTGCCCCAATATTCTCAAGAAGTATGTTCTTATTTAGGATTTCTATTGCTCTGAAGAGACACCATGACCACAGCTATAAAGGAAGGCATTTAATTGGGGCTTGCTTACAGGTTCAGAGGTTTAGTCCATTGTCATCATGGCAGGTAGACAGGGTGCTAGAGAAGTAGCTGAGAGTTCTACATCTGGATCTGCAGGCAGCAGGAAGAGAGAGACACTGAGCCTGGCTTGAGCACTTGAAACCTCAGAGCCCACCCCCAGTGACACACTTCCTCCAACAAGGCCACATCCCTAATGGTGCCACTCCCTTTGATCCTTGAGGGCCATTTTCATTCAGACCACCACATATACCTTGGCATGCTTAGTTCTATAAGATATATCATGACAGAATTTTGAAGTCATACAAATTTGGTAACTGTTTCATAAGTTAACATGTTAGCAGCGCTAAGCTTCCTACAGTAAAGAACAAAGTTGTCTGAAATCATTAGGTCTAGCATTTCCCAAACCTAGTTGACTATTTTATTTTGTTTTCCTTTAATAGTAATTGCCCAGAATACAATTTTGAAAATCTTGTTGTCTATTTTAAGTTTGGTGAGTCTCACCACCAGTGAACCACAAGCTGTCTTTAAGGCAGGATTCATCTTTATATCTGTTGGTATGCTGTTTGTTCTTAGAACATACTCAATCAAGAACATGGTAATATCAGTGGTACCAGCAGATCCAAGCCAGTGTGCTATGATGTGGGTTGTAATAGGTTAATTATTGTTCACTATCTCTAAACAGATGCAATGGATCCACTTCTCTCTGGACTCCATATACAGCAACAGAGTCATCCCTCAGGATCTTTACCTCCAGCACATCACCCAATGCAGCCTGTTCCTGTGAATAGACAAATGAATCCAGCTAATTTTCCCCAGCTGCAGCAACAACAGCAGCAACAACAGCAGCAGCAACAACAACAGCAGCAGCAGCAACAGTTGCAGACAAGACCTCCACAGCAACATCAGCAGCAACAGCCACAGGGGATTCGTCCACAGTTTACTGCTCCAACTCAGGTGCCTGTTCCTCCAGGCTGGAACCAGCTGCCTTCTGGAGCCCTACAGCCTCCACCAGCCCAGGGCTCTTTGGGCACAATGACTGCAAATCAAGGGTGGAAGAAGGCTCCCTTGCCTAGCCCAATGCAACAACAACTTCAGGCAAGACCTTCCTTAGCCACGGTACAGACACCTTCTCACCCTCCCCCTCCTTATCCCTTTGGCAGCCAGCAAGCCTCACAAGCCCATACAAACTTTCCTCAAATGAGCAACCCAGGCCAGTTCACAGCTCCTCAGATGAAGAGTTTGCAGGGAGGGCCCTCCAGGGTCCCAACCCCCCTGCAACAACCCCACCTCACCAACAAGTCTCCTGCCTCCTCACCCTCCTCCTTCCAGCAGGGATCCCCTGCATCCTCCCCAACGGTTAACCAAACTCAACAGCAAATGGGACCAAGGCCACCTCAAAATAACCCACTTCCCCAGGGATTTCAGCAGCCTGTCAGCTCTCCAGGTCGGAGTCCCATGGTTCAACAGGGAAATGTGCCACCTAACTTCATGGTGATGCAGCATCAGCCACCAAACCAGGGGCCACAGAGTTTACACCCAGGCCTAGGAGGTGAGGAACACTAACGCTGCTTGTGTTGGTAAATTTACTGGAGATAGATTTGAGTAGTATGTCAGGTTTTAGTGTTAATGGCGGGAATGAAATAAGGATGTAATTGTTTGGTTTTGTGATATGGTGATGACACTTGATATAACTTAGTTAACTTAATGTATTTTTATCTTGGTTACTATGTAACATCTTACTGGTTAAATATAAGCTAGCTCTCTGGATAAAAATGCAGGTGAAATTCAAAATAGAGATTTTTGCTTTGTTCCAAACTATTTTTGCTTAATCTTGTACTAGTAAATTAAAATGTCCAGACCAAACATGTATTTTAGTAATAATTTGAAGTTCTCATTTGTTGAAGGATTAAGATTATACAGTTGAACAGAAATGAAAAGATAAGTACAAGGTTTTATTGGGGAAATTCCCTTCTACTTACCAATTTTGATAATCCTAGTTAGTAAAATAGTAAGCATGGTATTTGTTAAGTTTGATTAAAGTATTAAAGGGGACTAAGTTCAAAAATCATTACTTTTATAGTTTTATAATGCCAATGCCTACTCCTTAGAGAGGGAATTCCACTAGTTATACCTAAAGGAGATTTATTTATTTATTTTGTAAGGTGCCTCTTGTATGAAGAAAAAGCAATGGAGCTTAATGTGTGAGGTAAAAACGATTACAGTAAAACTTACTCATCTCCATGTTTATTATTTATTCTTATTAACCATTGATCTAGTGCACATGACTGTGCTTGGAGCTTTTCAGTAAGGCGTAGAGAGTGTCAGTAAAACTCATCGGATAAGAATATCCCCCACCAAAAGACACCCATCGCCTACCCAGAAAAAACCCTTGCATCTTCAATGCAGCATAACCAAGGCATGCTCCCATGGTTCCTGGTGAAATTAAGTGGCTCATCAGTCCTTTCACTCTCTTATACTTACTTGATTTTGCTGAAATACAGGCTCTAATATTTTAATTCTAAAACACTTTTAGAAATGTAAGAATGTTTCTGCTCCAAACTTCACTATTCCGGGCATCTAGCCCTAGATCAGTGGAATCTGGGTAATCCCTTCTGCAGAGATGATTACTGATTTAATTACAACAAAAGCATGTAAATGGGGACTTGTTGCTGCTAACAGAAGGACAAATGTATATTTGTCTACACAGAGTTTTTCAGGGCATTGAAAATTTGGCCCTAATAAACAAATTTTAAGAGAGCTTTAGGTATTGTTGCTCTATGAAAGAGCAGTTGATATGCTTGCCTAGGTGGTCTCGCCACATCAAGACCTGTGGTATGCACATGAGTGGATCTGAGATTCTCTTTATTGCAAACTTGTTTTCTGAAATTAGGCCTTCCTAAAGGATGTAAACTTGAGTGAGATTACATTAGAGCATGATTTTTGGTACCATAGCTATCAGAATCACAGCAAACCTTACAAGAGAAAGGCATAAGTTTAATACAGCCTCACTTTGAAGCTCCTGTGAATTCTTGTCTCTTCAAAAGAGATAAGCACAACACTGGTGGGGGAGGGAGATTTTTCTGCAAAGATTGTTATCCATTTCCCTCAAAGGAAAAAAAAAATATCACCCATTATCCTTAATCAGGACCCAACTCTTTCTTTTATAGTATTTCATATCAGTTTGTTTGAACATGAGAGAATTCAGCATATTCCTTTGGTGCCTGTGTTACAGAATATAAATATTGGGAGTCCATTGTATTACAAAGAAAAGTGAGCCCACAAACCTTGCTATGGTATGGCCTCAGATCACATGTAGGGAGCAGATTGCCATCTTTTCCTTGGCATGTTTTAAGTGTAAATTTTTTAGTATTTCTTTTTCATTTTGACAGTGCTCATGTAAGGGATTGTATTGATTTTTTTAACCATCTTTCCCAACCTTATTATTAAAGATCCTACCAGTGTGACAGAAAGAGCTAAGCCAGTGGAAACTTCATGCAGCTCATCCTTCCTTATTCATTCCATATCTCAGCAGGAGTATAAATTTGCTAGGTAACTGCCTTACTCATTGTTTTCTATTAAGGAATGCCTAAACGCCTCCCACCTGGCTTCTCAGCAGGACAGGCCAATCCGAGCTTTATGCAAGGTCAGGTGCCTTCCACCACAGCAACCACCCCTGGGAATTCAGGAGCCCTTCAACTGCAAGCAAATCAAAATGTCCAACATGCAGGTTTGTTGACTTTGATTTTATTAGCCACATTTATTGAGCATTGATTATGTGGTAAATGCCTTGATAGACAATAGATGTATACAAATGAACAAGTCCTTTAATTTCTCACACATCGATAATCTCTGGGAAATATGGAAAATAAGTTATCTTTTTTTTCAAGAACCAGGAAACACCTTAGGAAAGAAATGAAACCAGTTAGAGCAGGAGTCATACACATACATGAACACGTGTGTGCACACATACACACTTCCTTTTCTTTCTATAAAGGGCTAAATGGTAAATAGCTCAGGTCATTTAGTCTGTATAGTAGCTATTCAAGTCTGCTCAGTGAGGACAGCAGTGTTCCAAATCCTTGCCTGTTCTCAAATAAACCATAGGCCTGATTTGCTGATCCTTGGATTAGAACTTACTCAGGCAAAAGGCATTTCTGGGAAAAGAAACCATAAATTCACAGTTACATGGGTATATGGCATGTTTGAACATCTGCAACTTTTAAAATCTCTGGATAGTACATATTAGCTTCATTTATGCTGAATATCTAAATTCTGGTACTCAGTGTGACACTTTGCCAGTTCAGTCAGTGTCAGTAGGATAGTATATATAAGAAAGTTTGGAGAGGAAATAACAGAAAGTGGATTGGCTAATAAGTACACCTTGAAGAGTTTTGTAAGCCCAAATTTCATGTTTCTGGGTTTCTTCTGGTTGCTTAGGAACTAAGTAATTTTTTGCTGTTTCTCATTGAAGTAGTTTGGACTAAGTTAACTTAAATTTTTCTGAAGTCCAACTTTTATTGTAAACTGCTTCAAGAATGAGAAAAATTCTAGGGCCTGCAAGATGTCTCAGCAGGTTAAAGTGCTTATTCTGGCCTTCCTAGCCAATGGGCATATATATGCCTACACGCACATACAATAATAATAAACAAATAGATAAAAATTTAATTTTTTTTTTTTTGAGCTGAGGATCGAACCCAGGGCCTTGTGTTTGCTAGGTAAGCGCTCTACCACTGAACTAAATCCCCAACCCCCCCAAAATTTAATTTTTTAAGGAATGAAAAAGAATGAGTGGCTAGAAAGATGACTCCGTGTTTAAAAAGGCTTTCTACTCCAGAACCTACATTTAGTTCTCAGTATCTGTATCAGTGACTCATAACCTCCTTCACTTCTGGCTTCAGGGATCTGATACCCTCCTCTGGCTCCATGGGCACTCATACACATATGGCATGCATTTACACAGATACATGCACCTAAATAATAAATTTTTAAGTTTTTTAAAAGAATGAGACTGAGCAGGGTAGCACATCCTTTAATCTTTGGCGCTTGGGAGGCAAAGGTGGGAGGATCTCTGAAATCAAGGCCAGACTGGGCTACTTAGTTCTAGAACAGCCAGGACCACATAGAGAGAGCCTGTCTCAAAAAAGAAAGATTGAGAAAAATTTTGACTTAATAACTAAAAAGTTCTTATTGTCCCTTGAAAGATGAGAGAAGAGTAGGACAAACTATTTGATTTTTACTATCTGCTAATATAAAACTGCGTTTCTGAGTTATGTATGTAAGTTAATGTTTTATAGGAAACTTAAAAATGTATAAAATTTATAATTTTTGGGGCCAGAGAAAAGGTTCGGTGGTTAAGAGTACTGGGTGCTCTTCTGGAGAACCAGGGTTTGCTTCCCAGCATCTGAAGGGTGGCGCACTCCAGTTCCAGGGGATCTGACTTCCGGTGTACAAATATATTTATAGGCAAAACACCCGTACAGGTAGAGTCAAAGTGAGTTTGTTTTAATTTACAATTCTTCTACCCTGGCACAGCTATTATCTTTTTAAATGAAGACTTCCATGTGTCTGCACTGTTTTGATTTCTCCACTGAGTCTGACTAAAGCAGCGTCCTCTTGTCTGCCACTTTCTAGTTTATTACCTGTTTTATTTTTGTGTTAAGTTTTATTATTTACTGAAAAGGTGTCTTTATATTTTGTCTCTTGTCAACTATGCTCTAAAGAAGCAAAGGTCTTACCTATCCTATTTATTGATACTAAATCAGCACTGAAAGTACTCAATAAGTAAGTATTGCTTGGATAACTGTATACTTGTATATGGCATATACAATGGTTGTGAAGTTCAGATTTATCAGACTGGATTAGAAAGCCTTCCTGAAATTCAGAAAAAATTGTGATAGAGTGAATGGGCAGTTTATGCTTACCCCTCAAGCTAGAGCGTGGATTGGCTTTATAACTTCATTAGATTGCCACTTAACAGTGCCTATTTAAAGTTAGTTAGTTAGTTAGTTAGTTAGTTAGTTAGATAGGTAGATTAATAGATAGATAAGACACACAAATAGATAAATAACAGAGATAGGGCATAATTCATTTGGTAAAGAGCTTGCTGTAGAAGCATGAGAAAGAACCACAGTTTGAATCCCAAGAACCCACATAAAAGCTGCGTGAGTGTGACAGCTACCTGTAGCTGCTGTGCACATGTGCATACATAGATCAAAAATGACAGCGATAAAATAAATCACATGAGTTCAACAGATGTATAGCACAGTAAGAGTTATTATTGCCTGGCAGGTAAGATACCTTAGGTTCATTGTTTTTATTTTTGGTGTTTATGACAGTTCTCTGGCTTCAGCCTTCCAGTTGCTAGGATTACAGGGCATGAGCCACTATGCCCAGCTGAGAGTTTTTTTTAGCCAAACACAGTAGTGCAGATAAAGACAGGATGGATCACATTGTTTCAGAACAGCCTGCTATATAGTGAGGCCCCATCTCAACAGAAGAAACAGTAAGCTGGAAGGTTACTCAGTCAATCAGGTTGGGTAGATTGGGAGTGTAATAGAATATATGCTAGGTAGTCTCCAGCACCACAGTGAGATTTGGGGAATAAAGCAGGTAGCTATAGGAAAATCCCAAAGACCCAACAACAAACAAACAAGGCAGCAGGCCAAGACAGTACCTTTGGTTTAAAGAGGACTTAGAACATGTCCCCTGTGGTCCATGAGGGACTGCCACAGAGTGGGATCACTAAACTTTTAGGATCCTCCTGTTCACAGCTTCCACATCAGAAGTTTGTCATTTTTAGGTTATTTCAGAGGAACCCTCTTCTTAAGAAATATTATATATCATCGTTTTTAAAGTGCAGCATCCAGATTTCACACACATAGTTTTTGAAAGACATAATTAGTTTCCCAAGAAGCGTTTTTTAAATGTCTTTATAGTATTCCTGAGTTTTTCCTAGAGGACATTGATGCATTCTTTTTTTCCCTCACTTAGTCATAATAAAGCTTTTTCTAGCCCATGATATTTTTTGTTAATTTTTATTCACAATAAGATAGTTAAGCTTTGTTATAACGGTGGTAATACTTCATTTAATCTGAAAGTAAACTTTATTTTTTAATGTTATCTTTAAGTTACTATATAAGAGTAAAGATATGTTTCTCCTACAGTATGATCATGGAAAATAAAAGCAGTTACCCCATCCTATATCATACCTCTAGAGTCTAAAATACTCACAGAAACTGTGTCAAACACATTTATGTTGGTTATTAGGTACATGGATGATGAGTGTCTTTCAAGGTAATTTGAGTATCTTAATAATATGATGATAATTTTTCATTCTTTGTTTTTATTTCTTAAGGTGGTCAAGGAACTGGTCCTCCTCAAAACCAGATGTCTCATGGGCCACCAAACATGATGCAACCCAGCCTCATGGGAATTCATGGCAACATAAACAACCAGCAGGCTGGTAGCTCTGGAGTTCCTCAGGTGACCCTGGGCAACATGCAAGGCCAGCCTCAGCAGGGCCCCCCATCTCAGCTAATGGGCATGCACCAACAGATTGTACCCTCTCAGGGCCAAATGGTCCAGCAACAAGGAACTTTGAACCCTCAAAACTCTATGATCCTTTCAAGGGCCCAGCTTATGCCACAGAGCCAGATGATGGTGAACCCTCAGAACCAAAATCTTGGGCCTTCACCCCAAAGGATGACCCCACCCAAGCAGATGCTTCCCCAGCAGGGCCAACAAATGATGGCACCACATAACCAGATGATGGGGCCTCAGGGGCAAGTTTTGCTCCAGCAGAACCCAATGATAGAGCAAATAATGACCAATCAGATGCAGGGGAATAAGCAGCAATTTAACTCTCAGAACCAATCCAATGTCATGCCGGGACCAGCACAGCTAATGAGGGGACCAACTCCAAACATGCAAGGAAACATGGTGCAATTTCCAGGACAGATGTCAGGACAGATGCTTCCTCAGCAAGGGCCTGTAAACAATAGTCCCTCTCAGGTGATGGGGATTCAGGGGCAGGTTCTGCGGCCACCAGGGCCCAGCCCACACATGGCCCAGCAGCATGGTGACCCTGCTACTACAGCAAACAATGATGTCAACTTGTCTCAGATGATGCCTGATGTTAGCATGCAACAAACGAACATGGTCGCCCCACATGTGCAGACCATGCAGGGAAACAGTGCTTCAGGAAACCACTTCTCAGGCCATGGGATGTCTTTCAGTGCACCATTCAGTGGCACACCCAATGGAAACCAGATGTCTTGTGGTCAAAATCCAGGCTTCCCAGTCAATAAGGATGTAACATTAACAAGCCCATTGTTGGTGAACTTATTGCAAAGTGACATTTCTGCAGGCCATTTTGGTGTAAACAATAAACAGAGCAATACCAATGCAAATAAACCGAAGAAGAAGAAACCACCTCGGAAAAAGAAAAATTGTCAGCAAGATCTAAAGTAGGTTATAATCAGTTAACCTCAAATATTGCTCGTTTGTTTCTGTGTAGACACTTGTTAATAGAGATTTTTAATTATATGTAAAATTAGGGCTAGGAATGTGGCTCTGTAGAGTGCCTATCCACCATTGACAAGGTCTGGACATAAAACAGGTGTGGTGGTAGACTCCTGTAACCCCAACAGCGTGTGGTAGCAGGAGAATCAAGAGTTCAAGGTCATCCTCCAAAAATTTTAAGTCAGCTTCTGCTCCATGAAACCCTTTCTCTAAATTTAGGATAGTACAATTCTCAGTTCATAGTTTATCTTGGCTTCTTCATCTGTCCTCTTTTCCATTGTCTTTTTGTTTATTTTAAGGTAATTTGCTTTGTAGAGATGTCAGTACCACTCTAAATGATAAAGATAGTTCTTTTAGAATCGGTTCCCTTTCAGTAAAAGTTCTCCAGAGGTGCTCTATCATAAGATACAACAGGAAAGGTAATTAACAATTACATTTCATACCCTAAAACTATATACTCAGTTATGTTTCTGACTTTTGACTCAATGTCCTGAAGGAATATTGTTTGAGGTGGATTTTCAGCCTTTTAATCATAAAACTGGAGTTCAGAGACATTATTAACAGAGACTAATGAATAAAACAGTTTTAGACAAATTGCTAGGCCAAGTGTGGTGACTGGAAGTTTTCATCTCAACACTGAAGGAAAGCTAAGACAGGAGGCTAGCTTGGGCTACACAGTGAGACCTTGGGGAGAGGGGGAGGCTGAGGGTGTAAAGAACCAGAGACAGAAAACGCAAACAAGGGAGCTTTGTTGAAATAAGCTTAACTATAAAGACAGCTCCTTCATCCAAGCCTACAATGTTCTTTGGTTTTAACCTATGATAGCATCTGCTACTTCTTGATTATTAAATATTAAAAGCCAATCCTTATATAGTAACAACAAATATTTTTGTGAATTCAGACTTAAACACTACCTCATTTTCTTAGACCTGGTCCTCAGTTCAATTCCTGCTGTTAGCCTTTCTGACTAACATTTTTCTGGTGATAGTTTCCCTCACATAGGCTGGAAGTAAACTTGCAGTTACCCATTTGCCATGAGTATGCATTTGTGCTGATGTCACCAGCCTTCTGAGAGATGGTAACTGTTCATTCAGACTTTTAAAAGGACCTGTACAGCATCAGGGTTCCTAGGAAGAAGAGACAACAGACTGAATAGGAAGAGAACCTGCCTCCAGTTCTGCTGTTAGCTTACTGTGAAAGCCTGTTTTATACAGTTGGGGCTTTTGTTTCTCATCCATCTTAACCAAGGGGGCAGATGACTGAATTTTGGTAGATTTTCCTTCTTTCTTTCCTTTTTCCTTCTTTGTCCTTCTTTTTCCTTCTTTTTCCTTTTTCCTTTCCTTTCCTTTCCTTCCCTCCCTCCTTCCTTCTCTCCCCTCCCTCCCTCCCTCTTTTCCTTCCTTCCTTCCTTCCTTCCTTGCTTTCTTCCAACCTCTCTCTTTCTTTTTTCTCTTTCTCTCTCTTTCTTTCTTTTGGTTATAAAATATTTTAGAGTGAGAGACAGCACAAATTCCTCATCTGTGATTGAAGTAAGTAAGTAGTTATATAAGGAACAAAGCGGCACAGGGATTTGGTTGTGCTTAGGAGCTGTCAGGTGCAGGGAGTTTGGGGTTTTCCCTCTCTTTCCAATGTTTATGTGTATGGGTAGTTTGGCTGTGAGTATGTCTGTGCACTAATACGTGTGTATCTGATGCCACAAGAGGCCAGAAAAGGGTGTCTTGTTTCCTGGATCTGGAGTGACACACAGGTGTGAGCCACCATGGGTATACTGGCAATTGAACCTGGATCCTCTGGAAGAACAGCCAGTGCTCGTTACCTCTGAGCCATCTCTCCAGCCCTGTGCTACTGCTGGTGCTTTTCTTTAAAAGGAATTGATGTGGTTTATAAAACTATATAGAGTGTAATGGGACAAAATACTATCTTAACAGTGGATGACTGTAATCAGATCAAAGGGAAACTATGGTAGGAAAGAAAGATACAATTGGGAATAAGAAACAAACCAAATAAGGAATGTAAGTACTGTGGTTTCTCAAAAATGGGGATGCTAAGCCAGGCAGTGGTGGCTTACAATTTTAATCCCAGCACTTGGGAGGCAGAGGCAGATGGATCTGTGAGTTTGAATCCAGTCTGGTCTATAGAGCAATTTCCAGGACAGCCAGAGCTACACAGAGAAATGTTGTCTCAAAAAAAATGTGTATGCTAGTAGGAAAAAAGAAAGTTTTCTTCCTTTTTTTCCTTTCCTACAAAAATTCTAAGATAGAAAAAGAATCCTAAGGCCAATGGTTATGTCTCGAGTCTTTATTCTGTAGCAATGTTAAGTAACTTCCTGTGGTAGTCTCCACCTTTCCTCTCAATACTATCTCTACCTTATAGTTGTTGTGTCTTCAGCACCTGATTTTAGTTTACTAGCCACACTGAATACTTGTTTTTCAGGAATAGCACTTCAAAATAGTGGTAGCTCAAATCCCCATCAGTCTTTAAAACACCTAAGGGGTGTGTCATTATATGAAACATTGTATCAGGAATTAGAAGGAGACACTCAGTAAGTACAATGCTAGGATTAGGTGAATTTTAAGGCTTAATGAGATAGGCAGTTTACTCTCACATCAATATTGAGTGTCCACACTAGAAAGACATAAATGGTGATGAGAATGATATATGTAAACATACTGTAGTTGTAGGCAGGAAGAGATGGAGCTAGGCTCATGTATTCTTATACAACTGACTTGGTTGGTACTTACTTATCTTTTAGCACCCCAGATAATCGTACAGCTGGTCTAGAGGAGGCTGATCAGCAGTCATTACCTGGAGAACAAGGAATCAACTTGGACAACACAGGCCCTAAACTGCCAGAATTTTCAAACCGGCCACCAGGTAATAAAATACTAGCTAAAATTACATACTTTGCATTGCATGCATATACATCTTTACAAGGCTTCTTTCTCTTCAAGAAAACGATAATGCTTTGTCTACTAACTAGTCTGCTTCAGAAATTCAATGTATAAGCTCTGCACTGATATTTAAGTAAATACTTCCAGTTTAACTTCTGTAGGCATACATGTAAATTCACACTTGCACAACCTGCTTAATTGGCTTCATTGTAAGTCTGCAAATCAAACTGAATGGAAAGTGCCTTTTTGGTCAGCATGGTAGTTCTAGTTGGCATAAGAATAAAATATAATAATATAGAGAACTTTTCACTGTATCCTGCTTGCCTGCAGTTCTTACTTCCTTAGACTTTCTCAAAGCAGAGAAGTACTACTAGGATTTAAAACAAGACGACGTCTTGTGATTCTTTAAAACATAACTAGTATATGAAAAGTAACAAAGTACATGCCCATGTGACCACTGTCAGCTTAATAGCTCATAATAAATAGTGCCAATAGTATTGAAGCCCCTTCTTTGATTATAGAATGTTTTCTTTTAAATGTTAAAGGACATAGGTTTATGAAAATCTAAAATTCATTCAGGTATTATGGAGCCAAAACCAGATACCACAATATCTCTACACCTGTTTTTTCTTGGCCTAAACAATGACTTATAACTTTATTCCAGAATGACAGTCAAAGTTTCACATAGTCCTCTCCTATGGATGTAAAGAGTTAATTGGGCCAGCCTGGTCTACAGCGCGAGCTCCAGGACAGGCAGGGATACACAGAGAAACCCTGTCTCAAAAAACCAAAGGGGCGGGAAGAGTTAATGCTTTATTTCTTCCTCCTGAGTAATTTCACCTCCTTTTTGACATAGTAAAAGTGATATTATTTTTAGGGCTAACCTTTAATCTACCTATAATTTATATATTTTAAAAGTACATCCATTATGGTGTCAAGACTCAACGTTACTTATTACAAATGGCTTAGCATACTTCAGTTGTCACTAGTGAGTCACAGCAGCACTGTTGAAGCTAGGTAGTCTCTAGGCCTTGGTGAGTATGTTCAGAAGACATTGTGAACAGGAAGGTAGGTCCTTCTTATCTCAGGCATATCTGAACTCTTGTGTGCATTCCAGAATTCCTTCAAACATTTATTGCCTCCTTTCTGCAAACTGGGAACCTGCAGGCTGACTTTGGCCTTTAATGGATTTTAATTGCTATTGGTGTCTAAACAAATACCTGAGTTTGTTTAATTGACTTTAGAAATAGGCGATTGCCAGTGTCCACAGAACCCTGCTGGTTTGTGCAGCCTAACTTCTCTTCTTTACTTCTGCCTGGCGCCTAAAGGCACCAAGGCTTTGTATCCCTTGACTAATAGATGTAGTTATTGATTGTGTTATGGGACATTGTATATACCTGGCTTTCCCTCTCGACCCCAATCTGTCTTCCTATCATTAAGCCCATTGGGACTGTTTCCTCTAGCTTCTGGACCCTTTTAAACCTTTAGCTCTGACTTTTGAGAGGCTGCTGTGTCGTCTCTATTACTGTCTTTGGTATTTACTGTGCTGTCTGATAAACTCACTTTAAAGATGAAAAGTATCTGTGTTATAGCCCTGACCCAAACAAACTTTTTCAGAAATTACAATTTTCTTAATGCAGGAACCCCAGACTATGTAAGAATCCATTGTGCTTGACCTGCTGGAATGCCAGATTTATAAATGTCAAAAGTTACTTGGGCCTAAAACAAAACAAAACAAAACAAAAATAAATAAATAAATAAATAAAAAATAAATAAATAAAGGATTTTAAAGAAAATCTTCAAAATTGAGCCAGGTGTGGTGGCACAGGCCTTTCTATATTCCCAGCATTTCCGGGTGGAGGCAGGAGAGTTAGCAGTTCAAGACCATCCTCAGCTACTTAATGAGTTTAAGGCCATCCTGGGATACTTGGGACCCTGTCACCAAAAAACAAAGACAAACAAACAAATAAAAACAACTTCAGAACTGGACTCTGCTCGTTGGTACCGTGGAGATCTTTCCAGAAGACAGTAACTCTGTTGAGTACAGAGTCTAACCAAAGCATTGGTAGCCGCTCTGAGAAAATCTTGACCCAGAATTTCTTTCAGCTGCCAGAGCCAGTTATTCATGTTCTTGTACTTTGTGGAAACCTTCCAAATTATTTTTCATGCAACAGTGGAATAAATATCATAATGGCATCACCTCCCCAGCACATGCCCACTTTCCCGCACTGAACCACCTTTATTCTTGGTTTAATTTGACTCTTCCTTCTCTTTAAGCTGATTGTATATGGTTTTTATTCAGAAATTTTAAGTAAATCATTACAAAAGAGGGAATCATATAGAGGTTGTCTTCTTCAGATCTGGAAGGCATTGTTTCTCAAAGTTTTTGTCCTCAAATTATCTTTTATTCCTGAGGTCTCTGCTTCTGGCTTATTTATTCTCCAATTGTGGATTCATAGATAATACTTTTCCAAATAAAGATTTCTATATACAAAAGTAAATAGAGATGAATATGCATAAAAAGTTTAGTGCTTCATTTTATTTCAACATAATTGCTCTCTGTTTATTAAACTGATGCAACCTAGGGGCAACACAGTACTTTCAGCTTTCCCCAAAGGATGGAACCCAGAGGATACAGCATAGTCCATAGGAGACCATGGACCAGAGTAATTGAAATCCCATTTCAAAGAATTCAATCCTAGAATTATTACTTTTATTGAAGGAATAAAAAGGCTGTTTTCATCAAAACCAAGTCTTGAGAAAAACAAGTCCTCTGCTACGAAAAGAAAGCGATTTCTAAATATTTTATTTCACATGCACAGTGAAATACTGATTATTTCTACATAAGACCTAAACACTGGGCAGCCACCCATTTGCTGTTGATAGAGTTTTTCTCTTTTCATGTTCAGCTTGTAGATTCAACCATTTATAGTGCATAACAGTCTTAATACAGTAATGCTTCCTTTGCAGCCTAAACCCCAATGGTCTTCATGTTCTTAATGCTTTGCTTTTTGCTTCCTTAAGCAGTGTGCCCCTTTGCTTGTGTCAGATAATGAGGGGCTGTCCTGGGAGCAGCATGCCTGAGCTGTTTGTGCACAGTCTGCTACCTATGAGTACTGCTTAGCTATACTCTAAAGGTAGCAAAGTTTTCTTGCTGAAAAATCTAACTTCCCTGATTTTGGGGGGCTTGTTTTAGGTTATCCTACTCAACCAGTTGAACAGAGGCCACTGCAGCAGATGCCTCCTCAACTCATGCAGCATGTGGCACCCCCACCACAGCCACCACAGCAGCAGCCACAACCACAACTGCCTCAGCAGCAGCAGCAGCAGCAGCAGCAGCCGCCACCTAGTCAGCCACAGTCACAGCAGCAGCAGCAGCAGCAGCAACAGCAGCAACAGCAACAAATGATGATGATGCTCATGATGCAGCAAGATCCTAAATCCATTAGGCTTCCAGTCTCCCAAAATGTCCATCCTCCACGGGGTCCTCTGAACCCAGATTCCCAGAGAATGCCCATGCAGCAGAGTGGCAATGTACCTGTCATGGTTAGTTTGCAAGGACCTGCCTCTGTGCCACCATCACCTGATAAACAAAGAATGCCAATGTCTGTGAATACTCCATTGGGAAGTAATTCAAGGAAAATGGTATACCAGGAGAACCCACAGAATTCTTCTAGCTCACCATTAGGAGAGATGTCCTCACTTCCTGAAGCTAGTGGCAGTGAAGTGCCATCTGTTTCAGGAGGCCCAAATAACATGCCCTCACATTTAGTAGTTTCTCAGAATCAATTAATGATGACAGGGCCCAAATCTGGACCATCTCCCCTTTCAGCAACT